>NC_052617.1:7116105-7748565 GCF_016545825.1 Eucalyptus grandis | reverse complement strand
ACTGGTGCTCTCGTTTATTTTTTTTTATGTGGTGATAATATTTATAATATCATGACTTGTGAGGTGCGATACACTAGTCAAAGGTATGAATGAAGAAACTTTCCTTCGATCAAGGATGCAAGAAAATATGGCTCTTTGCAGATTGCCTGTCGCAAATTTTTTAATTCAAAAAGTAAATGTCCCATGTAGTGGGCTTTTGCAACAACATAGAACCCGAAAAGGACATTACGGGGCAGGAGTCTTCTTGTCTACTCAGTCTATCACGTGTGTCTCTAATCGAAATGAAACCCGGTGCGGAAATGCATTTCTACTCAACCTATATCCTTCTGTCATTATCTCTCATTGCGTACTCTTTCTTTCTTTTCTTTTTTCTGAGAAAGTAAAAGTAGCATGTGAGAAACAGGAAGGCAAGGATTGTACAGCTAATGTTGATATTAAGCTAATAATTTTTTTGGACAAAAAACACTCACTTTTGAATGTAAAATCTTTAATTTGTTGATATCTGCGTGTTGCTTTCAACGTAATTAATTTTAGATTGCCATTTTGCAAGGTCTGTACCTTATCCTCTAATAATAAAGGAAGTTAATTTTACTGAGTCAAGTCGTATAACTTTATCCACAGACTCCAAGGTGCTTTTACTTGTATAGTTGTATGTATATGTTTCGTGTGATACCAATCAGAGCATAAACAGAATTGCTCCAATCACTGCGGATGAAGTGACAAAAACGTAAAAGCGATGAGACCATCTTTCAACAATGAACTGTTGCGTAAGATAAGAGAATTCCTTACGGACATCGTGTCCCTTGAACTACGTAATCATTTAAAAATATCAAGTTATAAGCAAATGATACAAGATATATATGTGCATATAATATATTCTGGTAATTGTTTTTGCTAAGGCTGTTATTAGATAGCACATGTTGAAGAATCAACTATAATGTATGATCAAATTCATTGCACTATCGCTTATATCGTAAATTATTTCCAAGGGATATCATATAATTACTATTTAGGTTATCATACGTCTGTATTCATGAAGAACATCTAGAGCCCTTCACGTACTCATATTTGTATGTGTGTTTACATAGATGAGGTGCAGAGGAAAGCGATAGATGACCTAAACCTAAACCGATTTGCCACATCCCTCTCAGGTTCCCCACCGAGGCTAACTTATATGAACTTAATGTTGATCTAAATCTCGAAGCTAAGATAAGGTTATATCCGGACCAAACGTCAACTTTTCTTACGACGTCACTTCACTACCTAATCTTGGAGGCCGTTTTATTGATCGTGATCGTCAAAAACCCTGTCGCTGAAAGTTTCTTGCTGGACTTACATCATATATTTGACTTTGGAATACTTATATCTCTTATGTTGTTTTGGTTTGCCATAATTTAATATGAAGAATAATTGAAGAATATGCATTAATTCCTCCTGATTAGAAAGAACACGTATCATTGATACATTCCGAAAGGATGGATTGTTATGATATTTTTGTCTACGGAATGTGATGTTTAACCCCTATATAACAATAATGATTTTTATTATATATAAGATCTCTTATTTGAGAAATTAATTCTTGTTTAACTAATTGGAGGCACGTCACTACCTAATCTTGGAGGCCATTTTATTGATCGTGATCGTCAAAAACCCTGTCGCTGAAAGTTTCTTGCTGGACTTACATCATATATTTGACTTTGGAATACTTATATCTCTTATGTTGTTTTGGTTTGCCATAATTTAATATGAAGAATAATTGAAGAATATGCATTAATTCCTCCTGATTAGAAAGAACACGTATCATTAATACGTTCCGAAAGGATGGATTGTTATGATATTTTTGTCTACAGAATGTGATGTTTAACCCCTATATAACAATAATGATTTTTATTATATATAAGATCTCGTATTTGAGAAATTAATTCTTGTTTAACTAATTGGAGGCACGTCACTACCTAATCTTGGAGGCCATTTTATTGATCGTGATTGTCAAAAACCCTGTCGCTGAAAGTTTCTTGCTGGACTTACATCATATATTTGACTTTGGAATACTTATATCTCTTATGTTGGTTTGGTTTGCCATAATTTAATATGAAGAATAATTGAAGAATATGCATTAATTCCTCCTGATTAGAAAGAACACGTATCATTGATACGTTCCGAAAGGATGGATTGTTATGATATTTTTGTCTACGGAATGTGATGTTTAACCCTATATAACAATAATGATTTTTATTATATATAAGATCTCTTATTTGAGAAATTAATTCTTGTTTAGCTAATTGGAGGCACGTCACTACCTAACCTTGGAGGCCATTTCATTGATCGTGATTGTCAAAAACCCTGTCGCTGAAAGTTTCTTGCTGGACTTACATCATATATTTGACTTTGGAATACTTATATCTCTTACGTTGGTTTGGTTTGCCATAATTTAATATGAAGAATAATTGAAGAATATGCATTAATTCCTCCTGATTAGAAAGAACAAGTATCATTGATACGTTCCGAAAGGATGGATTATTATGATATTTTTGTCTACGGAATGTGATGTTTAACCCCTATATAACAATAATGATTTTTATTATATATAAGATCTCTTATTTGAGAAATTAATTCTTGTTTAACTAATTGGACATCTCACATGAAAACTTAACTTTAAATAAATGTGGGTGATGTCCATATTTATAACTCATCCATAAGAAGAATTCAAAGTTAGGAAGATGAGGTCTTACTGTGTATGCCCAGTTGTTGATCTTTAGGAATACTATATTATTTCACAAGTTTTAAAGTGTACTCAAGTCTTCACATTTATATTATTGAAACGGCGTGGTTACGTAGAAGTGAAATCCAATATTTTCCTGGATCTAATAAAAATTTTCCACTGCTAGCACGCACATGTTTATACCCTGTCCCACCACGAGCTCTTTGGAGTCTATAACGAAGGTGCGACTTTGTGCAAATCATTCTTCATCACGAGCAAACTCAGATCTTAGCTTGCAAACTTGCCGAGGCAACTCATTCATCTCGTTGATATCGCTTCCCCGGGACTTCTCTACATGGTTCGTATGTATGATCAAATGGCACTCCCTACTAATGTTTCTTATGAATTAATCATCTCTCGTCATTCTTACGATGAGAAGCTCGTGATAGTCAGGGAAATCCGGGCACGTAAATATTATCTCATTCGAATGAAATGATTTGACAGAAACTTGGCAGTGAAATTTTGAATCCCATCACGTATGTGATAGTTCTGATCTCTACTAGGAGAAAATGTCATATAGTACATATGCAGATGATATACTGATGAGATATAGTACATATAGTACCATGAACCCGATGACAATCATGAGCATGTTGGAAATTTGTTGCGATAAGGCGAGTGATCGAACAATAATATAGACAGAAAAGAAAATAAATCGGACACTAGATTTACGTGGTTCAATTGTAAAGACCCACGTCCACGGGGAGAAAAGCAGCGAATTTCTCTATAGATCAAGCGATATAAGGAGATTACACACTCAAATTACTCAAACACTCTCTTGGTGTTTCCCAAACCCCAATTACACCCAATACACAAATCTTTTTTGGATGTAAATCACGAATAAGCTTTGTCGCACGAAAAAACACGAAGACTCAAAGCCAACCACCCATCACCTATGAATGTCTCACAAACAAAGAAAACCATGGCACTCAAAATAAGAACGGCACTTCAATCAACAACAATGCTTCGGTGGCGTGCGGCTTCTCCTTTTACGTAGGTCCTCGACACACACTCTCTCGGAAGGAAATTATATCTGTTTTATATGTGTGCCCAGGTCAAAGTTTGACCTGGGCCCACCACCATTCCTTGCTTCGGCTTCACGCTGAACGTGTGTGTGTGTTTGGGCCCCACTTTTCTTTTAGATATTCATGTGCAGAGGCTTCATCCGTACAAGGTATTGTGTTGGGCCCCACGAAGCTAACGTCTTCAGCTTCTTCGGCCTCCTCTGCGACAAGAAGAAAAACTTTGCTGCCCTTTTATATATATATATATTTCCTCTTTTGTGCAACTTCAAATGTCCAGTTAATCTCAAACTCGAGTAATAAATTTAACAAAATTAATCCAGAGAAATCAAACTGTTTGTTGTAATCAGAACATCAATGTAAAGAAGATGATAACAATTTTATAATATCTTTCCTTTTACCAATCTTGGAGAAGAAGAAAATAAGATATCACTAAAAAATAACATAAAATTGGAGGTGAGGTACGGATATCCGAATCTCCTTAAGGCGATTAGTTCCTACTAATGGTGCTTCGCAGATTCACGAACCATGCCTCCTAAGATACAACACCTCGAACCTGTTTGGATTAGTACTATGCAAACAGGACTCAGTCGAACCGTTCAATTGAACCAGCACACCCAGAAAAAACGGAAGAGTAGAAAAGTATATCAAAGCTCTTTTGGAATCAAGTCGAAAAAACCAAAAACCCAAAAAACCATCAAGAAGCTCTATGATCCTATCTATTTATAGAGCTTTTTAGTTCATGTACAGAAGAAATACATGAATTAAATAGACGTATATATCCACGAAATTCATGAATCAAGAAATATGCGAATCCAAGAGATTCGTGAATCTAAAGACACATGAATTCAAGAGATTCGTGAACTTAATAAATGCATGAACTAAAAGATACATGAATCTAGGAAATTCATGAATTCAAAAAGAGATACGTGAATAGAAAAAACGTATCTTAATTTATTGGCTTTCGTTGATCCATTAACCATAATTATAACCATAATTATAACAATCCCCCACATTAATGGATCAACAAAATATTTTTGACTCGAAGGAATCTGAGCATGCCTGTTGAAATACACCGCATCAAGATAGGTAGCTTTTGCTTTGAACCTTCTTTAGTGAAAGCCTATCGGACTTACTTAACTGGTCGATGGATTAAGCCTTGAATCACTAGTTGTTTGTGTAAGCCTAGACAATAAACCTCACACAGAGTATTTCCAATTCAAGATTGATTTTCGGTTGTGTTCGTTCTTTTGGCCCTGAACCTCTTGGGATTCATCGTGCTTTAGAAAATCTAACCTTTAAAGATTTTTATAGAGTCGGCCAGCTCTACGCATATAGGTGCATTCCTATTAAAGATATCCTACCATATTCCACTTGGATGTTACATTCTAAGTTATAGGAATTATTAAACGCATAGCGTACCCTTAATAACGCTGTAGGAAAGCACTGTTGCATCATAGGAATGAGAGACAGTGCTTACACTAGAGTTTCCAAAATTTGCGTTGTCCTATTGAATCTAGACCATGGGATCTCCAATCGCATAGGTTAGGTTTCCACCCTGGAATCTCTTTATTGGGTTAAGGCTCTTAAACCCATTTCCCTCGATGCGCAGTTTATCTGCTCTTTTAAAAAACCTTTTGTCAGCGGATCCGCAATATTTTCTTTTGACTTTATAAAGTCTAAAGAAATGATTTCATTTGAGAGCAACTGCTTTATGGTATTGTGTCTACGACAAATGTGTCTAGACTTACCGTTATAGATCACATTATGCACCCCCACACTTTTAGAAAATTGTAGGATGGTAACTTTTCATTTCCATAACTCGTATGGAGTTTTACCTGTCTTTTTGTGGGATATTTTATTAAGAATATAATTTGCAGTTAAAGCTGCCTCCCCCCACAAGTTCTGAGGTAAACCTAAACTCAAAAGCATGGCGTTAGCCATATCCTTTAGTGTCTTGTTCAATCGTTCAGCAACTCCATTTTGTTGTGGAGTATAAGGTGTAGTCATTTGGAGAATTATTCCAAAACGAGCACAAAACTCTTTGAAATTGATTGAACTGTATTCTCCTCCTCTATCAGACCTAAGTACTTTGATTCGTTTATCAAGTTGGTTTTCAACTTAATTTTTATACTTGACAAACATGCTCATAGTCTCATCTTTGCTAGTTAGTAAATGAACATAGCAAAATCTAGTACAGTCATCGACAAATGTGATGAAGTACTTCTTTCCACCTCTACTTTCTACAAACTTTAAATCACATAGATCACTATGGATTAATTGTAGAGATTCACTTGTTCTTTCAATGGATTTGAAAGGTTTTTTTGGCAAACTTGGCCTCAACACAAGTCTCACACTTGTAACGGGCATCCAACTCAAATCTTGGAATTAACCCCAAGTTTGTTATTCTCTTCATTGTACCATAGTTTACATGTCCTAATCTACCATGCCATAGATAAGGAGACACAACAGTGTAAACTAAAGACTTTTATTTATTAATAGTTTTTGGGTACACATAATTCGAGTTTACATCAATGACAGCCACATTGGCTTTAAACAGGTCATTACACAAGTACCATTTCCCTACATACATCCCTCATTTGAAAAGTACAAACTTGTTATATTCAAATACAACTTTGAAACTTTTCTTGACAAGTATGAGGCTAGAAATTAGGTTTTTTCGAATATCTGGTACATGCAACACATTCAGCAAGGCGACCTCCTTGCCAGATGTAAACTTCGGGATCACCTTTCCTCTTCCGACAATTTTTGATGATGCAAAGTTAGCCATATAAAGCTTTTCATCTTCTTTAGCCTTCTTATAAGATGAGAACATGTGTTTATCTGCACAGATTTGATTTGTGGCACCTGTATCTAGCCACCAGCCATTAGTGTTCGACATTAGAGATGCTTCGGACATCATCACAGTAGACAATCTCTATTTAGCCGTAACTAAAGGTGTTGCCATCACAGTAGGCAAGGTTCGTTGAACTATCCCTCCAAAAATGAAGCCAAAAGCCATTTGGCCTGTACTGTTCTAAAAAACAGTCCCAAGCATACCAGTCGTATGACTTGTACTCGCATCACCAAAATTGGTGTTAGCCCAAGGGCCCGTAGCATTAATTGCTACAAATTCAGACCCTGAGGGTTGAACATCTTCCATAGCAACGGTCGAATCGACCATAGGAACGTTGTTTTCAGCCATCTCAATAATCTAACAAGAACAACAAACAGTGAGTGATATAATCGCCTTAAGATTGTTGGAAATTATATCCAAAGAAAACACAAACTGTTTGTTGTAATCAGAATATCAATGTAAAGAAGATGATAACAACTTTATAATATCCTTCCTTTTACCAATCTTGGAGAAGAAGAAAATAAGATATTACTGAAAAATAACATAAAATTGGAGGTGAGGTACGGATATCCGAATCTCCTTAAGGCGATTAATTCCTACTAATGGTGCTTCGTAGATTCATGAACTATGCCTCCCAAGATACAACACCTCGAACCTGTTTGGATTAGCACTATGCAAATAGGACTCAGTCGAACTGTTCAATTGAACTAGTACACCCAGAAAAAATGGAAGAGTAGAAAAGTATATCAAAGCTCTTTTGGAATCGAGTTGGAAAAATAAAAAATCCAAAAAACCATCAAGAAGCTCTATGATCCTATCTATTTATAGAGCTTTTTAGTTTATGTACAAAAGAGATACATGAATTAAATAGACGTATGTATTCTCAAAATTCATAAATCAAGAGATACGCGAATCCAAGAGATTCATAAATCCAAAGACACATGAATTCAAGAGATTCGTGAACTTAATAAATATATGAACTAAAAGATACATGAATCTAGGAAATTCATGAATTCAAAAAGAGATACGTGAATAGAAAAAACGTAGGGATAAGTACACTAATGGTGCCATAAGTTATGTACGGCGCTTACTTTGGTGTTAAAAGTTTCCGTCGGATCACTTAAGTGCCAAAAAATTTGAAAAACGCTCACTTTGGTGCCAACACCGATCTGATTGACCGGAAATTCGACGTGGCCTTTTTTTTATATATTAATTTTTTATACTGATGTGGCTTGCCGGAGAGTCCAGTCAGCGTGTAAACCATCAAACAATGTCGTTTGGCGTCTTAAACCCCAAGTCGAAACCCTAAATCCCCAAATTGAGAGAGAGAGAGAGAGAGAGAGAGAGAGAGAGAGAGAGAGAGAGAGAGAGAGAGAGAGAGAGAGAGAGGCTATGGCGGCGTTGTCTTCTTCCCTGAAGAACAACACCAGCAGAGAGAGAGAAGCCATGGCGGCATCGTTTTCTTCCCCGAAGAACAACACCGGTAGAGAGAGAGAGAGAGCCATGGCGGTGTCGTCTTCTTCCCTGAAGAACAACACCAACAGAGAGAGAGAGAGAAGCCATGGTGGCGGCATCTTCTTCCCCGAAGAACAACACTAGCATCAACCACTCTCTGAACAGAGCCCAATCCACCATCTTCATCTGCGCCCTCCTTGTTTCCCTTGCACTTCTCGTCTTCTCTCTCTCTCTCCATCTTCAACCCTCCTTCTTCCTCCTCCTCCTCCGCCCTCGCCTCCTACTTTCCCATCACTTCTTGGCCGAGCGATGGTGGCCAAGCACGTTGCTGATATTGTCTTGAATTCCACAAATTCAATCGGAAAATCTAGGAAGACTTGAAGATTGCAAGCTATTTGTTTCCTAATATATTTCCTAGATTTGGGTTTTAAATTTGATAGTATCTTTATGGTGGAATTCCTTTCCTACTAGGTTTAGGAAAGTGGGGATCTAAAGATCTATTTATTTCAGCAATGTACCTTATACTCTTGACATACACTCAAATAAGAAATCGTCTCTCTCTCCCGTGGACGTAGGCGGATCTTTCGCCGAACCACGTAAATCTCTGTGTTCTTAATTATTCTTGTTTTTCTTTCTCATCTAGTTAGGGTGTTCTTCCGCACAACAATTGGTATCAGAGCAATCCAGGTTCTCTGTTCCTATATTGCGACTTCTAACTAGATGGCTGGAAAAGGTTCAACCGTTCGATTTGATATTGAACGATTCACTGGGAAGAATAGTTTTACACTATGGCGGAGAAGGATGAAGGATCTGTTGATTCAACAAGGTTTATCAAAGGTTCTTCTAGGAAGATCAAACAAGCCGAACACCATCACTGATGATGATTGGGCTGACATGGAGGAGAGGGCGTGCAGCGCAATCCGATTGAACCTATCGGATGAGGCCCTTCAATATGTAGCGGAAATCGAATCTGCTCCAGAGGTATGGCTCAAACTCGAAAGCATTTATATGACGAAATCTCTTACGAACAAGTTGTTCTTGAAGAAGAGATTGTATTCACTTCGATGAGTGAAGGAGGAGATCTGTTGGAACACCTTAACGTGTTCAATAAGATGATTAGTGAACTTACAAGCTTGGAGGTAAAGTTTGAGGATGAAGACATAGCGCTTCTACTACTGGCATCGTTGTCGTGGATTCGTTTGACCACTTGGTGACTACGCTCCTTTATGGCAAGGAAACCCCGGAGATCGGAGAGGTGACTCGCTGCCCTAATTTCAAACGACACTGGAAAAGGGCAAGTAGTTCAAAATCTTCGGGAGAGGGACTCTTTGCAAAGGAGAAAACAATCAAGGAAGAGGAAGATCAACGGATCGAGGATCGAGTGGTAGGGGTAGATCAAAACTAAGGAAGGTTCAAAGGAAGATGCTACGAGTGTAATAAGGAAGGGCATACCAAGAGATTCTATCCAAATAAGAACGAGAAAAAGAAGAAGAGCTTAGATGAGGCAAGATAGCCTGACATCATTGAGACCAATGATGGGGACGCCTTGTCCATATCATCGGGAATGACACCTTTGAAGATTCGTGGATCATGGACTCGGATGCACTTTTCACATGTGTCCTCATCGAGAAGCCTTCGATGAGTAGAAGACATATGATGACGGTTCGCCTCATGGGTAATGATACTGTGCAAGACTGTGGGTGTTGGAACCGTGAAAATCAAGATGTTTGATGGCATGATTAGAACCTTGCGTACGTACGTCATGTTCCGGGTCTAAGGAAGAATTTGATCTCATTGGGAGCACTTGAATCCAATGGATGCAAATACACGGCTCAAGGTGGAGTCTTGAAGGTGATTAAGGAAGCTCTGGTTGTTCTTAAGGGACAGAGGCACGGGAACCTATATCGACTTATAGGAACCACAGTGCAAGGTGGAGCATCTGTGTCCCTGGATGCTAGCATGGAGATAGATAACACTTATCTATGGCATATGCGTCTCGGGCATATGGGAGAAAGAGGATTGATGGAGCTTCACAAGAGGAATGCACTCAAAGGTATAAAAACATGCAAATTAGATTTCTGCAAATTTTGTGTGTTTGGAAAACAATGCAGAGGGCGTGCTCGAGTATGTACACACGGATGTATGGGGTCCTTCACCGGTAAAGTCAAAAGGAGGGAAGGAATTTTTCGTGACATTCATTGATGATTTCTCTCGCAAAGTTTGGGTCTACTTCATGCGACACAAAAGTGAAGTCTTTGAAAAGTTCAAAGAATGGAAAGCTGAAGTTGAGACTTCAATGGGGAAGAAGGTTAAGTGCTTGAGATCGGACAATGGAGGAGAGTACAAATCGACACCATTCATGGAGCTTTGCAAGAATGAAGGGATTAAACGTCACTTGACAGTTCCGGATACTCCCCAACAGAATGGCGTAGCGGAAAGGATGAACCAGACCTTATTAGAGAGAGCTCGAAGCATGAGGCTACATGCGGGACTGAGCAAGGAGTTTTGGGCAGAAGCTGTCTGCATGGCATCTTATCTTGTGAATCAGTCTCCATCAACTGCAATTAAATGCAAAATTCCTGAAGAGGTATGGACTGGTAAAATTGTCGATTATTCTAATTTAAGAATATTCGAATGTCTTGCTTTTGTACATGTGCAGAGCTCGAAACGCTGAAATTGGATCCAAAATCAAAACAATGCATATTTCTCGGTTACGAGAAAGGAGTGAAAGGCTACAAATTATGGGATCCAAGCGAGAAGAAAGTTCTGACGAGCAGGGATGTCATATTCGATGAATCTGCAATGTTGAAGTCAAGCTGTGTGCCACACGCGGCTGCTGAAGAGGAGAGTGATAAATCTATCGTTAAGGTGGAGCTTGAAACCAGAGAATCTACAGAGAATGGCGAGTCATCTGATGAAGCTCCGGAAGTCAAAGAAACGGTAGAAGTTCCTTGTACCATTGCGACGGGTCGAGGAAGGCGCACTCCCAAAGCACCGGAGAGGTACGGTTTTGAGGATATGGTTGCTTATGCTCTTACCGTAGGCTTTGGCGATCCAGGCTCCTACCATGAAGCTTTGAAAAGTGATCACAAAGAAAAGTGGATGACCGCAATGATGGAGGAGATGGAATCGTTACAAAAGAATGAGACATGGGAACTTGTGAAGAAGCCCAAGGATCGAATGTCATTGGTTGCAAAATGGGTTCTTCAAGAAAGGAAGCAGCAACGGAGAAAGAGCAAGAGAGATACAAGGCTCGACTTGTTGCTAAGGGCTATGCACAGAAGGAGGGGATTGATTACGACGATATATTTTCCCCTGTTGTAAAATACACATCAATTCGTGTTTTACTAGCTATGGTAGCCATGTATGACTTGGCGCTTGAGCAGCTAGATGTGAAGACGGCATTCCTTCATGGTGACTTGGAGGAGAAAATCTATATGGAGCAGCCCGAAGGCTTTAAGGTGGAAGGGAAAGAGGATCATGTTTGTTTGCTCAAGAGATCACTTTATGGTTTGAAGCAATCTCCAAGGCAATGGAATAAAAGGTTTGATTCTTTTTATGCTTCGTATTGGCTACATGAGGAGTGTGCATGATTCTTGTGTCTACTACAAAGTTTTGGATGATAAGTCGCTTATTCGTTGATGCTCTATGTTGATGACATGTTGATTGCTGCAAGAAAAATGAGAGACATTAATTCCCTAAAGTCTCGCAAGTAGTGAGTTTGATATGAAGGATCTTGGTGCTGCAAAGAGGGATCCTTGGCATGGAAATCTTTCGAGATAGACATGCAAGTAAGCTTTGGGTGAATCCAAAGAAGTATGTTGAGAAGGTCTTGGAGCAGTTCAACATGGGTAAAGCTAAACCGGTTAGTACACCCTTAGCAAATCACTTCAAATTATCTGAGAAACAATGCCCTATTTCACATGAGGAAGTTGTAAAGATGTCTCGAGTACCCTATGCCGCACAAAGAGGGAGCCTCATGTATGCTATGGTTTGTAGCAGACCGGATTTGGCTCATGCGGTGAGTCTCGTTAGCCGATACATGAGCAATCCGGGTAAGGAGCATTGGGAAGCTGTTAAGTGGATCTTTCGTTATTTGGCTAGAACTATTGGAATGGGTTTAATGTTCGGCCCAAGGAGGATCGATCGATTTAGCAAGTTATGTTGATTCGTAGACTTCGGTGATTTGGACAAGCGAAGGTCCATCACGGGATATGTCTTTACTCTTGGTGGTGGAGCTATTTCGTGGAAGGCAATGCTTCAAACTACTGTAGCATTGTCTACAACCGAAGCCGAGTATATGGCAAGAATCGAGGCTGCGAAGGAGGGAATATGGTGACTCGGTTTGGTCAGCGAGTTGGGTATAAAGCAAGAAAGTGCTACATTATATTGCGATAGCCAGAGTGCAATATGTCTCGCGAATAATCAAGTGTTCCATTCTAGAACGAAACACATTGAAGTTCGGTACCACAAAATTCGAGAATTTGTGGAGAATGGTAGCATTGCTTTGAAGAAAATCTATACTAAAGATAATCCCGCAGATATGCTCACGAAGACGGTTACATACAGAAGTTCAAGTCCCGCAGGACTTGATATCTCTCACTCATCATTGAAGTTGATGGAGGCCGCACCGATCCAGTGCGGGCGTACCTTGCGAAGGTACGGTGGAGGGAGAGATATGTTCGTTTTCTTGGTTCATGGAGGCTTGTGGTTTATTCAAGCCAAAGGTGGAGATTTGTTGATATTGTCTTGAATTCCACAAATTCAATCGGGAAATCTAGGAAGACTTGAAGATTGCAAGCTATTTGTTTCCTAATATATTTCCTAGATTTGGGTTTTAAATTTGATAGTATCTTTATGGTGGAATTCCTTTCCTACTAGGATTAGCAAAGTGGGGATCTGAAGATCTATTTATTTCAGCATTGTACCTTGTACTCTTGTGATACGCTTAAATAAGAAATCGTCTCTCTCTCCCGTGGACGTAGGCGGATCTTTTGCCGAACCACGTAAATCTCCGTGTTCTTAATTATTCTTGTTTTTCTTTCTCATCTAGTTAGGGTGTTCTTCCGCACAACAGCAGGGTGGTCGAGCGATGGTGGCCGAGCACGGTGGGCGAGCGACGGTGGTTGAGCATGGTGGCCAAGCGACGGTGGCCGAGCAAGCTAGGTCGGCGAGGATGAACAAAAAAAAACCCTAATTTCAATCACAAATGAGCTATACGGCGTCGTTTTTCCTAAGCCATCCACATAGGATGGCAAAACGACGTCATTTTCTTAAGTAGGACAGAAAACGACACTGTTTAAAGGGTTTATCGATTTTTTTTTTAAATATAAAGCTATGTAATCATTTTGGCTAGAATTTCTCACCGATGGCACCAAAGTAATAGTTTTTTCTCCGATTTGGCACTTAAGTGATCCGGCGGAAACTTTTGGCACCAAAGTAAGCACCGTACACAACTTATGGCACCATTAGTATACTTATCGCAAAAAACGTATATTAATTTATTGGCTTTCGTTGATCCATTAACCATAATTATAACCATGGCCACGGCCACGGCGCATGGGAAATAGCCTGGCTACACAGGCAACCCATAGAAGGAAGTGAAGACAGCGGGAATGTAATTAGATATCTACTGAATTTTAAGTTGCTGCTCCTAGTACGTACTCCTGTGCGTTGTATATGGAATGTGTGAGTGACCAATAAACCAAAGCTTCCAGCTTTATGCGTCGACGAAGATGATATTCCCACTGGCTCACCTGAGCAAGTGAGCGTATAAAGCTCCAGCTTCGCATGTCCATTGAAGTGTCTTAAGGACCTGTATCTACTTTCCAATAGGCAAGCTGGCTTACCATTTTAGCAGGACTTCACCAATGGCTGGTCGAGATTTCTCAGCCTCACTTTTGCTTTCGTTTGGGCTTAGATTAGGAGGAAAATTATCTTTCTCCATATGCAATTTCATTGGATCGGGTAGTTTTACCAACTGTTATTTATTTATTTATTTAATGAACCAATTATTTAGAAAAAAAGACAATTTTGCTTAATGTTTCGACTTTTGATTTCTTGCGCGCGTACAATGTGTGCTCATGTTTGCTGGTCATCTGAAAAGATATGTGTTACCGTGGCTCAATTAACAACCCTCAATAGCACCAAAACAACAATACTTGTGACGTTGTAAGTATGCATGTCTGAAATTGATTTACAGTAATCCGTTATCGCTGTGAGATTGATAACAAAATAATAGTTAGAACCCTTAAAGAAGTTCTAGCAATGAAAATTTTGTTCTTCATCCATGCATGTTAAAAAAAAGATTGCGCGTTTCTACATGTCCGCCTATACAATGCCTTGCACAAATGTGGTAAAACTGTAGAGCGGTAGGTGACCTAAACTTTTAACCGATTTAGGATTGATCACATCCCACAAGGTTCAATTTAACTTGGAATGGCTTCCTCTAGGGTTTTTTTTTTTGTGCTCACTGTGGCCTTGTCTTCGCCATGCTTCTTCTCGTCTCCTCTTACGAGGCTGCAGCTCGCACTTAGCTTTTTTCACTGAGGAGACTAATTCATCTCGTAATGCTTTCCACTCTACTTCATCTATCTTCTCTGTATACATACTTCATATATATAATATGTTGAATTTTTGTGTGCATGTAAGAGAGCTTGAAGGAATATGGGCTTGGGAAAGGCCACGGTAGTCTTGGGAAGGGGTATAGCCGCAGTGCTTGTGTCCATCGCAACAACGATGAGCATGATCATGATGATGATGACGACGACGATGACGATGATGACCACAACCATGGGCATGGCAGCCATGGCGGCTCCAGTGATCATGGGAAGAAGCATTGTCACGATGGCCAACAGAAAGAAGAAATTAATATACCCTGAAATAACTAGAAAACTACTGAAGTGCCATATGTTGCTCCTCCTAGCTAGTACAGTGTGTAAGGGAAAGTGTGTGACTAATAAAGCTCCGAGCTCTCTATACATCAAGGAAGATGATATTGCCCCTGTTTAGTATTTATAGATACTTTCATGTACTGATGGCCGATGGATATGCATTCTATGGAAAAAGGCATATATTTGAAACATCTTGCGGAATCATAGTACTTCTCAATGATGCGAACATGTAATCAGTAAAAGAAATGAGCAAAAAGAGTGAAAAAGTCTGGCTTGCAACGAAATTATTATACAAGATAAGTACATCTGTACTTGGTTCAAAGGCACTTATCATTATCATTTTCCCTATTAACTGTGAATGTAGGGGATAAACAAATAGAATTAATTAGCTAATAAGTGTGCATAGCTTCGAAGCGGCGAAGTGGACATAAGTATTAAGTTTCTCCTCTTGTAGCACTCAGCCATACACTCCTTACGGAAGACGTGCTTGAAAGGCATGCGAACAAACGAAGAACCGTCTTCAAATTCCTCCAGTTTGATCGAACATACGTCCTCTTTGACTCACCAAACGTAAGCATCTCCGTCGGCTCATCCAACCATCTCGCCGGAGAAGTGATATTGCTTGACAGGTCTTCAAACGAATGCAAAGACAGCGACACGAAAATGCACGATCCGGTTCAAATCGACAATGTTCGGTCCAGTGGCAACTCGAGTGTCTTCTAGGATCTTCTGGTGCTCGTTTGTAGGGACGGGGAAATTGGCCAGGTGCAGGTTTATAACCCCCGCGACTGCGTGCTACCCGTCGACCTTAATCCCGCTTCAAGCAACGTCAAACAAGATTGTGTTAATCTATTCGTTCATTAGGCAAAAAGGTCGCATGATGCCTCGGTCCTATTGAACGGCCGGAACGTCTGAGTCTCGGCATACAAGACCATGCGCAAAGGACCCGGTTTTATAACTTGTGTGGGGCTAGTTATTAAGGTTGCTTCTAGAAAAGACATTGGGAAGGGACTTTAGGCATCCAAAGCTCTTTGGATCAAATATTGGGTGTTTGGTAAAATTCTTGGCACCCACCTTGAGGAAAAGTCAGCCTTCTCGGCATGCAAGAAGCCTAGGGTTTGTTAAAAGAAAAAAAAATCTTCCAAAACTATCCTTACCCTTGTTTGTGCTTGTTCATCTTTTTTCTCCATTGGGGTCAATCAGTGTGGTTGCATGTGGCTACAAGAGGCCAACAATGAGCTAAAGAGAGACCGGCAGGGTCGCAGCGACCCAAGTGACCGTGTAGGCGAGTATCGTCTAGGTTGCACGACCCACACGAGGTTCGACGAGGTCGTCTGATCTAGGCGGCAAACAACCCTTGGTGGTCGCGTGACCCCGACAAGGGGCTACTTGGGGTCGAGAAACCCAACTAGCCCTTGTTGGGGTCAAGCGACCCCTAGCGAGGGTCATGTGAACCAGCTAGCCCTTGTCGAGTTGGAGTGACCTTCAAAGCTGTAAGGGGTTATGTAGGTCACAAGACCCAACTGGCCCTCGTTGGATTCGAGTGACCTTTCGAGTTGTAACGGGTTATGCAGGTTGTTACGGCTCTAAAGGTTGCATGACCTAGCTGGCCCTCGTTGGGTTCGAGTGACCTTCGGAGTTGTAAGGGGTTACGTAGGTCACATGACCCCTAGTAGCACATGACCCACGCTAGAGCCACTCGACCCGAAGTGGCCCTCGCCAATAGTCTCCAGGGGTTGTCTGAGGTATTGTGACCTTAGATGACGGTTATCAACAATAGATCTAGATTATCGGCGATGGTCTGCCCTTAGTCGGCGATGGACTACCCTTAGTCGGCAAAGGGCCAATTTTTTTTCTTTTTTTAAATAATTAAAATTCTTATCCAAATACTATTTTACTCAAAAGTACTTCATAATGGATTTTTAGATTATAATTTAACAAATACAATTTACATTTTTGAAATTTTTTTAACTTAAAATTCTTTACATTTTCCCAAAACTTTCCCTAGAAATCCAATCGAACGCACTCTAAGCTATTTCTATAATTTTTGATATATTGCTAGAAATTATTCGGTGATTAGTTAAAACGGCGTCATAAGCTGATGTGGCATGCATTTTTGTATTGAAATCCAATGAATAATTGACACGTCTATGACGTGGCAAACAAATAAAAGAACTAAAAACCAGCCCTTCTCTTTTGGTCTCTTCTTCATTCTCCATCCACGGCCACTTTCTCCATCAGAGTCTCCAGCAGAGTCGCCGACACTGCATCCAAGCCGACCACTACTGCAGTTCCATGGCCGAGCCATCCCTTCGTTATTGTGGTGGCTCGCAGTCGTTGCCGTCCATGGCCAAGCCACTCACTTTGTTGCAGCTCGTCCATTTGCTGCAACAGAACAGGGCAAAGAAAGAGAGAAAGATTCCCACACTGTTGCGACCGGAGAAAGGTTATTTTATTTATGTGCCACGTCATGAACAAGTATCAATTTTTATTGGATTTGAAAAAAATTAAGGCTAAAGTTAGCTTATGACATCATGCTGCCTAACCATTGAATACTGTGCCGTATCTTACCTTCTCTCAATAAACGACGATAACCACTGGGATTCGCCTCAGTGGCCACCCTTCCAACATGGAAGGGAGAGGTGAGGGGTTCAAATCCCCACATTCTTAAGGGGGATGGGGTGGGGATGCGTAAGTTTCAAGGAGTGGGTTTCGACTCCCATGCCTTGCAAGAGGCAGGGCCAAAGTCTGAGAGTGAGTGTAGAGTAGGAATAGAGTAGGACTGACAAAAAAAAAAATAAAAAAATAAACGATGATCGAGGTGGGCTTAGAAAGTATGTTTGGCACTTTTTAAAGTGTAGTGGCATTTTGGCCCAATCGAAATCTGTTAACAAAAATTAAAGTGCAAATTGGAGGACTCTAAAGTCTTAAGTGAGGGAAATATTCGATTAAAAAAAATAAGAGGAAGAATAAAGGGACATATGCAGGACGATGTAAGGAATAAAGTTGAGATAGAGTTTTCCCCAAAAGAGTACCACTTTTGGATCGTTGCAACTTGTACTCTTTTTGCTATTGAGTCCTCAGATTTGATTTTATTTGCGCAGTCCCCTAACTTAAGCTGTTTGTAATTATGTCCTCACTTTTTATTCAATTTTACGCCGCTCTAAAGGAATGAGCATCTACCATGGAGCATAAACATTCTCCGAACCTAAATTCTAGTTCGACAAATTTCTTGACAACCTAGTTATATGAACTAGGCTATTATGCTGTGAGGCATCACCAATAATGACTCTCAACCGTTGGTGATCAATGGCTGAAATTTAATTGTGATGATCTGACAATTCTAAGCATAAGGACTTGATGCCTTCATGTTATAGTAGACTGATCCTAGTATAACATTATTTCAAAGAGTGGTGATAAAATCTCCGACAAAATGGGCCTTTCCAGCTGGTTCGGGCCCGTTTTGGGCCGTTTCCCGGCTCCGAACCCGAGCCGTGCTTTGGGAAGAATCGTCCTCGCGTCACCCCCGTCGGATTGATCCGATTTGCGCGCGATTTGGTGAGTAATCTCACTAATCCAGGATTAGTGGCTAATTTATGCTTAAGGTTGGTTTAGATTTAATTAATCATGTTTAGGTTGTTAGATTAGATTGAATTAGCAATTATTAGCCAATTGTGATGCGAATTAGATAAATTGAATGTGTAATTAGCAAGTAGACATGGTCTACTAATTATTGGAAGTGCCTTGGGATTTTTCCCGACCCTTAGTGGCCCAATTAGGCTTTTCGGCCTAAGTGGATTTTTTAGTATTTAATTATTAATTTTCGAATTAAATTAAATAATTATTTATTTTCCGAAAATTCAACTGAGATGTCTCGGGACCGGAATATTATGCCGATGACCGTGGTGAAGTCCGTTTATTTAATCGGGCTTTATTTTGAGCTGAATCGGATTTTTAATATTATTTAATTTTCGAATTAATTAATTAATTAATTAATTCCGAAAATTTAATTGAGATGGTAGATGACCGGAATATTATGCTGATGACCATGGTGAAGTCCGTTTATTTAATTCGGCTTTATTTTGTGTTAAATTGAATTTGTAATATTTATTAATTAATTATTTTTCGGAAATTAAGATTTTGATGGCCGACGATAGAAATCTCGTGCTGATCATCGTGGCGCAGTTCGTTTATTTATTTGAGCTCTACGTTGCATGGAATTAAATAAATTGTGATGTTTTAGGGATTTACCCAATTTGATTGAATCGATTGAGATTGAATTATTGATTGGTGAATGGCCCAATATGTTTATTCAGCATTTATAGTGCTTTGTTGAGTTGTAAAGTGAGTAGAATGGTGAGAGTGAATCGAAGTACTGGGGATTGAACCAATCGACACCTGTATGGACCTACGTGGTTCTAAGTGACATCACTGGTGCGTTCGAAGGTTTCCAAAAACTCATGATAGTAGGAATGTAATTTTATCAAGCTTCAAAGGGCAAATTTTTTTATAAGCGAGAGTCGGAATTTGCATCGGTCGAAGAGCAAATCATATTTCTATACATATGATAACAATGCTACACCACATTAAGACAATTATATAGTCTTCCAGGTAGGTCTAATTGCACGACTGATAGACAAAAGAAATGCATCATTGGGAATAAAGGACCGCATTCATTATCATGATCGATAGAATAATGAGTATACAAAAAGATTATGATGAGCACCTATTTGGATTAATTTTTGTATCGATTCATTGAATGCGGATGTAGTGAAAGTCAGACATAATCAATTACGTTGTGAAAAAACATATACATAGACGAAAGATTGTGTTTTCTTAAAGACCAATGTCAATTTTTTTTCCCAGTAATTGAGGACCCAATGTTAGCTTTGAAAATTTTTGAAATGTGATTAACCGATTTCGTAAGAACAATGTTGTGCACATTAAATTTACCCCGAAAGCCTCGTACCGCGTGTCAGAACTTGGGCCTCAGCCCCTCCACGAAAGCCTTGCACTCTTTAATGGCCCTCTCGTCCGCCCCGTTCCTAATCAGCTGCGGGAAGAACAGCCACATGGCGGTCGCCACCACGAACCCCACCGTCAGCGGCGTCAACATTGCCCTGCTCAGCCTCCACCTCTCCCCCACCGCTGCCTTCGCCGCCACCTCCACCACCACGCACACCCCCTGCAGCACGAAGAACCCCGTCACCTCCCAAGTAGCCCTCGCACGTGTCACGTAGTAGTACAGCAGCTCGTGCATCAGCCTGGACACGAGGAACGCCGCCATGACCGCCCCCGCCGCCGCCCATGTGGCCCGCAAGCGCGGTTCGAGGAACGACTTCAGGGGCTTGTACACGGTGTGCCACAGGGCGTTGGTCACGGTGAGGTTCCACCTCCGACCCCAGAAATCTTGGAGCGACGTGGAAAGGTAGGGCTCGTTGGAGGGCATCTGAAGCTCGACGCTGAGGACGGCGCGCGGCGGTGTTGCTCAGCCCCACGATCATGTCGAGGTAGAGATAAAGCATGCATGAATAGAGAAGCAGGACCAGCTTCGGGTGCCCCTACAAACACAGTTCCCCGATTCCAACACAAACGAAATGAAGTCAATAGCAACTAATTCGAAAATAACAGGAACCCGTGAAAATAAACAAACTCTTGCAGTAACATGAATAGACATCAACATCGACCCCAATTCTTATTTGAATTCAACATAGTAAACCGAATAAACATGCCCAACCTGCAATAGCAGCTTGTCATGGTGATCGTACACAAGGATTGACGATCCCGCAAAGGAGCAGTTTTGAGGGCAAATTGAGGGGCAATTTGAGGGTTTGGGGAGATGGGTAGTCTTGTGCTTGCCTGATTTTGATGGGGAAGCACGTGAAGAGTATGAAGAGGAAGAGGGACTTTGATGGGTCAGGATGGGAACTGGGACTGGAGGAGAGGAGGCCCTTGCTGAAGGAGAAGAGGAGGAGCTTGAAGGAGGCAAGCCAGGTGACGAAGAAGGAGGTGACGCTGATGGGGAGGACAATGGAGAGCCGGAGGGGGAGGATGCTGGTGGGGAGGACAGTGGAGAGCCGGAGGGGGAGGACGGCGAAGAGGGAGAAGACGGGGAGGAGAGAGAATAGCCGGAGCTTGCCCGGCGGGAGGCTGGAGTGTTGGACACAAATTGCGCAACCCCAAGATCTCCATAACCAGAACAAGAACATGCATAATTGAGTAGAAAGATTAACGCACATATTTTGGAATCCATCGAACATAAAGCTGAAGCAGAAAAAAGGGATTACCCACATATCAAGGGAATCCACGCATCAAATCCTTCTCCTCTATTGCCCTCTGTATCACTAGCTCAATGAGACGACCCTCCTCACGTTTAGCGTTAGGTAAACGCCCCTTAGGTGAAGATACATGTGAGAATTATGGTTAGAGGAGAGACTTGAGCACTATTTATAGAGTTTCCAGCTAGTCCCCCTCATTACGGGCCAGGCTCAACTCGGCCCACACTAGCTAGCCCCATATTAGACTAATTAAGAAACCTTCTATCTCACTTTAGACCAACCATGTTTTTACGGTAACCGTAAAAATAGTAAATTACAATATCAATTAATTTAGTCCACGTTAGGAAAACTCTTACATTCTCCCACTTGGACTATATTAATTGAAATCGTACTGTATGTGCGTACATTTGGTCCATAGATAATTCTTAATAGTCAATCCTATCCCATAAAGTCTTAAACACCGAATCATGGCGGTAACTGCATGTATACACAGAGAGCCTTCCATGGTCACGAATGCTCTTAACTTTATTGATATTGATTCAATATGGTAGTGTGTCAAATGGATAACATCTCTCATAGAGAGATCTCATTTATCAGTCACCATTCTCTTACTTTAGATGTCACAAAAACTTGTGCCATTAGAGAATGTTTTATGGTTCCAATGAACCCACATATGTTTTGTCCTTATGGTTAACCTTTCTTTATGTATTACAAGACATATGCATAAAAGCTAATAACCGGATGCCCGGATGCCCCTAGCCTTCACTCAAGGTTTATACAATCCCTTGAAACTTTATCAATATGTATTCAATATAATAATAACATATTCAAAAATATTTTATTGAATGCAAAAGTTGATATATATCAAACCGTTACAAAGTGTAACGAACACAGATGAAACATATATCAAAGTAAAGCCAAAATAGCTCCCACTAAACAATAGCATCTCATGATGCTCCTAAGCACATGCTAATGACATGTCGCTCAAATACACATGGGCGTAGGCCTTTAATCAGTGGATCTACAACCATATCATCTGTGAAAATATGTTATATTATTACGTCACATTTCTGTACCGTTTCTTTTTGGTCAAAAATTTTGACCACCATATATTTAGACCCCTTGAGACCTCTGTAATAAATAAATAATACTACAAATTTGTTATCTTAATACAACTGTATGGGTCTATCCATAAAGTTAAAACGATTAACTCCTTCATGAGATTCTGGAGCCTAAAAGCCCAAGTAACAGCTTAAAAGAATGTTACTAACACTACTTACATAGTAGAAGATGACATAGAACATTATTTAATACACTTCTTGCTAACATAAATATGTATTCCGTTATTGATTGCATGTCATTAGAACAGCCAGCAAAGTTTACATCTAAATACCCTACTAACTGCAAGAATTGAACATGTCTGTAAATTAGCATATAATCTATTGTCCTCTTTAAGTACCTCAAAACCTTCTTGGCAGCAACTCAGTGATCGCATCCTGGATTTTACTGATATCTGCCTACAAGTCCTGTCACAAAGACGATATTTAGTCTAGTGCAAATTCGAGCATACATTATACTTTTAAGTGCACTGACACAAGGTACACCATTTAATTAGATTTTCTCAATATCTAAATAAGGACAATGTGATAGATTCAGTCCATCACCCTTAACAACATGAGCAATTCCTGGCTTGCAATGATGTATATTGAATATTTCCAATATACAATCAGCAAATGACCTCCGAGAAAATCTAATATAATATGGCAAAAATAATCCTTACAGACCTCATTATAAAGGATATAAGATGTCTCAAGGTCACAACTTGTAAGCAAAATATCATGTACATAGAGTATGAGAAAAAATAAATTTCCTCCATTGACCTTGCAGTATATTGAATTACTTTGTTCCTAATTGAACAAAATAATAACACTATGAAACTTTAATAATATTTTTAGGAAACTTGCTTAAAACTATGAATAAGACTTTTCAGTCTACATATAAGTTTACTTGAAACATCTGTTGCAAAATCCTCCAATTGCACTATATAGATTTCGTATCAATTTAATGTAACTCCAAATCAAAAAGAGCTATTAATGCCACGTTCACTCTGAAAGAATAATTCACTATAAACTATCCACCCTTCTTTTAGAGTAAAAACTTTAGCTACAAGTTTAGTTTTAAACTTCACAATTTTCCTTTGAAATCATTTTTATTTTGTACGCCAATTTGCAACTGATGAACTTGTGATATTTAGGCAAGTAAGTTAGTTTCCAAACACTATGATGTTTCATAGATTGTATATCGCCTTTTATGGCATCTAATCACATACTTGATTGAGAACAAAAAACGACATTTATAAATATGCCACTACATCAACCATATAGTGGATATTGCAGTCATGCTCTCACAAATAGACTATATAATTTAATGGAATAACCAATCGTCTTTCCCTAACAAATCTCCCGAGTAAAGTTATCACCACTTCATTCTATACTTGAGAAGTTTGAAAAAATTTCATCATAAACTATATCGAGAATAGTATCTTAAACCTCAACAAGTTTAGTCTATGGTATAGGAGATTTAATAATTGTCTGTACCACAATTATATGTATAAACAAAGACAAAGACACAGTGATTTTCCATCGTACTATTATCCTTAATGTCTAAGAGTAGATATCCTCTACAATTACGTTGAACTGTAGAAACTTTACAGTATGCGATTCCATAATACTTGTACCTTCTTTAGGATCATAAAATTGATACTCCTTTGAACAATCTGAGTAAGATGCAAAATAATATCAAGTGGATCTAAATTCCAACACACTTAATATTGAATTAGATAATCTCACTTTTGCATGACACCTCTAAATTTAATATGATTCAAGTAATTTATGTCCAGTCCATAACTCAAAAGAAGTTTATGAAACAACTTTTTTTGTATGTGAAAAGGTTACTTTCAAAATATCAGCCCACAAAAGACCAGATAAATTAGTCTTGCTAATCATACTCATCACCATGTTCAATATGATGCATTTATGCCTTTCGGCCAAATCTTTTTGTTAGGATTTTTAGGAATAGTAATTAAGTTATCACCGCAGAATCTACCAAGTATTTGACAAATGACCCTTTAAGCTATTTCGCATTGTCATACTTGCCAAAATACTCACGGCCACTGTTAAGCCTGACAACCTTTTAAGACTAATTGTAATTGTTTTATTCTTTATCTCAGTCATTTTCCTTAAATAGAAAACTTTCGGAAACAACCTTTTAACCATATACAAGATGTATATGTCATTAGGACTTAAACACAATCTTTGCAGATGTGTCATAATTTCAATATCAGACAAGACATAATTTCAAGCAACTAAGACTTCCATTATCTTATAGCAGTGCAGTCCGCAGGCAAACCTTTTTCAAGTGTTCTAGAATGGAACGCTTCATGGACAGTAAGCAAATTCAATTGCTCTTTTCTCAAGCAACAAATCATATGTCCACACCACCCGCGAGGGTGGCTCCGCTGGTAGGCTCCAGGACTTCCACACTGAAGGCCGGAGTTCGAAGCCCCTGCGACACAAATGCAGGGAGGCAGGTGGAGACACTTGGTGACTTACCCGGGGTGCGTGGGTGGTGGCTTCCTACGTGCCTCCCTAGGGGTTTACTCCTAGCTGTCGGCTGTGCGGGGTTCCCCTGGGTCACAAAAAAAAAAAAAAAATCATATGTCCACAACTTAAAATTTGAAATAGTAAAAACCTCAATAATAATGAAGTTATTAATTATAGAAAATGTGACTAAAAAACAAGCAATATATATAATTAGCATCATGTGAATACCATGTAACTTGACGTACAAGTACACATCCAGAGAGTTACACACACAATCATATAATCACTTTTGGGCAGAATACATGACATGCAGTTGTACACTCCCTACATGATAGCGGTTATGAGAATATATTCCAATCTTCGTGAATTTATCACCTTTGGGCAAATGAACCACTAGGATCAGTCAATCCTCTACCACACAATCATGTATTCCTCCATGAACTAATACACAATCACCTCCTTTGGGAGTATGACCACGCATTAGACCGAAGACATCACAATCAGCATACGAGACCGAAATTTCTCAAACCCAATCAAGCGTGCCACTTTGGCGGTCACTACTCAATTGAATCTTTGAAATTCTCTCATTCCAGGGATATAAACTTTACTACTCACATACATCATATACATGTGATTTTAACTTTAGTGATAAGGGCAGCATATCACCAAAATCACATATTATGCTAATTACATTGCTTTGTTCATTAATAAAAATTAATCATACATATATATAAATATATATAGCGAACCTAAAAGACAGATTCCAATGAGATCACCGATCACAGCAACACAAGAAACTTCTCATAACATAGAAGCAATCATCTCTTGTGCACCACATTAAAAGAATGCGATTTGACAGCTGATCATAACATTACTAGAATAACATTAAAAGAATGCTGATTTAGAATATCTCTCACAAAATAACATCAATAGTAATATAGGGTACACCAAATGGACAAGCTTGACAGCTGATCCATTATCACTCATGAGTTCATAAGGCAAAAAATAACTCCAAGGCCAACAACTAATTTATTAGCCAATTTTTAAGTAACAAATTATCATTGTAATCAATCAGTGGCTAATTAATTGAGTCAAACCAGAGAACCAAATATCTAAACTATAACGGTAGATACAATTGCTCTATGTAAATGTTGTCATACTTCTTAATCATAAAAAATATTCAACCTGATAGACATTACCTAGCGACCAGATGAGTTTAGATACAATATGCAATAACTTAACTGACATGCATTACCCACATTCAGCAGATGTGTTAATCAGTACAATCAGCTTGGTTATGAGTTCTTAAGACGTCAATCATTCAAAGATTACCAGCATGTCAAGGAGTATGCTTGAGCAACAAAAGTTTCATAACCTTTACTATTCCTTATCAGCTCAATACATAGCTCAAATACTATCCCATACGGATTGTATCTCATTAAGCCAGTTTCAATTTATAATAAAGTTTGATTTTATTAATGAATCGCACATTCATAATATTTATGTGATAACATACTAGTAAACCATCAACTGTATTTCCAAAATCACATAAAACACAAGAAAAATACGCAAGAATACACTAAAAATACACGTATTTAGGGCTTTGTATGTATTTTCACATCTGTAAAATCATCAAACATGTAAAATAAATACACCACAAGATAGAGGATAGCAATACGAATCCAACGCCGCTAGCCACGCGCTGAACGGAGGCTCCACACGCCAGTCCCATATTAGACTAATTAAAAAACCTTCTATCTCACCTTAGACCAATCATGTTTTTACGGTAACCGTAAAAAAAGTAAATTACAATATCAATTAATTTATTCCACATTATGAAAGCTCTTACATGGAGGAGACGAAGTAGCAGTAGCACACGCATGCGAGGACCGTGAGCCACACGTTGATGAAGTTCCGTGCTTCCTCTTCCATTTTTCCTATCTCTCTTCTACTAGGCGCTCCCCCTCTCTTTCCTTAAAAGTATCGTGGTCTTGACTTGATGATGTCTTTCGACCATAAAAAACTTGATGATGTCTGTCTACGGGGGATGAATAGGCAAATCCGTTCTTGATCTGCGTCTTTTCATTAAGCACTAGAACTACTAGCCACGTGAAGGGAAGGTGGTACGGTTGGGCCTAACTGGTGAGAAAATATTGGCATTCAATAATTGGAAGCAATTCTCATAATTTCCTCCACCAGTATTGAATAATTGAATTAGGATGAAAAATTGTTATATACATTAATTCTTATTAATATATGAAATTGTGTACCGTGTTATATTGTATTCGGATTTGTCTTTCTACAATTCGTGTTTTGTCTCATGTTGTGCAAATGAAATTGTGTTCGATAAAACGAAATCATTCCAATATGAATATTTATTTCGAGCGTAATTACATTTCCCCTATTATCTCTTCTGAAAGATTTAGAATGCATATTCATAACAGTAGTATTAAGAAAGCCATAAAGTAATTAACTTCGAAACAAGAATTGTTATTATCATAAAATAAGAGTAAAGTTTATATTCAACTCAACCCAATTGAAGGAGAGAGGAGACATAATCGAATGTGTTGACAGCTAACCAAGACTTGAAAATTCTAAGTTTAGATTACATAAGTGATCATCCGTCCTAATGCTACTTTCTCTATCCATAAGTACTTACGAACAATCCTGCTACTAAGGCCGATCTATATTGCTCATTTATTGGCGACCGTTTTCTTGCTATGTCATTTTTATTTGTTGTCTATTGTTGTTTCGTATATCGCAAGCTAACCTCTTTGACCCTGAGCATAACCTCCTTGCATAACATGAGCATTCCACCAAATAAGAGGAAAAATGCCCCCTTCAAGGCTCCACCCATGAGAATGACCTTGATAATAATAACATCATCACAACAATTACTTTGAGCGCTTCCCTTATTTTCTTCCTCATATATTACATTTTTGAGATATTTTAGACATTTCGATACTATTTCCTTCCATTTCAATGTTTTTCAACCCAAAAAAAGGAATCGACAAATTCCTTTTATCTTATTCCATCGTAACAAGCAACTACAAGAATTATAATGCCTCTTCTATTCCATTCCTTCCTAAACTTCATTTTATTTTTTCGCATTCCATTTCATTGCGCCAAACGTGGTATAACATTCGACAAGCCTTGGTATAAATTAATCCCACGGTTATGTCCGGGCGTAAATCATGTGAGTCAGACAATCAAATCAGAACAAGGACTAAACTTGAGCTCCGATGGTGGTGCATCAAAGCTGCTTGCTGCACAATATTAAACTACTTAGGGGCTGTTTGGTAATCATCCAAACAGTAGTAGTTTTGAAACAGAATCGCGTTTGGTAAAATTTTTCTTCCTAGTAACAAATTTCTATTTTTTTTGTTCCTAGAAGTAGATTTGGAACAGAATCAAAAATAAAAAAATAAAAAAATTAATTTTTGTTCCAGGAACAAATCAATGAATTAAAACCAACTCTTTTTATTCTTCTACTTTCTCTTCTTCTCTTTTCTTCTTTTTCATCGACCGCCATCCCGCTGCCACCGTACGCCGCTGTTCGCCGCCGCCGCCGGTCACCGGAACCGGTTCGGCAAGCTTGTTGGAGGCTCACCAGGCCAAGGCGAGATACGGTGAGCTCGCCGGTGGCTGGGCGAGGCCCGCTTGCCTCGCCAGGGCTAGGCTTGCCTCGCGACGCCCAGCCCCGCCGATGGCCAGGCAAGCCTCACCCACCCCAGCAAGGCCGGCGAGGCCAAGCTGGTGAGGCCGAGCCTCGCCCAGCTGTTGGCGAGGCTCAGTCGCCGAGGGCCGGCGATGCTCCGGTGAGGTCGTCAGCCCTTGTTTGGCTGGTCGCCGGTCCGACGATCGGCCAAAAGAAGAAGAAGAATAGGAGAAAAGGGGAAAAAAAGAAAAGAAAAAAAGGAAAAAAGGAAAAAATTATTTAAAAATTAAAAGAAATTGATTTTGAACATAATCAATGAATACGGTACCAAACGCAATTCTATTCCAGAATCAGAAATTTTGGATAGTTACCAAACAGCTTAAAATACTTAGAAATTGTTCTCGGGAACAGAATAAAAAATAATCATTTCAGATCACAATCTGTTTCCGAAAACAAAATCGTTACCAAACACGCCCTCAGTCACCAACAATTCCTCCTTGGTCAGCGTGAAGAAGCCATCTTTATTGACCAAAGAAGCTTAAAAAAAAAAAAAAAAGGACTTCGCCATATTGACTAACAACGGCACACCAATTCCGAAAAGGACACGTTGCTGACTTCATCACATTTTCTACTCAAGTCATCATCAAGTTTTTTATTGCATTTTTTTCCGGTTTGACCCTAAAACATTCCTTTATTAATTCAATTTTAAATATTTAATATTTATGTCAACTCAATCGTATCAATTTTTTTAGTTTATTAAAATTTTCATTTTCTCTTTTCTCCTTCTTCTCACCGATCCAAAAACTAAGGCCAGCAAAGTCAATCTCATTGGTTGGACTAGGGGGTGGCGAGGGCAAGGTTTAGTTCACTCAAATATGGCTTGGCAAGCTCCATGTCGGCGAGGGTGAGGGCTGGTCCAGCTTGCCCAACCATGGCGAGGCTCGCCCTCACCCAAATCTAGTTGGGCAAGACCTTGGCTAGCACCACAACAACAAGGGCAAAGGATAAAGGTTAGCCTTGTTGTCGCTGGGCAAGGTCGAGATTGCCCAAATTTGGCTAGGCAAGACCTCGGCTAGCATCGTGAGGTCGACCTCACTAGCCCTAGCCTCTGGCTACTGGTCAACGGAAAAAGAAAAAAGAAAAAAAAGAAAAAAGAAAAAAAATTGACACATCAGCGTTGACTAAATAGCTGTTGTCGACTAGCATCCATATTAGCACCAGTCTACCAAAATTGATAGGATAGATTGAATTAGCACAAATGCAAAATATTTAGAACTGAATTGATAAAAAAAAAGTTTATGATTAAATTGAAAAAATTGCAATAAGTTTAGAATTGTTTTGATAATTTTCCTTTTTACAGTTAGTGATGGAGCACATTGTTGTAAGATACAATATATCATTTTCTAGTCAGCAAATTGGCACATTGTCGTTTGTTCTTATCCCATCTAACCATCAAGGCCCTGTTTGGTAACGTTTCTATTCTCATAATTTCTATTCTTCTGTTCCTCGGAACAAAAAAAAAATAAAAAATCCGTTTCGTAATGTCATTAAATTTTTTTAATCCCTGAAATAGAAAAGTGGCTGAGGAATAGGTTTGGAATAAAAACAAGAAGTGGAAAAAAGTAATTTCTTATTCCCGAAAATAATTTCTAGAAATAAGTTTTTTTCTTTTTTCTTTTTTTCTTTTCTTCTTTATCAGCTGCCACCCCCCTCTATCGTCTGTCACCTACCGCTGACCAACCATCATTGCCCACCATTGTTGACCTATTGCTACCGTTGCCAAACGTTGTCGCCACCAATGATCGTCGATGTCGCTACCGCCGCCAACCCCCACCATCGACGGCCACCAACGACGCCGCCTGCCGCCATCGATTGCCATAGCCTGCTGCTCGTCGTTCATTGCCACCAACAACCGCGGTTGACTGCAGATCCACGGCGACCGATGGTGATGAGTGGTGGGTGGCGTCATTGGTGGTCATTGGCAGTGGCCGTAAGGAAGAATAAGGAAAAAATTAAAAGAAAATATACATTATAATAAAGTTTGTGAATTGTACCAAACATATTCATATTATTTTACCATTCAGATATAGAAATTTTGTATAGTGACTAAACGTGTTCTTTTATTGAGAAGTTATTTCGGGGAATAGAAATAGAAAAAGACTATTTTTGAAAAGAAATTGTTTCCCGAAACAAAAGCGTTACTAAATGAATCCCAATGAAAATAAATTCTACATTATAATAAATTTTCTGAATTGTACTAAATATATTCCTATTCTTTTACTATTATGAGAATATAAATTTTGTGTAGTTACTAAGGGAGCGTTTGGTAACATTTCTGTTTAAAAATTGTTCTAGAGAACATAAATAGAAAAAAATATTTATGTTCCGGAGAACAATTTTTGAATAAAAAAGCGCATTTGGTAAACTTGTTCCGGAAATAAAAAATGAATAGAAATACGTTTGGTAAATTTGTATAATTTTTTTTATTTATTTTATTTTTTAATATTTTTATTTTATTTTTCTATTTTCTTTCTTATTTTTCTTATTTTCTTATTTATTTTTCCTTTTTTTTTTTTTTTCTTTTTCTTTTTTTCTTCTTTTGGCCGGTTGTCGGCCTCGGCCATGGCCGGCGACCGGCCACGGCGAGGCCAACTCGCCCGGCCAAGGCGGCCTCGCCTCGCCCGCTCGGCGGGCTTGGCCTCGCCGGCCTCCGGCCGAGAGGTCGCCGGCGACCGGCCAAAGAAAAAAGAAGAAAAGAAGAAGAAAAAGAAGAAGAAAAAAGAAGAATAAAAGAAAAATATAAAAGTGTTTCTAAATTTTGTTTCAAAACAAGAAACAACTTTTTTTTTTTTTAATTTGTTTCTGTTCTAGATGTGTTTCGGGAACAAAAAATAATTTTGGAACAAAAACGCACATAAACACGTTTTTGTTCCTTTTTTGTTCCCAGGAACAAAAAAACAAAAAAGTTGTTTAAAAACAGAAAAAAAGAAACGAAAACAAACGCAGCCTAAACATCTTTTTTTATTGAAAAATTGTTCCGATGAATAGAAATTGAAAAAAATATATTTTTCAAAACATAAACGTTTTCAAATGAATCTCAACGTGCCAAAAAAATGTATAAACCACGTCAATTTCACCGCATATAACTCTAGCCGTTACGACTCATGACATTATACGAGAGAATCCTTAAGCGAAAACCAAGGGTAAGATTAGGACAAGTTTGATCCTTTCGTGTTCATGCGGAATTCCTTCCTTAAGATCTATCCAGCGAAACCTCCTCAACATCGTGCTTAGCAAACCGTATTCCCACCAAGTCGGTCAATTACGAAGCGCGTACAGGCGGTGGCGTTCTTCAATTACTATGCTCATCTCCAAATTTAATATGCTTTCCATTCCGTTAATTCAGACAACTTACAAAGCTTTGAAATTTTAGGACTCAATTAAAGCTTTGAAATTTTAGGACTTGATTATATTTTCATGATAAATTTTAGGACTCCATTAAATCTTTGAAATTTTAAGACTTTATTATATTTTCGTGATAAATTTTAATACGTCTAGTGCATTTGTCACTTAAAAAAAAAAAAAACTGATAAGGAACCATATCACTCAGGCACTCGTTACTGTCAAACTTACAAAATGCCGAAAGCCATAACTCTCCTCATTTATGATCTCATTTGGATGAAATGAAATGATAGAAATTTGATCGCCTAAAAACGATTGAATCGTATCGGAAGTTTCAAATCACCACCTCCTTCCCCACCACCACCACCACCGCCGTCGACCTTGCCATCCTCATCGACGCGTCCACCCCATTCCCTCCAACCTCCTCGTCCATCTTTCCGCACGACGCCTCCATCACCTTCCTCCACTCTCTCTCCACCTTCGTCGCTACACATGCCAGTCCACCCCTCCATCTTCTTCACCAGCAGCTTGTGCAGCCGGTCACAGCAAGCATTCGCCAAATCAACTCACTGTTATACCAAAAAAAAAAAAAAAAAAAAACACTCACTGTTACGAGCCACGAACGTAGCAAATCCGAAGCCAAATTGGAGAGAGCTGCAACTTCTTGTCGCTTGGAGTCTGCGACTTACAGCAAGAACATTCCTCACCGTCTTGCACTCGGAAACCACACCGGAGCAAGGCGAAGAAGGAACACAACGACGTAGGCCGAAGAAGCAACGAGCTTTGGGGCAGAGATCGAAGATGAGTGAGCGTCGGGGCAAGGCGGAGGAGCAACGTGCTTTGGGCCAGAGAGCAGAGATGACCCAACCCCGGAGCAAGCCAGAGAAGCAACGCAACGTAGAGAGTGAATTCTCACCCAAAATTTTGAATTGAGAAGGAAAGAAAGGAGGGAAGGGAAGCTGTAGCGTAAGGCCATTCGTTCTTCAGAAAGGAGGAGAGAGAAAGAACCATTAATGCGTGCAGGCCTACTCCAAAAAAGATAAGAGAGAAAAAAGCAGCAACAAGTCTATCGATGACATTAAATTTTTAAATAGAAAAGGGAAAATAATATATTTTGTGCAGAAAAACCAGTGGGGCCGCTCGTGCTCACATGGAGCCACGCGTCACTTTCTCATTGGTCGGGGTGCACGGTGACCTGGCGCTCTGGGACCATCCAATATTTTCTCGGCATACGAGGGGAGGTCTCGGTCTGGTCTGGATGGTGGTGTGGGCGCCGGTGAGTGGTGGGAATGGTGGTAATGAATTTAAGGGGGTTGGGGTTAAGGAGAGAAGATAGGGCTTGTCAGTCCAAAGTTGGTTTTAAAAGTTTATTTTACATTGATTACCAAACTGATGGTTTTATTTATTTATGTTGATGGGCCTTAGAGGGCTCGTCCGCCCATGTTGCACCTAAAAGCCCGGCCCGCAAGATAAGGGCCCATGGATGAAGGGTTGAGATATGAAGATGTGTTACATTGAGGGAATGTGTCTTTTGGAGAAGACGTATTTAAGGGGAGAAAAGAAAAAAAGAGAACGCACCTTTTGGATGTACATATGTTTTTCTTTTCTCCCTTTCCCAAAACCAACGTAAGTTTCTCCCCCTTGAAGTAACGAGATGCTCCTCAGTAGAACAGGATCAGAATCCTTCCTTGATCTTCAACATTGGTGTTTAATCTATGGACAATAAGGTACGCTCGATTTCATGGTGTGTCTTTGATCGGTGATACATGTTTGTTTTTGGGCTCGTCTTCCGCATTCGTTTTAGGGAATCAGTAATTCCCTACATTGGTATCAGAGCCGTAGTTCATGTTTCCCGATCCCCTTTTTATGTTATTGAATTATTTTTGTGGTCGAAATTTGAGAAAAGCCGCTGCCAATCGATCGGGGACGGAAAAACCCAACACCCGCGTACTGTTCGCCCTGTTTTGTGATTTTCTGCAAGTCAAAATTTGTTTTTGATAGCACAAGGACGAAGCTCTCATCAATACGAGAAAAACGAGTGGCGGATCGTCGCCGGACGCGCCGCCACACGCGGCTGGAACGAATGGGGGTCATCGGTGCGTGCAACGCAGGCGTCGATTCCGTCCCCAGCAGGCGCGTGCGTCACACGCGGCGTTTCGGCCCAGGCGCGTGCGACACACGCGCGGGGTGCTGGCGCGTGCCACGCAAACGTCGTCTGATGTCATTGTGATGTCATCCAGGCACGAGCGTGGCACGTGCTGGTCGGTTTGTCCGACCGGCCTGATCGGTCCGACCCGGCCCATTCGGTTCGACCAGTCCGACCGGTTTGACCCGGCTCGTCCTGTCCGACCAGATTGCCCGTTCACTCCGACCCGGCTGACCGTTGACCGCGACCGTTGACTTTGACCGTTGACAAAAAAAATGTGTTTCTTTTTCCAATTAAGTCTATGTGGATTATATGTAATCCCTTACTTGTTTTGCACTTGTTGCAGGAACAATGGCTCCCCTTAAGTTGCGCACACTTATTCGCCAATTACCGATGAACAAAAGGAAAGGCTTTCTAAGTTAATAGCTGAGCTGATTGATCATCGATGGGAGAGTGGCGACTTAATTGATCACGTTCTTGAAGTCAACGGGAAAATACAAAAAGTCATATGGAATGGTCGTCCCATGCCACAGTCTGAGATGGTGCGATTTTTCATGAACACTCTTTCACAAGAATGACAAGGAGTGTTGAATCGCTTATGGGAAGTCAACAAAGCTGCTTCGTATAGGAGAATTGTGATGGCTTTTATAGATGATTATTACTAGATTGTTACAAGGGAAAAGATCAAGAAATTGAACAAAAGAGGATCTTTCCTAGTTCGTATATTGACTTGGTGTCAGATGTTTTGGTTGGTCTTTATTTAGTGTGCTTTGTGGACATCTTATGTAATGTTTTTCTACCTAGTTGTTGTTGGTGTGGCAACTGATATGTTAGTTGTATTATGTGAAAGCATTATTATTATATCATTGTTTGATATCAAATATTATTTGCTTTCTGTTATTATTAACTGTTGTGGGTAGTTTATAGAAATTTTTGTAATTTCAAAGAATTTATTTTGCATAGAATGTTATATTAATAATAACTACAAGTTAGGATTTTGGATGATGATTGGAAACATAGTGACTTTTTTATTCTGAAACCTTGAAATTATTTATTAATATAATGGTTTTGTGCAAAATGGATGCATAAATGATAGGCATTAATAATTCGTGCATATATGTCTGATATGTTCAGATCAAATGGCTTTAGCCACAAAGAGCATAGTCGCTGAGCTAAACAAAGGTGAGAAACTCAATGGCGATAACTATGAAATATGGCACATGAAAATCCAATATGTGCTGGAAGAGCAAGAGGCACTAGAAGCTCTTAACCTGACCATGGTAGAACCTGAAAAAGGAAACACTGCACAGCATAAGAGAGATAAGGATGTATTTGTTGCATGGAAAAGAAAGAACTCCCTTGCTCGCATTACGTTGCTGAGTAGCATGGAAAATGACGTTATGCAAGAGTTCAGGCATTTTGAGAATGCCAAGGAAATGTGGGAAGCGTTAGCAGCAATGTTTGGTCATACTTTAGTGACCAAACTGAGACAACTCACTATTAGGTTTGACTCTTATAAGAAGCCTCATGGTTAGACCATGACACAACACCTTAGAAAGATGTCAAACATGATTAATGAGCTGAAAGATGCTGGCCATGTCCTGACTAATTAGCAGCAAATGCAAGTAGTGATTCGTTCCTTGCCTCAGAGTTGGGAGCATATGAAGGTGCACTTAACCCATAATGAAAATATCAAAACCTTTGAGGATGCAGTGCGTCATCTTGAGCTGGAAGAGGACCGCCTCTTGGTGGCTAAGCCGGAAGCTGAAATTTATCATGCTGGTTCTAGCTCACATGGAGCTTCGAGCTCCAAGTACAAACGTCCTAACTGGTTCGATAAAAGGAAAGGCAAGGGAGCAGGTCCTTCAAAGAAGAAACCTAAGCTTGACCAACATGAAAGAGGAAAGCGTCCTCGAATGAAGAAGCTTACAAGGGTGAAGTGTTACAATTGTGACAAAAATGGTCACTATGCTCGCGACTGTTGTGAGCCAAAGAAGGTATACACCCCTTGTACTTTTCAAAACTTTGCTTATGTGTCGAGTTTTGTATTATTAACTGAGTCTAATCCTTTGTGAACTGTGGATTCAGGAGCAACACACCACGTAGCGAAGGTAGAGAATCCTTTGTGGAATTCCGATGAGTACCGATTGGAACTAAGTGGATCTATGTAGGAAACAACTCCAGAGCAGAAGTAAAAGGAATTGACATCTGTCAATTGAACATGCATGGTGGACGCACTCTGTTCCTACATAATATGTTGTATGCTTCGAAAATTCGTCGGAATTTAGTGTCTGTTTTAGTGTTGGTTAAACTTGATTTTACTATGAGCTTCCATAATAGTGGTGTTGATTTGTATTTGGATATAAATTACTATGGTTGTGGTTATTTTCTAGATGGTTTTATTGTATTAAATGTTGACTATAGTAATACCAATGTTTGTTATTCCCTTTTCACGTCTCTTAATTCATATGATAATGATGTGAGTGTGTGGCATGCTAGACTTGGTCACATTGGCCAACAACGTATGAATAGACTAGCCAAAGAGGGTTTGTTAGGCAATATTGAAAAAGTCGATTTACCCATATGTGAGCATTGCCTAGTAGGGAAAATGACCAAAAAAAACCATTTAGAAAAGGTAAAAGAGCTTAATTTCCTTTGCAATTAATCCATTCTAACGTCTGTGGTCTGATAAATGTAAGAGGAAGGCATGGGGATGTTTATTTCATCACATTTATAGATGATTATACTCGATTCGGATGTATCTATTTGATTTCTCATAAATCTAAAGCATTGAGTTATTTCAAAAGGTTTATGAACTTGGTAGAAAATCAATTAGACAAGAAAATAAAAGTATTGCGATCCGATCGAGGTTGAGACTATTTATCTGATGAGTTCAGAAAATTATGTGATGAAAAAGGAATAGAAAGACAGTTGTCTATTCCATATACTCCTCAACAAAATGGTGTTGCGGAGAGAATAAACAGAACCCTATTGGAAATGGTTAAGTCTATGATGGCACATGCTAACTTACCTATCACTTTTTGGAGTGATGCGTTGTTAACTGCTGCCTATATACTTAACTGAGTGTCTTCTAAATCAGTTACTTTAACTCCATATGAGTTATGGACAGGCAGAAAATCGGACTTAAGTTTCCTTAAGTCATGGGGTTGTGCTGCCTATACTCATGAGCCCTCTTACAAGTTTGGGAAATTGGGTCCTAGAGGAAATAATAGTATTTTCATAAGATACTCTGAATACTCGAAAGGGTATGTGTTCATTGGTGAGCAGGAAAGTGGAAGTATAATTGAATTCGAATCACAGGATGTCACATTCTTAGAGAATGAATTTCCTAAGAAGGGCGAAATATGTGAGGATTACTTTCTATTTGAAATCTTGGATCAAAATAATGAACTTAATGGAGTTTGTCCAAGTAGGAGTAATATGAGAAGTGATGAATTTAATTCAACTCACTCTCAATTACAACCACATGATGAGATGATATCGTCATTATCTAATCTGAGTGGGAGCATGATGGGGAATGATGTGCAAAGTGTACAATCTCTCATACGACGAACAAGTTGCAAAAGTATTCCCAGTCGACGTTTTGACATTGAAGGGGAAACTTTCATGGTTGCTCCACAAGATGAAGATGAGCCAAGAAATGTTAATGAGGCTCTAAATTGCCCTAGTAAGGAAAAATAGATTCATGCAATGGAAGAGGATATGGAGTCAATGAAGTCAAACCAAGTTTGGGAACTGGTTGATCTTCCAAAAGGACGCAAAACTATTGGGAACAAGTGGTTCTCAAAATAAAGCGTAAAGCTGATGGCTCGATAGAAAAGCATAAGGCTCGCCTTGTAGCGAAGGGGTATAATCAACAGGAAGGAATTGATTATGAAGAAACATTTTCTCCTGTAGTGAGATTTATCTCGATTCGCATTATTCTAGCAATAGTGGCTAGTATGGATCTTAAGTTACATCAAATGGATTTAAAGACTGCTTTCCTCAATGGAGAATTAGAGGAAAAAATATATATGGAACAACCTGTTGGTTTCATTATAGAAGGCCAAGAAGGAAAGGTATATTGACTTTTGAGATCGATATACGGCCTTAAGTAGTCGTCGAGACAATGGTATATACGTTTTCATAATGCCATAATGGCATATGATTTTACAATGATAGATGAGGATCATTGTGTATATATCAAAAGATCCAAAGATCAATTTGTGATCATATCATTATATGTTGATGATATACTAATTGCCGGAAGCAATATGGAGTTTTGTTAATATTGTGAAGAGTTGGTTATCTTCCAACTTTGAGATGAAAAATATGGGTGAGGCTGCATACATTCTTGGAGTTAAGATTTCAAGAGATCGTTCGAAGAGATCATTATCTCTTTCGCAAGAAACATACATAAATAAGATTCTTGAACGATTTCGTATGCAAGATTATAAACCCATTGAAAATCCTATTGCGAAAGGTAAATGATTGAGCTATAGACTGTGTCCAAGGACTCTACAAGAGAAGGAACAAATAAAACAAGTTCCTTATGCTAGTGCTGTTGGAAGCTTGATGTACGCTATGATGTGTACAAGACCTCACATATGTTTTGCAGTTGGAATGGTGAGTAGATACCAATCCAATCCAGGTCAAGCACATTGGAAGGCCGTTAAAAGAATACTGAGGTATCTGAAAGGAACTGCTGATTACAAGCTGAATTACCAATGAAAGGATCTGTGGCTTGAAGACTATTTGGATGCTGATTGGGGAGAAGATTTAGATGAAAGAAAATCTATGGTTTTGCTTTCTTACTAAATAATGACGTCATATCTTGGAGCAGTAAGAAGTAAACGTGTATAGCCTTGTTCATGATGGAAGCTGAGTTCGTGGCATTATCAGCAGCAGTACAAGAAAGAGTTTGGCTTAAGAGATTTTTGGATCATTTATGTGTTATTGGGTATACTACAAATCCATTATTGATTAACTGTGATAGCCAAGCAGCTATAGCGTACACCAAAGATCCAAAATATCACGACAAAACCAAACATATAGATACAAAGTATAATTTTGTCAATGATATGGTTGCACGAAAGGATGTGAACTTACAGTACATATCTACGCATAGAATAATAGCAGATCTTATGACAAAGCCAATACCTAGAGATGTGTTTTGTGGCCATGTGAAATCTCTAGGATTGCGTAGAGGCTGATGTACTAAATATTGTAATTTCCCTGAAGTGTTCACATTTAATGAATTTGTGTTTTTCATCATTAATGCCTATGAATATTTGTTTAACATTTATGCATCTTAATGCTCAATGCATTATATTAAGTTGAGAAAGTATGTCGGACAGATAAAAGATTAGCCCACTCACACGGGTAATCGCCTCTATTTATTGTGCGATAAATAGAGATGAGACGGTTTTTAAGCTTATTATCTAAGTGATAATCGAGAGCTCAAGCTTAAAATATATGTTGCATTAACTAGGTGTTAAGATGAGGACATAATATTTATTATGTCCGAAAGTAAAATAACCCATATATTTTACTTTAGATGCCAGATGTGAGTTCTGATGAATTCTGTGAATGAGTAGATATGTGAACTCAAATTAGATATTATGTATGTCTGAACTATCATCTATACGGTATTAAAGGTGTAGACATATGCTCCATGGGAAATGAATTAAATACTGTAATACGCATTTCACACTACGTATGCATGAGACGACCAATAAGAATGACAAAAGTTTGATCTCAATTTTTATGCCATGTGAGACTCTTGAGGAAAAGAGTTTCTCAATTTAGTGCCCTCATGACTCTCTCTTATTCTCAAGATTTCTATTTAGTGTTTGCTATCTTAGAATGTTACCAATGATCATGAATTGATTCGATCTAATGGGACATTTTTAGAAAAGCAAGCTGAACTGAAATTGAAAGTTTGAAGGAAAGAGGAAGATCGAATATGGATAATCGCATTCTAAGTTTTGTATTCACCGGTCGACCAATTATGACTGTCTTTGGGATAATCATAATTGTGAATACAATATATCATTATTTAAAAAGGAGATCAAAAGAGTTATAAATGTGATCGATCGATCTAGGGTACTACATACTAAATCTACTCAGAGTGTGATGCCCATTATGAGCTGCTATATATTCCTAACAAATGTATAGCAACGAGCTCTCAAAGTATGCTGGTCGCACGGATTATTCACCGGTATGAACGTTGCAGAGAGGTAAAAAGGATCATGTTCGTCCACCATGTGCGAGTGTGAGATGATGGTTTTATTTATTTATGTTGATGGGCTTTAGAGGGCTCGTCCGCCCATGTTGGGCTTAAAAGCTCAGCCCGCAAGATAAGGGCCCATAGATGAAGGGTTGAGATATGAAGATGTGTTACGTTGAGGGAATGTGTCTTTTGGAGAAGACGTATTTAAGGGGAGAAAAGAAAAAAAAAAAAAAAAAGAACGCACATTTTGGATGTACGTACGTTTTTCTTTTCTCCCTCTCCCAAAACCAATGTAAGTTTCTCCCCCTTGAAGCAACAGGACGTTCCTCGGTAGAACAGGATCAGAATCCTTCCTCGATCTTCAACATTGGTGTTTAATCTGTGGACAATAAGATACACTCGATTTCGTGGTGTGTCTTTGATCGGTGATACATGTTTGTTTTTGGGCTCGTCTTCCGCATTCGTTTTAGGGGTTCGATTTTGTGTCGAATCCGTTTTAGGGAATCAGTAATTCCCTACACAAACAATATTTTCATTAGGTGGAAATTTTTGGAGGTAAAGTCTTTTCTCGAGATGCAAAGCCCCACTTAGAGACCGAACCACATCAGATATGTAAGCTACATCTATTTAGGGACATCCATCAATGGTAACATATGGATGGAGGCAAAATCATGGGACCACGATATCGTTATTCACAAATGAAATGCCAATAATATAGATTTCATATCATTATAACATGATGGACAAAATCAATCATTGACTTTAAAAAAAATGAATGGGCACTCATAATCTTTTGTCTTGTGGATTCAACGTAGTTCCAGCTCTCTCAAAAATCTCTATTCAATTATTCAAACTTTGTGTCGGCAATTTAATATCTAGTGAGAGAGAGAGAGTCGTGCAGTGCATGGAAAAATAAGACGAACGTCTGCAACCGGTACTTGTGACTGAGGTAGATTGAGGATCCAACGTGTTGGTGCAAAGCCCGTCCCTTGTAGGACAACGGGTGACGTGAGGAAGGACGTAGGCATTTGGTTCTCTTTATGCCTTCCATACCTAACCGCTCAAAGCGCAATTAATGTGGGATACAGCATGCACAAAGATACACAGACGAACCGGCCTTGAATATAATATTTCAATCCACTACCACGTCGATAATTCAAGTGAAAAGGGGAAACATCTTATCACTACGATATTTAGTGATGTTGCGTGTTCAATTGTTTCGTGGCTCTATCAACTTTTTGTTCATGTTCTTTTCGACCCTTTCACAAGCTTTCCATTATATTTTGGCAGGAAAAGAAGCTATCGCAATTAGTCAAGTGAGAGCAGTTGGGGTGCAATAGAGAGGGCACAAAGTATATAATGACTCCATGTGCCGCATCTTTGAATTTTCCCCCCTAGATTATGAATAATGCCTCGTAGCAAGAGATCCAGACAGTACTGATCTCGAAGAACTTGTGTGACGAATCGTCAACTTCCACTCGCCACGGCACTTAAACAATATCACAAGCGGCTCCCGCCACTCAATCTTATCTTTGACTCTTGGACGGGAAGCCTTTTGGCCGCATCTCCTACGGATTTAAGCAAATCACAACCGTACAAATCATGTGGGTCCCGCTACAGCTCATAAACCCTCATCTGTACTCCCACTTCCCACCCTATAAATAGGGCGCCCCAGTTTTTAGTTGAGCCACGCACTCACTTGGGTAGTCTTCCTTGAGATTTCTCTGGTGATCCGTTGGCCTTGAGCGATGAAAATGGCTTCCTCCAGGGTTTTCCTCCTGTGCGGCCTGCTTCTGGCCGTTGTCGTTCTCATGGCCGCGCAGGTCTCGGCTCGTGACCTTGCTGAGGAGACTCAGTCACGTGAGTGCTCTCGACAATGAAGTCTTCCCTCAATTTACTTATCTAGCTCTCTTCAGTTTGATGGGAAACGCATTCTCACTTTTGACGTATATATGTTTCCGTGTGATTGTCCGTCGTGCAAGCACTCGTGTTTGTTAAAGGCAGACAGACAAATAATCATGGAAAATTATTTGTAGAAATGTTTTTATCGAGGCGATAGACGAAACGAATTGCAAACTTGATTATGAGGGTTCCGTCAATGTCTTGTTAGCTTCCATTGTTCACGGTAGATTAATTAATTTATGAATTTTGAGAAAGGTATGTTGTAGAATATCAAAATGTGACGTACATCATAAAGAGGTCAACAAAACGGTAGCAGTTTCAATAGTTGCATCTTAACTTACTACTCTACATATTCGTACACAGTAAGTTAGATTACATGTTATCTGTTAGTGGACTCGGATATGATCACATACTCTGCGTTTATATTTCAGAGGAGAGCGTGAAAGAGGCTAACTATGGCCAAGGATATGGTGAACACGGCCACGGTGGAAAGGGGTATGAAGGTGGCTATGAAAAGGGCCACGGCGGTCATGGCCATGGCAGTCACGGTCACGGTGGTCACGGCCACGGCGGTCACGGCCACGGTGGTCATCATGGTGGTCACCCTTCGGAAGAAACCGAAGATGTCAAGAATTAGATAATGGGACTCAGTTGGGTCCATCATCCTGCTGGGAATGTAGGAGAATGTATGCCATGTAACTCGTAGAAGCTTAAAAGCTTCTGCAATAATGGTTGAATAAAATGGTTCCTCCACTGTCATGAGCAGCTTTGTTGCGTTTCAGATGGTTCTTTTGGTGATTTCAAGTACGAGTTGTCTCAAATGTCCACTGATGTTTGCATGTGAATGAATAAAACCCACTTTAATTGGCGACAAATTCTATCCCTTAGCTCTGTATAGCAAGTGCTGTTTCTCGAGTTTCCCATCTTTTTCTTATTGGAGACGTCGGATTCAGCTCAGGGTATGAGAAAGTACATTAGACATGAGGACTCCCAAAGTAAGTGCAAGTTATGCACGCACGCATTGTTATGTTTTAATTCAATAAATACTAGCGGGTACGTATTGTGCTCTTAGAATGATTATGCACCTGTTTCAACTTTGGACATGGTGACTGCGGAGGAACGTCTACTCAGGTTTCCATTATTTTATGAATAACCAACTGGAAAATCAACAACCGGAACATGTGAAAGTATTTCACGTCACCGTTGCATCAAGCATCATTCATCCGGATTTGCAAATAGCCCATGTTTTTCCCCAACCCTGGTTTCAGGAAAATTCCTTCAACTGAACTTCTGAATGGTGCTCTCGTTTATTTTTTTTATGTGGTGATAATATTTATAATATCATGACTTGTAAGGTGCGATACACTAGTCAAAGGTATGAATGAAGAAACTTTCCTTCGATCAACGATGCAAGAAAATATGGCTCTTTGCAGATTGCCTGTCGCAAATTTTTTTAATTCAAAAGTAAATGTCCCATGTAGTGGGCTTTTGCAACAATATAGAACCCGAAAAGGACATTACGGTGCAAAAGTCTTCTTGTCTACTCAGTCTATCACGTGTGTCTCTAATCGAAATGAAACCCGGTGCGGAAATGCATTTCTACTCAACCTATATCCTTTTGTCATTATCTCTCATTGCGTACTCTTTCTTTCTTTTCTTTTTTCTGAGAAAGTAAAAGTAGGATGTGAGAAATAGCAAGGCAAGGATTGTACAGCTAATGTTGATATTAAGCCAATAATTTTTTTGGACAAAAAACACTCGCTTTTGAATGTAAAATCTTCAAATTGTTGATATCTGCGTGTTGCTTTCAACGTAATTAATTTTAGATTGCCATTTTGCAAGGTCTTTACCTTATCCTCTAATAATAAAGGAAGTTAATTTTGACTGAATCAAGTCGTATAACTTTCTCCACAGACTCCAAGGTGCTTTACTTGTATAGTTGTACGTATATGTTTCGTGTGATACCAATCAAAGCATAAAAAGAATTGCTCCAATCACTGCGGATGAAGTGACAAAAACGTAAAAGCGATGAGACCATCTTAAAACAATGAACTGTTGCGTAAGATAAGAGAATTCCTTACGGACATCGTGTACCTTGAACTTATCGATTGAGTATGCAATCATTTAAAAAATATCAAGTTATAAGCAAATGATACAAGATATATATGTGAATATAATATATTCAGGTAATTGTTTTTGTTAAGGCTGTTATTTGATAGCACATGTTGAAGAATCAACTATAATGTATGACCAAATTCATTGCACTATCGCGTATATTGTAAATTATTTCGGAGGGATATCATATAATTAGTATTTAGGTTATCATACGTCTGTATTCATGAAGAACATCTAGAGCCCTTCACGTACGCATATTTGTATGTGTGTTTACATGGATGAGGTGCAGAGGAAAGCGATAGATGACCTAAATCTAAACCGATTTGCCACATCCCTCTCAAGTTCCCCACCGAGGCTGACTTATATGAACTTCATGTTGATCTAAATCTCGAAGCTAAGATAAGGTTATATATGGACCAAGCGTCAACTTTTTTTACGACGGCACGTCACTATCTAATCTTGGAGGCCATTTTATTGATCGTGATCGTCAAAAACCCTGTCGCTGAAAGTTTCTTGCTGGACTTACATCTACAATATTTGACTTTGGAATACTTATATCTCTTCTGTTGTTTTGATTTGCCGTAATTTAATATGAAGAATAATTGAAGAATATGCATTAATTCCTCCTGATTAGAAATAACACGTATGATTGATACGTTCCAAAAGGATGGATTGTTATGATATTTTTGTACACAGAATGTGATGTTTAACCCCTATATAACAATAATAATTTTTATTATATGTAAGATCTCTTATTTGAGAAATTAATTCTTGTTTAACCAATTGGACATCTCTCACATGAAAACTTAACTTTAAATAAATGTGGGTGATGTCCATATTTGGGAAAATTACTAAAAAAGTCATAAACCTATTGCAATTGTGCCAATTCAATCATAAACTTATTTTTTTGACCAATTGAGTCCTAAACCTTTTATAATTATTCCCGATCAGTCCATTCGGCAAAAAATGGCTGGCCGGCGTTGATGTGGCAGCCGACCGGCACCAGCCACATTTTTTTTTAATAATATTTTATTTTAAAAAAATATTTTATTAATTCTTTTAATCTTTTTTCCTGTTTTTTTTTCCCCTCTCCCTCCTTCCTCCTCCTTCTTCTTCCCTTGGCTCCGGCGACCGGCCGAGGGGAGGGCTGGTCGGTCGCCGGGGCGAGGCGGCTGGTGGGGCAAGCCCTCGCCATCGCCGGGTGCAGCGAGGCGAGCCTCGCCCGATCGCGAGGGCTCGCCTCGTCCGGCGAGGGGGCTCGCCGTCGCGTCGGCAAGGCCCTCCTCGCCAGATCTAGCGAGGGCTCGCCTCGCCCGGCGACCGAGAGGCAAGCCCTCGCCGGATCCGGCGAGTAGGGCCTTGCCGGACGCGATCCGCGACTACCGCGCCAAGATCGAGGTCGAGCTCTCCAAGATCTACGACGGCATCCTCGGCCTCCTCGACTCCCGCCTCATCCTCGCCGCCTCCGTCGGCGACTCCAAGGTCTTCTTCCTCTAGATCGGTTCTTGTATTGGCGAGCCCCCTCACCGGATCTGGTGAGCCCCCCTCACCGGATCTGCGAGGGCTCGCCCGCCAAACCCGGCCGACGGCGAGGCCCCCTTGCCGGATCCGGGCGGGCTCGCCTCGCCAAATCCAGGCTCGCCCCCCTGCCGGATGGCGAGGGCTCGCCCGCCTCGCCTCAATCGGGCGACCGGCCAGCCCTCCCCTCGGCCGGTCGCCGGAGCCCGGGGAAGAAGGAGGGAGAGGAAAAAAAAGAATGAAAAAAGATAAAAATAATTAATAAAATATTTCAAAAAAATGTTATTAAAAAATGTCGCTGGCGCCGGCCAGCTGCCACGTCGGCGCCGGTTGGCCATTTTTGGCTGGATGGACTGATCGGGAATAATAATAAAAGGTTTAGGACTCAATTGGTAAAAAAAAAATAAGTTTAGGACTTTTTTGGTAATTTTCCTGTCCATATTTATAACTCATCCATAAGAAGAATTCAAAGTTAGGAAGATGAGGTCTTACTGTGTATGCCCAATTGTTGATCTTTAGGAATACTATATTATTTCACAAGTTTTAAAGTGTACTCAAGTCTTCACATATATATAATTGAAACGGCGTGGTTACGTAGAAGTGAAATCCAATATTTTCCTGGATCTAATAAATATTTTCCACTGGTAGCACGCACATGTTTATACCCTGTCCCACCACGAGCTCTTTGGAGTCTATAACGAAGGTGCGACTTTGTGCAAATCATTCTTCATCAGGAGCAAACTCAGTCTTTGCTTCAATTTAACTGAGAAATGGCTTCCACTAGGGTTTTTGTGCTCTGCAGCCTCCTCGTTGCGGTGCTTCTTATGATCTCAGCTTGCAAACTTGCCGAGGCAACTCATTCATCTCGTTGATATCGCTTCCCCCGGACTTCTCTACATGGTTCGTATGTATGATCAAATGGCACTCCCTACTAATGTTTCGTATGAAGTAATCATCTCTCGTCATTCTTACGATGAGAAGCCCGTGATAGTCAGGGAAATCCGGGCACGTAAATATTATCTCATTCGAATGAAATGATTTGACAGAAACTTGGCAGTGGAATTTTGAATCCCATCACATATGTGATAGTTCTGATCTCTACTAGGAAAAAATATCATATATTACATATGCAGATGATATACTGATGAGATGTAGTACATATAGTACAATGAACCCGACAACAATCATGAGCACGACCATGACCATGGCCACGGCCACGGCCATGGCGCATGGGAAATAGCCTGGCTACAAAGGCAACCCATAGAAGGAAGTAAAGACAGCGAGAATGTAATTAGATACCTTCTGAGTTTTAAGTTGCTGCTCCTAGTACATACTCCTGTGCGTTGTATATGGAATGTGTGTGAGTGACCAACAAACCGAAGCTTCCAGCTTTATGCGTCGACGGAGATGATATTACTACTGGCTCACCTGAGCAAGTGAGCGTATGAAGCTCCAGCTTCACATGTCCATTGAAGTGTCTTAAGTACTTGTATCTATTTTCCAATAGGCAAGCTACCTTACCATTTTAGCAGGACTTCACTAATGGCTGGTCGAGATTTCTACTTTTGCTTTCGTTTGGGCTTAGATTAGGAGGAAAATTATCTTTCTCCATATGCAATTTCATTGGATCGGGTAGTTTTACCAACTTTTTTTCTTTATTTAATGAACCAATTGATATATGTATTGATATATGTAATGTACATAGCATCCAATTATTTAGAAAAAGACAATTTTGCTTAATGTTTCGACTTTTGATTTCTTGCGTGCGTACAATGTGTGTTCATGTTTGCTGGTCATCTGAAAAGATATATGTTACCGTGGCTCAATTAACAACCCTCAATAGCACCAAAACGACAATACTTGCAACATTGTAAGTATGCATGTCTGAAATTGATTTAGAGTAATCCGTTATCGCTGTGAGATTGATAACAAAATAATAGTTAGAACCCTTAAAGAAGTTCTAGCAATGAAAATTTTGTTCTTCATCCATGCATGTTAAAAAAAAAAGATTGCGCGTTTCTACATGTCCGCCTATACAATGCCTTGCACAAATGTGGTAAACTGTAGAGCGGTAGGTGACCTAAACTTTTAACCGATTTAGGATTGATCACATCCCACAAGGTTCAATTTTCCCACTCAAGCTTACTTGAACAACTTGAGTCGATCTCATTCTGGATGCTGAAATAAGAAAATTTCGGGACTAAACGTTGAACTTGTCGTTTCTCGTAATGTGCCAATGTCAAGATCCGCGAATGCATCCTAATAACCTTGGAACCATTAGTATCCAGGACCTTTTATATGACCATACGAAACCATCTCGCCAGAATTTTTTTTTTGCAGTCTAAGGCTGTCACTTGCCAAGTTGTTAGATAAATCCAAACTATGTGTGTTGTTAGATAAATCCAAACTATGTGTATTGTATAAGAAGACAATCCTCTTACTATAGGTAAGATCTAACAGGCTACGCTCGTTTTGCTTGGTCCTCCAGCAAGTTCCTTTCTCTACGCTTCTGAGGCTATATATATAAGGTGACCTTACCATGCAAGTTCGATCCTCATATTCATCACTTAGAGCAAACTCGAGTTCTTTGTTTCACTGCCTTCAGGTGCACTGAGGAATGGCTTCCTCTAGGGTTTTTGTGCTCTGTGGCCTTGTCTTCGCCATGCTTCTTCTCGTCTCCTCTTACAAGGCTGCAGCTCGCGAGCTTGTCGAGGATACTAATTCATCTCGTAAGTTTCCACACTACTTCATCTATCTTCTCTGTATACATACTTCATATATATATAATCTGTTGAATTTTTGTGCGCATGTAAGAGAGCATGAAGGAATATGGGCTCGGGAAAGGCCACGGTAGTCTTGGGAAGGGGTACAGCCGTAGTGCTTCTGTCCATCGCGACGACGACGACCATGATCATGATGATGATGATGATGACGACGACGACGATGACGATGACGACGATGACCACAACCATGGGCATGGCAGCCATGGCGGCCCCAGTGATCATGGGAAGTAGCATTGTCACGACGGCCGACAGAAAGAAGAAAGTAAAATACCCCGAAAAAACTAGAAAACTACTGAAGTGCCATATGTTGCTCCTCCTAGCTAGTGCAGTATGTAAGGGAAAGTGTGTGAATAATAAAGCTCCGAGCTCTCTATACGTCAAGGAAGATGATACTGCCCCTGTTTAGTATTTATAGATACCTTCATGTACTGATGGCCGATGGATATGCATTCTATGGAAAAAGGCATATATTTGAAACATCTTGCGGAATCATAGTACTTCCCAACGATGCGAACATGTAATCAGTAAAAGAAATGAGCAAAAAGAGTGAAAAAGTCTGGCTTGCAACGAAATTATTATACAAGAAATGTACATCTGTACTCGGTTCAAAGGCGCTTGTAATTATCATTTTCCCTATTAACTGTGAATGTAGGGGATAAACAAATAGAATTAATTAGCTAATAAGTGTGCATAGCTTCGGGGCGGCGAAGTGGACATAAGTATTAAGTTTCTCCTCTCGTAGCACTCAGCCATACACTCCCTACGGAAGACGTGCTTGAAAGGCATGCGAACAAACGAAGAATCGTCTTCAAATTCCTCCAGTTTGATCGAACATACGTCCTCTTTGACTCACCAAACGTAAGCATCTCCGTCGGCTCATCCAACCATCTCGCCGGAGAAGTGATACTGCTTGACAGGTCTTCAAACGAATGCAAAGACAGCGACGCGAAAATGCACGATCCGGTTCAAATCAACATTGTTCGGTCTAGTGGCAACTCGAGCGTGTTCCAGGATCTCCTGGTGCTCGTCCGCAGGGACGGGGAAATTGGCCAGGTGTAGGTTTATAACCCCCGTCACTACATGCTACCCGTCGACCTTAATCCCGCCTCAAGCAACATCAAACAAGATTGTGTTAATCTATTCGTTCATTAGGCAGAAAGGTCGCACGATGCCTCGGTCCTATTGAACGGCCGGAACGTCTGAGTCTCGGCATACAAGACCATGCGCAAAGGACCCGGTTTTATAACTTGTGTGGGGCTAGTTATTAAGGTTGCGTCTAGAAAAGACTTTGGGAAGGGACTTTAGGCATCCATATCTCTTCGGATCAAATATTGGGTGTTTGGTAAAATTCTTGACACCCACCTTGAGGAAAAGTCGGCCTTCTCGGCATGCAAGAAGCCTAGGGTTTGTTAAAAAAAAAAAAAAAAATCTTCCAAAACTATCCACGCTGATCGTTTTTTTTTTTTCCAGTTTGACCCTTGTTTGTGCTTGTTCATCTTTTTCTCCATTGGGGTCAATCGGTGTGGTTGCATGTGGCTACAAGAGGCCAACAACAAGCTAAAGAGAGGCCGGCGGGGTTGCAGCAATAGGTGAGCACTGTTCTGGTTCGGTTTCCGGTTTCTTAAAGGATCGGTTCCGGTTCCTAGATTCTGGTTCTCGGTTCCTTTTTTCTGGGAATTGGAATTGGAACCGGTCGTGGAACCGGAACCGGAATCGGTCGCAGAATCGGAACCGGAATCGGAACCAATTAGTTAGGGTTCAAAAAGGAGCCCCCCTCCCCTGCTCGGCGCTCCCGAGTCCAGACTTTTAGATTTATGGGAGAGAACTCACGCTATTAGACGCCGCTTTGAGTTTCGCCGCCGGATGCCGCTCGCCCTCAAGGCCATCGTCGCTGGACGCTAGTCGCCAACGTCGCTCGTGCGAACCCTTGCTGCTCGACGCCCGTCACTGCCGTGCTCTGCCTCTACCTATCGCCAACGCCGCTTTGACTCTTGCCCGCCACAACTACCCGACGCAGGCAGATCTGAGCCAAGCTTGTCTCCGCTCGTGACCCACCGCCTCTACTCGCGCCAAAAGTCGCGATGCCCCTGCTACTAGGTCCTCCTTTGCTCCATCGCCGCTGCAACCAGACGGTAGAAGCCACCGTTCCTGCTGTGATTCTGTCCTCAAGTCGTCCGATCGTAGCTGCTGGTAGGGGTGTGCAAAATACCCAGGAACCGCCCGGATAGCCCGAAACCGGATCGGAACCCTCGGAACCGGTGGTTCTTGAGGGAACTAGTCCGGTTCCCGGTTCCAATTTATGGGAACCGGTGGGTACCGGTCCGGTTCCCAATTCCATGGGCGGATATGCCCACCCGCCCACCCGCCCACCCGGACCGGACCGATTAATATTTAATATTAAAAAATATATACTAAAACAAACCCTAGCGATATCGGACCATTTTCCCTATTTTCCCCTCTTTTCTTCTTTTCCCTCACGCGAGTGGCCCAATCCATTTTTCATCTTTTCCGCAGTCCGGGCCTCTCCTCTTCATCTTCCTCCTTCCTTCCTCGTGCTAGACAGTGGACACCACGCTTGGTGAAGACCAAAGGCACGTAGGACAACCTAGGGTAGAGAGAGAGGAGGGTAGACCGACGACGGAGGGGACGCCTTGTAGGAGCCATCAATGCTGCCGAACAGAGCAGCGTGAGATCCGATGAGAAACTCGGACGGAGGGGACGTCTTGGCGGACGCCTTCGATGCCGAGCAGGCCTACGCGGAGAAGACAAGTTGAGATGCCGGTTCGGCCAAGAGGGAGGCCGGTCGGTGTGCCCAGGACCGACAGTGGAAATGCCCCTATCGACCGGACCCTTAAGCCTATAAATAGGGCCTCCTGGAGTTCAATGAAGGGGGGTCAAGTAGAGATGATGTGTGTGTGTGAGAGAGAGAGAGAGAGAGAGAGAGAGAGAGAGAGAGAGAGAGAGAGAGAGAGAGAGAGTTGAAAAGAGAGGTTGAAAAGAGAGGGGGAGATCGAGTGAGATCTGAGAGCTGTGAGTAAGGGTAGAATGTGAGGAAGAGTTGCCGTTGACCACCACGCTTGAACCGTAGCCAACGACCCACCTCGACTTCTCTTTCGCGTCAAAATCACGGTAGATTTCGTCCCCCTTTGTTCTCGACTTTTCCGATATGGGGTCGGTTTCCCAAGGATCTCGGCTCGGATTTGCGCGAGGCGAACGGACGTAGCCCGATCTATCAAGCTCATCTGTCGCCTGATGTCAAAACCCTAGTGACTCACGACGCCATAGCTCGCCTCCGCGCTGACCACCGCGCCAGCAGCCACGAGCGCCCTTTGCCCGCTCACCCGTGACCGCGACGCCACAGCTCGCCTTCGCATCAAGATCGGCTCCATGGATCCACTCGGGAACTGGACCAGACCAACGGTCTGGTTCCCAGGTGGATCCATGCAACAAATGAATGGATCCCGGTTCCAATTTTTCGGAACCGGTCCTTAGCGAGCGGTTTTCGTTTCTAGGTCGGGAACCACCCGCCCGGACTATGCACACCCCTAGCTACTAGTCACTAGGTTTCCAATTTTGACTCACGACGCCATTGCCGTTGTCTCCACCTCTGCTCCAATGACTCGATGCCAGCAGTCGCGATGCCTGTCACCATTGCCTCGAAGACCAGCAACCGACGTCCATGCTCGCGCCAAAAGCCCCGACGCCCCTACTGTTGGGTCCTCCTTTACTCCACCGCCGCTGCAACCAGACACCAGAAACCACTGTTCCTGCCGCGATTCCATCCTCAGGCCGTTCGATCGTAGCTGTTGGTCACTAGGTTTCTGATTCTTACCCACGACGCCGCTACTGCTGTCTCCGCCTCTGCTCTGATGACCCGACGCCAGCAATCGCGATGCCTGACGCCGTTGCCCCAAAGACCAGCGACCGACGTCCCTGCTCAGCGCCGGACGCCGCTCGCCCGGTGAAATTGGATTTCTGGAAGTTCACTCCAAGAGTACGATCTCGGGGTAATACCATCAAATGCTATGAATTTCATTTCCTGCTCCAGTGGAGGGAGTGAGTGATTGATTCCTAATTTCTAAGACTAGATTGCTCAGTGATTATAGTCCCTCTGGTGTCAATTTCATTGTTTTTGGAGTTCAAATTCTTGATAAGCAAGTTGTTGGCAGCAAATTTTGAGTTGCCATTTGTATTTTGTAGCATCATTTTGCTGGAAATTGATGGAGTTCTAATGTACCATATCATTATGCTGAAAATTTCAAATTGATGGAGTTCTGATAGCATCATTATACTAGTGGTAGCATCTTGTGGGTTTAGATCCGAATGCTTCATCCCCCCATTAGAAATTTCAATTCATTTTTCTTCTGTAACCTGCTCAAGTAAAGTTGGTACTTCTACATAAAACAAAGTTGTCATTGCCTTCACAATTTAATGGAACAAGAAAAGAAATGCAAGTTGTCATCTATGACTACTTGCTCAATGAAACTACTCTGATCAATTCTTTGTTTTAGGCAAGCCGATGTTTTTGAATTTTGGCAATCTAGATGCTTAACTTCTTTGTTTTGGGTGGCTTTTCTAGATTACTGGTCCTTAATTGTAGAGGTAATATAAGAGAAGGATAACAATGTGCTGCATAATGGATATATGCATGATCAAATTTGACTCCTTTTAGCTTGTGTCATTTGCGCACGAGTTATCATCTATGAAAATACACAGATTATTATCATTTAGTAAAAGCTAATTGTCTACAATACTTAAGAGCGTTTTTTTGAGGGGAAAGTTGTGTATTGATTTGGTTTTTAGTAGCTGCCTACATATTCTATAACTCAATTCACATTCTGTTTTGAAATGTCTAATTATATTCTATTATTGTTGTGTAGTGCGAAATTAATGTGTCAAGATAACATGTCAATGGAGGTGGAGGGATGTGAGGAGATGACTCCGATTACGAAATAGGAGTTTTCTGGCGATGAAATTGAAGAAGAGGCACCCTTTACCTCAAGTGCCACAAATAAGGTACCCAGTTCTCACCTTCCTCATAATAAGAAATATACATCCGAATGCTGGAATCATTATTCGAGAATCAGTGATAAGGATGAAAAAATATATCAAGTGAAGTGTATTCATTGTGGGTGCATGCTTAAATACCATGTTGCTAACGGTACTTCTGCAATGAGGAAGCACTTGACCACATGCAAGAGGTTTCATCATAATGTAGATAAGATGCATAAATTCTTTGCACCACGTAATGTCAACATGGCTGGCAAGGCAGGAGAAGATTCTAGTACTGGTAGCGTCTTATCGATATGATCATTTAATCAAGAACGTTGTAGGCACATGCTTACTCGGTTCATCATCCTTGATGAGCAAACTTTTTTCTTTGGTTGAGTGTGTTGGATTTTGTGAATATGTTACTGAGTTACAACCTCTTTTCAAACATGTATTACGCTGCACAATGGTAAAAGATTGCATGAAGTTGTTTTTATGTGAAATAACTTCTTTGAAGAATTATTTTGGAAAGATTAATTCTAGGATTGCACTCACGACTAATACATGGAGTTCCAATCAAAATCTGAATTATTTGTATCTCATTGCACATTTTATTGATGAAAATTAGAAGTTGCATAAAAGAATCATCAACTTTGTGGTGATGCATAGTCATAGGGGTAAGGAGATTGGGAAAATGGTGGAGAAATGCATTGAGGAGTGGGAAATAGAAAAAAGAAAAAAAAAATGTGTCCACAATTACCGTGGATAATGCTAGCTCGAATGATGTTACAATTAGCTATTTGAGGGAAAAATTTTCGAAACAAAGGTCGTTGATATTAGATGGTAGTGTTTTGCACATGAGGTGTACATCTCATATATTAAATTTGATTGTGAGAGATGGATTGACTACGGCATTTGACTCAATTGCACGTATTCGAAATGTGGTTATGTATGTAAGGAGTTCTCCCATGAGAGCCCAAGGATTTCAATCTTGCATTGAGAGAGAAAAGTTCACTTATAAGGGTTCGGTAGTTCTTGACGTTGCCACTAGATGAAACTCCATTTACCTCATGTTAGACACCGCCATAAAGTTCAGAAAAGCTTTCGAAAGGATGGAAGATCACGATCTATCTTTTGTAAGTGAGCTTAATCATGAAACTCCTAGTGATGATGATTGAGAAAATGCTATTATTCTTTCGGATTTTCTAAAAGTATTCTATAATGCCACAAATAAAATGTCTAGGACTTCATATGTTACTTCAAATGATTATTTTGAAAGGATAGCTCTTTTGTATAGATATTTGAAAGATGTGGTCAATGCTTCGGATCCTAAGTTTCAAGCTATGGGTGTGAAAATGAAAGAAAAATTTGACAAATATTATGAAAGTTTGAATAAAGTGAAGCCCACGAAGGGAGTAAATAGATGGTGTCAAGAGTACCCACCTCGGTCCGCATGCTCGCGACCCGGGTCGGCTCTTTGACCAAGCCGGAGTCATGAGGACCCGACATAGTCCACAAGCTCGTGGCTAGTCCGATCATCCTTGTGGCTCCACCTTGATAAGCCTTATAGAGTAGAAATCGAGCCACTTATCATGCGCATGTTTATGTGATTGCCATTGATTTTCCTTGGTGAAGTAAGTCTTCTATCCCTATACTATGCAATTTACTTTTGGTCCATCCATGACAATCTAGATTAGTCGTTTGATCTAATTCATTTGTCAATTAGAAATGAAATGAGGAAATTGCTATGCAATGAATCATTTGCCAAAAAAGATATAATTGTTTAGTTGATTCTATCTTTATTTTCCTAGTCCATTTTTAGATTGTGTTTTCAGAATAAATGAAAAAAATGGAAAAATCGATTAGATCCTTTTTAGATGTTCCATTTGAGTTAAATTATTTGTGAGTTTCTTGTGTTGCGATCTATCTTCGATGGACAAATTTATGATGATGAATCAAAAAAGATTAAAATTCAAGAGATTCATTCCTAAGTTGTTCCATTTCCTCATTTAATTAGGTAAATTCTTATTGATTGATTTCATTTCTTACGGAGCATCACATTCCAATAAATGTAATTTGATTGATGAATATCAATAGAATTACAAGTTTTGTTTTGAGGACATGATGGGGTACACCAAACTAGCTCGGTGACGATATCCAACAATGAAAAGAAAATATCATCCAAGGAGAATTCTGAGAACTGGGCTTCTTCATGCTTCCTCATCCAAAAATTTCCAAAAGAAAAAAAAGATCATTTTTCAAGCATTTTCCAAAAGCATGCATTAGATTAGCCTTGTTTAATTTTCTGACTCATTTACTTCATGTTTCAGAGCATTATTTTCTTGACCCGATAAGAAAGCATCTGAAAAGGCACATCAGGTTGCAATTGGTTCAATTGTTACTCAACAAGTTTCTAAAGAGTTAATGTCGGTCACATCTCGATACTACTTGAAATATCCATCTTGAAGGGCCAAACAAAGTGTGTTCCATTTCCATGCTTGACGGAATTTTCATTCTCGCCCATTAAATGAGGGGCAAGTTAAAAAGAAGATCATCCATCTTTGATGAAAGAGGTACATCTCGTCTTTAAACATAAATAATTTTGGGTGATGACGCTTTGTTCTTTTCCTTGCGAGATGACGGCGGGGCACTACGGGTTCTAGTAGTGACATGACTGAGACAAAATCTCGATCCGAGCCAAAATGGTTGTGCAATTTGAATTTATTTTAATGTTGCATAGTATCCTATTCATGCACGTTGTTTTGTGCAGGGCAAAAGCAAGATTTCATCAAATCAAAGATCGGATTTTCATCATCGATTGATCAATTTGTATGTTTATTCCCTTTCGATAGAGGCAATCTAGGGACATCCATTGCCGAGGCAATCCCTTCATGGGACAATTCCTTGAATGAATGCTTGAAATCATGTTTTAGTGTAGTAAATTGTTTGTTTTGAGGTCACAAACGCTTTTTATGCTTAAAGTTGCTGAACTCTTTTGAAAAGAAAATTTTCATATTGATTTAGCTCACCAATTTCATGTGGAGATTTGTCAAGATAGACAATTTAATGGAGTGACATCACTGCTTAAGAATGCTGAATGAGACGTGTCAGTATGATGAAAGGCAAGTCTTATCCTATACACAAACCCCTACTTATACACTTGTGAGATGAGTGTAGGAAGTTCCATATCTATAAGGTAAAGAGTTCAAATATTGCATTTGGAAAAGGAATTTTCGTGGATACGGATTTGGAAAAATTAAAACCCTAACCGTGGCTTATAAATAAATGCGTAGGGTTGGAGGAGGCCACGCATTTGAGACATTCGGTCATATCGAAGGGGAACAAATTCAGAGAGAAAAGCACGAGAGAAGGGGTCCTTTCCGTCGGTAAAAAAGCAAAGGGTGAAAAAGTGAGTGGAGAGAGGAAAAGTAGAAAAAAAGAGAAAAAAAGAAAGAAAAGCCCCTCTTGCGCGATCGCTCATCTTCCCCCAGGGGGCCTTCGCCCCTCGCGCCGTCGAACCCCGCCGTCGCCGTCGCCGATCTCCGTCCGCGAGCGCTCGAGCCGCGAGCCCCGACGACCCGCGCCGCCCGACGCCGAGCCCCCGAGCCTCGACGACACGCCGCCGCCCCGCTCGGCCGCGACCCGCCGCCTCCGCCTCACCTCACTGCGCAACAGAAGCCCCTGACGCGCGCCAATCCCGCCGTTGCAACCCTCCTCTGCAGATCTGTCTCCGCCGTCGGATCCCAAGCCACCGTGACCTAGAGCCGCAGCGAGCCGAGATCCGGCCGCTGGAGTCCTCCGCCTGCAAATCATCCGAGGTCCCCGACGACAGAAGGCCCGAACCCAGCTCGAGGCTTCCCTTTCACCGGTGCCGAGCCTCGTTGAAGACCCACATCGACGCCCTTGCCCGCCGCCGCGACGCCCCCGATCCGGTTCTCTCCGGACGCCGCGCCCAACGGCCGATCCGATCGCGGAGCTCCTCATCGCAGCCACGAGGCCTCCGCCGTCCACTGCAATGCGCCCGCCGGGCCGAGCCCGTGATCCGAGCGCCCCCGACGCAGCCCCCGCGACGCAGCCCGTGCCGCCCGACGCGCCTCCGCTTCGCCTCCGGCCGAGCAGACCCGCGACGCTCCCGCTGCCTCGCTGCCGACACGCCGCTCCGGAGCCTCGCCGGAACCCTAGCCGGTGATCCCCCTCGCCGGACCGGCCCACGGCTTTGTTTTCTTTTCTTTTTAGAAAAAAAAAGAAAAAAAAAGAAAATTTAGGTATTTTCTTTATCTTATTTTTGTTTTATTATTTTTGCTATTTTATTTTATCTTTTTAGTGTAATTATTCCTTTAATGTGAAATTGAAATTCCATGATATGAAATTGCAACTAGTGATTGTCGATCCGATTTTCAAGCTCGAAATCCGACTCGCAATTACTTTAAAAAAATTGCCAATCCGATCTCCCGCTCGAGATCCGATTCGTGATTTATGTGAAATTGGCCAACCCGATCTCATGCGCGAGATATGGTTCGTCGATTTGGAAATCAATTTATGATGATGAATCAAAATTAAAGAGATTGCATTACAAGGTAAAAAACCATATCTAGATGCATTGGAGCGTTTGTATGAATTTTATGAACAATCTTATCTTATTTCAAGTGATCAAGATTTTGGTGACCATAATTTAGGTGCAAGTAGTAGTAGTTCCAATTCCAATACCGATATGGGTGGTAATGAATGAATAAAGAAATATGACAACCAAGCTTGGAAGAAAATGTTTTTATACTCGAATAAACAATGGTGCAATAACAACAAGTCCGAGCTTGATGAGTATCTTCAAGAAAAACATGAAAAGGATCTTGGTCTTGACATTTTGATTTGGCGGAAGACTAATGGCTCAAAATATAAGATCATTTATTTGATGGCTCGAGATATTTTGTCCATTCTTGTGACTAACATTGCTTCAGAGCCAACTTTTAGTACATCGGGTCGTGTGCTTGATGGCTTTCGAAGTTCTTTAACTCCCAAAGTAGTGGAAGCTTTGATTTGCACTCAAGATTGGTTGAGAGCCGTTCGTGTACCGCTTGATGTTGAAGAGTGTATCGAGAACGCAGAACAATTTTAGTTGGGTAAATAATATTTATATCTTTATATATTGTAATTCTTTTTGTAAATCTGATAAGTGAATATTTTATTTAACCTTTTCTTCTTCTTCTTCTTCTTCTTCAGATATGGTTGGTCTTAATGCGAAGATTATCGTCGATAATTAGAGTTGGTGGTGTCACATCTATAATGGGTCCAGCGGTTGAGAAGTCAAGCAAGGTTTTTTGTTGGCTTTGTGCTGCTTTAACTACGCAGAAGTTGATTGATGAGCAACTTTGTTTATCGTAATCTTAATGCAGGCTACTCTTATGTACATTGAATTTTTGAACTATGTTGTTAAAGAATTTAGGAGACTTTAGATGGGCAAAATGACATGCTTCATGGAGTATTATCGATATTGATTTTTGGATGTGTCTTTACTTAGGATTTTGACTGATTTTTATCCATGTCTTTGCAGGGTTTTGCTGTGCCAAAGGAATCATAGGGAAATGTTGCAGAGTTCACACTATGGAGTAGATGAAAATTTGAGATCTTGTTGCAAAACTGGTTTTTCATCTCCTTAGTATATTTTGCTTCATCATTTTCATGTGCTTCATTGTCTTGTTGGCACTTCTGGTTTTTCATCTTTTAGTATATTTTGCTTAATCATTTTCATTTGACTCAGTTGATAAGGCATATGACATATAGCAAATGTGACGATTTAAACTTTAGTGTACATATATTGACTTATGTGGGCACAATAATATAGTTAATCAAGCCCCTCCTTTCCTCTTTGGAAACTTCTTATTGGTTTTGATTATGTATGTCCAAATTCTTGGCAGTTGGCATTGGTATATACTATGTTTGCTAAGATGTGGGAAGTTATCGTAGAGTATGTGCGTACGTTATAGTTTTTTTTTTTTTTTGGTAAAGCGCGTACATTGTAGTTCAAATCTAAAAGTAAAAAAAAAAAAAAAAAAACCTGTAGGAACCTGGAACCGACCCTGGAACTTTTGACAGGGTAGGTTCGAGATTCTTGGTTCTGATGGGTAAGTTCCTAGTTTCAAAAAATGAGGAACCTGTACCCGAGGGTAGGTTTTAGGTTTCAAAAAATGAGGAATCTGTACCCGAGGGTAGATTCCAAGTTCTAGACGGAATCGAACCGGAACCTGAAATTGCTCACCCCTAGTCGCAGTGAACCAAGCGACCGTGTAGGTGAGTATCATCTAGGTTGCATGACCCTCACAAGGCTGGACGAGGTCGCCTAATCTAGACGGCAGACAACCCTCGGTGGTCACATGACCTCGGCAAGGGGCTACTTGGGGTTAAGAAACCCAACTAGCCCTTGTTGGGGTCAAGTGACCCCTAGCGAGGGTTGCGCGAACTAGCTAGCCCTCATCGAGTTGGAGTGACCTTTGAAGCTATAAGGGGTTACGTAGGTCACAAGACCCAACTGGCCCTTGTTGGATTCGAGTGACCTTCTGAGCTGTAACGAGTTATGCAAGTTGTTACGGCTATGAAGGTCGCATGACCCAGCTAGCCCTCGTCAGGTTCAAGTGACTTTCGAAGTTGTAAGGGGTTACGTAGGTCACATGACCCCTAGTAGCACATGACCCGCGCTGGGGTCACTTGACCCGAAGTGGCCCTCGCCAATGGTCTCCAGGGGCTGTTTGAGGTCTTGCGACCTTAGACGACAGTTATCGACAATAGATCTGGATTATCGGCAATGGCCTTTGGATTATCGGCGATGGCCTACCCTTAGTCGGCAAAGGGCCAATTGTTTTTTTTTCTTTTTTTTAAATAATTAAAATCCTTATCCAAGTACTATTTTACTCAAAAGTACTTCACAATGGATTTTAAATTATAATTTAACAAACATAATTTTCATTTTTGAAAAAAATTTTTAACTTAAAATCTTTTGCATTTTCCCAAAACTTTCCCTAGAAATCCAATCAAACGCACTCTAAGCTATTTCTATAATTTTTGATATATTGCTAGAAATTATTCGGTGGTTAGTTAAAATCGCATCATAAGCTGATGTGGCATGCATTTTTGTACTGAAATCCAATGAATAATTGACATGTCTATGACGTGGCAAACAAATAAAAGAATTAAAAACCAGCCCTTCTTTTTTGGTCTCTTCTTCATTCTCCATCCACGGCCACTCCCTCCATCAGAGTCACCAGCAGAGTCGCCGGCACTGCATCCAAGCCGACCACTACCGCACATCCATGGCCCAGCCATCCCATTGTCATTGCGGTGGCTCGCAGTCGTTGCCGTCCATGGCCAAGCCACTCACTTTGTTGCGGCTCGTCCATTTGCTGCAACAGAACAGGGCAAAGAAAGAGAGATTCCCCCACTGTTGCGACCAGAGAAAGATGTTTTCATTTATGTGCCGCGTCATGAACAAGTATCAATTTTTATTGGATTTGAAAAAAAAAATTAATGCTAAAGTTAGCTTATGATGTCATGCTGCCTAACCATTGAATACTGTGCCGTATGTTACCTTCTCTCAATAAAAGAAGATCGAGGTGGGCTTAGAAAGTACGTTTGGCACTTTTTAAAGAGTAGTGGCATTTTGGCCCAATCGAAATCTATTAACGAAAATTAAAGTGCAAATTGGAGGACTCTAAAGTGAGGGAAATATTTGATAAAAAAAAAAAAAAAAAAAGAGGAAGTATAAAGGGACATATGCAGGACGATAACGGGAATAAAGTTGAGATGGAGTTTTCCCCAAAAGAGTACCACTTGTGGATCGTTGCAACTTGCACTCTTTTTTCTATTGAGTCCTCAGATTTGATTTTATTTGTGCAGTCCCCTAACTTAAGCTGTTTGTAATTACATCCTCACTTTTTATTCAATTTTGCGTCGCTCTAAAGGAATGAGCATCTACCATGGAGCATAAACATTCTCTGAACCTAAATTCTAGTTCAACAAATTTCTTGACAACCTAGTTATATGAACTAGGCTATTATGCTGTGAGGCATCTCCAATAATGACTCTCAACCGTTAATGATCAATGGCTGAAATTTAATTGTGATGATCCGACGATTCTAAGCATAAGAACTTGATGTCTTCATGTTATAGTAGACTGGTCCTAGTATAACATTATTTGAAAGAGTAACGATACAATCTCCGACAAAATGGAGCAAAATGGTTGTCTGAAAACTCATGACAGTAGGAATGTAATTTTATCGAGCTTCAAAGGGCAATTTTTTTATTAGTGAGAGCTGGAATTTGCATGGTCGAAGAGCAAATTGCATTTCTATACATATGATAACAATGCCGCACCACATTAAGACAATTATATAATCTTCCAGGTAGGTCTAATTGCGTGACCAATAGACAAAAGAAAAGCATCATTGAGAATAAAGGACCGCATTCATTATCATGACCAATAGAATAATGAGTAACAAAAAAGATTATGATGAGCAACTATTTGGGTTAATTTTTGTACCGATTCATTGAATGCGAATGTAGTGAAAGTCAAACATAATTAATTACATTATGAAAAACATATACATAGACTAAAGATTGTGTTTTCTTAAAGACCAATGCCAATTTTTTTTCCCAGTAATTGAGGACCCAATGTTAGCTTTGAAAATTTTTGAAATGTGATTAACCGATTTCGTAAGAACAACATTGTGCACATTAAATATACCCCAAATGCCTCGTACCGCGTGTCAGAACTTGGGCCTCAGCCCCTCCACGAAAGCCTTGCACTCTTTAATGGCTCTCGCGTCCGCCCCGTTTCCTGATCAGCTGCGGGAAGAACAGCCACATGGCGGTCGCCGCCATGAACCCCACCGTCAGCGGCGTAAACACCGCCCTGCTCAGCCTCCACCTCTCCCCCACCGCCGCCTTCGCCGCCACCTCCACCACCACGCACGCCCCCTGCAGCACGAAGAACCCTGTCACCTCCCAAGTAGGCCTCGCACGTGTCACGTCATAGTACAGTAGCTCGTGCATAAGCCCGGACACGAGGAACGCCGCCATGACCGCAGCCGCCGTCGCCCATGCAGCCCACAAGTGCGGTTCGAGGAACGACTTCAGGGGCTTGTACACGGTGTGCCGCAGGGCGTTGGTCACGGTGAGGTTCCACCTCCGGCCCTAGAAATCTTGGAACGACGTGGAAAGGTAGGGCTCGTCGGAGGGCATCTGAAGCTCGACGCCGAGGACAGCGCGCGGCGGCGTTGCTCAGCCCCACGATCATGTCGACGTAGAGATAAAGCATGCACGGATAGAGAAGCAGGACCTGCTTTGGGTGCCCCTACAAGCACAGTTCCTCAATTCCAACACGAATGAAATGAAATCAATTGCAACTAATTCGAAAATAACAGGAACCCGTGAAAATAAACAAACTCTCGCAGTAACATGAATAGACATCAACATCGACCTCAAATCTTATTCAAATTCGACACAGGAAACCGAATAAACATGCCCAACCTGCAATAGCAGCTTGTCCTGGTGATCGTACACAAGGATTGAGATCCTGCAAAGGAGCAGTTTTGAGGGCAAATTGAGGGGCAATTTGGGGGTTTGGAGAGATGGATATGTAAAAAATTTCCTAATATGGACTACATTAATTGATATTATAATTTACTTTTTTTACAGTTACCGTAAAACATGGTTGATCTAAGGTCAGATAGAAAATTTCTTAATTAGTCTAATATGAGGCTGTCTAGTGTGGGCCGAGTTGAGCCTGGCCCGTAATGAGGGGGCCTGGCTGGAAATTCTATAAATAGTGCTCAAGTCTCTCTTCTAACCATAATTCTCACATGTATCATGACCTAATGAGCATTTACCTAACGCTAAACGTGAGGGGACCGCCTCATTGAGCCAATGATACGGAGGGCAATAGAGGAGAATGATTTGTGCATGGAATATTGTGTTTCCGCTTCCACTTCAAGAATGATGAATCCCAAAACAGGTACGTTAATCTTTCTACTCAATTATGCATGTTCTTGTTATGGTTATGGAAATCTTGGGATTGTGCGATTTGCATCCAACATGTGGTATCAGAGCAACCATAATCCTAGAACTCGAACGCATAAAATTTTTGCCATAATTTGTGATTTTCGTGATTTTTTGTTCAATAAAAATAAAATTAAATCACAAATTCGGACTGGGCTCGACAAGACGAGCAGATCCGTGGGCGGCGCATCGCCGGAGGACTCCGCACGCGCCCTCACGTGCGGCCACGCGCTGTCAGGGTGTAGGAGACGCGCCCCACGCATGGTCACGCGAGGTCACACGCCCTCACGTGCGGGCGCGGCTTGCATGTGCGACACACGCACGTATGCTGACGCCATAGTGACATTAGCGACCGGACCCAATTGGCGGCCAACCCGACCCGACCCGACCCGGTCAACCAGTTGAATCGGGAACCGATCGGACCGCTACCGGTTGGACTGGTTTTGACCAGTTAAGATACGCTAGCTCGTGGGCTCCACGCGCCATGCACTTAGGTGGTGCGTGCAGGCTCGTGGAGCATCGGATCAGCGCATGGCTGGCGGCGTTGGATTCGCATGTTCATTCTCTATCTTGTGGTGTATTTATTTTATATGTTTGATGATTTTATGGATGTGAAAATACATACAAATCCCTAAATACGTGTATTTTTAGTGTATTTTTGCGTATTTTTCTTGTATTTTCTGTGATTTTGGAAATACAAGTGTTGGATTACAGGTATGTTATCATATAAACATTATAATGGTGTGATTCATTAATAAAAATAAAAATTTATTGTGAACTGAAGCTGGCTTAATGAGATACAACCATTATGGGATAATAATTGAATTATGTATTGAAGTGATGAGAAACGGCAAAAGGTTATGAAACTTTTGGTTACTCATGCATATTCCTTTACATGTTGGTAACCTTTGAATGATGGACGTCTTAAGAACCTGTGACCAAACTGATTGTACTAATTAACAGATCTGTTGAATGTGGGTATTGCATATCAATTAAGTCATTACATATTGTATCTAAACTCATCTGGTCATTTGTTAATGTCCATTAAATTGACTATTTTTAATTGATTAGGAGTATGATAACATTTACGCAGAGCAATAGTATTTACTGTTAAAGGTTTAGATATTTGGTTCTCTGGTTTGACTTAATTAATAGACCACTAGTTGATTACAATGATAATTTGTTACTTAAAAAAAAATTGGTTAATAAATTAGTTGTTGGCCTTGGATTCATTTTTTGCCTTTTGAAACTCATAAGTAATAGTTGATCAGTTGTTAGGCTTGTCGATCTGTGGTACCCTATATTGCTATTGATGTTAACTTTTGATAGATTCTCTGGATCAACATTCTTTTTATGTTGTTCTGGTAATCTATAATCGAGGTACACAAGAGATGCTTGCTTCTATGTTATGAGAAGTTTCTTGTGTTACTGTAATTGGTGATCTCATTGGAGTCTGTCTTTCAGGTTATATATATATGATTAATTTTTATTAATGAATAAGGCAGTGTAATTAGCATCATATGGGATTTCAGTGATATGTTGCACATATCATTAAAGTTAAAATCACATGTATATGGTGTATATGAGAAGTAAAGTTTATATTCCTGATATGAGAGAGTTTCAAGGATTCAATTGAGTAGTGACCGCCAAAGTGGCACGCTTGATTGGGTTTGAGAAATATCGGTCTCGTATAATAATTGAGATGTCTCATGATTTAATGCATGGTCATACTCCCAAATGAGGTGATTGTGTATTAGTTCACGGAGAGATGCATGATGGTGTGGTGGAGAAGTGATTGATTCTTGTGGTTCATACTCCCAAAGGTGATAAATTCACAAAGATTAGAATATATTCTCATAACCGCTATCATGTGGGAAGTGTACAACTATATGCCATGTATTTTGCACAAATGTGATTATATGATTATTCGTGTAACTCTCTAGATGTGTATTTGTACATCAAGTTACACGGTACTCACATGATGCTAATTATATACATTACTTGTTTTTTCAATCACATTTTCTGTAATTAATAACTCCATTATTATTGAGATTTTTATTGCTTCAAATTTTAAGTAGTGGACATATGATTTGCTGCTTGGGAAAAGAGCAATAAAATTTGCTTACTGTCCATGAAGCGTTCCAATCAGGAAACTTGAAATGTGGTTTGCCTGTGAATTGCACTGCTATAAGATGATGGAAGCCTTAGTGGCTTGTAATTATGTCTTGTCTAATATCGAATTTAGGACACATTTGCAAAGATTATGTTTAAGTTCTAATGACATATACATCTCGTATATGGTTAAAGAGGTTGTTTCCGAAAATTTTCTATTTAAGGAATAATCTCACACATGTCTAAAGAAAGAGTAGAAAAGTTGACAATGTTGATATTCTGTCTACTTTTAACAGTTATCTATAGACTTCTATAGATTATTGTGGAAGTAAAATTATCGAGATAAAGAATAAAATAATTACAATTAGTCTTAAAAGGTTGTCAGGCTTAATAGTGGCCGTGAGTATTTTGGCAAGTATAACAATGCGAAATAGCTTAAAGGGTCATTTGTCAAATATTTGGTAAATTCTATTGTGGTAACTTAATTACTATGCTTGAAAATTCTAACAAAAAGATTTGGCCGAAAGGCATAAATGCACCATATTGAACATGGTGATGAGTATGATTAGTAAGACTAATTTATCCGGTCTTCTATGGGCTGATATTTTGAAAGCAACATTTTCACATACAAAAGTTGTTTCATAAACTTCTTTTGAGTTATAGACTAAACATAAATTACTTGAATCATATGAAATTTAGAGGTGTCATGGCATTGGAATTTAGATCCACTCAGAATTATTTTGTATCTTACCCAGATTGTTAAAATAGATATCAATTTTATGACCCTAAAGAAGGTACAAGTATTATGAAATCACATACTGTAAAGTTTCTACAGTTCGACGTAATTGTAAAGGATAGCTGCTCTTGGACTATTAAGGATACTAATACGATGAAAAATCACTATGTCTTTGTCTTTACCTATACAGATAATTGTGGTACAGACAATTATGGAATCTCATGTACCATAGACTAAACTTGTTGAAGTTTAAGGTACTATTCTTGATATAATTTATAATGAATTTTTTTTTAAACCTCTCAAGTATAGAATGAAGTGGTTGTAGCTTTACTCAGGAGATTTGTTAGGAAAAGATGATCAGTTATTTCGATAGATTATATAGTCTATTTGTGAGAGCATGACTACAATATCCACTACATGGTTAATTTAGCAACATAAATAAATGTTGTTTTTATCCTCAATCAAGTATGTGATTAGATGCCATAAAAGATGATATACAATCTATGAACATCATAATGTTTGGAAACTTACTAACTTGTTTAAAGATCACAAGTTCATTAGTTGCAAATTAGCGTACAAAACTAAAAGGATTTCAAAGAAATATTATGAAATTTAAAGCCAAAATGGTAACTAATGTTTTCACTCTGAAAGAGGGCTGGATAATTAATAGTGAAGAAATAATTATTCTTTTCTAATATTTTTTAAAGATTCTTTCAGAGTGAACGTGACATTAATAGCTCTTTTTGATATGGAGTTACGTCAAATAGATGCAAAATCTATATAGTACAACTGGAAGATTTTGCAGTAGATTCAAGTAAACTTGTGTGTAGACTGAAAAGTCTTATTCATAGTCTTAAGAAAGTTTCCAGACAATATTATTAAAAGTTTCATAATGTTGTTATTTTGTTCAATTGGGAATAAAGTAATTCAATATAATGCAAGATCAGTGGGATGAAATTTATTTTTCTCATACTCTATATACATGATATTTTGTTTACAAGTAGTGACCTTGAGGCATCTTTTGTCTTTTATACTGAGGTCCATAAGCATTGTTTTCACCATATAAATATTGGATTTTATTATATTTATCTCAGAGGACATTTGTTGATTGTATTTTGGAAATATTTAATATACATCATTGCAAGCCAGAAATTGTTCCTTCGTTAAGGGTGTGGACTGAATCCATTACATTATCCTTATTTAGATATTGAGAAAATCTAGTTAAATGGTGTACCTTGTGTCAACACACTTGAAAGTATAATGTATGCTCAAATTTGCACTAGACTAAATATCGTCTTTGCGATGGGACTTCTAGGCAGGTATCAGTTAAATTCAGGACTGCCAAGAAGATTTTAAGGTACTTAAATAAGACAAGAGATTATATGCTGATTTATAAACATGTTCAATTCTTACAACTAGTAGGGTATTCAGATGTAAATTTTGTCGTTTGTTAAGATGATATGTGATCAATAATAGAATACATATTTATGTTAACAATAAGTGCAGTAAATAAAGTTCTATGTCATCTTCTACTATGTAAACATAGTTTGTAACATTCTTTTAGGTTGTTACTTGAGCCATTAGGCTCCGGAAGCTCACGAAGGAGTTGACTGTTTTTAACTTTATGGATAGACCCATATGGTTGTATTGAGACAATAAATTTGTAGTAGTATTTGTTTACTATAGAGGTCTCAATGGGCCTAAATATATGGCGGTCAAAATTTTTTATCATAAAGAAACGGTACAAAAATGTGACGTTATAATATAACATATTTCTATAGATGATGTGATTATAGATCCACTAACTAAAGGCCTACGTTGATGTGTATTTGAGCGACATGTCATTAGCATGGGCCTAGGAGCATCGTGAGATGCTGTTGTTTAGTGGGAGTTATTTTGGCTTTACTCTGATAAATGTTTTATCTATGCTCGTTACACTTTGTAACGGTTTGATATGTATCAACTTTTGCATTCAATAAAATATTTTTGAATGTGTTGTTATTATATCGAATACATATTTATAAAGTTTCAAGGTACTATATAAATCTTGAGTGAAGACTAGGGGCATCCAGTTATTAGTCTTGTGCATATGTCTTGTGATACATAAAGAAAGATTAACCGTAAGGACAAGACATATGTGAGTTCATTGTAACTATAAAAACATTCTCTAGTGCCACAAGTTTTTTTGTGACGCCTAAGGTAAGAGAATGGTGACTGACAAATGGGATCTCTCTATGAGAGATGTTATCCATTTGACACACTACCATATTGAATCCATATCAATAAAGTTGAGAGCACTCGTGACCATGTATGGGCGATGAGGAGCTTGCTCTCATGATAAGAAGATTCGTAAAGCTAAATAGAAAAGGAAGAAGATTCAACTCAAAGAAACAAAGTTTTCAGACAAACAGAATCAAGTCAAGTGATGATGATGAATCAAAGAAAGATATAGTTTGCTTTGAATGTAAGAAAAAGGGACACATCGAGACCCAACTGTCCTCTTCTAAAGAAGAAGAAAGGAAAAGCTGAAAAGTCTCGAAAGGCTCTCAAAGCCAAAATGTGGAGTGATACAGAGTGTGAAGAAAGTGATGATGAATATGCCAATTTGTGTCTAATGGCGCAATCAGACTTAGACAGTGAATTTGAGGTAAGTAATTTTAAAATTCCTGTCAAGATTTCTAAGTATATTGATGAGCTGTGTTTTAGCCTTAAGACTTCTTAAAAGGATTTCCGAACTTAAAAAAAGAAAATATTGTTCTAAAACAACAAGAAAATGTGTTGAAGGAAAAAGTTAAATGTTTAGACATGAATGTCACTCGTGACAATGGAAGGCTTTGTGTGTATACATGCAATTGCCGCAATGATTCAGTGTTTAAGACTTTATGAGATATGATTGACTATTAAGAAATATCTCTGGACCAAATGTACGCATATATAGTATGATTTCAATTAATATAGTCCAAGTGGGAGAATGTAAGAGTTCTCCTAATGTGGACTACATTAATTGATATTATAATTTACTGTTTTTACGGTTACCGTAAAACATGGTTGGTATAAGGTGAGATAAAATGTTTCTTAATTAGTCTAATATGGGGTTGGCTAGTGTGGGCCGAGTTGAGCCTGGCCTGTAATGAGGGGGCATGGCTGGAAACTCTATAAATAGTGCTCAAGTCTCTCATCTAACCCTAATTCTCATATGTATCATCACCTAAGGAGTGTTTATCTAACGCTAAACGTGAGGGGACCGCCTCATTGAGCCAGTGATATGGAGGGCAATAGAGGAGAATGACTTACACGTGGAATATTGTGTTTCCACTTTCGCTTCAAGAACGATGGATCCCAAAATAGGTACATTAATCTTTTTACTCAATTATGCATGTTCTTGTTATGGTTATGGAGATCTTGGGATTGCGCGATTTGCATCCAACAGGGTAGTCTTGCGCTTGCCTGATTTTGATAGGGAAGCATGTGAAGAGTATGAAGAGGAAGAGGGACTTTGATGGGTCGGGATGGGAATCGAGACTGGAGGAGAGGGGGCCCTTGCCGAAAGAGAAGAGGAGGAGCTTGAAGGAGGCGAGCTAGGTGATGAAGAAGGAGGTGATGCCGGTGGGGAGGACAGTGGAGAGCCGGAGGGGGAGCGCGGTAAAGAGGGAGAAGATGGGGAGGAGAGAGAAGAGCCGGAGCTTGCCCGGCGGGAGGCTAGAGGAGACGAAGTACTAGTAGCACACACACGAGAGGACCGTGAGCCACACGTTGATGAAGTTCCCTGCTTCCTCTTCCATTTTCCCTATCTCTCTTCTGCTAGGCGCTCCCCGTCTCTTTCCTTAAGGTATCGTGCGTCTTAACTTGATGATGTCTTTCGACCATAAAAAACTTGATGATGTCTGTCTATGCGGGATGAATAGGCAAATCCGTTCTTGGTTTGCGTCTTTTCATTAAGAACTAGAAGTACTAGCCACGTGAAGGGAAAGTGGTACGGTTGGGCCTAACTGGTGAGAAAATATTGGCATTCAATAATTGGAAGAAATTCTCATAATTTCCTCCACCAATATTGAATAATTGAATTAGGATGAAAAATTATTATATACATTAATTCTTATTAATATATGAAATTGTGTACCGTGTTATATTGTATTTGGATTTGTCTTTCTACAATTCGTGTTTTGTCTCATGTTGTTCAAATGAGATTGTGTTCGATAGAACAAAATTATTCCAATATGAATATTTATTTCAAGCGTAATTACATTTCCCCTATTATTTCTTCTGAAAGATTTAGAATGCATATTCATAACAATAGTATTAAGAAAGCCATATAGTAATTAACTTCGAAACATGAATTGTTATTATCATAAAATAAGAGTAAACTTTATATGCAACTCAACCCAATTGAAGGAGAGAGGAGACATAATTGAATGTGTTGACAGCTAACCAAGACTGGAAAATTCTAAGTTTAGATGACATAAGTGATCATCCGTCCTACTGCTACTTTCTCTATCCATAAGTACTTACGAACAATCCTGCTACTAAGGCTGATCTATATTGCTCATTTATTGGCAACTGTTTTCTTGATATGTCATTTTTATTTGCTGTCTATTGTTGTTTCGTATATCGCAAGCTAACCTCTTTGACCCTGAGCATAACCTCCTTGCATAACATGAGCATTCCACCAAATAAGAGGAAAAATGCCCACTTCAAGGCTCCACCCATGAAAATGACCTTGATAATAATAACATCATCACAATAATTACTTTGAGCGCTTCCCTTATTTTCTTCCTCATATATTACATTTTTGAGATATTTTAGACATTTCGATACCATTTCCTTCCATTTCAATTTTTTTCAACCCAAAAAAAGGAATCGACAAATTCCTTTTACCTTATTCCATCGTAACAAGCAACTACAAGAATTATAATGCTTCTTCTATTCCATTCCTTCCTCAACTTTGTTTTATTTTTTCCCGTTCTATTTCATTGCGCCAAACGTGGTATAACATTCGACTGGCCTTGGTATAAATTAATCCCACGGTTATGTCCGGGCATAAATCATGTGAGTCAGACAGTCAAATCAGAACAAGAACTAAAGTTGAGCTATGATGGTGGCGCATCAAAGCTGCTTGTTGCACAATATTAAACTACTTAGGGGCTGTTTGGTAATCATCCAAATAGTACCCGATTCTGATTTTTTTGTTTTCGGGAGTAGTTTTGGAACATAATCGCGTTTGGTAAATTTTTTGTTCCCGGGAACAAATTTCTATTTTTTTTGTTCCCGAATGTAGATTTGGCACAGAATCAAGAATAAAAAAAAAATTGATTTTTGTTCCGGAAACAAATCAAAGAATCAAAACCAACTCTTTTTATTCTTATATTTTCTCTTCTTCTCTTTTCTTCTTCTTCTTCATCGACTGCCGTCCCACCGCCATCGACCGCCATCCCACCGCCACCGTTCACCACCGTCCCCCACCGTACGCCGCTGCGGTCACCGGAATCGGTCCGACGAGCTCGTCAGTGGCTGGGCGAGGCTCGCTTGGCCCCGGCGAGGCTTGCCTCGCAACGCCCAGCCCCGCTAGTGGCCGAGCTTGGGCAAGCCTCACCGGTGGCAGGTGAGCCGGTGGCTAGGCGGGGCTCGCCTAGCCACCAGCGAGGCCAAGCCTCGGCGGGGCTAGGTGAGCCTTGCCCAACTATTGGCAAGGCTCGGCCGACGAGGGCCGGTGACGGTCCGGTGAGGTCGCCGGCCCTCGTCTAGCCGATCGCCGGGTTCGGCGATCGGCCATAAGAAGAAGAAGAATAGAGAAAAAGGAAAAAAAGAAAAAAAAAAAGTAAAAAGTAAAAAAATTATTTAAAAATTAAAATAAATTGATTTGGAACAGAATTAATAAGTACGATACTAAACGCAATTCTATTCCAGAATCAGAAATTTTGAATAGTTACCAAGCAGTTTAAAATGCCTAGAAATTGTTCTTGGGAACAAAATAAAAAATAATCATTTCAGATCACAATCTGTTCTTGGGAATAAAATTATTACCAAACGCGCCCTTAGTCACCACCAATTCCTCTTTGGCCAGCGTGAAGAAGCTGTCTTTATTGACCAAAGAAACTTAAAAAAAAAAAAAAAAAAGGACTTCGCCATATTGACTAACAACGGCACGCCAATTCCGAAAAGGCATGTTGCTGACTTCATCACATTTTCTACTCAAGTCATCATCAAGTTTTTTATTGCATTTTTTCCGGTTTGACCCTAAATCATTCCTTTATTAATTCAATTTTAAAAAATTTAATATTTATGTCCTCAATCGTTTCAATTTTTTAGTTTATTTAATTTTTCATTTTCTCTTTTATCCTTCTTCTCACCTATCCAAAGACTAAGGCCAGCAAAGTCAATCTCATTGGTTGGACTAGGGGGTGGCGAGGGCAAGGTTTAGTTCGCTCAAATATGGCTTGGCAAGCTCCATGTCGGCGAGGGTGAGGGCTGGTCGAGCTTGCCCAACCATGGTGAGGCTCGTCCTCACCCAAATCTAGTTGGGCAAGACCTTGCCAGCACCACAACAACAAGGGCAAAAGGTAAAGGCTAGCCTCGTTATCGCTAGGCAAGGTTGAGATTGCCCAAATTTGGCTAGGCGAGACCTTGGCTAGCATCGTGAGGTCGACCTCACTAGCCCTAACCTCTAGCTACTAGCCAACAGAAGAAGAAAAGAGAAAAAAAATAGAGAGAAAAAAAAAATATATATATATATATATATATTAAAAATTGACACATCAGCGTTGACTAAATAGCCATTGTTGACTAGCATCCATATTAGCACCCGTTTACCAAAATTTATAGGATAGATTGAATTAGCACAAATGCAAAATATTTAAAATTGAATTGACAAAAAAAAAAAAAAAGTTATGATTAAATTAAAAAAATTGCAATAAGTTTAGAATTGTTTTGATAATTTTCTTTTTTACAATTAGTGATGGAGCACATTGCTGCAAGATACAATATATCATTTTCTAGTCGGCAAATTGGCATATTATCGTTTGTTCTTATCCCATCTAACCATCAAGACCCTATTTGGTAACGTTTCTATTTTCATAATTTCTATTCTTCTGTTCCTCAGAACAAAAAAAAAATAAAAATCTATTTCGTAACATCATTAATTTTTTTAATCCCTGAAATAGAAAAGTGGTTGAGGAATAGATTTGGAATAAAAACAAGAAGTAGAAAAAGTAATTTCTTATTCTCGAAAATAATTTATAGAAATAAGTTTTTTTTTTTTTTTTTTTTTTCTTTTCTTCTTTATCGACTACCACCCCCTCTATCGTTTGTCACCTACCGCTAACCAACCATCGTTGCCCACCATTGTTGACCTACTGCTGTCGTTGCCAAACGTTGTCGCCGCCAATGATTGTCGATGCCGCTGCCACTAACCACCCCCACCATGGATGACCACCAACGACATCACCCGCCACCACCGATTGCCGCTACCCGTTGTTCATCGCCCACCAACAACCGCGATTGACTACAGATCCACGGCGACGGATGGTGACGAGTGGCGGGCGGCGTCATTGGTGGTCATCGGCAATGGCCGTAAGAAAGAATAAGGAAAAAATTAAAAGAAATTATACATTATAATAAATTTTGTGAATTGTACCAAATATATTCATATTATTTTACCATTCCGATAATAGATATTTTGTATAGTTACTAAACGCGTTCTTTTATTGAGATGTTATTTAGGGAATAGAAATAAAAAAGACTATTTTTGAAAAGAAATTATTTCCCGAAATAGAAGCTTTACTAAATGAATCCCAAGGAAAAGAAATTCTACATTATAATAAATTTTGTGAATTGTACCGAATATATTCCTATTCTTTTACTATTTTGAGAATAGAAATTTTGTGTAGTTACTAAACGTCTTTTTTATAAAAAAAAAAATTATTCCGATGAATAGAAATTGAAAAGATTATTTTTGAAAAAAAATTATTTTTCGAAACAGAAACATTACCAAATGAATCTCAACGTGCCAAAGAAATTGTATAAACCTCGTCAATTTCACCGCATATAACTCTAGCCGTTACGACTCATGACATTATACGAGAGAATCCTTAAGCGAAAACCAAGTGTAAGATCAGGACAAGTTTGATCCTATCATGTTCATGCGGAATTCCTTCCTTAAGATCTATCCAGCGAAACCTCCTCAACATCGTGCTCAACAAACCGTATGCCCACCAAGTCGGTCAATTATGAAGCGCGTACAGGCGGTGGCGTTCTTCAATTACCATGCTCATCCTCCAAATTTAATATGCTTTCCATTCCGTTAATTAGACAACTTACAAAGCTTTGAAATTTTAGGACTTGATTAAAACTTTGAAATTTTAAGACTTGATTATATTTTTGTGATAAATTTTAATACATTAAATCTTAGAAATTTTAAGACTTTATTATATTTTCGTGATAAATTTTAATACGTCTAAAAAAAAAAAAAAAAAAAAACTGATCAGGAAACATATCACTCAGGCACTCTTTATTGTCAAACTTACAAAATGCCGAAAGCCATAACTCTCCTCATTTATGATCTCATTTGGATGAAATGAAATGATAGAAATTCGATCGCCTGAAAACGATTGAATCGTATTGGAAGTTTCAAATCGCCACCTCCTTACCCACCACTGCCACCACCACCGTCGACCTTGCCATCCTCATCGACGCGTCCCCCCCATTCCCTCCAACCTCCTCGTCCATCTTTCCGCACGATGCCTCCATCACCTTCCTCCACTCGCTCTCTCCACCTTTGTCGCTACACATGCCGGTCCACCCCTCCATCTTCTTCACCAGCAGCTTGTGCAGCCGGTCACAGCAAGCATTCGCCAAATCAACTCACTGTTATACCAACCAAAATAAATTAAAAAAAAAAAAACACTCACCGTTACGAGCCACGAACGTAGCAAATCCGAAGCCAAATCGGAGAGAGCTGCAACTTCTTGTCGCTTGGAGTCTGCGACTTACAGCAAGAACATTCCTCACCATCTTGCGCTTGGAAACCACACCGGAGCAAGGCGGAGAAAGAACACAATGACGTAGGCCGAAGAAGCAACAAGCTTTGGGGCAGAGAGCGAAGATGAGTGAGCGTCGGAGCAAGGCGGAGGAGCAACGTGCTTTGGGCCAGAGAGCAAAGATGACCCAACCCCGGAACAAGCCGGAGAAGCAACGCAACGTAGAGAGTGAATTCTCACCCAAAATTTTGAATTGAGAAGGAAAGAAAGGAGGGAAGGGAAGCTGTAGCGTAAGGCCATTCGTTCTTCAGAAAGGAGGAGAGAGAAAGCGCCATTAATGCGTGCAGGCCTACTCCAAAAAAAGATAAAGAGAGAAAAAAGCAGCAACAAGTCTATGATGACAGTAAATTTTTAAATAGAAAAGGGAAAATAATATATTTTGTGCAGAAAAATCAGTGGGGCCGCTCGTGCTCACGTGGAGCCATGCGTCACTTTCTCATTGGTTGGGGTGCACGGTGACCTGGCGTTCCGAGACCATCCAATATTTTCTCAGTGGACAAGGGGAGGTCTCGGTCTGGTCTGGATGGTGGTGTGGCCGCCGGTAAGTGGTGGCAACGGTTGTAATGAATTTAAGGGGGTTGGGGTTTGGGAGAGAAGATAGGGCTTGTCAGTCCAAAGTTGCTTTTAAAAGTATATTTTACATTGATTACCAAACAATATTTTCATTAGGTGGAAATTTTTGGAGGTAAAGTCTTTTCTCGAGATGCAAAGTCCCACTTAGAGACCAAACCACATCAGATATGTAAGCTACATCTATTTAGGCACATCCATCAATGGTAACATATGGATGAAGGCAAAATCATGGGCAGAAGTACAGCCCAAGTGCCATAACTTGGCACCGGGGGACACTTAAGTGCCATAACTTCAAAATGGTACACTTGAGTGCCAGTTTCGAAGTTAAATGGGACACTTAAGTGCCACTCCGGCGAAAATCCGGCCAAATGGCTGACGTGGCAACTTTCCGACGAGTTTGGTCCAAAACGGCGTCGTTTTGCACGCTAACGTGGCGGAGAAAATGCAAAAACGACGCCATTTCGCGTCTGACGTGTAAATAATAATATAAAAATTAATTATATTTTATTTTATTTAAAATTTAAAAATTTTAAAAAATATTCAAAAAAAATTAAAAAAATTAAGAAATTAAGAAATTAAATTAAATTAAATTAAAATTAAAATTAAAAAAAGGGGGAGGGGGAGATCCAACGGGTGGCCGAGGGCCGAGCCCTCGCCGCCGCCGCCTCCCGCCGTCGCCGGAAGGGCCAACGACGGAGGGGGGGGTCGGCCGAGGTCGCCGACCCCCGGCCGACCGACGATGGCGAGGGCCGCGAGCCCTCGCCGGATCGCGGCGAAGGCTCGACCCTTGCCCGCACCTTGCGACCCTCGCCCGCCTCCCCCCTCGCCGCCTCCCCACCGCTACCGGAAGGGCCGGCGATGGAGTGGGGAGGGTCGGCGGGGTCATCGGGCCCCGGCCGGGGGCCGACGAGGCCGGCCGACCGACGGCGAGGGCCCGCGAGCCCTCGCCCGCCTGGGCGAGGGTCGCGGCCCTCGCCGCGATCCAGCGAGGGCTCGCAGCCCTTCGCCGTCGCCGCCGAGGGTCGATGACCCCGTGACCCTCCCCCTCCGTCGCCGCCCTTCCCGACGACGGCGGGGAGGCGACGAGGGCTCAACCCTCGGTCGCCCGTTGATCTCCCCCCCACTTTTTAAATTTTTTAAATTTTCTTAATTTTTTAAATTTTTTAAATTTTTCTTAATTTTTTAAATTTTTAAATTTTTCTTAATTTTTTAAATTTTTTAAATTTTTTAAATTTTTTTTAAAATTTTCTTTTTTTAATTTTTTGAATATTTTAAATAAAATTAATTTTAAATCTAATCTAATTAATTTTAATATTATTATTTACACGTCGGACACGAAACGGCGTCGTTTTTGCATTTTCTCCGCCACGTCAGTGTGCAAAACGACGCCGTTTTGGACCAAACTCGCCGGAAAATTGTCACGTCAGCCATTTGGCCGGATTTTCGCCGGAGTGGCACTTAAGTGTCCCATTTTACTCCGATATTGGTACTTAAGTGTACCATTTTAAAGTTATGGCACTTAAGTGTCCCTCTGTGCCAAGTTATGGCACTCTAGGTGTCCCAACCTCCAAAATCATGAGACCGCGATATCATTATTCACAAATGAAATGCCAATAATATAGATTTCATATCATTATAACATGATGGACAAAATCAATCACTCACTTTAAAAAAATGAATGGGCACTCATATTCTTTTGTCTTGTGGATTCAACATAGGTCCAGCTCTCTCAAAAATCTCTATTCAATTATTCAAACTTTTGTGTCGGCAATTTAATATCTAGTGAGAGAGAGAATCGTGCAGTGCATGGAAAAATAAGACGAACGTCTGCAACCGGTGCTTGTGGTTGAGGTAGATTGAGGATCCAACGTGTTGGTGCAAAGCCCGTCCCTTGTAGGACAACGGGTGACGTGAGGAAGGACGTAGGCATTTGGTTCTCTTTATGCCTTCCATACCTAACCGCTCAAAGCGCAATTAATGTGAGATACAGCATGCACAAAGATACACAGACGAACCGGCCTTGAATATAATATTTCAATCCACTACCATGTTGATAATTCAAGTGAAAATGGGTAACATCTTATCGCTACGATATTTAGTGATGTTGCGTGTTCAATTAGTTCGTGACTCCATCAAACTTTTGTTAATGTTCTTTTCGACCTTTCACAAGCTCTCCATTATATTTTGGCAGGAAAAGAAGCTATCGGAATCAGTCAAGCGTGAGCAGTTGGGGTGCAATAGAGAGGGCACAGAATATATAATGACTCTATGTGCCGCATCGTTGAATTTCCCCCCCCTAGATTGTGACTAATGCCTCGTAGCAAGAGATCCAGACATTACTGACCTCGAAGAACTTGTGTGACGAATCGTTAGCTTCCACTCACCACGGCACTTAATCAATGGGTGCGTTTGGTTTGGCATTTGGAAAGCTCATTGAGAAAATGCAAAGCAGTTTAGCCTAAAGGGCTTTGGAGGAAATGCAAAGACTGTTTGGTAAATTTTGCTTTGAAAATCAACTTTGAGAGAAATGCTATTTGGTAGAAAACACATTTGTAAAGCCCCTTTGGTGATTAATCTAAATATTTTTATTTTTTTTAAATTAAGAAAAATGTTTGTAACTTTTTTAATTTATATTTGACAACAATGTTAAAGATGTTGTGTAAATAATTTTATTAAAATTAAAATTTCTTTTTTTGCTAAAAAAATCAAATGAAAAAAATTTACGTGCTCTTTTTCTCAATTACAAGAAGAATACTTTCATTACAATAAAAACATGATAACATATGCTTTGAGGAAAGAAGGACATTATCCTTAAAAATTACAAATATCATTAATTATTTCCTAAATTCATAGTTATTTGATCATATAAACGTGTCATATCAGATGTTACATTATCATTTGAAGTATTACCCTCCTCACTTATATCATCAGAATCCGTTGTATATAAATCGGGATCCAAATCCACTCTAGTAAAATGTGCATCATTCAAGGCATTTCTTCGTATATAATTGTGCAAAATCATTGGTGCTATCACAATTTTCACTTGTTTTGTATATGAATACTTAGCATAGTTTTTGTCTGTGTTATGCAAATTCAAATGCACTGCTTAGGGATGATAATAGTTCATGTCGTCCATCAAGTTTAATAAGCCAGCTTTCTTAAAGTGCGTTCTTTCTTTGGTGTTAACCAGCCTAACGTGAATTGCTTTCCTCCACTTGCTCATGTTGCTGTTACATTGTGAGATTCCAGATATTGTAATAGCTACGTAATGATATAACCTTCTCACAAAAGTCGGATTCTTAAATGGTGGGTCACCCTATCGTAACTCAGAAAGCTAAATTCGATATTAGTTTTTCATGCCTCGATACAAAAGGTAGGATGATGACTACTATGGGGGGGGTTTTCAATTACCAGCGGTAGCTCAGTCATTGTGACTTGAAAGATAGAACAACCCTGCAATTCTCTATATCCAGGCCAGATCACCCAAGCCAAGCTCCCTCTGCAAGTGAGAAAAGCAGAGAGTACTGCCAATGCGCACTAACTACCACAGGCAAGGCTAGTCTGATAATGAGATCCGGGAAGACCCTCCTCAAGCTCTTCACTTTTACAAGTTCAACCATATATGCAATAATGAAGGACAAAATACTTTTATTTAAATCAACGATGCAGAACCCAACAGCCTCCAAAGAAAGCTTTCACATCTCACAATGAATTCTCTGTCGGTATTGTACAGTTCTCACAGCTCTAGACATTACAAAATTCGAATATCTTGCAGTTACATAAGAATGGCACTTCATGTGGCGAAGCAATATAAACAAAAGAAAGCTGAACTCGAAAGAACTATAAATCAACAACAAATGAAAAACTAATTGACGAGTGGATCATAAGTACCCATGACATTACTCATGAGAGATATCTGAGTCTGTTCCATGGTTGTGGTTGCCTGCCGAGAGAGAAGAGGCATTGCCAATTTCTTTGCGAGACGCTTCCCAAAGTTGGTGCTCTATGCCCAGTTTTCTAAGCTCCAACAGTCCCCGTTCAACTGTCTCACAACAACAAGGAAAAAAAAATTAACTTTCACATTGCTGATGATCGCAACACCAGACCTGAAAAGTACTTTTCTAAACTCTACAATTCAGTATATTTCCCACGGACACCTCACATAGACCATCCTACTCATCTACAGACTCGAAAGTTCTTTTCTTCTTGCATTCAGAATTGAATTAAACATGTAGACCTTAATACAACCTTAACAAGTACAACATAACTTCCCCTAAATGCTAAGAGAGCTACCACATAGGAAATCTCCTCAAGGACCCCACGGGTCAATGTCCAAATGCTAATACATTTCAGTAGAATTCAACCTAAATCCATCAATTACATGAAGAGACAAAACACTGTTGCAGTGCCTACAACTCGTACATTTCACGAGTGATCGGCAAACGTGATCTTTGCTCTAGTATAATAGCTCTCACTTGGCATTGAAACATAAAACTCCAAGCAAACAATAAACCCAGAAACGGAATGAAACTATACGCTAACTTGGTTTGGCCATTTCAACGAACACATGATGAGCAGCGAGTTAAAAAACAAACAACCCGAAATGGGAAAAAATCGTTAGCGCAAACCGACGCACGCAACGAAGCATCAGATTGGAACTAGAGACTAAACGCGAATCAGCAATTCCAGCAACCGTGAACGTCACGACAAACGGCTAAAGCCGGAAACAGGCAAACCCGAAGCATGGCATCTCCAGTCTCGAGCCACCGAAGCCCGGGCAAAAAACCGCACTCAACAACAGGGGAGAGGAGGGAAACCACAAGAAACGAAGGAGAAATCGTACGGACCGTGAGAAACGCTGGACCCACTCGGCGATTTGCAGTACCCACAGGAGCTCCTCCACCGGCCGCAGTCCAAGACCACCGACTCCCCCCTTCCTCACTGGGAACACTGGGTTTCAGGAGCGAGGGGGAGAGAGGAGAGACGAACTCGACGAGCAAAGGAAAAGTGCAATCGAGCGGTAGTCGAGCGAGAAGCGGTCGTCACGAGGGAGAGAGCGGAGGGTGCAGAGCAATGGAAGGGTGGGAAGAGAAACGAGATCTAGGATTCTTTTGGTTTTTAAAATGGGCAAAAGTGGTTTTTTCATAATGTTTTAAGGGCAAAATAGACAACTTACCATTTTCATTAAATGAGGCCATTCTCAAGGGTCGACTTTCACTTGAAAGCCCCTTGGAAAATGATTACTAAACATCTCAATTTGGGGTAAAAGGGCTTTGGGGCCTGAATAGCCCATCCAAACGCACCCTCAATCTTATCTTTGACTCTTGGACGGGAAGCCTTTGGGCCGCATCTCCTCTGGATTTAAGCAAATCACAACCGTACAAATCGTGTGGGTCCCGCTACAGCTCATACCCCCTCGTCTGTACTCCCACTTCCCACCCTATAAATAGGGCGCCCCAGTTCGCAGTTGAGCCACGCACTCACTTGGGTAGTCTTCCTTGAGATTTCTCTGGTGATCCGTTGGCCTTGAGCGATGAAAATGGCTTCCTCCAGGGTTTTCCTCCTGTGCGGCCTGCTTCTGGCCGTTCTCCTTCTCATGGCCGCGCAGGTCTCGGCTTATGACCTTGCTGAGGAGACTCAGTCACGTGAGTGCTCTCGACAATGAAGTCTTCCCTCAATTTACTTATCTAGCTCTCTTCAGTTTGATGGGAAACGCATTCTCACTTTTGACGTATATATGTTTCCGTGTGATTGTCCGTCGTGCAAGCACTCGTGTTTGTTAAAGGCAGACAGACAAATAATCATGGAAAATTATTTGTAGAAATGTTTTTTTTTTTTTTTTTGGTAAAGGCAAGTATAAATAAATAGAGAAAGCCAATATACACAATTATTTGTAGAAATGTTTTTATCGAGGCGATAGACGAAACGAATTGCAAACTTGATTATGAGGGTTCCGTCAATGTCTTGTTAGCTTCCGTTGTTCACGGTAGATTAATTAATTTATGAATTTTGAGAAAGGTATGTTGTAGAATATCAGAATGTGACATACATCATAAAGAGGTCATAAAGAGGTCAACAAAACGGTATCAGTTTCAATAGTTGCATTTTAACTTACTACTCTACGTATTCATACAAAGTAAGTTAGATTACATGTTATATGTTAGTGGACTCGGATATGATCACATACTCTGCGTTTATATTTCAGAGGAGAGCGTGAAAGAGGCTAACTACGGCCAAGGATATGGTGAACACGGCCACGGTGGAAAGGGGTATGAAGGTGGCTATGAAAAGGGTCATGGCGATCACGGCTACGGCGATCACGGCGATCACGGCTACGGCGATCACGGCGATCACGGCCACGATGATCATCATGGTGGTCACCCTCCGTAAGAAACCGAAGATGTCAAGAGCTAGATAATGGACTCAGTTGGGTCCATCATCCTGCTGGGAATGTAGGGGAATGTAGGAGAATATATGCCATGTAACTCATAGAAGCTTAAAAGCTTCTGCAATAATGGTTGAATAAAATGGTTTCTCCACTGTCATGAGCAGCTTTGTTGCGTTTCAGATGGTTCTTTTGGTCATTTCAAGTACGAGTCGTCTCAAATGTCTACTGATGTTTGCATGTGAATGAATAAAACCCACTTTAATTTGCGACAAATTCTATCCCCTAGCTCTGTATAGCAAGTGCTATTTCTCGAGTTTCCCATCTTTTTCTTATTGGAGACGTCGGATTCAGCTCAGGGTATGAGAACGTATATTAGACATGAGGACTCCCAAAGTAAGTGCAAGTTATGCAAGCACGCATGGTTATGTTTTAATTCAATAAAAACTAGCGGGTACAGTATTGTGCTCTTAGAATGATTATGCACCTGTTTCAACTTTGGACATGGTGACCGCGGAGGAACGTCTACTCAGGTTTCCATTATTTTATGAATAACCAACTGGAAAATCAACAACCGGAACATGTGAAAGTATTTCACGTCACCGTTGCATCAAGCATCATTCATCCGGATTTGCAAATAGCCCATGTTTTTCCCCAACCCTGGTTTCAGGAAAATTCCTTCAACTGAACTTCTGACTGGTGCTCTCGTTTATTTTATTTTTTTATGTGATGATAATATTTATAATATCATGACTTGTAAGGTGCGATACACTAGTCAAAGGTATGAATGAAGAAACTTTCCTTCGATCAAGGATGCAAGAAAATATGGCTCTTTGCAGATTGCCTGTCGCAAATTTTTTAATTCAAAAGTAAATGTCCCATGTAGTGGGCTTTTGCAACAACATAGAACCCGAAAAGGACATTACGGTGCAGGAGTCTTCTTGTCTACTCAGTCTATCACGTGTGTCTCTAATCGAAATGAAACCCGGTGCGGAAATGCATTTCTACTCAACCTATATCCTTCTGTCATTATCTCTCATTGCGTACTCTTTCTTTCTTTTCTTTTTTTCTGAGAAAGTAAAAGTAGCATGTGAGAAACAGGAAGGCAAGGATTGTACAGCTAATGTTGATATTACGCTAATAATTTTTTTGGACAAAAAACACTCACTTTTGAATGTAAAATCTTGAATTTGTTGATATCTGCGTGTTGCTTTCAACGTAATTAATTTTAGATTGCCATTTTGCAAGGTCTGTACCTTATCCTCTAATAATAAAGGAAGTTAATTTTACTGAGTCAAGTCGTATAACTTTATCCACAGACTCCAAGGTGCTTTTACTTGTATAGTTGTATGTATATGTTTCGTGTGATACCAATCAGAGCATAAACAGAATTGCTCCAATCACGGCGGATGAAGTGACAAAAACGTAAAAGCGATGAGACCATCTTTCAACAATGAACTGTTGCGTAAGATAATAGAATTCCTTACGGACATCGTGTCCCTTGAACTACGTAATCATTTAAAAAATATCAAGTTATAAGCAAATGATACAAGATATATATGTGCATATAATATATTCTGGTAATTGTTTTTGCTAAGGCTGTTATTAGATAGCACATGTTGAAGAATCAACTATAATGTATGATCAAATTCATTGCACTATCGCTTATATCGTAAATTATTTCCAAGGGATATAATATAATTACTATTTAGGTTATCATACGTCTGTATTCATGAAGAACATCTAGAGCCCTTCACGTACTCATATTTGTATGTGTGTTTACATAGATGAGGTGCAGAGGAAAGCGATAGATGACCTAAACCTAAACCGATTTGCCACATCCCTCTCAGGTTCCCCACCGAGGCTGACTTATATGAACTTAATGTTGATCTAAATCTCGAAGCTAAGATAAGGTTATATCCGGACCAAACGTCAACTTTTCTTACGACGTCACTTCACTACCTAATCTTGGAGGCCATTTTATTGATCGTGATCGTCAAAAACCCTGTCGCTGAAAGTTTCTTGCTGGACTTACATCATATATTTGACTTTGGAATACTTATATCTCTTATGTTGTTTTGGTTTGCCATAATTTAATATGAAGAATAATTGAAGAATATGCATTAATTCATCCTGATTAGAAAGAACACGTATCATTGATACGTTCCGAAAGGATGGATTGTTATGATATTTTTGTCTACGGAATGTGATGTTTAACCCCAATATATAACAATAATTAATTCTTGAACTTTTTATTATTTTATATAAGAAAGTTTCTCTTATTTGACTTTGAAATTAATTCTTGTTTAATATATAAGATCTATTTGATTAATTCTTGTTTAACTAATTGAGGCACGTCACTACCTAACCTTGGAGGCCATTTCATTGATCGTGATTGTCAAAAACCCTGTCGCTGAAAGTTTCTTGCTGGACTTACATCATATATATGACTTTGGAATACTTATATCTCTTATGTTGGTTTGGTTTGCCATAATTTAATATGAAGAATAATTGAAGAATATGCATTAATTCCTCCTGATTAGAAAGAACACGTATCATTGATACGTTCCGAAAGGATGGATTGTTATGATATTTTTGTCTACGGAATGTGATGTTTAACCCCTATATAACAATAATGATTTTTATTATATATAAGATCTCTTATTTGAGAAATTAATTCTTGTTTAACTAATTGGACATCTCTCACATGAAAACTTAACTTTAAATAAATGTGGGTGATGTCCATATTTATAACTCATCCATAAGAAGAATTCAAAGTTAGGAAGATGAGGTCTTACTGTGTATGCCCAGTTGTTGATCTTTAGGAATACTATATTATTTCACAAGTTTTAAAGTGTACTCAAGTCTTCACATTTATATTATTGAAACGGCGTGGTTACGTAGAAGTGAAATCCAATATTTTCCTGGATCTAATAAAAAATTTCCACTGCTAGCACGCACGTGTTTATACCCTGTCCCACCACGAGCTCTTTGGAGTCTATAACGAAGGTGCGACTTTGTGCAAATCATTCTTCATCACGAGCAAACTCAGATCTTAGCTTGCAAACTTGCCGAGGCAACTCATTCATCTCGTTGATATCGCTTCCCCGGGACTTCTCTACATGGTTCGTATGTATGATCAAATGGCACTCCCTACTAATGTTTCTTATGAATTAATCATCTCTCGTCATTCTTACGATGAGAAGCTCGTGATAGTCAGGGAAATCCGGGCACGTAAATATTATTGAGAAAAGAAAAAAAAGAACGCACCTTTTGGATGTACGTACGTTTTCTTTTCTCCCTTTCCCAAAACCAACGTAAGTTTCTCCCCTTGAAGCAACGAGATGCTCCTCGCAGAACAAGATCAAAATCCTTCCTCGATCTTCAACATTGTGTTTAAGGTAAGGTACGCTCGATTTCATGGTGTGTCTTTGATCGGTGATACATGTTTGTTTTTGGGCTCGTCTTCCGCATTCGTTTTAGGGAATCAGTAATTCCCTACATTGGTATCAAAGTCGTAGTTCATGTTTCCCGATCCCCTTTTTATGTTATTGAATTATTTTTGTGGTTGAAATTCGAGAAAAGCCGCTACCAGTCGATCGGGGACGGAAAAACCCAACACCTGCGTACTGTTCGCCCTGTTTTGTGATTTTCTGCAAGTCAAAATTTGTTTTTGATAGCACATGGACAAAGCTCTTGTCGATATGAGAAAAACGAGTGGCGGATCGCCGCCGGAGGCTGCCGGACGCGCCGCCACGCGTGGCCAGAAGAATGGGGGTCATCGGTGCGTGCAACGCAGGCGTCGATTCCGTCCCCAGCAGACACGTGCGTCACACGCAGTGTTTCGGCCCAGGCACGTGCGACACACGCGCGGGGTGCTGGCGCGTGCCACGCACGCGTCGTCTGACGTCATTGTGATGTCATCTAGGCACAAGCGTGGCACTTGCTGGTCGGTTTGTCCGACCGGCCTAACCGGTCCGACCTGGCCTGACCGGTCCGACCCGGCCCGTCTTGTCCGACCAGACTGCCTGTTCACTCCGACTTGGCTAACCGTTGACCGCGACCGTTGACTTTGACCGTTGACCAAAAAAAATGTGTTTCTTTTTCCAATTAAGTCTATGTGGATTATATGTAATCCCTTACTTGTTCTGCATTTGTTGCAGGAACAATGGCTCCCCTTAAGTTGCGCACACTTATTCGCCAATTACCGATGAACAAAAGGAAAGGCTTTCTAAGTTGATAGCTAAGCTGATTGATCATCGATGGGAGAGTGGCGACTTAATTGATCACGTTCTTGAAGTCAACGGGAAAATACAAAAGGTCATATGGAATGGTCGTCCCATGCCACAGTCTGAGATGGTGCGATTTTTCATGAACACTCTTTCACAAGAATGGCAATGAGTGTTGAATCGCTTATGGGAAGTCAACAAAGCTACTTCGTATAGGAGAATTGTGATGACTTTTATAAATGATTATTACTAGATTGTTACAAGGGAAAAGATCAAGAAATTGAACAAAAGAGGATCTTTCCCAGTTCGTATATTGACTTGGTGTCAGATATTTTGGCTGGTCTTTATTTAGTGTGCTTTGTGGACATCTTATGTAATGTTTTTCTACTTAGTTGTTGTTGGTGTGGCAACTGATATGTTAGTTGTATTATGTGAAAGTATTATTATTATATCATTGTTTGATATCAAATATTATTTGCTTTCTGTTATTATTAACTGTTGTGGATAGTTTATAGAAATTTTTGTAATTTCAAAGAATTTATTTTGCATAGAATGTTATATTAATAATAACTCCAAGTTAGGATTTTGGATGATGATTGGAAACATAGTGACCTTTTGATTCCAAAACCTTGAAATTATTCATTAATATAATGGTTTTGTGCAAAATGGATGCATAAAAGATAGGCATTAATAATTCGTGCATATATGTCTGATATGTTCAGATCAAATGGCTTCAGCCACAAAGAGCATAGTCGCTGAGCTAAACAAAGGTGAGAAGCTCAATGGCGATAACTATGAAATATGGCACATGAAAATCCAATATGTGCTGGAAGAGCAAGAGACATTAGAAACTCTTAACCTAACCATGGTAGAACCTGAAAAAGGAAACACTACACGGCATAAGAGAGATAAGGATGCATTTGTTGCATGGAAAAGAAAGAACTCCCTTGCTCGCATTACGTTGCTGAGTAGCATGGAAAATGACGTTATGCAAGAGTTCAAGCGTTTTGAGAATGCCAAGGAAATGTGGGAAGCATTAGCAGCAAGGTTTGGTCATACTTTGGTGACCAGACTGAGACAACTCACTATTAGGTTTGACTCTTATAAGAAGCCTCATGGTTAGACCATGAAGCAACACCTTAGAAAGATGTCAAACATGATTAATGAGCTGAAAGATGCTGGTCATGTCCTGACTGATTAGCAGCAAGTGCAAGTAGTGATTCGTTCATTGCCTCAGAGTTGGGAGCATATGAAGGTGCACCTAACCCATAATGAAAATATCAAAACCTTTGAGGATGCAGTGCGTCATCTTGAGCTGGAAGAGGACCGCCTCTTGGCGGCTAAGCCGGAAGCTGAAATTTATCATGCTGGTTCTAGCTCACATGGAGCTTCGAGCTCCAAGTACAAACGTCCTAACTGGTTCGATAAAAGGAAATGCAATGGAGCAAGTCCTTCAAGGAAGAAACCTAAGCTTGACCAACATGAAAGAGGAAAACGTCCTCAAATGAAGAAGCTTACAAGGGTGAAGTGTTACAATTGTGACAAAAAGGGTCACTATGCTCGCGACTGTTGTGAGCCAAAGAAGGTATACACCCCTTGTACTTTTCAGAACTTTGCTTATATGTCGAGTTATGTATTCTTAACTGAGTCTAATCCTTTGTGGACTGTGGATTCAGGAGCAACATACCACGTAGCGAAGGTAGAAAATCATTTGTGGAATTCTAACGAGTACCGACTAGAACTAAGTGGATCTATGTAGGAAACAACTCCAGAGCAGAAGTAAAAGGAATTGACATCTGTCAATTGAACATGCGTGGTGGACGCACTCTATTCCTACATAATATGTTGTATGTTCCGAAGGTTCGTCAGAATTTAGTATCTGTTTTAGTGTTGGTTAAAATTGATTTTACTATGAACTTCCATAATAGTGGTGTGGATTTGTATTTGGATACAAATTACTATGGTTGTGGTTATTTTCTAAATGGTTTTATTATATTAAATGTTGACTATAGTAATGCCAATGTTTGTTATTCACTTTTCACGTCTCTTAATTCATATGATAATGATGTGAGTGTGTGGCATGCTAGACTTGGTCACATTGGCCAACAACGTATGAATAGACTAGCCAAAGAGGGTTTGTTAGGCAATATTGAAAAAGTCGATTTACCCATATGTGAGCATTGCCTAGCAGGGAAAATGACAAAAAAAAACCATTTATAAAATGTAAAAGAGCTGAATTTCCTTTGCAATTAATCCATTCTGACGTCTGTGGTCTGATAAATGTAAGAGGAATGCATGGGGCTGTTTATTTCATCACATTTATAGATGATTATACTCGATTCGGATATATCTATTTGATTTCTCATAAATCTGAAGCATTGAGTTATTTCAAAAGGTTTATGAACTTGGTAGAAAATCAATTAGACAAGAAAATAAAAGTATTGCGATCCGATCGAGGTTGAGACTATTTATCTGATAAGTTCAGAAAATTATGTGATGAAAAAGGAATAGAAAGACAATTGTATATTCCATATACTCCTCAACAAAATGGTGTTGCAGAGAGGATAAACAGAATTCTATTGGAAATGGTTAAGTCTATGATGACGCATGCTAACTTACCTATCACTTTTTGGAGCGATGCGTTGTTAACTACTGCCTATATACTTAACTGAGTGTCTTCTAAATCAGTTACTTTAACTCCATATGAGTTATGAACAGGCAAAAAATCGGACTTAAGTTTCCTTAAGTCATGGGGTTGTGCTGCCTATACTCATGAGCCCTCTTACAAGTTTGGGAAATTGGGTCCTAGAGGAAATAATAGTATTTTCATAAGATACTCTGAATACTCGAAAGGGTATGTGTTCATAGGTGAGCAGGAAAGTGGAAGTATAACTGAATTCGAATCACGGGATGTCACATTCTTAGAGAATGAATTTCCTAAGAATGGTGAAATATGTGAGGATTACTTCCTATTTGAAATCTTGGATCAAAATAATGAACTTAATGGAGTTCGTCCAAGTGGGAGTAACATGAGAAGTGATGAATTTAATTCAACTCACTCTCAATTACAACCACATGATGAGATGATATCGTCATTATCTAATCTGAGTGGGAGCATGATGGGGAATGATGTGCAAAGTGTACAATCTCTCATACGGCGAACAAGTCGCAAAAGTATTCTCCGTCAACGTTTTGACATTGAAGGGGAAACTTTCATGGTTGCTCCACAAGATGAAGATGAGCCAAGAAATGTTAATGAGGCTCTAAATTGCCCTAGTAAGGAAAAATAGATTCATGCAATGGAAGAGGATATAGAGTCAATAAAGTCAAACCAAGTTTGGGAACTGATTGATCTTCCAAAAGGATGCAAAGCTATTGGGAACAAGTGGGTTCTCAAAATAAAGCGTAAAGCTGATGGCTCGATAGAAAAACATAAGGCCCGCCTTGTAGCGAATGGGTATAATCAACAGGAATGAATTGATTATGAAGAAACATTTTCTCCTGTAGTGAGATTTACCTCGATTCGCATTATTCTGGCAATAGTGGCTAGTATGGATCTTAAGTTACATCAAATGGATGTAAAGACTGCTTTCCTCAATGGAGAATTAGAGGAAGAAATATATAAGGAACAACATGTTAGTTTCATTATAGAAGGCCAAGAATGAAAGGTATATCAACTTTTGAGATCGATATACAGCCTTAAGCAGTCGTCGAGACAATGGTATATACGTTTTCATAATGCCATAATGGCATATGATTTTACAATGATAGATGAGGATCATTGTGTATATATCAAAAGATCCAAAGATTAATTTGTGATCATATCATTATATGTTGATGATATACTAATTGCCGGAAGCAATATGGAGTTTTGTTAATACTATGAAGAGTTGGTTATCTTCCAACTTTGAGATGAAAAATATGGGTGAGGCTGCATACATTTTTGGAGTTAAGATTTCAAGAGATCGTTCGAAGAGATCATTATCTCTTTCGCAAGAAACATACATAAATAAGATTCTTGAACGATTTCGGATGCAAGATTGTAAACCCATTAATACTCCTATTGCGAAAGGTAAAGGATTGAGCCATAGACTGTGTCCAAGGACTCTATAAGAGAATGAACAAATAAAACAAGTTCCTTATGCTAGTGCTGTTGGAAGCTTGATGTACGTTATGATGTGTACAAGACCTAACATATGTTTTGCAGTTTGAATGGTGAGTAGATACCAATCCAATCCAGGTCAAGCACATTGAAGACCGTTAAAAGAATACTGAGGTATCTAAAAGGAACTGCTGATTACAAGCTGAATTACCAAGGAAATGATCTGCGGCTTGAAGACTATTCGGATGCTGATTGGGGAGGAGATTTAGATGAAAGAAAATCTACCTCTGGTTTTGCTTTCTTACTGAATAATGGCGTCATATCTTGGAGTAGTAAGAAGTAAACGTGTATAACCTTGTTCACGATGGAAGCTGAGTTCGTGGCATTATCAGCAGCAGTACAAGGAGTTTGGCTTAAGAGATTTTTGGATCATTTAAGTGTTATTGGGTATACTACAAATCCATTATTGATTAACTGTGATAGCCAAGCAGCTATAGCGTACACCAAAGATCCAAATATCATGGCAAAACCAAACATATAGATACCAAGTATAATTTTGTCAAGGATATGGTTGCACGAAAGGATGTGAACTTACAGTACATATCTACGCATAGAATAGTAGCAGATCTTATGACAAAGCCAATACCTAGAGATGTGTTTTATGGCCATGTGAAATCTCTAGGATTACGTAGAGGCTGATGTACTAAATATTATAATTTCCCTGAAGTGTTCACATTTAATGAATTTGTGTTTTTCATCATTAATGCCTATGAATCTTTGTTTAACATGTATACATCTTAATGCTCAATGCATTATATTAAGTTGAGAAAGTATGTCGGACAGATAAAAGATTAGCCCACTCACACGGGTAATCGCCTCTATTTATTGTGCGATAAATAGAGATGAGACGGTTTTTAAGCTTATTATCTAAGTGATAATCGAGAGCTCAAGCTTAAAATATATATGTCGCATTAACTGGGTGTTAAAATGAGGACATAATATTTATTATGTCTGAAAGTAAAATAACCCACATATTTTACTTTAGATGCCAGATGTAAATTTTGATGAATTCTGTGAATGAGTAGATATGTGAACTCAAATTAGATATTATGTATGTCTGAACTATCATCTATACGGTATTAAAGGTATAGACATACGCTCCATGGGAAATGAATTATATACTGTAATACGCATTTCACATTACGTATGCATGAGACGACCAATAAGAATGACAAAAGTTTGATTTCAATTTTTATGCCGTGTGAGACTCTTGAGGAAAAGAGTTTCTCAATTTAGTGCCCTCATGACTCTCTCTTATTCTCAAGATTTCTATTTAGTGTTTGCTATCTTAGAATGTTGCCAATGATCATGAATTGATTCGATCTAATGGGACGTTTTTAGAAAAGCAAGCTGAACTGAAATTGAAAGTTTGAAGGAAAGAGGAAGATCGAATATGGAGAATCGCATTCTAAGTTTTGTATTCACTGATCGACTAATTATGATTGTCTTTGGGATAATCATAATTGCAAATACAATATATCATTATTTAAAAAGGAAATCAAGAGAGTTATAAATGTGATCGATCGATCTAAGGTAATACATACTAAATCTACTCAGAGTGTAATGCCCCTTATGAGCTGTTATATATTCCTAACAGATGTATAGCAACGAGCTCTCAAAGTATGCTGGTCGCACGGATTATTCACCGGTATGAACGTTGTAGAGAGGTAAAAAGGATCATGTTCGGTCCACCATGTGCGAGTGTGAGATGATGGTTTTATTTATTTATGTTGATGGGCCTTAGAGGGCTCGTCCGCCCATGTTAGGCCTAAAAGCTCGGCCCGCAAGATAAGGGCCCATAGATGAAGGGTTGAGATATGAAAATGTGTTACGTTGAGGGAATGTGTCTTTTGGAGAAGACGTGTTTAAGGGGAGAAAAGAAAAAAAAAAAAAGAACCCACATTTTGGATGTACGTACGTTTTTCTTTTCTCCCTCTCCCAAAACCAACGTAAGTTTCTCCCCCTTGAAGCAACAGGACGTTCCTCGGTAGAACAGGATCAGAATCCTTCATCGATCTTCAACATTGGTGTTTAATCTGTGGACAATAAGGTACGCTTGATTTCGTGGTGTGTCTTTAATCAGTGATACATGTTTGTTTTTGGGCTCGTCTTCCGCATTCGTTTTAGGGGTTCGATTTAGTGTCAAATCCATTTTAGGGAATCGGTAATTCCCTACACAAACAATATTTTCATTAGGTGGAAATTTTTGGAGGTAAAGTCTTTTCTCAAGATGCAAAGCCCCACTTAGAGACCGAACCACATCAGATATGTAAGCTACATCTATTTAGGGACATCCATCAATGGTAACATATGGATGGAGGCAAAATCATGGGACCACGATATCGTTATTCACAAATGAAATGCCAATAATATAGATTTCATATCATTATAACATGATATTCACTTTAAAAAATTGAATGGGCACTCATATTCTTTTGTCTTGTGGATTCAACGTAGGTCCAGCTCTCTCAAAAATCTCTATTCAATTATTCAAACTTTGTGTCGGCAATTTAATATCTAGTGAGAGAGAGAGAGTCGTGCAGTGCATGGAAAAATAAGACGAACGTCTGCAACCGGTACTTGTGACTGAGGTAGATTGAGGATCCAACGTGTTGGTGCAAAGCCCGTCCCTTGTAGGACAACGGGTGACGTGAGGAAGGACGTAGGCATTTGGTTCTCTTTATGCCTTCCATACCTAACCGCTCAAAGCGCAATTAATGTGGGATACAGCATGCACAAAGATACACAGATGAACCGGCCTTGAATATAATATTTCAATCCACTACCACGTCGATAATTCAAGTGAAAAGGGGAAACATCTTATCGCTACTATATTTAGTGATGTTGCGTGTTCAATTGTTTCGTGGCTCTATCAACTTTTTGTTCATGTTCTTTTCGACCCTTTCACAAGCTTTCCATTATATTTTGGCAGGAAAAGAAGCTATCGCAATTAGTCAAGTGAGAGCAGTTGGGGTGCAATAGAGAGGGCACAAATATAATACCATGTGCCGCATCTTTGAATTTTCCCCCCTAGATTATGAATAATGCCTCGTAGCAAGAGATCCAGACAGTACTGATCTCGAAGAACTTGTGTGACGAATCGTCAACTTCCACTCGCCACGGCACTTAAACAATATCACAAGCGGCTCCCGCCACTCAATCTTATTTTGACTCTTGGACGGGAAGCCTTTTGGCCGCATCTCCTACGGATTTAAGCAAATCACAACCGTACAAATCATGTGGGTCCCGCTACAGCTCATAAACCCTCGTCTGTACTCCCACTTCCCACCCTATAAATAGGGCGCCCCAGTTTTTAGTTGAGCCACGCACTCACTTGGGTAGTCTTCCTTGAGATTTCTCTGGTGATCTGTTGGCCTTGAGCGATGAAAATGGCTTCCTCCAGGGTTTTCCCCCTGTGCGGCCTGCTTCTGGCCGTTGTCGTTCTCATGGCCGCGCAGGTCTCGGCTCGTGACCTTGCTGAGGAGACTCAGTCACGTGAGTGCTCTCGACAATGAAGTCTTCCCTCAATTTACTTATCTAGCTCTCTTCAGTTTGATGGGAAACGCATTCTCACTTTTGACGTATATATGTTTCCGTGTGATTGTCCGTCGTGCAAGCACTCGCGTTTGTTAAAGGCAGACAGACAAATAATCATGGAAAATTATTTGTAGAAATGTTTTTATCAAGGCAATAGACTAAACGAATTGCAAACTTGATTATGAGGGTTCCGTCAATGTCTTGTTAGCTTCCATTGTTCACGGTAGATTAATTAATTTATGAATTTTGAGAAAGGTATGTTGTAGAATATCAAGATGTGACGTACATCATAAAGAGATCATAAAGAGGTCAACAAAACGGTAGCAGTTTCAATAGTTGCATCTTAACTTACTACTCTACATATTCGTACACAGTAAGTTAGATTACATGTTATCTGTTAGTGGACTCGGATATGATCACATACTCTGCGTTTATATTTCAGAGGAGAGTGTGAAAGAGGCTAACTACGGCCAAGGATATGGTGAACACGGCCACGGTGGAAAGGGGTATGAAGGTGGCTATGAAAAGGGCCACGGCGGTCATGGCCATGGCAGTCACGGTCACGGTGGTCACGGCCACGGCAGTCACGGCCATGGTGGTCATCATGGTGGTCACCCTTCGGAAGAAACCGAAGATGTCAAGAATTAGATAATGGACTCAGTTGGGTCCATCATCCTGCTGGGAATGTAGGAGAATGTATGCCATGTAACTCGTAGAAGCTTAAAAGCTTCTGCAATAATGGTTGAATAAAATGGTTCCTCCACTGTCATGAGCAGCTTTGTTGCGTTTCAGATGGTTCTTTTGGTGATTTCAAGTACGAGTTGTCTCAAATGTCCACTGATGTTTGCATGTGAATGAATAAAACCCACTTTAATTGGCGACAAATTCTATCCCTTAGCTCTGTATAGCAAGTGCTATTTCTCGAGTTTCCCATCTTTTTCTTATTGGAGACGTCGGATTCAGCTCAGGGTATGAGAAAGTATATTAGACATGAGGACTCCCAAAGTAAGTGCAAGTTATGCACGCACGCATGGTTATGTTTTAATTCAATAAATACTAGCGGGTACGTATTGTGCTCTTAGAATGATTATGCACCTGTTTCAACTTTGGACATGGTGACTGCGGAGGAACGTCTACTCAGGTTTCCATTATTTTATGAATAACCAACTGGAAAATCAACAACCGGAACATGTGAAAGTATTTCACGTCACCGTTGCATCAAGCATCATTCATCCGGATTTGCAAATAGCCCATGTTTTTCCCCAACCCTGGTTTCAGGAAAATTCCTTCAACTGAACTTCTGAATGGTGCTCTCGTTTATTTTTTTTATATTGTAAGGTGCGATACACTAGTCAGAGGTATGAATGAAGAAACTTTCCTTCGATCAAAGATGCAAGAAAATATGGCTCTTTGCAGATTGCCTGTCGCAAATTTTTTAATTCAAAATTAAATGTCCCATATAGTGGGCTTTTGCAACAATATAGAACCCGAAAAGGACATTACGGTGCAAAAGTCTTCTTGTCTACTCATTCTATCACGTGTGTCTCCAATCGAAATGAAGTTGTAGTTTAGAAATGAAACCCGGTGCGGAAATGCATTTCTACTCAACCTATATCCTTCCGTCATTATCTCTTATTGCGTACTCTTTCTTTCTTTTCTTTTTTCTGAGAAAGTAAAAGTAGGATGTGAGAAACAGCAAGGCAAGGATTGTACAGCTAATGTTGATATTAAGCCAATAATTTTTTCGACAAAAAACACTCACTTTTGAATGTAAAATCTTGCATTTGTTGATATCTGCGTGTTGCTTTCAACGTAATTAATTTTAGATTGCCATTTTGCAAGGTCTTTACCTTATCCTCTAATAATAAAGGAAGTTAATTTTACTGAGTCAAGTCGTATAACTTTATCCAGACTCCAAGGTGCTTTTACTTGTATAGTTGTATGTATATGTTTCGTGCGATACCAATCTGAGCATAAAAAGAATTGCTCCAATCACTGCGGATGAAGTGACAAAAACGTAAAAGCGATGAGACCATCTTTCAACAATGAACTGTTGATCTAAACCGATTTTGAGACCATCTTTCAACAATGAACTGTTGATCTAAACCGATTTGCCACATCCCTCTCAGGTTCCCCACCGAGGCTGACTTATATGAACTTCATGTTGATCTAAATCTCGAAGCTAAGATAAGGTTATATATGGACCAAGCGACAACTTTTCTTACGACGGCACGTCACTACCTAATCTTGGAGGCCATTTTATTGATCGCGATCGTCAAAAACCCTGTCGCTGAAAGTTTCTTGCTGGGCTTACATCTACAATATTTGACTTTGGAATACTTATATTTCTTCTGTTGTTTTAATTTTCCATAATTTACTATCAAGAATAATTGAAGAATATGCATTAATTCCTCCTGATTAAAAAGAACAGGTATGATTGATACGTTCTGGAAGGATGGATTGTTATGATATTTTTGTACACGGAATGTGATGTTTAATCCCTATATAACAATAATGATTTTTATTACATATAAGATCTTTTATTTGAGAAATTAATTCTTATTTAATCAATTGGACATCTGTCAAATGAAAAATTAACTTTAAATAAATGTGGGTGATATCCATATTTATAACTCATCAATAAGAAGAAGTCAAAGAAAAGTTAGGAAGATGAGGTCTTAATATGTATATGCCCAGTTGTTGATCTTTAGGAATACTATATTATTTCACAAGTTTTAAAGTGTACTCAAGTCTTCACATTTATATAATTGAAACGGTGCGGTTACGTAGAAGTGAAATCCAATATTTTCCTGGATCTAATAAAAAATTTCCACTGCTAGCACGCACATGTTTATACCCTGTCCCACCACGAGCTCTTTGGAGTCTATAACGAAGGTGCGACTTTGTGCAAATCATTCTTCATCACGAGCAAACTCAGATCTTAGCTTGCAAACTTGCCGAGGCAACTCATTCATCTCGTTGATATCGCTTCCCCCGGACTTCTCTACATGATTCGTATGTATGATCAAATGGCACTCCCTGCTAATGTTTCTTATGAATTAATCATCTCTCGTCATTCTTATGATGAGAAGCCCGTGATAGTCAGGGAAATCCGGGCACGTAAATATTATCTCATTCGAATGAAATGATTTGACAGAAACTTGGCAGTGGAATTTTGAATCCCATCACATATGTGATAGTTCTGATCTCTACCAGGAGAAAATTATTGGATATATTATTAATATAATCCAAAATAATATGTTCACATACAAGCCCAATAGGTGAAAGTATAGTTATTTTGGTCCATATGGGCCGGAGCCCAATAACTTGTATATAAAAAAACTCTAAGGTTTCCCTACGCTGGAGGTAACACTGTTGAACGTTCCAAACTTGACGTCTCTTTATATAATACTTCAAGCAACCGCTTCTTCTCTTTCAAACCTATAACCTTCAACAATCTTGAAGTATTATATTCATGTGTTGGATTTGAGCGAGTAAGGTGTCCTTTTGAAGATTTCGTCAAGACGAACTTATTGGAGAAAACTTCCTTGTGTGTTTTGAAGTTGACAAAACATTTCCATCAGTCTAGTATGAAAACTTACAAACTCTTTAGTCAAAGTCTGAAGATCGCCAAACCGCCAGACTCAAGATTCAGAGTCTATCCTCATTGACAGTTTCTAGATCGTCAAAGACTTATCCATAACTGAGTATCTTGTTAAGGATTTGACTCTATCGACTGAAGAAGATCTCTCCGGCTGGAGATAGCATCTTGGAATCTGTTATTCGTTTTAATTTCAATTTGGGTAATTTAGATCCGTTGATTGACGAAGCATACTTGGAATGTTCTACTTATGGAAACCTAGATCTTGATTGTATGGGTGAGCAGGATTGGTGGGCTATCGTCATATTCCTTAAATAACTCGAAATCTTCCTAATTGATTCTGTCCAACGGGTAGATTGGAAGAACTCCTTTGGTAAGTGCCAACGGGTATGAAGGCATGGAGGAGTATATAAGGAAGTCGTTCCAGTTATTTGAGTGTGTGCGCGATAGAAGAATTCTAAAGTCTGAAGCTCCTTGTTCTTTGTCAAATTCAATTGTTGAGCGAAAACTTGTACTCAAAAGAGTGTTTATATTTCTGTGAGACCTTGAGGAAGTGTAGCAGAGTCTCTACACTGTGGAATCAAGGAAGTGCTATATTGTAACAACTCTTTTGATTCTTAGTGAAATCCAGCCGGTGGGCTGTCAGTGCGGAAGAGTGGACGTAGGCTCGGATCAAGCCGAACCACTATAAACCCTGTGTTCTTATTCTCTTCCCTAAGCTCTTTACTTTGATCGCAACAATATTTGTTTGTTAGAGTCTAATTTTCTTTTCATAATCTATTGCTAAACAGAGTCGGTTTAAAAGTAAAATTATAATCTTTACTCTGCAAAATTTGTTTTCGCACCTATTCACCCCCTCTAGGTGCTCATACTAGCTTTCACAATTTGTATCAAAGCTCGTGTACTCATTTAAATTGAAGTGTTTTTACTTCAGAGTTAACGATCCATGGCTAGTATGTTGGCTCCAGGTCTGGTTGAAGGGTAGAGCAATACTAGACCGCCTTATTTTGATGGAAAGGAATACAACATATGGAAAAACAATATGAAGGCATTCCTAAGATCAAAGGATTCTCTACTGCTCTGGAATGGGACGTGGTAGACAAATGAATCATTCCTAAAGCTGCAACAGTCTCAGAAAGAGTAAAAGAAGCTGTAGAGTCCAGTGAAATGACTCAAGAAGAGATAACCTAGAGACAAGCTCTTGATGCAAAAGCAATTTATTCCTTATATTGTGCATTATCTCCTACTGAATATAACAGAATATTTTCTTGTGAAACAACTAAAGAAGTTTGATAGATTGCACATCACCTATGAAGGAACCGATCGAGTGAAAGAAACCAGAATCAATATTTTGCTCAGTCAATATGAAGCATTCAAGATGAAACCAGGAGAATCTATTACTGACATGTTTAGTCATTTTACAGAAATCATGAATGATCTTGAGTATCAAGGTCAACCAATCTCTGGACCTATGAAGGTCAACAAGTTATTGCGTGGGCTTTCCAAAGATTGGAACCACATTAAGACCTCAATAAGAGAGACACAAAGAATTATGCCACTCTATGTTGACGAATTGGTTGGCACTCTTCAGTCTTATGAAGTGGAGCAAATCAACGAAGATGAAGATCCCAAAGGTAAGAAATCCATTGCATTAAAATCTAATGATGATTACGATGTCACGAGATTACGAAGACGATATGGACGATGAAGAGCTTTCTCTTATGATAAGAAGGTTCAGAAAACTGAATAAAAAGGGAAGAAGATTCAATCCAAAGAAACAAAGTTCTCAAAAGCTAAAAAATAAATCAGCCGAGGATGATGAATCCAACAAGGATGTAGTCTACGCTTTGAATGCAAGAAAAAGGGACACATCGACCCAACTGTCCTCTCTGCTGAAGAGAAAGAAAGTAAAAGCTGAGAAATATCGAAAAGCACTTAAAGCGAAACTGGAGTAACACCAATGTGAGGAAAGTGATGATGATTATGCCAATATTTGTCTCATGGCACAATTAGACTCGGGTCGGGCTCGAGACGGACTCGGACTTAGACAGTGAAATCGAGGTAAGTAATTTAAAAATTCCTACCAAAGTTTCTAAATATATTGATGAATTGTGTCTTAGTCTCAAAACCTCTCTCAAGAGGATTTCCGAACTTAAAAGGGAAAATCCTGCACTAAAGCAACAGGAAATTGTTTGGAAAGAAAAGGTCGAAAGTTTAGACAAAAGTGTTATTACCTTAAAAGAAAATGCAGATAATCTTTCAAAAGAAAATGCATTCTTGAAAAATGATATCTCAAGCATTTCTAAAAGGTTTTCTATAGGATCTAAGAAACTAGAAAAATTCTTTCTGCACAAAGACTTACTTCAACAAATCAGGTTTGGGAATGACTCTGAAACCATTCCTCTAATTGATTTTCCTAAGGTAAAGGAAAGAATTAAACAAAGACCTACAAAAGATTCTTACAAAAATCATTTCCAAAAAGTTTTTGTAAAACCTGTAGGCCGCAGTGCTCTTAAATGTTCTAAGTATAATAGCTCAGAACACTTTGAGAAAGAATGTCCTATGGTTTGGAAACCTGTGAAGAAGGTTTGGGCAAAGACTGTATATCACACTAACTCCACTAGACCCAAGAAAATATGGATACCAAAGAAAGCTTGAGTTTCTTTTTTAAATGCAGCTCACTATCAAGAAAAAGGTTAAATGGTACTTGGATAGTGGATGCTCGAGACATATGACAGAAGACTCAAACTGCTTTAAAAAGCTTGTGCAAGTTAATGGTAGAAAAGTTTCTTTTGGAAGAAATAGCAAAGGAAGAATTGTGGGATACGGAACTATAAAGATTGGAAGTCTCATGATCAGTAACGTTTCCTTAGTAGAAGGACTCAACTACAACTTGCTGAGTATTAGCTAACTGTGCGACACCGGTTTCAAAATCAACTTTCAAGAAGGAATATGTTTAGGAACCAGTAAAGACTCCTCTCAAACTTTTACGGGGCGAAGACATGGGAATATTTATCTCTTGGATATTAAACCAGAAAAATCCCAATGTTTAATCTCAATTCAAAAGGAAGCAAATCTATGGCACAGAAAGCTTGGGCACATCAACATGAAGCAAATAGCCAAGATCTCTACAAAGAAGCTTGTTCATGGACTACCCAATCTGACATACCAAAAGTCTAACCTATGTACACCATGCGTTTTGGGAAAACAGGTAAGAAATTCATTCAAACCAATAAATCAAGTATCCACTAATCGTGTTATGCAGCTCTTGTATATGGATCTGTTTGGACCAACCAGAACTCAGAGCATTGGAGGTAAGAAATATTGCCTAGTAATTGTGGATGATTATTCACGATTCACTTGGATATATTTCATGGCAAGTAAGTCTGAAACATTTTCTTATTTTATAAAATTTGCTAAGAAAGTTCAAAATGAGAAAGGATATGTTATTTCTAGTATACGGACAGACCATGGAGGTGAGTTTGAAAATCAAGATTTTGCTCAATTCTGTGATGAATCTAGTTTTCAGCATGTATTCTTCTCTCCTTATACTCCATAGCAGAATGGAGTTGTGAAAAGGAATAATAGATCTTTACAAGAAATGGCTAGAACTCTTCTAATTGAAAGTAACATTTCTTCTCATTTTTGAGCTGAAACAGTTTCTACAGCATGCTATATTATTAATAGAGTCTTCTTAAGGCCTATTTTGGAGAAAACTCCTTATGAGTTGTTCAAAGGAAAAAAAAAAAAACCAATTGTTTCCTATTTTCGTGTGTTTGGATGCAAATGTTTTATATTGAAAAATGCAAATGATCGAATTGGTAAGTTTGAAGAAAAATCAGACGAATGTATCTTCCTTGGATATTCAACCACCAGCAAAGCCTATAGAGTATATAACAAAAAGACCCAATCTGTGGAGGAATCAATGAATGTTAAATTTCAAGACTTTATGCAAAATCAATCGATTCAGACTCAAACTGAAGAACCTGAACTTGCTCCAGACTCTACAAAGTTTAAATCTACAGAAGCGGCTCAGACTTGAAGACCAAAGAACAAATGATCGTTGAAGAATCAAATGAAGAAAATGATCAACGGTCTAACAAATCAATCAAAGCAACTGGAAGCACAAGTCTAGTCATCCTAAAGAACTCATTATTGGTGACATTAATGAGGGAATTCGTACAAGATCCAAAAGGCGTGAAGAGTCTAGTGCTTTGTGACTCTTATTTCTAAAATAGAACCCAAGAGCATAGAAGAAGCTTTAACGATGAAAGCTGGATTGAAGCTATGCAAGAAGAACTCGAGCAATTCAAGTATCAATGATGTCTGGGAATTGACTCCTAAACCGAAAGGCAAATCTATCATTGGAGCTAAATGGGTTTTCAGGAACAAGATGAATGAGAAAGGAAAAGTCGTAAGGAACAAAGCAAAACCCGTGGCCAAAGGATATACACAAGAAGAAGGGATAGACTATGATGAGACCTACGCACCAGTAGCAATGTTAGAAGCAATTAGACTATTACTTGCTTTTGATTGTTATAAGAATTTCAGGTTATTCCAAATGGACGTCAAAAGTGCGTTCCTAAATGGATTTATCCAAGAGGAAGTCTATGTGGAACAACCTCCCGGTTTTTAAGACCCAAGGAAACCGACTACGTATTCGAGACTTAAAAAAGGCATTATATGGTCTAAAGCAAGCACCTCGAGCTTGGTATGACATACTAAGTAAGTTTTTAATCCAAAATGGCTTTGTTAAAGGTAAAGTAGATACTATATTGTTTATCAAAAGAGAAAACAAAAACTTCTTGCTTCTTCAAATTTATGTTGATGATATTATTTTTGGATCAATGAAAATTTGTGCAAGATATTCTCTAAGACTATGCATGATGAGTTTGAAATGAGCATGATGGGTGAACTATCCTTCTTTCTCGGACTTCAAGTAAAACAATTGAAAGAGGGAATTTTCATTCACCAAGAAAAATATGCTAAAGAACTTGTGAAAAAGTTTGGCTTGGAGAATTGCAAAAAGATTGACATACCAATGTCAAGTTCTTCGAACCTAGACAAAGATGAAGGAGGAAAGAAAATTGACTAGAAGCTATACAGGAGTATCATTGGTTCACTTCTTTATCTTACTGCTTCTAGACCTGACATTATGTTTAGTGTTTGTATTTATGCTAGATTTCAATCAGATCCCAAAGAATCTCATTTAAGTGCTGCAAAACGCATCATCAAATACGTTGCATTTACTTCAAATTTAGGTCTCTGGTATTCTAAAGAATGAGACGTTACTCTTCTTGGATATTCAGACGCAGACCTAGCAGGATACAGAGTTGATAGGAAGAGCACATCGGGCACTTGTCAATTGCTTAGAAACAAAACAGCATCTTGGTTCTTGAGGAAGCAAAGTACCGTAGCTCTGTCTACAGCAGAAGCAGAATATGTGGCTCTTGGAAGTTGTTGCTCACAAATTCTGTGGATAAAGTAACAGCTAAGAGACTTTGGAATTGAAGATTCGTGCACGGAGATCAAATGTGACAACACCAGCGCAATCAATCTCACCAAGAATTCAATTCTTCACTCAAGAGCAAAGCATATAGAGATTCAACATCATTTCATTAGAGATCATGTTCAAAATGGAGAAGTCTCGATTCAGTTTATTGACTCAAAGAATTAACTAGCGGACATCTTCACAAAGCCTTTGGAGAAAAGTCAATTTGAGCTTATTCGTTCCAGACTTAATATCTTAAAGTCTGAAAAAGTTCAGACTCTAAGATAAAAGTCTAATGATATTCAGACTCAGAAGATGGAGATCATCGACTATAAGTTATTTTCATTTTTAGAAATTTATCTCTTGGATAAAATCTTGAAAAGATACGATTATCTATTAATCTGTAATTGATTGATCTTGAAAAGGCACGATCATCTCCTCAGTTTTCGTAATTATTGCAATCATTCCTTTTCGGAAAAGGGGTTATTTTTTAAAAGACAGTTATCCATTTTTCAAAAAGGCAGTTATTTTTTAAAAGGAATTTTCTATTTTTTCCTTTTTTACGTCGTTCCGTATGCCTCTTTTCGACTGCTTTATATATTGTTCGTCTTCCTCAAAACCCTAAAAGCACAGACCTTTGTTTTCTTACTTTTACTCTTTAGTTTAATCTTCCAAGTTCTCACCTTTATCACGAATCGAGTTTGGAATGTCTCAAAATCTGTGAGAATGGCATCCCAGAGAAAGTCTTGAAGGATTGCAAACAGGGGACCACAGCAAATGCGTGAGGGTCCTACACATTTTAACCTCACCAAGGAAGAAGAATCTCCGAGACAAGAGCAAAGCCCACAACATTCTCAACAACGTCAATCTCCTCAAGCTAGACCTCAAGGCAGTATTTGTAGATCGGAGGAAGAAATCATTGAAGATGCAGAACCCGTAAGATCTCAAAAGCCCGATTTTATGTATCAGCTTTATTCTGCTTTAAAAAGGGGAGGGACTCCTTTGAATTATATCGATGAATTTTTTAAAGATAAAGGGTATCGAAATGAAACCCACTTTTTGCGGACAATGGAACGATTGAAGATTGCTCATGTGGAATGGGCAGATCGAGCATTTGCAAATATTGCTAGTGATCCACGTGTTAGAGGTCTTAGTCAGCTTGATGGAAATGATGATGATAAAATGTACACTTAATTCAAGCCTAGAATGGGTATTGCAGTGAATGTTCGAAGCAAAAGGATAGACTTGTTTCGCTCGGATGAACACGGGCGACTTTACTCTAAGTTGCTAAAAAGAGGGGTGATCAATCCGAGGAGTGTAGACTTTGATTTTCTTGATTCTGTGAATGTGAAATTGAGAGAGAAATTCACTAAACTTCAGCTTGAGCAATTTTGTTCCGAGACTACTGAGGCATATCTAGAACTTACTACTTACTTCTATTCTAATCTCACTTTCTTGGATGCGAATAGATTTTCGTTTAGTATTCGAGACCAGGACTATGTTGTTGACATGGACACATTGGCGGATGTGATTGGAGTGGAGTGAGGGGCTTTCCAATCGATTAGTGTGTTTGTTGGTCGTGCAACAATAGAACTTGTTCGGGATGGAATGGTTGAAGGAAGAATTTCATACTTGAGGATGAATGCCTCTAACATTTTGCTTCACAAGATTGTGATCAATTGCCTCAGACCCAAGTCAACCTCGAAAACAGACGTCTCCAACTCAGAAGCAAAGTTGATGTATGCCATCAACGCTGGCAAGAAATTCTCTCTACCTCACACAATCATGTTTCACATATACAGAACAATGGCGAAAGACAGAGGGCAACTTCCTTACTCATGGCTTGTTACAAAGCTTTTTAGATGTTTCAATATTCAGCTTCCCATGATCTTATGTGTTCGATCATGTGATCAAATGGTAGTGGGACTGAAAATGGTTTCCAAAATGCATTTGAAAGAGCTGGACAAAGCTTTGGAGCGATTGAAAGAGAAAACCTCTGTCAAGTCACACTAAGGTTCTTCAGTGGCAAAGTGGAAAGGAAAGGAGCCCATAACAGCTCCATCCAAGAAAAGAAGAGCACTCGTTCTGGAAGATGAAGAGGATGATGATGATGTTACCATTTTTGCTCTTACATTGAGAAATCTTCAAAGTGTTGTTCCAGAGACTGAGGGGAGAGAGGATCAAGATAGAGATGAAGAAGAGGAAAAGAGTGAAGAGAGAGAATCAATGCAAAAAGAAGCAGAGGAAGAAAGAATTGCAGAAGAAGAAGAAGGCAGAGGTGAACAGGCATAAACAGAGCATGAAGCGTACTTCTCACCTCCTGAGGGCATTGAAACAGGGGGAGTTGCTGAGAAAAGAGGTACATCTTCAACTGCTGTTACTAATGAAGGTGTTAGTCGCTCACCTGCAAATCCAGAAGACATCTATGCTTCTCAATTCCCTGAGGAAGGCCATGAGGTTTCATCGCCAAATCTGAGTGATCATGTTGGCTTGCCATCATCTGCAAATACTCCTACTGATCATGCAGAAGCCAGTACTTAGACTGAAAATTCAGGAGACCTTTGCAGAATTCTTGATGTTCTTATGGAGATGCGAGGACAGATTTATGCCCTAGGATGCGAAGTTCAGAACTTGCAGAATGCAGGTCAAGCCTCTTCAGTTTCCTTGCGTGATCAAGTTAATGCCCTTGCTCTTCAAGTTCAAGCAAATGCCAAGGGTGAAGATGTGGCTCAACTGAAGGAGGATTTGAAGAAGCTGGAAGGGATTGTCCAGTCAATGGGAGATTTCCAGCTCATTCGTGTTCCTAGGCAACCATGATTCCTTTATCTTTTTATCTCTACCTTTTTAATGCTGACAAAAAGGGGGAGAAATGGTGCATTTTTTAAACTTGACTTTTGTTTGGTTGTTTGGTTGTGACTGGATTTGGTTTGGTTTGTTTGATTGTTTGGTTATTTTAAGCATTATTGGTATTTCATGGCAAAGATAGTTGTTTATTTACAGGACTAACTTTTTTTCCTATGGATGCAGATTCAATGCTGTCTTTACTAAGTCAATTATCTTTGTGAGATATCCATGTTTGCTTGAGTTATGTTTTGCAGGTCAAAAATATCCAAATCTACAGGAAAATTTTGTCACCAACAAAAAGGGGGAGATTGTTGGAGAAAACTTCCTTGTGTGTTTTGAAGCTAACAAAACGTTTCCATTAATCTAGTCTAAAGACTTACAGAGTCTTTAGTCAAAGTTTGAAGATCACCAAACCGCCAGACTCAAGATTCAGAGTCTATCATCATTGACAGTTTCTAGATCGTCGAAGAAGACTTATCCAGAACTGAGTATCTTGTTAAGGATTTGATTCTATCAACTGAAGAAGATCTCTCGGCTGGAGATAGCATCTTGGAATCTATTATTCGTTTTAATTTCAATTCGGGTAATTTAGATCCGTTGATTGACGAAGCATATTTGGAAGGTTCTATTTATGGAAACCTAGATCTTGATTATATGGGCGAGCAGGATTGATGGGCTATCATCATATTCCTTAAATAACTCGAAATCTTCTTAATTGATTATGTCCAACGGGTAGATTGGAAGAACTCCTTTGGTAAGTGCCAACGGGTATGAAGGCATGGAGGAGTATATAAGGAAGTCATTCCAGTTATTTGAGTGTGTGCACAATAGAAGAATTCTAAAGTTTGAAGCTCCTTGTTCTTTGTCAAATTCAATTGTTGAGCGAAAACTTGTACTCAAAAGAGCGTTTATATTTCTGTGAGACCTTGAGGAAGTGTAGTAGAGTCTCTACACTATGGAATCAAGGAAGTGCTATACTGTAACAACTCTTTTGATTCTTAGTGAAACCCAGCCGGTGGGCTGTCAATGTAGAAGAGTGGACGTAGGCTCGGATCAAGCCGAACCACTATAAACCCTGTGTTCTTATTCTCTTCCCTAAGCTCTTTACTTTGATCGCAACAATATTTATTTGTTAGAGTCTAATTTCCTTTTCATAATCTATTGCCAAATAGAGTCGGTTTAAAAGTAAAATTATAATTTTTACTCTACAAAATTTATTTTCCTATTCACCCCCTCTAGGTGCTCATACTAACTTTCACAGAACTCACGGGTAGAGGTGTTAAATGGGTAGGTCAGGTCGGGTTTAGATCGAGTCATTAATGGTCCGACTTAAATTGACCCATTAACCCATTTATGACCTATTTATACCTAATATAAATTTTCCAACCCATACCCGACTCAACCCATACCTGACCCATTTAACTAAACTTAAAAAAGCTTATTTCTTATATATATGTTTAAAAAAATGGTATTACTAAAATAGTTTTATACAACACAAATTTAATAGAAAATTTTTATAATTTTTAAAATATTTATTTTAAAAAAATCGAATTTTAATTATTTTTATTTATTAAAAATTAAATTTTTAATTATTTTTTATTTTTTAAATATATTTTTAATTTTTAATTTTTTTTTTTTTTTTTTTTTTCTTTTTTTTCTTCTTCTTCTTTTGGCCAGCCGCTGGCCATGACAACGGCGGCGGCCCGGCCACGGGCGAGCCTCGAGCTTGCTCTATGCCGGCGAGCTTAAGTTTCACCGGATCGGCGAGGCTTGAGCCTCACCGGCCGTCGGCAAGGCCTCCATCTCGCCAAATTCGGCGAGCTCGAGCCTCACCGGTGTCGAGTGAGCTCAAGCTCGCCCCTCGCCGGATGTCGAGAGGCCTCCGCCTCGCCGGATCGCCAAGCTCGCCGATGCCGATGAGCCTCGAGCCTCACCCGACGCCGGCGAGCCTCGAGCTCAAGCCTTGCTCAAGCCTCGCCCGGCTGGTCGCCGGCCATCGCCATGCCGGCGACCGGAGGAAGAAGAAAGAAAAAAAGAAAAAATTAAAATAAAAAATAATTATAATTTCAGTCTTTGTAAAAAAATATTTTTGTAAAGTTAAATAAAGAAGAGATAGTCTATTCATTTTTTGGGTTAATAAATGGGTCTGCTCTTAGACCCATTTAAAACTCATATATCTCAGCCTCTTTATTTTCAAAACCCATTATGAGTGTTTTGGAAAATGAGGCTTGACCCATTAACGACCCATTTAACTATAAATGGGTCCATAAATGGGTCATTGACCCATTTAACACATCTACTCACGGGTGTAATTTACTTTCGATTTTGACAATGATATTGGCCGGGATCTGAATTTGAAGATTCAGGTGACCGAAATCTTTGATTCAAAAACCCAAAAAATTATAGCCAATTTTAGAGGGTGAAACCACTTGGGCTTTATTCTACCCATCAATACAAACTTTTTGAGTGGTCACTCGTGTCAATCGGAGGTCGAACGGAGAAGTGACAGCACCCGGAAGTTTCCATCTGAATTTCTAGCGAATTTCGAGGACGAAATTTCCAGCAAATTTCGGCGACGGAAATTTCCAGCAAGTTTCAGCGACAAGGGCAGTCTATCTTAAGGTTTTTGGGCGCTCCAGATCTGTTTTTGGGATTTGTTTTGGCAAATTCCATATTTATAGAACGGTTTGATCAAGGTTAGGGGAGTTATTCGACTTTGTGGTTCCGAGGACTCCAAGGTGCACTCTTTCTAACACTTTGCTCTGATTAAAATGGCAAAGTGTAGTTCCTATGATATTATAAAGTTGCAATCATTTGATGTTACTAAATTTCATGGTTGGAAATTACATGTTCAATTTGGCATGAAAGAACATGACATATTCTATATTGTATTAAGTGATTTTGCATCTACCACTAAACATGTGGATGAATATCAATGAAACAAAGATGATGATTTTTGTAGAGATTACTTGTTGAACTCTCTAAATCCTAATCTGGCTATGACTTATAATGAGTATAAAACGCGAAAGAGATTTGAGATCACTTGAACGCTCAGTTCCATAAACAAGAGGGGCTCTCTAAAGTTAGTTGAATCTGAAAACATGAGGAATAAGCTGAAAGATGATAATTCTAATATGTCCGATAATCTCTTTGTCGGTCTTGTGTTGAGTAAACTATCAACTGAATGGAGTTCTTTCAAGATTGAAATGCACAGACTGATGGTACAGATGGGACTTGATGAATTAAAAAGGTATATTCACATTGAGGATCAAAATATGACTATTAAGAGTTTCGAACAAGTGGGACAACAAAAGTCAATTGCCAACTTAGTTTCACACTCCAATAAACCTCAGAAAAAGTCCAAGTCACCAAAAAGTGAATCATCTTTATAGTTAGAGGCCAAAAAGACTATCTTCAAAAATAAGAAGAAGGACAAGTGCCATAACTATGGAAAGTGGGGTCACTACACAACAAAGTGTAAGTTGCCGAAGAAGCCAAAGAATGACACACCACAAAATGAGACCAATATGCTAATTAGAGGATTTGAGCCTCGAGCCTTCATTGGAATAATGAAGAATGGAAAGACCAACGTCTCTTATGAGTGGTGGTTGAACAGTGGCGCTACTTGTCATGCTACAAATGGCAAGAACTTACTAACTAAGGTCACAAAAGTGAAAGACACTGTGAAAATTTGCAATGGTGGTGAGGCAAGGGTGACTCATGCTGGAACTGCAAATTTGGTACTTTCTTCAACTAAATTACTAACTCTGAAAAATGTTAGAATAGTACATTTACTTAAAAAGAATTTGATATCTATGAGTTTACTTGATAAAGCTGGTTTGTCTTTTTTAACTATGAATGGTAGAGTAACTTTATATGTTAACTCATAATATTTCGGTTGTGCATTTATGGTTAATTGTATGTATATGTTGAGTTTAAATATTAATAGCATAAATAATGTGAATTCTACTTTGATTGATCCAAAGTTACTACATAATAGACTTGGACATGTGAATTATAGGAAAATGCAACATTTAGCTAAAACTCACAACATTCCATTAGATACTTCTATTCGATTTGACAAGTGTGAAGTGTGTGCACATGCTAAAATTACTAGAAAACCCTTTAAGTTGGTTTCTAAAAGCACACAACTTCTTGAGTTAATACATTCTGACATTTGTGACTTTAGAAATTACATTACTAAAGGTGGTCGGAAGTATCTAATAACATTCATAGATGATTTTTCTAGATGTTGTCATGTCTATTTGTTGAAATCGAAAGATGAGACTTTTGAAAAATTTAAGATTTTCAAGTCTAGAGTAGAAAATTAACTCAACTTGAAAATTAAGAGGTTTATGAGCGATAGAGGAGGAGAATATACTATGTCAAGGTTCAAGGAATTTTGTGCTTCAGAAGGTATAATACTTGAAATCACTACTCCTTATTCACCCTAATCAAATAGTGTTGCCGAGCGTAAGAATAGAACGTTAACTGAAATGTTAAACTCTATGTTACTTATAACTGGCATGCCTTCCTCCTACTGGGGAGAAGCAGTTCTAACTATTAATCACATCTTGAACAGGTTGTCGCACTCTAAGTTGTTTATGACACCTTATGATATATGGCATAAGCACCTTTGTAGATATGATACTCTTAAGATTTGGGTTTGTATTGCTTATGTAAGTATATCAGATCCTAAGAAACCTAAGGTGGGATCTAGAACCATTACTTGTGTATATCTAGGTAGTGCAGAAGATAGCGCTACAAATAGGTTTTTAGATCTATCTACTAACATAGTGATAGAATCTAGAGATACAGTGTTCTTCGAATACAAGTTTCTCAGAGATTAAGGCTTGAATGTTTCTAGATCTACAGATATGATTTTAGAATCTCCTATAGAATCTGAAGCAAGCCCTCCTGACACTAATTCCACACAATTGCTATTGAACCAATTTCAGTTAAAGTATTTACAAGAGAGAGAATTCCCAAAATTTTTGGTAAGGACTTTGTTGCTTACCATCTTGAGGATGATCCATTCTCCTATCAAGAAGCAATGAGATCTAGGGAATCTCTATTGTGGGCAGAAGCCATAAATGATAAAGCTATAGACTGTAAATGGGTGTTGAAGAAGAAACTGGATAGTGATGGATCAATAGCCAGATACAAAGCACGTTTAGTAGCTAAAAGCTATAAACGACAGAGTGGAATAGACTATTTCGATGTCTATTCACATGTGTGTCATCTATCAACTATAAAAATTCTTCTTGCTTTGGCATCTATTGAACACTTTGTAGTGCATCAAATGGATATAAAAACAGATTTCTTAAATGGGGATTTAAATGAGGAAATTTACATGGAACAACCGGAATGATATATTATGAAAGGTCTTGAGGACAAAGTTTGTAAATTAATAAATCCTTATATGGTCTTAAACAAGCACCTAAGATGTGGCATCTTAAATTTGATAAACTGGTAAAGAGTTATGGTTTTCAGTCTAGTTATTCAGATAAATGCATTTACCATCGTTCTACATCAAATGAGATGGTCATCATTTGCTTGTATGTTGATGACATGTTAATTCTTGGTTCCGATCATTCTATAGTGAGTGACGTGAAAGTTACTTTAGCTAAAGAATTTGACATGAAAGATTTTGGTATTGCTAATACCATTCTTAGTATGAAAGTAAGCTTTAACCGGCAAGTCATCTCCCTTAGCCAGACTCATTATATTGAGCAGCTACTTTCTACTTGAGGATATGATAAGTGTAAACTGAGTAAGACACTATGTGATTATAATAACAAACTGAGTCCTAATGAAGGGACCAACGTGGATCAGTTAAAGTACTCGAAACTGCTTGGTGGTCTCATGTATGCTATGAGTTGCACTAGACCCGACATAGCCTTTATAGTTGGCATTCTGAGTTATTTTACTAGTAATCCTAGTAAAGAGCATTGGGATGCCCTCGATAGGCTAATGAGATACCTTCAAGATACTAAAGATTATGCTCTCTATTATTCTAGTTATCCTCCAACTATGGATGGATATTCTGATGCCTCATGGTGCTCAGATATTGAAAATAGTAAGTTCACTAGTGGATATGTATTCACTTTGGGTGGAGCTGTTATTACTTGGAAATCCAAACGACAGACTTGTATTGCATTGTCGTCTATGGAATCGGAACTTTTTGCTTTAGCCTCTGCCGATGAAGAGGCAGAGTGGATGAAGAATCTGATTATGAATATTCCTTTGACTCGGCTAAAGATTAATTTTTAAGCTTATTATGTGATAATCGAGCAACTATCCAAGTCGTCAAGAATGCTAACTTTAATTCAAAGCAAAGACATGTGAGATTGAGACATGCATTGTTGAATTATCTGAGAGAACAAGGGGTTATCACCTTGATCGATGTGAGATCAAAGGATAACATAGCCAATACTTTCACCAAAGGTATGCCTAAAGATCAATTATTCAAAACGGTGGGGGAACTGGGGTTAAAGACTATGTAGGCAAGTCTTAACTATCATTTACTTACTTTCTAATCGTATGTTTTGAATTATCGAATCTTTTTTTATTTGCTATACTGATAAGCACAGTTTATATGTTTATCGATGTTTACAGATGTTAACTAATTTGAAAATGGTGAGTTATCTCATTCTAAACTTGATGAAGATGACTTTAACCTAATTCAAATGTTCTATCGGGGAAAATTGTGTCATTCCAAACTTGATGATATAATTCAACTAGGTTGGACTATTCTTTTTGGTTAAATGATCTCATTCAAAACTTGATGCTAGATTATTTGACTTTAAGGAATCAATAACTATGACATTTCAAATTGAAACATAGAAACAATTGTTTACATAAGAAGCATGCTAGTCTTGTTCTTCATTGAAACTTGATATTACATGACTAGGTTATTGTCTTGACTATTGGTCATGTTCTTTGAAACTGAACAATAGTTATTCTCCTACAAATAAACTTAAGTTGATGGCTCTTTGTAAATCACATTATTTAGGTCTTGTTCATAATATATGAAACTTGATTGATGCTTTTGAACATGATATTATGATGCTTTATGACATCAATACAATGTTCTTCTCTGCCTGATGGAATGTTGCTAATTTTTTATTTAAATAATTGAATTCATGATAATATGAAATTTATATTTGACATTCTACAAGGGATGACAAAAATGGAGGAGAGCTTAATGAGTGGGATCCTGACCAGGATGACCTATGTGACATCCTGATTTTCAAGTCCTGATTCCGATCGAATAAGTTGGGCTTTTCATCGACACAATCATAGTGTTTTTCTCGAGTTGGCCACTCACGAGATAACTAGACCATCTGGGGAAGCCATTAAGAGATTTTAAGGCAAATAGACTTGAGAATTCGATCAAAAATCGACTTCTCAACCGTGTTCATCTTTAGAAGCCATTAAGGCACAGTATAAAACCGATTTGAGATCAGAGATAGGTCGGTTCAATTGAGATGTGTGGCCGATCGTGGGTGACTCCACTAAATTGGAAAATTCTTGTCGGCCAGCACTAATTTGATTTTACTGTCGTTTTGGTACCATGTGTCCATATTTGGATGCTCGAGATTTTCACGACAATCGAGAGTCGCCATTGTCTCGAATGGGTTCATTGTGGCTCGAAGAAAATCGACCACGGGTTATTTACATTAAAAAGTTCTAAAAACTACCTGGTAGTTTAGATCACGTTAAAAACGTGTCGGATTGAAAATAACCGCGAGTTTGAATTCAATTTCAGAAATTGAAAATCCTATTGTGTCATGAGTCATTTTAGAAACCTCGATTCACTTTCCGAAGATTTTTTCCACAAACCAAGACTTTTTGGGAAAAAGTCGTCGATGGGCCGTTTTTTGTGCAGAAAATGCCGAAGATGGGTTTTGATGGCAAAATTGAGATGCATGATGGATGCATGGATGAGGAAAAATAGCAATTGAGCATCGAGGTGCAAATTGATATTTGTTGAAGCCGAATTGGGTGGAATTGAGGACCGATAGGTAACCAATTGAGGGAAAACCTATGTAATTTCGTATGCCCCATGGGCAAGACTTATGGACCAAATCAAATGAATTCTAGAAGAAATTTTGAAGCTGAAAAAGGCAGTGGAGGCTAGCTAGCTTGGTGGGCCATGTGAGGATAAAAAGGGATAAGATTGAAGGGAATTAGTCCCCCAAAAGAGAACCGGTCTTCCCCTCATCCCTATCTCCTTGCTCTCTCTCTCCTCTCTTCCCTTCGTTCGACGCTTTCAGCTTCTGCCTTGCTTTCGTTCTTCTCGGTGGACCGAACTATTCTGCCCCTTCTCCTTTCAATTTTCTTCCTTGCAAAACTACCAAAATTGTTGCCTCAATTCCCTGCAAACTGCCAGGCGTTCCCTGCTCCACGCATCCAAGCAGCAGTTGAAGCTGCCGCCCCCATGTCCATGACACCAGCAGCTTCGGTCTTCACGCCTACCCTCTCCACCACCGTTTGTTTCCCCTGAGTCAACCGAAGCTCCCCACGCTGACTCACTCCACTGAATTGAAGCCCATCTCCTCATATTCCTCTTCGTCCCTGCTCCACTACCGAATCAATCCAGTGAAGCCGAAGCAGCTCGCCCTCTCTCCACTTCGGCTTATCCCCTATGCTGCATGTCTCCTGGTTGTCCGCCCAACGACCGCAAGCAGCTTCATCTTCGTTGCTTCGTTCTTCTTCAACGTCGTTGCTTGAAGACTCCAACGAAGCAGCTGTCCACGAAGACTGAAACACCCCTAATCGATAGCTGCAACCCACGCGTCCGCAGCATCTCCTTCGTTCGCTGCTCCTTCGTCCAGCATCGATCAACCGAAGCACCATCTCCAGCGAATTCGGCCCAGCACGTTCATGCGTCTTCAGCCCACACGATTTCAGCCCAGATTTCGGTCCATCTCAGCCTGAGTGAGCCCAGCAGTTGGGCCATTTGAAGCCCACGAAATTTGCAGCAGTCCAACCCAGTGAAGCAATTTACTTAGCCCATTAATTAAGTCCAACAGCCCAAGTCTTGGCCCAGCAGCAAGCCCACGCCTTTTAGAAGCCCAGCAGAATCAGAAGCCCGCGATTTTGAGGCCCAAGCCTGCAAAGTCAGGCCCACCGAATCAGTGGACTCAGCCCAGCTCGAGCAGGGAGCTTGTAGGCCGATTTCAGCCCTAGTTTGACCCCGGTTGGCGAACCCGCTTTGGAGAGGATTGACCCTTGTCGCGTGCTCGTTGATTTGGTCCAATCGGCTCGTTAATCAAGTGAGTTTTACTCACTAATGCTTTATTAGTTTGCTAATGACACTTAAGGGTTGATTAATGATTATTAGTTAATTGCATTGCATATTAGTTAGGTGGTTACTGTACTTAGCTAGAGAATTGCCTATAGTATTTATTGAATACATCTCGGGATTTTTCCAGACCCTTATCGGGCATCAATTAGGCAATAAGAGCCTAAATTGGATTTTTGGTATTTATTTATTAATTTTCGAAATTAATTATTTATTTATTTATTTTTCAGAAATTAGGTAAGGTTAGCTAATGACCGAAATTTTGTGATGATTCTCGTGGTACAGTCCATTTATTTATTTGAGTTCTACGTTGTGTGGAATTGAATTAATTGTGGAATTTTAGGAATTGTCCTAAATTGTTTGATATTGAATAATTGATTGGTAGGTGGCCGAGTATGGGTATATAGTGCCAGTTACGTTGATGGGCTATATAATAGAGGGAATGGTGAGAGCTAACTGAGAATATTATTGGCTAAGACCAATCAGGTACGATGTTATTGGACATACGTAGTTCGATGATTGAAAGTATCACTGGTGAAAACGGCGCCTTAAAGAACACATGTGAATGACTTATAGACAAAACATGGTTCAGTGATTAAGGAAATGTCACTAATGAAAACGACGCCTTAAAGACCCACGATGTTGTTTATTGCCGATGTCACCTTGGCGAAAACGGCGCCCTAGAAAGAACACGTGGTTCGGTGATTGGGATATCACTGGCGAAAACAACGCCTTAAAGAATGCACGTGATCAGTGATGGTATAGCAGTTGGCGAAAAAGACGCCTTAAAGAATGCACGTGATTAGTGATGGTATAGCAGTTGGCGAAAAAGACGCCCGAGAGAGTACATGTGATTGATGTTTTGGAATGACCTAGAGTTGGTCCGGCTGGCATGAAATCGACTAGGTTGATTGATCATTGTTTTGATTTGACTTTGTGAATAAATTGATTGAATTGATATGACCGTAAGTGGTCTTGTTAGCATGTAATCGATTAAGTTGATTTGATCGAGATATCGATATGTAATGTGATTGTTTAGGTGCCTATTGAACTGTACTAATATGCAGGTGGAATCTGAGGCTAAGGTAAGTCCTTTGACCCGTGAGTGCATAGGCAACCTGGACGGTGTATTGGTTTACTAATCGGGTCTTAGGGGGTAGAACTTGCTGAGACGTTGTCTCATTGGTTATTGAATAACCATTTCAGGTCCTTGGATGTAGTAGACTTGGATGTTGAAGATCTCGAAAGTCCAGTGCAGTCTGCTGAAGGCTCCAGTTGAAGTGTAGAGGATGATGGAGAGGAGGATAGGAACCCGTAGTTTGTAGAACCCCACTCTTGTTTGTATACCTTATTTTTACACTGGCTTAAGTTGAATTTGACTTAATAGTTCACCTTGTATATATTGGTGCACTGGTTTGCAATGTATATGTGAGTGAACGTTTTAAAGGTTTGAAATTTAATCCTACTATGTTATCCCAATGTTTTATTATTTGGGAATAATTTATATGCTTCCGCATGTGCATATGAAAAGAATGGGTCAGCGATGCGTTCTGGGACGTCGCTATTAATCGACCAAGGTAAGGGATGTGTGCGTGCCTGAGGATCGGGGCATGACAACCTACTTGATGAATGAATATATATCATTTAAAGCATGTAGGGACTTGACAGTTTACCTACTATTGCCTATTTTGATGAAGTCCATTTACTTGAGACTTGCATTTTACTATTTCTATTTTTTGAACATTATTATACTTGTTTCTAAAATTTGTAAAGCCTTGGACTATTTTGACTGGCCTATTTATACTTGACTATTATACATATATTGATTGTGAACTGAGTCTGAGATTTATTTTGGGATTTGGATTTTGTTAATCTCAGAACAAATTCATGATAAAAATGATGAGTAAATGATGATTTAATTTAATACTTTACTGCTGAAATATTTTTTGACCGATCCGAGTTGATTGTCTTGAACTGAATGTGGATGATTCATGTTTGTGTGAACATTACACTAACCACCTTATTGGATTGTGATGTATGGTGAACATAGGAGGAGATTGTTGGATATATTATTAATATAGTCCAAAACAATATGTTCACATACAAGCCCAATAGGTGAAAACATGGTTATTTGGGTCCATATGGGCCGGAGCCCAATAACTTGCATATAAAAACTCTAGGGTTTCCCTATGCTGGAGGTAACACTGTTGAGCGTTCCAAACTTGACGTCTCTTGGTGTAATACTTCAAGCAACCGATTCTTCTCTCTCAAACCTATAACCTCCAACAAAAATGTCATATAGTACATATGCAGATGATATACTTATGAGATATAGTACATATAATACCATGAACCCGATGACAATCATGAGCATGACCATGACCATGGCCACGGCTACGGCGCATGGGAAATAGCCTGGCTACACAGGCAACCCATAGAAGGAAGTGAAGACAGCGGGAATGTAATTAGATATCTACTGAATTTTAAGTTGCTGCTCCTAGTACGTACTCCTGTGCGTTGTATATGGAATGTGTGTGAGTGACCAATAAACCGAAGCTTCCAGCTTTATGCGTCGACGAAGATGATATTCCCACTGGCTCACCTGAGTAAGTGAGCGTATAAAGCTCCAGCCTCACATGTCCATTGAAGTGTCTTAAGGACCTGTATCTACTTTCCAATAGGCAAGCTGGCTTACCATTTTAGCAGGACTTCACCAATGGCTGGTCGAGATTTCTCAGCCTCACTTTTGCTTTCGTTTGGGCTTAGATTAGGAGAAATTATCTTTCTCCATATGCAATTTCATTGGCGATGTAGTACACCACAAGTGCCATAAGGCAAGGACACTTAAGTGCGCCATAACTTCAAAACGATGCAGCAAGTGCCACTTTTTTTCGAGTGGGACACTTAAGTGCCACCTCCTCCGCGACCTTGCCGGAAATCCTACGCAATATTTTATTATTATTTTTTTCTTTCGTGGCTCGCGGAAACTCAAATCAGCATAAAAATTAAAAAAATTTAAAAAAAAAATTAAAAGTTTTAATTTTAAAAAATTTTAAAACTTTTTTAAAAAAAGAAAATTTTAAAAATTTTAATTTTAAAAAATTAAAAAATTTTAAAAAATAAGAAAATTTTAAAAATTTTAATTTTAAAAATTTTAATTTTAAAATTTTTTAAAATTTTTTTTAAAAAAGAAAATTTTAAAAATTTTAATTTTAAAAAATTAAAAAATTTTAAAAAATAAGAAAATTTTAAAAATTTTAATTTTAAAAAATTAAAAAATTTTAAAAAATAAGAAAATTTTAAAAATTTTAATTTTAAAAAATTTAAAAAAAAATTTAAAAAAAGAAAATTTTAAAAATTTTAATTTTAAAAAATTAAAAAAATTTAAAAAAAAGGAAATTTTAAAAATTTTAATTTTAAAAATTTTAAAAATTTTAAAAAAATTAAAAAAATTTAAGAAAATAATAAATTTTAAAAAATTTTAATTTTAAAAAATTTAAAAAAATTTTAAAATAATAATAAGAAAATTTAAAAAATTTAAAAATTAAAAAGGGGGGAGGCGGCGGCGGCGGAGGTGGCGGCGGTGAGGGGAGCCGGTGGTGGCGGCAAGGGAGCCGCCCCGTTCGGCCTCCCACTCCCCACTTTTTATAATTTTTAATTTTAATTTTTTTAAAAAATTTTCTTAATTTTTAAAAAATTTTAAAATTTTCTTAAATTAAAAAAATTAAAATTTTCTTAATTTAAAAAAATTAAATTTTCTTAATTTTTTTAAAATTTTTAAATTTTTAAAAATTTTAAAATTTTTAAAATTTTTTAAAATTTTTAAAATTTTCTTAATTTTTTTTTAATTTTTTAAATTTTTCTTATTTTTAAAATTTTAAAAATTTTAACATTTTTTAAATTTTTCTTAATTTTTTAAATTTTTTAAATTTTCTTAATTTTTAAATTTTTTAAATTTTCTTAATTTTTAAATTTTTTCTTAATTTTTAAAATTTTCTTAATTTTTAAAATTTTTCTTAATTTTTAAAATTTTTTTAAATTTTTCTTATTTTTTTAAATTTTTTTGAATATTTTAAATCTAATTTAATTAATTTATATACTATTATTTACACGTAGACGAAACGGCGTCGTTTTTGCATTTTCTCCGCCACGTCGGCGTGCAAAACGACGCCGTTTGGGACCGAGCTCGCCGGAAAGTCGCCACGTCAGCCATTTGGCCGGATTTTCGCGGAGTGGCACTTAAGTGTCCCATTTTTACTCCGATGATGGCACTTAAGTGTGCCATTTTAAAGTTATGGCACTTAAGTGTCCCGGCGTCTTGCAGTTATGGCAAGACTCCGGGTGTCCAGCTCCAATTTCATTGGATCGGGTAGTTTTACCAACTTTTTTTTATTTATTTAATGAACCAATTATTTAGAAAAAAGACAATTTTGCTTAATGTTTCGACTTTTGATTTCTTGCACGCGTACAATGTGTGTTCATGTTTGCTGGTCATCTGAAAGAGATGTGTTACCGTGCTCAATTAACAACCCTCAATAGCATCAAAACGACAATACTTGTAACGTTGTAAGTATGCATGTCTGAAATTGATTTATAGTAATCCGTTATCGCTGTGAGATTGATAACAAAATAATAGTTAGAACCCTTAAAGAAGTTCTAGCAATGAAAATTTTGTTCTTCATCCATGCGTGTTAAAAAAAAAAGATTGTGCGTTTCTACATGTCCACCTATACAATGCCTTGCACAAACGTGGTAAACTGTAGAGCGGTAGGTGACCTAAACTTTTAACCGATTTAGGATTGATCAAATCCCACAAGGTTCAATTTTCCCACTCAAGCTTACTTGAACAACTTGAGTCGATCTCATTCTGGATGCTGAAATAAGAAAATTTTCGGGACTAAACGTTGAACTTGTCGTTTCTCGTAATGTGCCAATGTCGAGATCCGCGATTGCATCCTAATAACCTTGGAACCATTAGTATCCATGACCTTTTATATGACCATACGAAACCATCTCGCCAGAATTTTTTTGCAGTCTAAGGCTGTCACTTGCCAAGTTGTTAGATAAATCCAAACTATGTTTAATGTATAGGAAGACAATCCTCTTACTATAGGTAAGATCTAACAGGCTACGCTCGTTTTGCTTGGTCCGCCAGCAAGTTCCTTTCTCTACGCTTCTGTGACTATAAATATGAGGTGACCTTACCATGCAAGTTCGATTCTCATATTCATCACTTAGAGCAAACTCGAGTTCTTTGTTTCACTGCCTTCAGGTGCACTGAGGAATGGCTTCCTCTAGGGTTTTTGTGCTCTGTGGCCTTGTCTTCGCCATGCTTCTTCTCGTCTCCTCTTACGAGGCTGCAGCTCGCGAGCTTGTCGAGGAGACTAATTCATCTCGTAAGTTTCCACTCTACTTCATCTATCTTCTCTGTATACATACTTCATATATTTAATCTGTTGAATTTTTGTGTGCGCGTAAGAGAGCATGAAGGAATATGGGCTTGGGAAAGGCCACGGTAGTCTTGGGAAGGGGTACAGCCGCAGTGCTTGTGTCCATCGAAACGACGATGACCATGATCATGACGACAACGACGACGATGACGATGACGATGACAATGATGACCACAACCATGGGCGTGGCAGCCATGGCAGCCCCGGTGATCATGGGAAGAAGCATTGTCACGACGGCCAACAGAAAGAAGAAATTAATATACCCTGAAATAACTAGAAAACTACTGAAGTGCCATATGTTGCTCCTCCTAGCTAGTACAGTGTGTAAGGGAAAGTGTGTGACTAATAAAGCTCCGAGCTCTCTATACGTCAGGGAAGATGATATTGCCCCTGTTTAGTATTTATAGATACTTTCATGTACTGATGGCCGATGGATATACATTCTATGGAAAAAGGCATATATTTGAAACATCTTGCGGAATCATAGCACTTCTCAACGATGCGAACATGTAACCAGTAAAAGAAATGAGCAAAAAGAGTGAAAAAGTCTGGCTTGCAACGAAATTATTATACAAGAAATATACATCTGTACTTGGTTCAAAGGCGCTTATAATTATCATTTTCCCTATTAACTGTGAATGTAGGGGATAAACAAATAGATTAATTAGCTAATAAGTATGCATAGCTTCGGAGCGGCGAAGTGGACATAAGTATTAAGTTTCTCCTCTTGTAGCACTCAGCCATACACTCCCTACGGAAGACGTGCTTGAAAGGCATGCGAACAAACGAAGAACCGTCTTCAAATTCCTCCAGTTTGATCGAAAATACGTCCTCTTTGACTCACCAAACGAAAGCATCTCCGTCGGCTCATCCAACCATCTCGCCGGAGAAGTGATACTGCTTGACAGGTCTTCAAACGAATGCAAAGACAGCGACGCGAAAATGCATGATCCGGCTCAAATCGACATGTTCAGTCCAGTGGCGACTCGAGTGTCTTCCAGGATCTCCTGGTGCTCATTCGCAGGGATGGGGAAATTGGCCAGGTGCAAGTTTATAACCCCCGTGGCTACGTGCTACCCATCGACCTTAATCCCGCCTCAAGCAACGTCAAACAAGATTGTGTTAATCTATTCGTTCATTAGGCAGAATGGTCTCACCATGCCTCGGTCCTATTGAACGGCCGGAACGTCTGAGTCTCGGCATACAAGACCATGCGCAAAGGACCCGGTTTTATAACTTGTGTGGGGCTAGTTATTAAGGTTGCATCTAGAAAAGACTTTGGGAAGGGACCTTAGGCATCCAAAGCTCTTTGGATCAAATATTGGCTGTTTGGTAAAATTCTTGGCACCCACTTTGAGGAAAAGTCAGCCTTCTCGGCATGCAAGAAGCCAAGGGTTTGTTAAAAAAAAAATTCTTCCAAAACTATCCACAATGATCGGTTTTTTTTTCAGTTTTACCCTTGTTTGTGCTTGTTCATCTTTTTCTCCATTGGGGTCAATCGGTGTGGTTGCATGTGGCTACAAGAGGCCAACAACAAGCTAAAGAGAGGCCGGCGGGGTCGCAGCGACCCAAGCAACCATGTAGGCAAGTATCGTCTAGGTTGCACGACCCTCACGAGTCTGGACGAGGTCACCTAATCTAGACGGCAGACAACCCTCGGTGGTCACATGACCCCAGTGAGGGGCTACTTGGGGTCGAGAAACCCAACTAGCCCTTGTTGGGGTCAAGCAACCCCTAGCGAGGGTCACGCAAACCAGCTAGCCCTCGTCGAGTTGGAGTGACCTTCGAAGCTGTAAGGGGTTACGTAGGTCGCAAGACCCAACTGGCCCTCATTGGATTCAAGTGACCTTCCAAGCTATAACGGGTTATGTAGGTTGTTAAGGCTCTGAAGGTCACATGACCTAGCTGGCCCTCGTCGAGGTCGAGTGACCTTCGGAGTTGTAAGGAGTTACATAGGTCACATGATCCCTAGTAGCACATGACCTGCGCTAGGGTCACTTGACCCGAAGTGGCCCTCGCCAATGGTCTCCAAGGGCTATCTGAGGTCTTGCGACCTTAGACAACGGTTATCAACAATAGATCTGGATTATCAGCGATGGCCTGCCCTTAGTTGGCAAAGGGCCAATTGTTTTTTTTTTCTTTTTCTAAATAATTAAAATCCTTATCCAATTACTATTTTACTCAAAAGTACTTCACAATGAAATTTTAGATTAAAATTTAACAAACATAATTTTCATTTTGAAATTTTTTTTAACTTAAAATCCTTTGTATTTTCCCAAAACTTTCCCCAGAAATCCAATCAAACACACTCTTAAGTTATTTCTACAATTTTTGATATATTGCTAGAAATTATTCAGTAGTTAGTTAAAATCGTGTCATAAGCTGATGTGGCATGCATTTTTGTATTGAAATCCAAAGAAAAATTGACACGTCTATGACGTGGCAAACAAATAAAAGAACTAAAAACCAGCCCTTCTTTTTTGCTCTCTTCTTCATTCTCCATCCACGGCCACTTTCTCCATCAAAGTCACCAGCAGAGTCGCCGGCACTGCATCCAAGCCGACCACTACTGCACGTCCATGGCCGAGCCATCCCTTCGTTATTGTGGTGGCTCACAGTCGTTGCCGTCCATGGCCAAGCCACTCACTTTGTTGCAGCTCGTCCATTTGCTGCAACAGAACAGGGCAAAGTAAGGGAGAAAGATTCCCACACTGTTGCGACCGGAGAAAGATTATTTTATTTATGTGCCACGTCATGAACAACTATCAATTTTTATTGGATTTGAAAAAAAAAAATTAATGCTAAAGTTAGCTTATGACGTCAAGCTGCCTAACCATCGAATACTGTGCCGTATGTTATGTGCCGTATGTTACCTTCTCTCAATAAACGAAGATCTAGGTGGGCTTAGAAAGTACGTTTGGCACTTTTTAAAGAGTAGTGGCATTTTGGCCCAATCGAAATCTGTTAACAATAATTAAAGTGCAAATTGGAGGACTCTAAAGTGAGGGAAATATTCGATCAAAAAAAGAAAGTGGAAGAATAAAGGGACATATGCAGGACGACATAGGGTATAAAGTTGAGATAGAGTTTTCCCCAAAAGAGTACCACTTTTGGATCGTTTTCAACTTGCACTCTTTTTGCTATTGAGTCCTCAGATTTGATTTTATTTGCGCAGTCCCCTAACTTAAGCTGTTTGTAATTACGTCCTCACTTTTTATTCAATTTTGCGTCGCTCTAAAGGAATGAGTATCTACCATGGAGCATAAAAATTCTCTGAACCTAAATTGTAGTTCGACAAATTTCTTGACAACCTAGTTATATGAACTGGGCTATTTTGCTGTGAGGCATCACCAATAATGGCTCTCAACCGTTGGTGATCAATGGCTGAAATTTAATTGTGATGATCTGACAATTCTAAGCATAAGGACTCGATGCCTTCATGTTATAGTAGACTGATCCTAGTATAACATTATTTCAAAGAATGGTGATAAAATCTCCTAACAAAATGGGCTGAAATAGTTGTCTGAAAACTCATGACGGTAGGAATGTAATTTTATCAAGTTTCAAAGGCCAATTTTTTTATTAGTGAGAGTCGGAATTTGCATCAGTTAAAGAGCAAATCATATTTCTATACATATGATAACAATGCTACACCACATTAAGACAATTATATAATCTTCCAGGTAGGTCTAATTGCACGACCAATAGACAAAAGAAAAGCATCATTGGGAATAAAGGACCGCAATCATTATCCTGATCAATAGAATAATGAGTATCAAAAAAGATTACGATGAGCACCTATTTAGGTTAATTTTTGTATCAATTCATTGAATGCGGATGTAGTGAAAGTCAGACATAATCAATTACATTGTGAAAAACATATATAGACGAAAGATTGTGTTTTCTTAAAGACCAATGTCAATTTTTTTCCCCATAATTGAGGACCCAATGTTAGCTCTGAAAAGTTTTGAAATGTGGTTAACCGATTTCGTAAGAACAACGTTGTGCACATTAAATTTACCCCAAATGCCTCGTACCGCGTGTCAGAACTTGGGCCTCAGCCCCTCCACGAAAGCCTTGCACTCTTTAATGGCCCTCGCGTCCGCCCCGTTCCTGATCAGCTGCGGGAAGAACAGCCACATGGCGGTCGCCGCCACGAACCCCACCGTCAGCGGCGTCGACACCGCCCTGCTCAGCCTCCACCTCTCCCCCACCGCCGCCTTCGCCGCCACCTCCACCACCACGCACGCCCCCTGCAGCACGAAGAACCCCGTCACCTCCCACGTGGGCCTCGCGCGTGTCACGTAGTAGTACAGCAGCTCGTGCATCAGCCCGGACACGAGGAACGCCGCCATGACCGCCGCCGCCGCCGCCCGCGCGGCCCGCAAGCGCGGTTCGAGGAACGACTTCAGGGGCTTGTACACGGTGTGCCGCAGGGCGTTGGTCACGGTGAGGTTCCACCTCCGGCCCCAGAAATCTTGGAGCGACGTGGAAAGGTAGGGCTCGTCGGAGGGCATCTGAAGCTCGACGCCGAGGACGGCGCGCGCGGCTGCGTTGCTCAGCCCCACGATCATGTCGAGGTAGAGATAAAGCATGCACGAATAGAGAAGCAGGACCAGCTTCGGGTGCCCCTACAAGCACAGTTCCCCGATTCCAACACGAATGAAATGAAGTCAATAGCAACTAATTCGAAAATAACAGGAACCCGTGAAAATAAACAAACTCTCGCAGTAAAATGAATAGACATCAACATCGACCTCAATTCTTATTCGAATTCGACACAGGAAACCGAATAAACATGCCCAACCTGCAATAGCAGCTTGTCCTGGTGATCGTACACAAGGATTGAGATCCCGCAAAGGAGCAGTTTTGAGGGCAAATTGAGGGGCAATTTGGGGGCTTGGGGAGATGGGTAGTCTTGCGCTTGCCTGATTTTGATGGGGAAGCACGCGAAGAGTATGAAGAGGAAGAGGGACTTCGATGGGTCGGGATGGGAACCGGGACTGGAGGAGAGGGGGCCCTTGCCGAAGGAGAAGAGGAGGAGCTTGAAGGAGGCGAGCCAGGTGACGAAGAAGGAGGTGACGCCGTTGGGGAGGACAGTGGAGAGCCGGAGGGGGAGGACGGCGAAGAGGGAGAAGACGGGGAGGAGAGAGAAGAGCCGGAGCTTGCCCGGCGGGAGGCTGGAGGAGACGAAGTAGCAGTAGCACACGCACGCGAGGATCGTGAGCCACACGTTGATGAAGTTCCGTGCTTCCTCTTCCATTTTCCCTATCTCTCTTCTGCTAGGCGCTCCCCGTCTCTTTCCTTAAAGTATCGTGCGTCTTAACTTGATGATGTCTTTCGACCATAAAAAAACTGATGATGTCTGTCTATGGGGGATTGAATAGGGAAAGCCGTTCTTGATTTGCGTCTTTTCATTAAGCACTAGAACTACTAGCCACGTGAAGGGAAAGTGGTACGGTTGGACCTAACTGGTGAGAAAATATTGGCATTCAATAATTGGAAGCAATTCTCATAATTTCCTCCACCAGTATTGAATAATTGAATTAGGATGAAAAATTGTTATATACATTAATTCTTATTAATATATGAAATTGTGTACCGTGTTATATTGTATTCGAATTTGTCTTTCTACAATTCGTGTTTTGTCTCATGTTGTTCGAAATAGATTGTGTTCGATAGAACGAAATCATTCCAATATGAATATTTATTTCGAGTGTAATTACATTTCCTCTATTATTTCTTCTGAAAGATTTAGAATGCATATTCATAACAATAGTATTAAGGAAGCCATAAAGTAATTAACTTGAAACATGAATTGTTATTATCATAAAAATAAAATAAGAGGAAAGTTTATATGCAACTACACCCAATTGAAGGAGAGAGGAGACATAATCAATGTGTTGACAGCTAACCAAGACTTGAAAATTCTAAGTTTAGATGACATAAGTGATCATCCGTCCTACTGCTACTTTCTCTATCCATAAGTACTTACGAACAATCCTGCTACTAAGGCCGATCTATATTGCTCATTTATTGGCGACTGTTTTCTTGATATGTCATTTTTATTTGCTGTCTATTGTTGTTTCGTATATCGCAAGCTAACCTCTTTGACCCTGAGCATAACCTCGCATAACATGAGCATTCCACCAAATAAGAGGAAAAATGCCCACTTCAAGGCTCCACCCATGAAAATGACCTTGATAATAATAACATCATCACAACAATTACTTTAAGCGCTTCCCTTATTTTCTCCCTCATATATTACATTTTTGAGATATTTTAGACATTTCGATACCGTTCCCTTCCATTTCAATTTTTTTCAACCCAAAAAAAGGAATCGACAAATTCCTTTTACCTTATTCCATCATAACAAGCAACTACGAGAATTATAATGCCTCTTCTATTCCATTCCTTCCTGAACTTCGTTTTATTTTTCCCCATTCCATTTCATTGCACCAAACGTGGTATAACATTAGACAGGTCTTGGTATAAATTAATCCCACGGTTATGTCCGGGCATAAATTATGTGAGTTAGACAGTCAAATCAGAACAAGGAGTAAAGTTGAGCTCCGATGGTGGTGGAGCTAATTACCACCAATTCCTCCTTGGCCAACGTGAAGAAGCCGTCTTTATTGACCAAAGAAACTTTACAAAAAAAAGAAAAAGTAAAAAAAAGACTTCGCCAGATTGACTAACAATCGCGCGAGAAAATATTGGATACGTCTAATTTGTCAGCGTGGCAAATAAGAAGAGCATGGAGAACACGACACATGTCACATGTGGGCCCAAGTTGTCAGGTTATCTCTTCTCTTTTTTATGTCCTCTCTCTCCCCTCGCTGCTAGGAGTGTGCATGGTCCGAGCGGGCAGTTCCCGCTAAAAACCAATTCCAAAAAATTGGAACCGGGAACCGCCCACTAGTTGCATGGATCCACCCGGGAACCCGACCACCTGTCCGGTCCAATTCTCCAGTCCGATTCTCGGGTGGATCCATAGAACCGATCCAACCTCCACGCCTTCCCCCTTTCGCCTTCAACCAGTTGCAACCCTTGCTTCGCTTCCGTCTTGGCCACCACCACCATCTTGGCCACCACCTCCGTCGTCTCCCACTCCTCCTATGAGACCGACAATGAGGAGGACAATAGGGACGATGAGTCGTTCTTAGTCCTAGAGTTTGCCCATTCCTGAAGTTGAGAATGATGGGGAGAAGCATGAGGAGGGGGAGGAGGAAGAGGGGAGGTAGAAGCGGGGCAAGTCCAACAACAAAGAGGATGATAGTGACAGTGAATGTGGAGGTAGCAACGACGTGGAAAGAGAGTTCAAGTTCAAGAGAGGAAAAGAGAATTAACTCACTATTTCGTCGAGTTCGGACTATAACTCAAAGGGAGATGAATAGATCTAGAGATGAATCGGAGAGGAAGAGGGAGCTCGGGGTGATTTTGCACTAAGAGAGACGAGATGGAGTAGGAGAGTAGTGAATTGAGATAAGATAGTGATTGGAGGCCTAAATTTTAGATTTGCTAATTTCAATTTTTTTAATATTAAAAATTAATATATTATTATAATATAACCGGTCCGGTCCGGGTGGGTGGGTGGGCGGATCCGCCCATGGAACCAAGAATTGGACCGGGATCCACCGTTCCCATAAAATGGAATTGGGAACCGAACCGGTTCTCTTAAGAACCGGGCGGTCCGAGCGGGTCTCGGTTCTTTTGCACACCCCTACTCGCTGCACTCTCTCTCTCTTCTACCTCCTTGCACGTTCTCTCTGCTCTCTCTTCTCTCTCCTCTCGTCTCTCTCTTCTACCTCCTTGCACGCTCTCTCTCCCCAGCACATTTTCTCTTCACCGGCACGACCAACAACCGGCCACCTAGACCTTCGCAGCAACCACCTCCTCCAGCGATCTGCCACAAGAGGTTCTCCACCAGCCAAACTCTCGGCGGGCACAAGCGATGCCACTACGAGGCCCCCACTGCTGCCTCCTTAGCCACCGTCGCTACCTCGGCTGCCAAGGGGGTGAGCGTTGGCAGCAAGGACGAAAGCCCCGATTCCTAGCGCCAATGAAGATAGAACTGGCCTAAAATGAGTCGAATCAAAAACGCATAAAAAAAAAAAAACTGGCAATTGTAATCGAAATGAAAAATCAACCGAGTTTCAGATAGGAATAGAGATGACTGTTTTTTTTTGTCTCTTCTTGTTTGCTAGATGATGGTGGAGTTGTTTTTGGGGGAGAGAGGGAGGTGTACATGCAGCTTCGACTACGGCGGAGAGAGACTCGGGCGAGAGAGGGTGCGAGGGAGAGAGAAGAGAGTGGAGAGACAGAGAGAGTGCAGAGGAGGTAGGAGAGAGAGAGAGAGAGAGAGGAGAGAGTGTATGGTGAGGCAGAAGGGAGAGAGAGCGTGCAGTGAGGAGAGAGAAGAGTATGCCGGGCAATCAGGGCGCACACATGACACGTGTCGCGTTCTCCATGCTCTTCTTATTTGCCACGCTGACAAATTAGATGTACCTAATATTTTCTCGGACGGCACACCAATTATGAAAAGGACACGTTGCCCACCACATCACATTTTCTACTCAAGTCATCATAAAGTTTTCTATTGTAATTTTTTCAATTCGATGCTACAATTTTTCTTTATCAAATATACCTTAAACTTTTAGCATTTATATCAATTTAATCAATCAGAATTGATCGGTACTAATGTATCGATTTTTTAATTTATTTAGTTGTTTTCTCTTTTCTTCTTCTTCTGGCCTGTCCAAAGGCTAGGGCCAGCAAGGTTAACCTTGTCGACCATCAAGTTAGGGGCTGGCAAGGGCAAAGTTGAGCTCCCTCAAATCTGGCTTGGCAAGCTCCACAATGGCAAGAGCTAGGGCTAATCAAGCTTGCCTAGCCATGGCGAGGCTCACCCTCACCCAGATCTGGGCAAGACCTTAGCCAACACCATGACAACAGGTGCAAGGGTGAAGACTAGCCTCGTTATCGCTAGGCAAGGTCAAGCTTGCCAAGATCTGGCTAAGCGAGACCTTAGCTAGCGCCGGGAGGTTGACCTCACCGGCCCTAGCCTCTCGCGATGGGCCAGTGGAAGAAGAAAAGAGAAAAAAAAAGAGAGAAAAAAAACATATTAAAAATCGACACGTCAAGGTTGATCGGATAGCTGTTGCTGCCTCGTGTCCACATTAGCATCCGCTGACCAAAATTAATAGGATAGATTGAATTGGCACAAATGCAAATTTTTTAGAACTGAATTGACCAAAAAAAAAAAGTTTATGATTAAATTGAAAAAATTGCAACAAGTTTATAACTATTTTGCTAATTTTCTTTTTTACAATTAGTGATGGAGAACATTGTTGCAGGATACACTATATCATTTTATAGTTGGCAAATTGGCGTATTGATGTTTGTTCTTATCCCATCCAACTATCAAATGTCTGTTTGGTAACGTTTCTGTCTCTCCCAATTTATATTCTTTTGTTTCCGGAACAAAAAAAGAATAGAATTCCATTTGGTAACACTCATTAATTTTTTTTATTCCCCGAAATAAAAAAAATTGCCAAGAAATAGGTTTGTAACATAAACAAGAAGTAGAAAAATGCAGTTTCTTGTTCTCGGAAATAATTTCTAGAAATAAATTATTTTATCTTTTCTTTTCTATTTTTCTTTTTCTTTGCCGGCCGCCACCTCCCTTTGTTGCCTGCCATTGATCAATCGTCATCACCAATCATCGTCGGTCGATTGCCGCTGTCACCAAACGCCGTCGCCATCGATGATCGTTGATGCCGCCATTTGGCGATTGGCTAATTGCCACCACCACTAACCCCCGCTGTTGATGACCGCCGGCAACATCGTCTGCTACAACCCATTGCCTATCGCCACCACCCACCACCCGTCGCCACCGATCGCCGCGATCAACTGCAAATCGACGGTGGTCAATGGCGATGAGTGGCGAGCGATGTCGTTGGTAGTTGTTGGTAATGGCCATAAGGAATAATAAGAAAAAAAAATTTTAAAATCTACATTATAATAAATTTTGTGAATTGTACTAAACACATTCTTATTCTTTTTTATTCCGAGAATAAAAATTTTGTATAATTATTAAACACGTTTTTTTATTGAGAAATTGTTTTGGGAAATAGAATAGAAAAAGATTATTTTTGAAAATAAATTATATTTCAAAAGAGAAATGTTAACAGATCTTAATGTGCTAAAAAAAATGTATAAACCTCATCAATTTCAGCGCATATAACTCTAGCCGTCACGACTCATGACATTATACGAGAGAATCCTAAAGCGAAAAACCAAGGGTAAGATCAGGACAAGTTTTTTTTTTTTTTTTTTTTTTGGTCGAAAGATCAGGACAAGTTTGATCCTTTCGTTTTCATACGGAATTCCTTCTTTATGATCTCTCCAGCGAAACCTCCTCAACATTGTGCTCACCAAACCGTAGGCCCACCATGTCGGTCAATTACAAAGCACGTACAGGCGGTGGCGTTCTTTAATTACCATGCTCATTCTCCAAATTTAATATACTTTCCATTCCGTTAATTCAGACAACTTACGAAGCTTTGAAATTTTAGGACTTTGATTATATTTTCGTGATAAATTTTAATATGTCTAGTGCATTTGTCACTTAAAAAAAAAACTGATCAGGAACCATATTACTCAGGCACTCCTTACTGTCAAACTTATAAAATGCCAAAAGCCATTACTCTTCTCATTTACGATCTCATTTGGATGAAATAAAATGATGGAAATTCGATCGCCTGAAAACGATTGATCGTATTGGAAGTTTCAAATCGACGCATTCGGTGAAGAGTCGTACAAACTGCAGGAAGGTCGTAGGCCAGGGAAACTCTGATCCAGAAGCATGCTGTGATGGCAGCAGAGCGGATTTTACCATCCCCAAGGGGAAAGCAAATTGGTGGGCGACGGACATATAAATGACACGACGCGCCGAAACCACTTTTTTCGTAATAACCATGGAGAGCATGGCCTGATGCATGTTTAGACCACATCAGAAAAGAGAAAGGAAAAAAGAACTACAACAACAAAATTGACAAACTGAAATATACACCTTTCGGGCGGTTCAACGAATGCACATCATTCATTTGCTTCATCAATTTTTCCGACCGCCTCTTTTGCCGATTGTATTTCTCCTGCGTTCTCTTCTCCGACTGACAAAATGATGTCTGAGAGGGATGTCGGTCGTGATTCAAGTTTGAAGTTGAAGGGAAAGACAGGTGATGGATTTATGAGATGGGCCTGAGTTGGCCCGTCCGCCCAAGTTGGGCCCAAAAAGCCCGGCCCACGGGAATAGAGCCCGTGGATGGGGGAAGGTATAAAAGGGAGGAGAGAGAGAGAGAGAGACGCACTCTTTGGCACAATCAACGTACGCTTCTCTCCCGCGCATTTTCTCTCCCGAAGAACAGTAGGCATACGGCTTCCACTTTCTTCCCTTCAAGGCTTCATCGACCGGATTCTCTTCCTCCATTGACGACGGTGTTTAATCTGTGGCTAACAAGGTACGCTCGACTCCGTGGTATGCTTTACGATCGGTGATACGTGTTTTCCGGGCTTCGTCTTCCGCATTGATTTAGGGATTCGATTTAGTGTCGTATCCGTATTTCGGGATCATCCATTCCCAACATTGGTATCGTGAGCCCTAGTTCACGTTTTCCCGATCTGTTTTTGATGTTTTTGATTGATTTTTTCGCAAAAATGTTTTCGGCCGTACGGATCGGGCGACAAATCCCGACACCCGAGCGCTCTTCGGCCATTTTTACATGTTTTCGTATGTCAAAATCAAAATCTGATGGCACAGGGACAAAGGGGGCGTCGAGAGGAGTCTGGCGGTATGTCGAGCGCCGCCGAGACGCCGCACGCGCCACACGCGCGGCGGAAGACGTAACGCGTGGGCGCGACGCGCCGAGGCGCTGGTTCGCCCGCGCGTGGCACACGCGCCGGTGGCGAACCGGCGGGCGCGGGCTCGCCGCCGGGCGACGGCGCACGCCACGGTCCACGGACCGACGCGTGCGCGTCGACGCCGTGGTATGACGTCACCCAACGGTCCGCAACGGCGGGGCGCGTCATCGATGACGCCGCTGATGACGTCGGTTGGCGGGCGGCGACCCGACCCGCGAACCGACCCGACCCGACCCGGCCGACGAAGGCACGCGCCGGCACGTGCCGGATGACGCCCGCGTGACGTCATTCCCGCACGCGCGAGGCACGTGCGGTCGGTCCGTGCGAGCGGTCCGACCGCCCTTCCCGGGCCGACACCGATGGCCGACGGGTCCAACCCCAGCGCCCGTTGACCTGACCCGTGGACCGACCGTTGACCGTTGACCGACGACCGTTGACCGTTGACTTTGACCGTTGACCCGAAAAAAAAAAAAAAAAAAAAAAAAAAAAAAAAAAAAAAGGAATTTGTTTCTTTTTCAATTATGTCTGTGTGGGTTGTAGGTCATCCATTTTAATTCTGCATTTGTTGCATGAATCATGGAAATTTATGTATTTTCCATTTTGTTTATTATGGATGATAAGTGATCCATTTTAGTTCTGCATTTGTTGCAAAAACTATGATGCGTAATGCACGGATACCTACAATCCCGAGACCGGACGAAGGAAGAGCTAGACTGAAAAGGCTGATGAAAAGTTAGCTGATTTTCGGTGGCTTGATGGTGATTTAGTATCACATATGGTCAAGGTCAATCGGATGATACAAAATCATCAATAATGGTTATCTTATGCCGGATTTTGAGAAGGTGCCGGCTTTGTTGAACACTCTTCCACCCGAATGGCAAAAAGTGTTAGATCGGCTATGGGAGGTCAACGTGGTCCCGGTTATAGGAGGCTCATGGAAGCTTTTGTAAGAGAGTACTATAGGATTGAGTTGGCCAAAACTTCAACCCTTAGATTGTGCGCTACGTGGCGCGAGTGAATGCGCCTTGGTGGCGACATTAAAACTCTCCAAAAGATTTTCCATGGTTGGCAAATGTACCTTCAGTTTTCTCAGATGTTTTGATTGATAGATTAGAAGGGACATTCCCTAATTATTTCTTAGATTAATTATGAGATGTTTTATGGATGTAAATATCTCTTTCCAAGTTGATATTTTTCTTTGTATATATTGCTTTCGAGTGTAATGTATAGTTGTATTATGTGAAAGCACCATTATTATATTGAATGTTAGATAATATTTGCTTTACATTACTCTGATTGCTTTGTGGGTAGTTAGTCATGGGTAGTTATAGAAGTTTTTGTAACTTCATAGAATTGATTTTGCATATGACAATCATATTAATGATAATTTTAAGTTAGGATTTTTGGAGGATGATTGGAAACATAGTGACCTTTTGATTCTGAAGCCTTACTTGAAATTATTCATTAATATGATGGGTCTATGTAAATAGGGATGCATAAATGATAGGCATTAATTATTCGTGCATGTATGTCTGATGTGTTCAGACTGATGGTTTCAGCAACTAAGAACGTGATTGCTGATATGAACGGCAACTATTGTGAAATATTGAATATGAAGATTCAATATGTGCTGGAAAAGCAAAAAGCACTAGAAGCTCTTGACCATATTATGGAAGATCTTGAGGATGCTGTGCGCCACCTTGAGCTGGTAGAGGACCGCTTAACGGCATGTGAGCTGAGAATAGATATTTGCAATGCTTGTTCTAGCTCATAAAGGGTTTTTGAGCTCTAAGCGCAAGCGTATTGATTCGTTCAATATGTGGGAATGCAAAGGATCAAGTCCTTATTGCAAGAAATCAAGAATTAACCAACACAAGAGAGGAAAACGTCCTCAAGTTAAGAAAATGTCAAGGGTGAAATGTTACAATTGTGACAAGAAAGGTCACTATACTTGCGACTGTCGTGAGCCAAAGAAGGCATACACCTCTTGTACATTTGAGAACTTTGCTTATGTGTCAAGTTCTGAATTATTGGCTGAATCCAATCCTTTGTGGACTGTAGATTCAGGAGCAAACAGACGATGTAGCGAAGGATAAAGGATCATTCGTGGAATTCCGACGAATACCAACTGAACCGAGTGGATCTATGTGGAAAACAACTCCAGAGCTGAAGTTAAAAGGATTGGCACCAACCGAACATGTGTGGTGGACGCAACTTGTTCCTACATGATGTTCTAAATGCTCCGGAGATTCGTCGAAATTTAATTGTCTGTTTTGATGTTGGTTAAGCTTGGTTTTGGTATGAACTTCCATAATAAATGTGTAGATTTGTGTTTAGATACAAACCGCTATGGTTGTGGTCACTTTCTAGATGGTTTTATTGTACTAAATGTTGACTGTGATGATGTCAATATGTTATCCCCTTGTTTCACGTCTTCTATCTTATATGATAATGATGTGAATATGATGGCATGCTAGACTTGGTCATATGGACCAACAACATATGAAAAGACTAGCCAAAAAGGGCTTGTTGGGCAATATTGAAAAAGTTGATTTGTCCATATGTGAGCATTGCCTAGTAGGAAAATGACAAAAAGACCATTTGGAAAAGGTAAAAGAGCTGAATTTCCTCGGCATTTAATCCATTTGGACGTCGTGGTTCAATGAATGTGAAAGGAAGGCAATGGGCTGTTTGTTTCATCACTTTTATAGATGATTCTACTTGATTCGGATATGTCTATTTGATTTCTCATAAATCTGAAGCATAAGTTGTTTTAGAATGTTTATGAACCTGGTAGAAAATCAATTAGACAGGAAAATAAAGGTATTTATATCCGATCGAGGCTGAGAATATTTATCTCGATAAGTTCAGAAAATTATGTGATGAAAAAGGAATAGAAAGATAGTTGTCTATTCCATATACTCCTCAACAAAATGGTGTTGCGAGAGAAGAAACAACCCTACTAGAAATGGTTAGGTCCATGATGGCATATGCTAACTTACATATCACTTTTATGGAGTGATGCGTTGTTAATCGCCGCCTAAATACTTAACCGGGTGCCTTCCAAATCAGTTAGTTCCACTCCATATGAGTTATGGATAGGTAAAAAACCGGACTTAAGTTTACTTAAGCCATGGGGTTATGCTGTCTATACTCATATGTCCTCTCACAAGTTTGGGAAATTGAGTCTCATATAAAAGTAGAGTATTTTAATGAGATACCCCGAACACTCAAAAGGGTATGTGTTCGTAGGTGAGCAGGAAAGTGGGAGAATAACTGAATTTGAATCATAGGATGTCACATTCTTAGTGGATAAATTTCCTAAGAAGGGCGAAATAGGGGAAGATTACTTCCTATTTGAAACCTTGGATTAAGATTATGATATTAGTGGTGTTTATCCAAGTGGGAGTAATATGAGATGTGATGAATTGAATTCAACTCATTCTCAATTGCAACCACCTGATGTGACGACATCATCATTACCTAATCCAAGTGGGAGCATAATGGGGAATGATGTGCTAAGTGTACAATCTCCCATACGGTGAACAAGTCGCTAAAGTATTCCCCGTCGATGTTTTGACATTGAAAGGGAAACTTTTATGGTTGCTCCACAAGATGAGGATGAGCCAAGAAATATTAATGAGGCTCTAAATTGCCCTAGTAAGGAGAAATGGATTTATGCAATGAAAGAGGAAAATGGAGTCAATGAAATCAAACCAAGTCTGGGAACTGGTTGATCTGCCAAAAGGACGCAGAGCTATTGGGAACAAATGGGTTCTCAAAATAAAGCGAAAGGCTGATGACTCGATTGAAAGGCATAAGGCTCGCCTTGTGGCGAAAGGGTATAATCAATAGGAAGGAATTGATTATGAAGATATTTTTTCTCCTATAGTAAGATTTGCCTTGATTCGCATAGTTCTGGCAATAGTGTTTAATATGGATCTTGAGTTACATCAAATGGATGTAAAGACTGCTTTTCTCAATGGAAAATTAGATGATGAAATATATATGGAACAACCTGTTGGTTTCATAGTGAAAGGCCAAGAAGAAAAGGTATGTCGACTTTGGGGGTCGATATATGGCCTTAAGCAAATCGTCAAGACAATGATATGTACATTTTCATAATGCCATAATGGCATATGACTTTACAATGATAGATGAGGATCATTGTGTATATATCAAAAGATCCAAGGATCAATTTGTGATCATATCATTATATGTTGATGATATACTAATTGCCGGAAGCAATATGGAGCTAGTCAATACTGTGAAGAATTCGTTGTCTTCCCACTTTGAATTGAATGATATGAGATTGTAAACTCATTGACGCTCCTATTGCAAAAAGTGAAGGATTGAGCCATAGACTGTGTCCAAGGACTCCACAAGAGAAGGAACAAATGAAACATATTCCTTATGCTAGTGCTGTTAGAAGCTTGTTGTACGCTATGATGCGTACAAGACCTGACATATGTTTTGCAGTTGGAATGGTGAGTAGATACTAATCCAATCCAGGTCAAGCACGTTGGAAAGCCGTTAAGTGAATACCGAGGTATCTAAAGTGGACTGCTGATTATATGTTGAGTTATTATGGAAAGGATCTGCGACTCTAAGGCTATTCTCGATGTTGATTGGGAGGAGATTTAAATGAAAGGAAATCTACCTCTAGGTTTGTTCTCTTACCGAATAATGGCACCATGTGTTGGAGCAGTAAGAAACAAAAGTACATAGCCTTGTCCACGATGGAATTGAGTTCGTGGCATTATCGCAGCATATAAGAAGATGTTTGGCTTAAGAGATTATTGGATCATTTAGGTGTTATTGGAAGTGCTGCAGATTTGTTATTAGTTAAACTATGATAATCAAGCAGCAAAAGTGTACACTAAAGATCCAAATATCATGGCAAGACCAAACATATAGATACCAAGTATAATTTTGTCAAGGATATGGTTGCACGAAAGGATGTGAACTTAGAGTACATACTACGCATAGAATGGTTGCAGATCCTATAACAAAGCCAATACCTAGAGATGTGCTTTGTGGCCATGTGAAATCTCTAGGACTGCGTAGAGACGATGTACTAAATATTGTAATTTCCCTAAGTGTTCACAATTTGATGAATTTGTGTTTTCATCATTAATGCCTATGAATCTTTGTTTGATCTTTATGCATCTTAATGCTTAGTGCATTACTTTAAGTTAGGAAAGTATGTCGGACAGATATGAGATTAGCCCACTCACACGGGTAATCGCCTCTATTTACTGTGTGATAAATAGAGATGAGACTGTTTTTAAGCTTATTATCTAGGTGATAATCGAGAGCTCAAGCTTAAAACACGTATGTCGCCTTAACTGGGTGTTAAGATGAGGACATAATCCTTACTATGTCCGAGAGTAAAATACCCCACATATTTTACTTTATCTCATTGTCTATGATGCCGGATGTGAGTTCTCGATGAATTTAGTGAATGAGTAGATACGTGAACTCAAGTTAGACATTGGGTATGTCCGAACTATCATCTGTACGGTATTGAAAGGTGTAGACATACGCTCCATGGGAAAGGAGTTGATACCGTAATACGTATTTCATACACGTATGCATGAGACGACCAATAAGAGTGGCAAAAAGTTTGATCTCAACTTTTTATGTCGTGTGAGACTCTTGAGGAAAAGAGTTCCTCAATTTTTTTTTGTCCCCTCATGACTCTTACTTATTCTCAAGATTTCTATTTAGTGTTTGCTATCTTAGGATGTTGCCAATGGTCATGAGTTTGATTCGATCTAATGGGGCATTTCTAGAAAAGCAAGTTGAACTGAAATTGAGAGTTTGAAGGGAAGAGGAAGATCGATTTTGGAGAATCACATTGTAGTTTTGTATTCACCGGTTAACCAATTATGACTGTCTTTGGGATAATCATAATTGTGAATACAATATATATATATCATTATTTAAAAGAGATCAAGAGAGATATAAATGTGATCGATCGATCTAGAAAGGTACGCATACTAAATCTACTCGGAGTGTGATGCCCATTATGAGCTGCTATATATTCCTAACGTATGTATGGCAACGAGCTCTCAAAGTATGCTGGTCGCACGGATTATTCACCGGTATGAATGTTGAAGAGAGGAAAAGAGGATTATGTTCGGTCCACCATGTTAAGAGAAAGTCTATGATGGATTTTTCTCTCGATGAGGATGAGTAGGGCCTGTCCGCCCATGTTGGTTTTGTACCACCATGTGCGAGTGGGAGATGATGGATTTATGAGATGGGCCTGAGTTGGCCCGTCCGCCCAAGTTGGGCCCAAAAGCCCGGCCCACGGGAATAGAGCCCGTGGATGGGGAAGGTATAAAAGGGAGGAGAGAGAGAGAGAGAGACGCACTCTTTGGCACAATCAACGTACGCTTCTCTCCCGCGCATTTTCTCTCCCGAAGAACAAAAGAGGCATACGGCTTCCACTTTCTTCCCTTCAAGGCTTCATCGACCGGATTCTCTTCCTCCATTGACGACGGTGTTTAATCTGTGGCTAACAAGGTACGCTCGACTCCGTGGTGTGCTTTACGATCGGTGATACGTGTTTTCCCGGGCTTCGTCTTCCGCATTGATTTAGGGATTCGATTTAGTGTCGTATCCGGTATTTCGGGGATCAGTCATTCCCAACAACAGGGACTCCTCCCTCAGTGATGATCCTATATCCTTCATCTGCTCATTGGTCATTCACACGCAGGAGTCTCCTCGTTGTCAAGTTGAGAGGAGACTGCCGTCGTATCAGAGACATTATCGTCAATGGTCGTGTTTGACACTTCACCGCTCAAGGAGGAGTTCTCGTCCTCCTCGTTTATGGATGGTGCTGGGGAGGCGTCAGGAGTAGCGACGGTGATGGTTGACTCGGCAGGGCTGGGACATGACTCCGAGTCCCCCATGGGCTGTTGCAGACTCCAGTACATGATGCTGGCTGCTAGAGTGAGCATCATCTTCTGGTTTACCTGCCCCACCCATAAAATGTATTAATTGGATTCTCAAAGGAGCACACTAGAAGACTCACTACATCTGCACCTCATGTAAAGTTAGTCCTTTTGCCCATGCAGTTAAGTGAACCTAATCATCAACAATGTCAATGCTAAAAGATCGAAAAGTTAGTCCTTTTGCCCATGCAGTTAAGTGAACCTAATCATCAACAATGTCAATGCTAGCTTATCACAGTGTTATCTCTTAGACCCAAACAAAATGAAATTATTTCGGAAGAAATGCAAATGCCAATTTCCTCAAGCCTTAAAACAGATTCTCCTAACAGAGTAAATAGTTGATGACTTTCCATTCTTACCTCCATGATGTCCTCAGGTAGCAAGAAGATGGAACAGCCAAGCTTTCTGGCGACACTGATTATATATGTTGCATTCAACTTCTTTTCTTCCACTGTAAATTCACCGAGCACAGGTACCCGTTATTTCAAATCAGTATCTTCGCAGAATTTTGAAAGCGAGAACTATAATTGAGCATGCCAATGAGCTGTCAAAGAAAATTAGGTGCAGCCATCATCGCACTATCAAAATCTTACCACTTTCGCCTTTTGTTACAAGATTCCAATTGACCACCCTTGGTTCCACTGAACTCAAAAGCTCGAGGAAGAATATTCCATTAGATAAACTCTTATCCTGAATTAAAGGTTTCGCATACCATTAGCAGATATAAATAAGAATTCCATTAATAAAGGGCTGAAAGGTTCTACCTCAACTGTTGGTGATCAATGGCTGAAATTTAATTGTGATGATCCGACGATTCTAAGCATAAGGACTTGATGCCTTCATGCTATAGTAGGCTGATCCTAGTATAACATTATTTCAAAGAATGGTGATAAAATCTCCCGACAAAATGGGCTGAAATAGTTGTCCGAAAACTCATGACGGTAGGAATGTAAGGGCGTGTTTGGTAACGATTTTGTTCCCGGAAGTAGATTCTGATCAGAAATGATTCTTTTTTTATTTTGTTTCCGGGAACTAATTCTAAGCATTTTAAGTCGTTTGGTAATTGTTCAAAATTTCTGATTTTAGAATAGAATTGCGTTTAGTACCGTGCTCATTGATTATGTTCCAAATTAATTTCTTTTAATTTTTAAATAATTTTTATAATTTTTTCTTTTCTTTTTTTCCTTTTTTCTTTTCTTTTTTTTTTTTTCCTATTCTTCTTCTTCTTCTCCGGCCAATCGCTAATCCGGCAACAGCTAGACAAGGGCCAACGACCTCACCGGAGCATCGCCGGCCCTCATCGAACGAGCCTCGCCCGGCCGGGCGAGGCTCGCCCGGCCTTTCCGAGGCTCAACCTTGCCCCATTTGGCGAGGCCGAGCCTCGGCGGGCCAAGCCAACCTCGTCGAGGCTCGACGAGGCCGGCCCGCCACCGGCGAGGGCCGGGCGAGCCTCGTCGGCTGGGTGAGGCCCGCCTGGTCACTAGTGGGGCTAGGCATCAGGAGGCTTGCCTAGCCCTAGGGAGGCTTGCCTCCGGCGAGCTCGCCGAACCGATTGCCGGCGACCGGCGGCGGCGGATGGCAGCGGACAATGGTTGATGGGGGCGGATGGCGGTGCACGATTGAAGAAGAAGAATAAAAGAGAAGAATAGTTAAGTTTGATTCTTTTTTCGATTTTGGAACAATAATTTTATTTTTTTATTCTACTCCCAATCTGTTTCTAGGAACAAAAGTTTTATCAAACGCGATTCTATTTCCAAACTGATTTCGAACAAAGGATCATAATTTGACCATATTTGAATGGTTATCAAACATGGCCTAATTTTATCAAGTTTCAAAGGCCAATTTTTTTATTAGTGAGAGTCGGAATTTGCATCGATGGAAGAGCAAATCGTATTTCTATACATATGATAACAATGCTACACCACATTAAGACAATTATATAATCTTCTAGCTAGGTCTAATTGCACGACCAATAGACAAAAGAAAAGCATCATTGGGAATAAAGGACTGCAATCATTATCCTGATCAATGGAATAATGAGTATCAAAAAAGATTATGATGAGCAATTATCTGGGTTAATTTTTATATCGATTCATTGAATGCAGATGTAGTGAAAGTCAAACATAATCAATTACATTGTGAAAAACATATACATAGATAAAAGATTGTGTTTTCTTAAAGACCAATGTCAATTTTTTTTTCCCAGTAATTGAGGAACCAGTGTTAGCTTTGAAAATTCTTGAAATGTGACTAACCGATTTCGTAAGAACAACGTTGTCCACATTAAATTTACCCCGAATGCCTCGTACCGCGTGTCAGAAGTTGGGCGTCAGCCGCTCCACCAAAGCCTTGCACTCTTTAATGGCCCTCTCGTCCGCACCGTTCCTGATCAGCTGCGGGAAGAACAGCCACATGGCGGTCGCCGCCACGAACCCCACCGTCAGCGGCGTCGACACCGCCCTGCTCAGCCTCCACCTCTCCCCCACCGCCGCCTTCGCCACCACCTCCACCACCACGCACAACCCCTGCAGCACGAAGAACTCCGTCACCTCCCACGTGGGCCTCGCGCGTGTCATGTAGTAGTACAGCAGCTCGTGCATCAGCCCGGACACGAGGAACGCCGCCATGACCGCAGCCGCCGCCGCCGCCCACGCGGCCCGCAAGCGCGGTTCGAGGAACGACTTCAGGGGCTTGTACACGGTGTGCCGCAGGGCGTTGGTCACGGTGAGGTTCCACCTCCTGCCCCAGAAATCTTGGAGTGACGTAGACAGGTAGGGCTCGTCGGAGGGCATCTGAAGCTCGACGCCGAGGACGGCGTGCGCGGCGGCGTTGCTCAGCCCCATGATCATGTCGACGTAGAGATAAAGCATGCACGAATAGAGAAGCAGAACCAGCTTCGGATGCCCCTACAAGCACAGTTCCCCGATTTCGACACGAATGGAATGAAGTCAATAGCAACTAATTCGAAAATGACAGGAACCCGTGAAAATAAACAAGCTCTTGCAGTAACATGAATAGACATCGACATCGACATCGATTCTTATTCGACTTCGACACAGGAAACCGAATAAACATGCCCAACCTGCAGTAGCAGCTTGTCCTGGTGGTCGTACACAAGGATTGAGATCCCGAAAAGGAGCAGTTTTGAGGGCAAATTGAGGGGCAATTTGGGGGTTTGGGGAGATGGGTAGTCTTGCGTTTGCCTGATTTTGATGGGGAAGCACGTGAAGAGTATGAAGAGGAAGAGGGACTTCGATGGGTCGGGATGGGAACCGGGACTGGAGGAGAGGGGGCCCTTGCCGAAGGAGAAGAGGAGGAGCTTGAAGGAGGCGAGCCAGGTGACGAAGAAGGAGGTGACGCCGGTGGGGAGGACAGTGGAGAGCCGGAGAGGGAGGGCGGCGAAGAGGGAGAAGACGGGGAGGAGAGAGAAGAGCCGGAGCTTGCCCGGCGGGAGGCTGGAGGAGACGAAGTAGCAGTAGCACACGCACGCGAGGACCGTGAGCCACACGCTGATGAAGTTCCGTGCTTCCTCTTCCATTTCCCTTTTCTCTCCTCTGATAGAGCTCTCCCTCGCTGTGTCCTTAAAAGATCGTGCGTCTTAACTTGATGATGTCTGTCCATGGGGGGCATGAATCGGCAAATCCGTTCTTGATTTGCTTCTTTCCATCAGGCACTAGAAGTCCTAGCCACGTGAAGGGAAAGTGGTCCGGTTTGACCTAACAACTGAGAAAATATTGGCACTGAAAAATTGGAAGCAGTTCTCATAATTTCGACCATGGGTATCCAATAATTGAATTAGGATGAAAAATTGTTATTTAAGTGCTTCCCTTATTTTCTTCCACATATATTACATGTTTGAGACATTTTAGACATTTCGATACCATTTCCTTTCATTTCAATTTTTTTAACCCAAAAAAAGGAATCGACAAATACCTTTTACCTTATTCCATTGTATCAAGTAACTTCAAGAATTATAATGCCTCTTCTATTTCATTCCTTCCTAACCTTCGTTTTATTTTTCTTCGTTCCATTTCATTGCCCCAAACATGGTATAACATTCTATAGGTTTTGGTATAAATTAATCCCACAGTTATGTCCGTGCGTAAATTATGTGAATCAGACAGTCAAATTAAACTACCCAGTAAAGTTGAGCTCCGATGGTGGCGGAGCTAAGCTGCTTGCTGCACAATATTAAACTACCCAGTCACCACCAATTCCTCCTTGGCCAGCGTGAGGAAAGCCGTGTTTATTGACCAAAGAGAGACTTCGCCAGATTGACAAACAACGGCACGCCAATTCTGAAAAGAACACGTAGCGGACTTCATCACATTTTCTACTCAAGTCATCATCAAGTTTTTTATTGCAATATTTCCGATTCAATCTTAAATTTTTTCTTTATCAATTCAATCTTAAACTTTTAGTATTTATGTCAATTTAATCAATCAAGATTGATCGTTGATGATGTATCAATTTCTTAATTTTCTCTTTTTCTCTCTTCTTTTTCTTTTGGCTGGTCCAAAGACTAGGACCGGCAAAGTCAACCTCATCATCCATTGGGGTAGGAGGTGGCAAGGGCAAGGTTGAGCTCGCTCAAATCTAGCTTGGCAAGCTCCACAACAGCAAGGGCGAGAGCTGGTCGAGCTTGCCTAGCCATGGCAAGGCTTGCCCTCACCCAAATCTAGCTGGGCGAGACCTGGGCCAGCACCACGATAGCAAGGACAATGGTGAAGGCTCGCCTCATTGTCACTAGGCAAGGTCAAGCTTGCCCAGATTTGGCTAGGTGAGACCTCAGCTAGCATCATGAGGTCGACCTCACCAGTGCTAGCCTCTGGCGACTAGCTAGGGAAAGAAGAAAATAAAAACCAAAAAAACAAAAAATAAAATATAGAGAGAAAAAAAATAAAAAAAAATAAGGAAAACATTAAAAATTAACACATCAACGTTGATTGGATTGCTGTTGTCAACTAGCGTTGACATTAGCACTCGCTAACCAAAATTGATAAGATATATCGCATTGACACAAATGCAAAATATTTAGAACTGAATTGACAAAAATTGCAATAAGTTTAGAACTATTTTGATAATACTTTTTTTTTTTGCAATTAGTGATGGAGCACATTGTTGCGGGATACAATATATCATTTTCTAGTTGGCAATTGCCGTTAATTCTTATCCCATCCAACCATCAAGGCCTTATTTGGTAACGTTTCTGTTTTTTTCAATTTCTATTTTTTTGTTCTGTTTGTTCCCCAGAACAAAAAAAGAATAGCAATCTATTTCATAACGTCAATTAATTTTTTTATTTCCTAGAATAGAAAAGTGGTCGGGGAATAGGTTTGGAACGGAAACAAGAAGTAGAAAAAGTAATTTCTTGTTCTCGAAAACAATTTCTAGAAATAAGTTATTTTATCTGTTCTTTTTTTCTTTTTTTTTTCTTTTCTTCTTCTTTGTCGGCTACCACCCCCTTTTTTCGCACGTCGTCGACCAACCGTCGTCGCCTGCCAGCATTGACCTATTACTGTCGTTGCCAAACGTTGTCACCGCCAATGACGCCGCCCGCCACCCACAACTACTGCAACTCACCACTAGCCATGATCAATCGTAGATTAACGGCGACCGGTGGTGACAAGCAATGGGCAGCATTGTTAGTGGTCATTGGTAGCAGCCATAAGGAAGAATAAGAAAAAAATTAAAAGAAATTATACATTATAATGAATTTTGTGAATGTACCAAACACATTTTTATTCTTTTACCATTTCAAGAATGGAAATTTTATGTAGTTACTAAACATGTTATTTTATTGAGAAATTATTCCGGAGAATAGAAATAAAAATATATATATATTTTTGAAAATAAATTATTCCGCAAAATAGAAGCATTACCAAATGAATCCCAAGGTGCCAAAAAAAAGGGGAAAAAGCCACTAAAAACTCCCAATTTTGTCCAAAGTGGCAAATTTATCTCAAACTTTATTTGTGACATGAAAAACCTCAAATTTTGCTAATCTGTGACACATTTATCCCACCAAGGGCATTTTCATCTTACTTCTTCTATTTTTCTTTTTTCTTTTTTTTTTTTTTTCTTCTTTTTTTCTTCCCTCCGCCATGGTGGAGGGAAGCTGGACTCGAGCGAGCGCGGCCCTCACCTAGGTGTTGCCCTCGCCGAATCTAGCGAGGGCTACCCTTGCCCGACGCCGGCAAGGGTCGCCCTAGCCAGCCCAAGCGAGGGCAGCCCTTGCCTAAGTTCGGCTTCTTTTGGAGGGAAGAGAGAAGAAAAAAAAATTAAAAAGTAAAAGACGAAAATACCCTATAGTTTAGGGTAAATGTGTCGCACAAATACAAGTTTTGGATTTTTTGTGTCCCAAAAAGAAATTTGGGTAAATGTGTCACAATTAGTAAATTTTAGAGTTTTTCATGTCACAAAAAAAGTTTGGGGTAAATTTATCACTTTAGATAAAATTTGGGAGTTTCGGTGGCTTTTCCCCCCAAAAAAATGTATAAACCTTGTCAATTTCAGCGCATAGAGCTCTAGCCGTTACGACTCATGACAAGTTTGATCCTTTCGTTTTCATACGGAATTCCTTCTTTATGATCTCTCCGGCGAAACCTCCTCAACATTGTGCTCACCAAACCGTAGGCCCACCAAGTCGGTCAACTACAAAGCACGTACAGGCGGTGGCGTTCTTTAATTACCATGCTCATTCTCCAAATTTAATATGCTTTCCATTCCGTTAATTCAGACAACTTACGAATTAGGACTTTTGATTATATTTTCGTGATAAATTTTAATATGTCTAGTGCATTTGTCAATTAAAAAAAAACTGCCGAAAGCCATAACTCCTCTCATTTACGATCTCATTTGGATGAAATAAAATGATGGAAATTCGATCGGATGAAATAAAATGATGGAAATTCGATCGCCTGAAAACGATTGAATCGTATTGGAAGTTTCAAATCGACGCATTCGGTGAAGAGTCGTACAAACTGCAGGAAGGTCGTAGGACAGGGAAACTCTGATCCAGAAGCATGCTGTGATGGCAGCAGAGTGGATTTTACCATCCCCAAGGGGAAAGCAAATTGGTGGGGCGACGGACATATAAATTACACGATGTGCCGAAACCACTTTTTTCGTAATAACCATGGAGAGCATGGCCTGATGCATGTTTAGACCACATCAGAAAAGAGAAAGGAAAGAAGAACTACAACAACAAAATCGACAAACTGAAATATACACCTTTCGGGCGGTTCAACGAATGCACATCATTCATTTGCTTCATCAATTTTTCCGACCGCCTCTTTTGCCGATTGTATTTCTCCTGCGTTCTCTTCTCCAACTGACAAAATGATGTCTGAGAGGGATGTTGGTCGCGATTCAAGTTTGAAGCTGAAAGGAAAGACAAGGACTCCTCCCTCAGTGACCTGTAGATATTGATGATCCTATATCCTACATCTGCTCATTGGTCATTCACACGGAGGAGTCTCCTCGTTGTCAAGTTGAGAGGAGACTGTCGTTGTATCGGAGACATTATCGTCAATGGTCATGTTTGACACTTCACCGCTCAAGGAGGAGTTCTCGTCCTCCTCGTTTATGGATGATGCTGGAGAGGCATCAGGAGTAGCGACGGTGATGGTTGACTCGGCAGGGCTGGGACATGACTCTGAGTCCCCCACGGGCTGTTGCAGACTCCAGTACATGATGCTGGCTGCTAGAGTGAGCATCATCTTCTGGTTTACCTGCCCCACCCATAAAATGTATTAATTGGATTCAAAAAGGAGCACACTACAAGACTTCTACATCTGCACCTCATGTAAGCTAAAAGATTGAAAAGTTAGTCCTTTTGCCCATGCAGTTAAGTGAACCTAATCATCAACAATGTCAATGCTAGCTTATCACAGTGTTATCTCTTAGACCCAAACAAAATGAAATGATTTCGGAAGAAATGGCAATGCCAATTTCCTCAAGCCTTAAAACAGATTCTCCTAACAGAGTAAATAGTTGATGACTTTTCATTCTTACCTCCATGATGTCCTCAGGTAGCAAGAAGATGGAACAGCCAAGCTTTCTTGCGACACTGATTATATATGTTGCATTCAACTTCTTTTCTTCCACTGTAAATTCACCGACCACAGGTACCCGTTATTTTAAATCAGTATCTTCACAGAATTTTGAAAGCGAGAACTATAATTGAGCATGCAAATGAGCTGTCAAAGAAAATTAGGTGCAGCCATCATCGCACTATCAAAATCTTACCACTTTCGCCTTTTGTTACAAGATTCCAATTGACCACCCTTGGTTCCACTGAGCTCAAAAGCTCGAGGAAGAATATTCCATTAGATAAACTCTTATCCTGAATCAAAGGTTTCGCATACCATTAGCAGATATAAATAAGAATTCCAATTATAAAGGGCTGAAATGTTCTGCCTCAAAAATGACCTTGAAGCTCTCTATCTGAGAAGTTCTTCCCGTGCTCTTGACTTTCTCATTTGCCCAATTCAGGATATCGGCATCTGTGATCTCCTTTCCATGGGAGTGGAATCTCAAGTTCTTTAAAAGTTGAAGCATGCTAAATCTCATCAACTGCCACAGGAAAGCTGAAAAAGATGCATACAAACTTGAGCTTCTTGTATAAGGACTAACACTTTGTAGCCCCATCATAAGTATCATCAAAAGCAATTGCAGACATCAAATATTGCATCTACAGTCTTACCAAACCACAAATAGATCAACTGCTCTGTAATTGTTTCCTAAATCTTCCACTGATTAGATTCAGGGAAAGGGTACTAGCAATACTACAGAGCATGATATCCTAGGTCATAACAAAATTGTCCGAACTTTGAGGCCATAATCAACCTCAAATCAAAATTTACTTGAAAAGTTACTAAAGTGAAATTTCCAGTGGATCAAATAATGTTGCTTTCTTAATAATCTGAAAACCGAAGAACTGAATATTGCCTCCATGGTTTAATTTTTGAACACACGAAAAAGTAGCAAGTTGACTTACATGAAAACCAAAATTGAATCTTTCAATGCCTAATTACAACCATGATTGAATTATTTCATCTCATTAGTTTGAATAAGGGAAACAACAAACGTGAGGACCAAATGATGATCCTGTATCAGAAAACTCTTGAATTTAACTGACAAAGATTCTTAGAAATCAGAAAATTACCCAGTATAAGCTTCTTATTTCCTGAAACAAAGTCATTTCCAGCTACATTCACTAGAGAGAACTTCAACTGCTTTCCAATCCTAATTACTTGATTGCAGTTCTCTACTTTTCTGAAAGGCATCTTGATTGGAGGTTTTGATGCCTGCTTCCAGTTAACTGACCCAGGAGAGACCTTGTCAAGCACTTCCAGAAGTACGCATCTGCATACATATAAAATTTCAGTCACGCTAATTTGGAAGAGGTACTTGTTCTTATCTTTCTTACCTTTAGGCCTGGAAACATGAATGCATACAAAAAGTTCAGGCTTGCTTTTTAGAAAAAAAGGATAACGTGAAAGAAAAGCTCTAAAGAATTTCAGGAAAAATTCATCCTATGGTAGGGTAAATCTCGTATCATTTAACTGAAAACTAGCATCAGGACAATTAGAAAAAGAAACAGTGGTAGATGAGATCAAGGTGACACAGGAACGGATATTTACCCATTTCTGACATCCTCAAAGACATTGTTGACATAGCTAACAATACCCAGACTATTAATCCAGAGGCGGAAGCATCTTTCTTCTCTTGATGTCTGAATATCATCAGTCATCATCTCTGCATATGTAACACTTCTGCTGTCTGTAGACAGGCCATTTCTACAAAAGTAATCACATTAAATTCTCTTAGTCAACATGAGATTTACATACAGTAAATGAGAACAAAAAAGTAACAATGAAAAGTAACCTTATCCTGCTAAGGCAAGCAAAGACAGGGTACAAGTAAATTGAACTTTTCAAGCACAAGGGAAGAGGAGCCATACTAACAACAAGCAGAGTTTAATGCCTACTTAATTGTAAATTAATTCTTGTGGACGTTGGGAACATTCTTGATCCAACACATGTCAATCCATACTTTTCTGAAAGGCACGATGCACCATAATATTGGTCCTAGGTTATAAGCTTATACCTTCGGCTTATGTTTGTGCAGCCAAAGTATGTTCCCCAAAAATAACAACAGGCTACTCCTATTTGGTATGAAAAAGCATCTCAATTAATAATCAGACAACCAAAAATTTGATTTTTTGTGGAGTGAAGAGAAGGCACGTTGTCAATTTCAGGTTCTACCATCTACAATGACAGGGTAAATTTAAAAATCCCACTTCTCACTTTTGATAAAGCAGAGGAATAAGAATATGGGTGTACAACACTCAGAGAGACGAAACTTCACCCAGCAGATATAATCTTCATCCTGAAGGTCTCTCACACAAGCTTAACACCAATTTTTTTAGAAATGAGAAGTAATAAAGACAACAACAAGTAGTACTCAAAACAAGATGTCCAAAAAAAATACTCAGCACAACGTACAGCTCTTCAAATTTGTACCTTTGATGAAATATTTGTGCAACAAATGCAAGATTTAAATTTGATGAGCCCTCAACAATATCTTTTGGGGTTAAGTATCTTTTGCAGTCCATTTTCTCAGCATGATCAAGTATCAGTTTTGCCCTCTCATTTGGATCTTTTGCATCTAGTGTGGCTGGACTGCAGTGCTCTGGAGCAAGAACATTCAGTAGATATGCATACGCCTCTCCATCCTGCATATAAATGGCACAACAAGTTCAAGCTTGAAATTATCCATATAAAAAACCAGAAAAATGGAATTGCAAGCAAATGCGGATAACTTCTGTGGGAGATAAGTTGTGCTGCAATAGTTCCCTATAGGGAGGAAAGGAAGAGAAGCATGAATTAATCTTTAAACTACAATCCAAGGCGGAACCGTTGATATTGCTGTAAACATGTGCAACATTCTTGAGAGAAGCATAGTCATACTAAATAATACTAGAAGACAACTTCTTGGCTTTGCACTAAACTAGTAACCAGTCTTTTCTAACATTGAACTGACTCATTAAAATGAATATTTCACTAACTCCAGCCTGCAAAGTCAAGTAAAATAATAATCCTTCTTGAGATTACCTTTACATCAGAAGAGAAATTCGAAACAGTTTTCTTGTAGCCTGCTTTCTTGAGATGAAAGTTCATCCATCTCAATAAAACCTTCTCAGGGGCTAGACCCATGAGCTCCTCAACATCCTGCAGCACCAAATAAAAAAATAAAACATATGATAGATAGACTTTGATTTTTCACTTTAAATAGATAAACGAACAAGATAAAATTGACCTCAATATTAGCACTAGATATAAGCCGTTATACCTTGCTATCGTCTACCAATTCCACAAGCTGAGGTGTCTTCTTGAGGTTGAGATCGGCTAACAATTGGATCTAAAATTGCCACATTAATCTGATATCAGGACAAGTAACATTAAAGAGATAACCAATGTGCAACATTCTGTACTGAGATGAGGTTGTGATGGAAGTGCCGGCGTCAAAGTATCCAATTGTTTAAGAGTTCAAAAAAATCCACATGTGCAAGAAGCTTTGGCTTTTACCTTTATAATCTGAGAAATCAATCCAAGCACTAGATGTGGCTGCACAAATTTTGAAAGGGTTTAATTAAGACTATGGAAACATCAATCATAGTCACTGAAGAACAAACAAAAAGACTGATGACACATTCTTACCCTTCCTTCAACCAAGTCTTGCGTGCCTATATTAACCACAGTACAACCAATTGCCTTTGCTGAGTTGAGACACAGAGTATGGTTCTCATTCCTCTCCCATGGATTGAGCACTCGCTTGGTATTGATAGCTCGCTCATCAATTGTCCCGGGCACAGCAACATTGATGAGCTTGCTGGATCAGGCCAAAATGCATATCAAAACTTGAGCTATGGTACCAGCATAAGATGACAAAGAAGCAAAAAAAATGGCAACGCCTGCTTACCACAGAAGAACTCCATCTCTAGCAAGATTAAACAAATCGTTTGTCGCTGGATCTATTGGAAGGAATTGCTTTAGAAATGGGTCATCACGGAGATAACTGTTTATGTGAGCAACATAAGATGCCTTTTCTGATCCACTGATCGTGTGGAGGAGGGTGGTTGTGGTAGCCTTGAGAAATGAAGAAGAGTTCTTTGAACTTCCCCTATTAGATGCAGCTTCAGCATGCAAACTCACATAGATCTGTGGAATTTGTGCAATTAATAGCATGTCATCTTGAGGAAGGAATTGCAGCACTAAAACAATTTAATTTGAATGCAAGGGTGTAAATCATAAATAGGCTCCATCATTTATACTCTGCAGATGACTATTTCAGATCTACAACCTCTTTGGTAGATTTTTGACACTCCCAGAGCCTTCATTTTTGAAGTCCCTCCCAGAACATTTGACATATATAAACCTTGGTTTCTACACTTCAAATTGGGGATGAATACAGCACAAGGACAGACAGAGAAGAATGCAGAAGAAGATGAACATTGACTCACCCTGAGAAATTCTTCAAAATCTATCTCTTTGCTCATGCCAGACTTCGACTCAGCCAATATTACCCCAATCTCCTCCTCGGAGAAGGTTTCACTAAAAGCTTTCAACTTCACCAACAGAGATGGCAAATCTTTAACAGTGACTTTGCCATTTTGGTTCTTTATTGAGGTGAACTACAAATTGGAATCCATCATTAGCTTCAGTGCGATCTGTCAGATCTTAGCAGAAGAATCGGAGCAATACACAATAAGCCATGAAAACTTACTTTCGTCTTTAGGCTACGGAGCTCAACCTGAGTGAATTGGCTCTGTAGCCATGGATCGGACACAAGAACACCAATAAAGCTTGACATATCCACCGTAGTTCACGTGGAGAAGTCTAAATAACTTCGTAATTTCAGTGTCACCAGACACTACAAGGAGAAGGCCAAAGCAGAGTTTCGAAGTAAAATAGGCAACCAAAAACCTGAAAGCACAAAGTTTCGAAGATCCAGATTATAATGTCGTATAAACTTTTGATTCAAACATGACTCAAATGAATTCTAAACAATCAGAATCAATGCAGTATTCAGCGTTTCCACTAAAACAAAAGCCAAACCAATCGAGACACGCTCTGGAGCATAAATACATGGAAAAACAACTCTGTTTTCACCCGATGATCGAGGAAGCTCGCATCATCAAGTCATGCCAAAACATGCAAATCTCCTGGAATTGTTCTTTTCATTCTTTTCAAACAATCGACCGTACGAATACATGTTCCAGTACACAATCCAAACGAATCAAACGGAGCTGAAGCAGCGGAAGATCATCGCTGTGGCATCGCGACACAAGCGAAATTCAGGAACTCAGAAGCAGCCGAACACTGTTGAATCGCCCCGGCTCGCGGCCGTTCATCGAGAACCGACCGCATTGACAAGCAAACCTCAAATGACCAGAACAACCGACGCAAGATCAAATTGCAAGCGAAGAAGAAAAGGATCAGAACTCGAACTCGAACACGACGACGACGACGACGCGGATCACGGAGCAAACGGAAGCTCGCGGCAATGAGAATCGGGAGCGGCGTCGAAGAAGGAAGCCCCCCCAAAAAAAAAAAAGGAAAAAACAAAAAACTTACAGATGCAGCATGCACCGATCGCGAGCAAGAGATCGAAGGCGAGAACACAGTAAAAAGACCAAATGCAAGTCGCACCTCCGAGAAACCGGACACTCCCGTCGAAGCCTCGACGGCGCGACGTCAGTCAACTTCCTCGAAGCCTTGCTGACAAGCCACGCACAAAAACAGGAGAGAAAGCGAAGAAGAAGACGAAGAAGATGGAGAGCATTCGATGTTGCCTTCGAGAGGGAGCAAAGTGACGCGAGATATGGAGAGAGAGAGAGAGGGAACGAGGACGGCTGGGCGAGAGACGCGCTAAGGACCTTGAGGCCAGCGAAGACCGAACTGTCGCTCAAAATCCAACGAGGGGGCTGGGGCGGTTGGCGCCACTCGCGAGTGTGGATGCGGACAGTACCGCGCCGCCCGTGAAACAACTCGTCCGATCTTACGTGTGCCGCCTTTACAAGTCGACACCCTGCTTTGGTTTGGTTCCTCTGTCGGTCAGCTCATTCATGGCGCTCGGACAAGACGAGCCGCGGATCGGACCGAAAGGAGAATATATTATTATTGGAAAAATCGATCGGGATTTGTACGGCGAACGTGGGTATCTCGATGGCAATAGTCGTGGACCAATTTCGACCGACTTCGCGTATTAATTGGAAAAATGAGAACTTACATTGTACTTTATAAAGTCCTCTCCCTTTGAATTTTTCGTGGAATCACTTTTTGGCGGTGGGCTTTGAACTCATACGTTATTTTTTTTTTATTTGACAATTTGTCAAAAAATATTAGATAAACAAGGCACGAAAAGTATGATAGTGATGTACGATAAGATGGAATAAGACGGCAAATTAATAGAAAATTCTAAATTCATTTAGGGTATTAATTTACAATGATATCCTTGCGATGTGGTGGGGTTTCACAAATGCACACGCGCATAAATGCAATTTTTGTTGTTTGATACATGAATTATTTTTGTGATATATGTAATACTTTGAAAATCGGTTATGCCATGTTCAGTAAACATCATCATCCTTGTTAACATTATTTTGTTGAAAAGTTAGTATGAAGACACTTGTTAATCATAACTTTGAAAGTAGAGGAAAAAATTGTTGAAACCCTTTGACAACAAAAAAGATATACAATTTACAAAAAGTATATTACTTCCACTAGTAAAATCTATATTTCAAAGCCACATTAAATGAGACTTCACGAATGTCTATAACATGTCTCAACAGTGTAAGGCAACTTCGAAGTATCCTTCAACCTGAAAATTTTGCCAAAAAGATATTCAATAAAACTCCCGCCTGCTATAAAGCGAATCGATATGGCAAATATCAAATGATGGGTAACCTGATTAATTCTGGTAATTAATAAACAACGAACAAAAGGATAATTTAAAACGGTCAATGTCAATATCCTCTAATCTCGTAATTTATCATTTCTTCTTGTTTTACAACAATTCAATTGTGTTTGTGTTTGTTTTACTGAAAATTTCATGATAAAAAAAATATTTGGAATAATATAACAAAAACTTCAAATTGTTACATTTGTGATAAATTTAGCTTGAATTAATATGTTAAATTGTGTACTTGTGACAAATTTACCTTCTATTAGTTTTCATTAAATTTTTCCATCAAATTACTAAGTTTAATGACACGTGAAAATTGACGGATATGCAAACTTGTGATATATATGCTAATTTGTGATTTTTGGTGATATTAATTCAATTTAACAAAAAAATAATAGATAATAAATTTGTCACAAATATATCAATTAAGTGTTTTTTGTAATCAAAAAATTAGTTTAAGATAAATTTATCATAAGTATATTGCTTTAAAAAATATATATTATTAAAAAATAAAGTTATGATAAATTTGTTACGGTATATCAATTTGAAGTTTTTTATGATATTGCTTCAAAACTTTTTCAAGAAAAATTGTTAATTTTTATTTATTTGGTAACATGAAAAAGTGATTTCTTTTTATGAAAATCATTTTCCTTGATTTAATTTTTTTTTCAATTCATAAAAAACGTTTCTCGCCAATTATTCCCGATTCCTTTCGGTAAACGGACACTAAAGGGCGTTTGGTAACGTTTACGTTAAAAATTGTTTCTAGAAAAACTATTTTTCTATTTGCCCGAGAACAATTTTTGACCGAAAAGACATGTTTGGTAAACTTGTTCCTAAATAAAAAATGAATAAAAATATGTTTGGTAAATTTATATTCTTTTTTGTTTCTTTTAATTTTTTAATATTTTTATTTTATTTTTCCATTTTTCCTTTCTTTTTCTTTTTTTTTTCTTTTTTGGCCGGTCGCCAGCCTCCAGCGACCAGCCGACGGGGGCCGGCAGCCTCGCCCAGCCACGGCGATGCGAGCTTGGGCTCGCCCAGATCCAACGAGGCCGAGCCTTGCCCAGTTCCGGCGAGGCCAAGCGTCGCCAGCCCCCGGCGATGCTCCGGCGAGGTCGCCAACCCTCGACGGCCGGTCGACGGCCATGGCCGAGGCCAGGAACCGGCCAAAGAAAAAAGAAGAAGAAAAGAGAAGAGAGAGAAAAAAATGTACTTCAAAAGTGTTTAACAAAAAAATAATTTTTTTTTTATTTCTCATTTCCGTTCCAATTTTGTTAGAGAAACAAAAAACAGATTTTGAACAAAAACGTAAATAAATGCGTTTTTGTTTTTTTTTGTTCTCGAGAAAAAAAACAAAATTTTTGTTCATAAATAATGAAAAAGAACATTATTATGTAGGGCCTAAATTTATTTTCAATAGACATGGAATCAGCCTTCTCCATCTTCATTCGGTGCCACGTCGGATCCAGATCGTGGGTTTCATTACCATGCGCTCGTTGAGAGCATCAAGAAATGAAGAAGGCCCTTCGCTAGCGGACACCTGATAACCGACCATCCCTCCTCGTCACGTCATTCCATTACTCCTCATGTCATGTGCGCACGACGCCTGAGGACCCGAGTCTCTCCTCGCCCAGTCTCCGCTCTAGCGAGTCCTGTTCACGCGCGCGTATTTTAATGATGGCGACCCAACAGAGATTTTCTTCTTTTATTGTTCATGAAAATAAAGCCTAGTTTATAGAGTAGGCCTCACGATCTTATAAATATCTCATCGAACTCTCAAGAGTCAAATTGAATTAATTTCGAAGACCCTTTTTTAGGAGCTTAAGTTACATTCTTTTCGCAAAAAATGGGACATTTCAGAAAAAAAATAATTCATAAGTCATTTTTCAATAAAATGACAATATTCTATGGTATTCGATTAAAACCTGAAAATGTTTTGAAAAATATTTTCCGATATTCGATAAAAAAAAATATTTTCTAAGACTTCACCACTTAAACATGCATTATTTACCGACCTATAAATTTATCAAATATGAACTGCCTTTACCAAACAAACTTACTTTATATCTTTATTTTCTCATCATCTACTCTAAAAAATGTCCATATGGATTTTAAAAAGAAGCAAAGCATGTATAACTCTCATGAGAATCTTCCAATTGAATGGCATGTTCTTCTCTTGCGCCTTTTGAAAGAACAAAGAAGCAAAACAATAGAGCCTATTTGCATGAGCAATATACAACTGCATGGTATAATATATAAAAAAAAAAAATGATAAGCAATAGTGTAGAGTGCGTTGGCTTGGGCCTTTCTCCCTCTAACTGTGGAAGGGGGGAGGTTTGAGCCAGGGTGTGCACATTGTGCGCCTTACCTGCAATTTCGTGGGAGGTGGGTCTTTCAATACCGTCATGGGTTTACATCGTCGACTACCGGCTGCACGGCAATTCCAAGATCACAAAAAAAAAAAAAAAAAAAGTGTAGAGCGCGAGCTTGAGATCAACAAGCTCGAGGTTCGTATGGCAACAGCCAACGACTAGCCAAGAAAGTGGTTCTTCAAATTCATTACCTGATTTTCTCAAAGAGAATTTTTACAGGGGATACTAATATGCCAAGATCCAAAAAAGACAAAGACAAAGGCAAAGCCACTGCCGAACCCCCAATACACCACCAAAGCCGAAAGACTTAACATCTGTCAAGACATGGCTTAAAATGGCGTAAAAACAACCGATATTCTTACACCAAATACCTTTGAAAATAGAACACATATTACCTGATCCCATGTTGGAAACAAATAAAAGAAAAATAAAAAATAAAATAAAATAAAGAAATTAAAAATAATTCAAATTAAAAAAGAAAAAGAAAATTGAAAAATAATTCGAACAAAAAAGAAAGGAGAGGAGAAAGTAAGGATTTGTAGAGCTGTGAGATAATACAGATTAAGTGAGGAAAATGTTTTCCAATTTTAAAAAAAAGAAAAATATTTTCCTTAATTTAGAAGATTTTTTCCTTTCATGAAAAACATTTTCTCAAAGGAATTTATTTTCTGTGAAACATACGTCGGAAAATTTGGAAAACATTTTCCCATAAATTATTTTTCGCGAAATAAACGGAACCTAAATATGGTATGGGATTCCCTTTTTTGTTTAGTGATGCAAATGTTAATTTAATCTCATTTGCCTAATTTGCAAATTTTGACGTACATAATAAGATGGTAAACATTTTGAGGACGAGTGTTGATTTTAATCCTCAAAGCTAGTTATAAGGACACATAAAATGAAAGAGATAATGAAAATGATTACAATTTGTAGTTTGACGAAATAAGTTTCAATTGGATAAGATAGTTAGATTCAAAATTTACGAGAGATTGACAAAATAAATGGCATTTATATCAATTTTTCTAAATTATCATTTTTTCGACGAGTATTTACTATCTATCATATACATTCGATCTGTCCACTATTCATGATGAATTTTGTTAATGACTGCACTGCTCAAGCAACTAATGAAGAAATTCTACAATTTTAAATGTAATAATTACCATTGTATTATGCACAACTAATACCTTAAAAAGAGTGAGGGCCTGTTAATAACACCCATTTAATATTTGCCATGTATGTTTATTTACTTTATTATAGCCATGGGTTTGTTCTAGATTCGTATGGTTTATATGAATCCATGTGTAGTTGAAACTCTTAAGATTTATAATGTCCTAACTAACAAATCAAGAGTCCAATCTAATGTCCTCCACATCCTTGAAAAATCATAATTCAAATACTCTAGCTATAGTGCAACTATAAATGATAGTTTTTTCTACAAAGATGTAAGTTAGTTTACAGAGGTAAAGTTTGTCACACATATTGATTTTCATTCTGTAAATTAACATTCGATCGACCAAGATGAAAAAGAAGAAGAAGAAAACAACGACGTGTCGAGCCAAGAACATGCGAGTAAGAAAGTAAAAGTGAAATATTAAGAGGAAAAATAGGAGAGTTTTCATCACAAATGGAAGGGAGTCGCGGGCGCATCACCCATACAAGCAAATTACGGATTCGGAGTTATGCGCCTGTCGTTTCAATCGAATTACTCGTCCCGTCACGGACGAGTGGTACACGCGGCGACCAATAATTGGGCCTTAACTTTCCTCGCGTCCAGGGCCGGTAACTGGAGAGTCTCTCCCGGGGGCCGTTCTCGTCATTTCACAAGAACAGCGTGGGGGAGAGAGAAAGAGAGAGAGAGATACAGAACTAATAGGTCGAGAGAGAGAGAGAGAGACAGAGTTACAGAGAGGTAGAGAGAGAGAGAGAGACAGAGAGGTAGAGAGAGAGAGAGAGAGGGGAAGTCGTGTGTAGAGAGAGAGAGAGGGGAATTTTTTTTTTGAATCGTTAAAATTGATGGTCGAAGGGGCACAGTGAGATGGCCACAGACCAAGAGATATCGCAGGCTCTCCAGTCCCTCCTCAGGGGCTCCTCCTCCTCCTCCTCCTCCTCCTCCTCCAGCTCCAGCTCCGGCGCCACCGCCAAGCCCAACGGCCCTCCCCTCAACTCCTTCGGCGACGTCGTCCAGCAGCTCCAGTCCAAGCTCGGCGTCGACCTCTCCCACAAGGTCGACTTCATCCGCGCCCAGATCCACTTCCTCTTCCAGTCCTCCTCCGCCCCTCCCCCGCCGCAGCCGCCGCCGCAGCCGCCGCACGTGGTCCTCCCCACCACCACCACCACCACCCCCCGCAGCCGCAGCACCCGCAGCAGCAGCAGCCACCCGCCAATTTCCACCCCTCCCCCTCTGCCTTCCACTCCTTCCCGCCCGTCCGCCCCGATCTCCATGCCCAGCACCATCCCCATGTGCACCAGGTCCAGCCGGTCTCCCTTCCGGCCAAGGAAAGGTGCGATCTTTGCGTCGATTTCTGGTCGATTTTGGGGCTTTCTGTGCTTGTTAGTGGCTTGTCGGTGCCTGAGGGAGCGAAAGGTGCGATTTTTATGAGAAATTGTTTTCTATCGGTTCGCCCTTTAGGGAGTTATTAATGGGTTTGTGCTCGTGAGGTGGAGAAGAAGGGTAAAGCAGGCTCTGGTTTTGTTCTTTGCGGGTATTTTCGTGTGAGGGCTAATGGGTCTGTCTGGGGTTGGTTTGTGGCAGGTGGCTGAGAAGATTGGGGATAAAGATAAAGAGTGTTGGGTACTTTGAATTTTGGGAGATGGAAAAGGGAAAATAGGCTCGAGGATGGTTGATTAAGGTTACTGTGGGTGTAATAGAACGGAGTTTTCGGTTCATGTTGTTGAGATGGGTTATGCTATTATCAAGACGGTGCTCGGCATTAACGCTTCAGGTCCAAAAAGATATGAACAGTCGGAAATGTCTGTTGAAATGAAAGTTTGTTTTGACAAGAGGAATTGGTTCTGGGACGAACGTTTTGCTAGATGGCTGCATAAGATGGCAGAGTGTACGTGTTAGTTGTTGAAGCAGTGGGTAATTGTTTCCATTGGCCATCAATTCCTGGCCTAACATTACACAGCATTTTAAATGATTTTTCTGGCAGAGTACCTTCTCGGGGTTATTCTTTTTACTGGTTTGAGAAGGGCCTGCTAGTGCTATATTCATATAACTGCTGAGGTTGAGGCATTAGAAGTTACTTTGTCCAACTCGTTTCTATCTGTGTTGGGTCTATTTGTCCGCTTGCTTCTTTTTGTTGTGCTTCATCAACGTTTCTCTTTGTTGACATATATAAATGCTTTATCAATCAAGTTGTGGTAGAGCTAAATGCTTCGATGATACATTTGGCTTTTATAATTGCAGCGCTCCGGCTAAAGGCAAAAGAAGAGGTGGCCCTGGGGGACTAAACAAACTCTGCAATGTTTCTCCAGAGCTTCAGGCCATTGTCGGTCAGCCGGCAATGCCTAGAACTGAGGTTCCAAGTCCTATCATGGCTTTAAATCTGAATTGTCTGGATTCTCACTATTCGCTTACATATTGAGGAAGAATCTCTTAACTTTTGTACGTAGATCGTGAGGCAACTATGGGCATATATTAGGAAGAACAATCTCCAAGACCCAAATAACAAGAGAAAGATAATTTGCAATGATGAGCTGCGTTTGGTGTTCGAAACAGATTGCACTGACATGTTCAAGATGAACAAATTACTAGCTAAGCACATCAGCTCTATGGAACCCACTAGTACGTATAGTGTCCAAGCAACCTCTTTTTGCAAATGAATATGTGTTAAACTTAACTTTGTGGTGAATGATTTCCTGCTATGTTTTCTTTAGAAGCATCAGAGTCAAAGAAGCTCAAGGTAGAACCTGATTCTGGAGTCAGGAGCAGTACTGAAACTGGTCCATCAGTCAAAATATCTGAAGAACTGGCAAACTTTTTTGGGGTTAGCGAGTCAGAGATGCTTCAGTCAGAAATCACCAGACGGATTTGGGAGTACATAAATGTCAACCAGCTGCAGGTAGTAGCTGTGACTGAGTTATTGGAAGCATTGCTCATGCTTAGCACTTCTTTCATATCGAGGATTCTGAAGGATGGTTTGGGAGATTGATACATAACTGTTTCAATTCGTTGAGCTTCAATGATTTTGTGTTGATCTGTGACCCTTCGATTTCTTTATCATGAATTGCTTTACTAAGTTGATTGCCACATTGGTTAAAAGCTGTCTGCAGAATTTTACCAGGATCAATCTGATAGAAAGCTAATGATGCCTCCTAGAGGTCTTGTAGGAGGGCCATGTTCCGGGGGCAAGTTAGTGATCTCATTTTACCCGAAGTCAAAGACTTGGTGCAATAGAACAAAGTCATTTAAAATATTTGGTGTGGCATGTTAAATTTCACTCTGCCAGTTTAAAGCCGAAATTTTAGTGACAGAGAGTGTATCCATTATGTCTGCACATTGATGCATGCAATGTATTACCATTATTACTCTTAAGAGGAGCCAACTCAAGACCCAAGAGGTCTTGAGTTCTGTGCCTCAGCTTCTCTCATCCTTGTGCACCTGCCTTTCAAAATCATCATGCTGTACGAGATGCTTTCTGTTTGGCCACATTATTTTTGCCAAACTAGTGAAGAGTCCAAGTGAAAAGTCACAGCAAAGTGATAGTGTTGACTTTGTTTTGGCTTCATATACATTTCAGGATCCTCGAAACACGATGGTGATTCTCTGTGATGCAAAGCTTCAAGAGATTTTTGGATGTGAAAGAATTCAAGCCCTTGGAATACCTGAAGTTTTGGCACAGCGACACCTGATCAGAAGATCGTAGTTGAATGTGTTGGCTGGTTAGTAATCTGAGATGGATCTCTGTGATTTCTGTTCTAAATGAATTATATTTAGTGCTTTCTCAGAAGATCTTAGCACAGGTGTTGCTGGCTGTTGGTTCCCAGGTCTTTGTATTTTCAATATTCTTGAAAAAAGAAATGCAAGATTGTATGAGTTTGTTTTTGAGTACTCTTTTTGAGTCATACCGTTCTAATTAGTCTAAAACAGCATATATGATTCCTCAGGGTATATGATCTGAGAGAGTTTTGATGAATTGCTCCCCTTCCTGTCTGGTTTCTTCCGGTTCCTTTGTTGATTGTGTTTTTTATTGAATCTCTTTATATTAGTACATTTTCCAATTTACAGTCTTGTATGCGTTTCTAGATGTTCTAGTTTATCATGCCCTTATAGATATGGCAACTCCAGTCCTATTAAGCCAGTACTGTCATTGCTCAATGTTAGCTCTAGGGATCATTGGTCGTCAGAGTTGCTTGATTAATTGTTTTGTTTCTCTTTTCCTCTCCTTTTCAGTGTGCAGTTGACATGAATAAGAAACACTTAGCCTCGCCTCTTGATTTGCATATTGCTAAACTTGGTTTTTCCATGTGTGCTGATATGTTCTACCTCGGTTAAAGCCTGCCTTACATTTGACTGTATTTTGTATCTTGTGCTGCTTGCAGGGGTGCCTTGGTTGCTGGACTTGCTGAAGTAGTTTTTATGGATTTCTGCAATCAGTGTTTTTAGGGGACAATTTCAGTTTAGTAATCTCTCTACCTTTGTACAGGATGAAAATCTTTTGTCTGAAACGGCACAGTAATCGTAGTCTCTGCTTTCCTGACATGGTATTTTAGGTTAGACCTATCCTTGGGAAATTCTAACCCCTGTAAAGTACAATCGGAGAAACATGAATGTGTAAAACTTTGACATTTTCATTTGCAAGTATGAAATGTTTTCTGTGCAATCTAGTCTATCCACAGAGCTACTCCAGGTCTCGGTCTAAGCTGCTTAAGAGTTCCATGTCGAGTTTCGGAAGCCTCTTTTGACCGGTGATGGACATGCCCGGTACCCAATACCTTCGTCATGGATGATCACATGGTCCACGAGGATGGATATGGCACAATTTCTAGAACCAGACCGGTTAATATTAACGCGGGCCCCTCAATGAAGCTCCTTCTCTTCTGGTCGAAAGAGAGCCATGATTGCCATTTGACAAAACACGTACATGTTTTGTGCGTTTTGCTAATTACAAGATCCTTTGCTCAACCTGTTGCGAGATACTTGTTCTAACCATCTTGCATGACGATTTCATGCACAACGTGCGATTTCGATCTTCAACCTGTAAATGTTGCCGATTTACATGATTGGTAACCGATGGCAACAGCACCAAAAAAGGCAAAAAAAAAAAGAAGAAAAACCAGACAGATGCACGTCCGACAAGTTTGGCCAAAACACAAGGAAAATTCGTCATAGACATGTTCCTCCTAGGTGTTCACCAAAAGAGAGGAATTCGAGATTCTTTGAGCGCGCATCTCTGTCTACCAGCTGCTTTCCCCTCGAGTCCGGACACCTAGAAGCGACCTTGAACAGCCGAAATGGGTACGCTTTGACATATGCATGACTTGTGCATAATCTGGGGACGGAAAGTCATACTACTTGCGTCAGTGCTCAAACAACCGAAACCGGTATGGTTAGCCAGTCCTCTTCAGTAACTAACACACAGAGTTGTTGCGGCATGGCCCGCCGAATATAGGTCTCATGTAAGCATCATCGAACTTCCTCCAGTAGGAATGTATAGTGTGCACTGGCCTCTCTATCAACATTGACAAACTGTCCTTCGCACGAAGGATGTTGGTGGCAGCAGACTCTTCCATGGATAGCATTGGCACGGTCATATCCTCTTTCGGCATTTTTGCTTCTCGAGGTTGCTGACCGTTGGCTGTGCTATGCGGTAGCAGACAATAAATCAGTGGCTTTGTCAGAAACCCAAACACCTGCACTCACCATCAGTTCAATCGGGGTCTGCTCATTAAAATTCATAGAATGCCACCCGTAAAGGGGAAAAGAGGTGTGTGGGTGGAGCTCAAAGCTATGGGAATTAATTCCAGGTAAAGACCACTGACAGACCATACCAATGTACTAAATAGGACGACGATTATGGTGTTAGTAACCATCGTGGCATTGACAGGATCACTTGTGACTCCAGAATATGTGAACTTGGAATGCAAACAAAGAGAAATGGCTCGTTAGTTTAAGATTATCCAAGCAAGCGAATATCTGTAACTTACATGTAGTTACCTTGGACTCTAAAATTTCTAGCTGAATGTGCAACGCACCTGTTTAAAAGCCAGAGCAATGGAAACTGCCCCTCTCATCAGTCCGGCCCACCAAATTACTACCTAGTAAAGATAGCAAGTTTACTGATGGGGAAACATGAAATGCTCTGCTTCATAGCACATTAAATGGAACGAAAAACCAGGAAAATGTTAACCTGATGGTTGAGGGTAATCATTGATGACCTCTCAGCACGTCTATTCATGTAGTTGGAAAAAACTGACAGAGGGAACACAAATGCAGCACGGCCGACCAATATAAGCATAAGTAAGGTACCGTAGATGCCTAGTGAAGTCCCTAAACTGCAACAGAGAAAAAGTTGGAAGGAGCAGAGATTTGCCAAAAAATGACACTGAAACTGCTTGTCTCCCTTGTAACTTGAATAAAATCTGGATGTTGCAACTAACTGTGCATTTGTAGGGCCACTATGAGTTGATACAATCAAGACGATATCTGAAACAGAAATAGCAGGCATAGACTCTTGAACAAAAATTATCCTCGGTGCTTTGCTATGTCCGATGGCTCCTTCAAGGAGCCACAAGCATATGGCTAGGCATAGTCCCATGTGGATCAGTAACAGCAGACCAAAGACAGCAGGCAACCACCAAAAACAACAGATCCTTCCAGTTCATGGCTTCTCTTCAACTTCTCTAGATAATACGGTTACTTTAGGGAAAAGTCACACAGGGTGTGCCATTTTTGGCCGATACAGCTAGAAGGAAGGTTAAGACGAGATTGCAAGATTGGCAATAGAAAATTGATGTTATCATTAATAGACTGCTTAACCGTCTTCTTTAAGATTTAAGATATGCATTATATATTATGAGAAGCAAATTGTGTTAACTTTAGCATTTTTGCTCTTTTCAAGTGATGCCCCAAAATTTCAGATCATAGAGTGATGAAAGGGATCAGGGATAAAAGAAAATGGAGGAAGGCATCCAGACAGCTCACAAGCAATGACCACCAGTTCAAGTCTGACTTATTCTCCACAGCAACTAACTGCAGGCTGAAAATTAGTACCTCAACTTTGTCATCTTCCACTTCTCGATGTCAAGAGCATCCATTCCCACATAGAGGAATATAAATGTTTCAGCAACAAAGGACATCATTGCAAACACATGCCTACAGAAAGTTATTTTACAGCATTTAAGTGTCAGTCTTATCCAAGGTTGATACTGAAGAATGATCTTAACATCACCATTCTACATGCCTGGTCGTAATTCTTGAGCTCTCAGTCACATTATGCCATGCATAGTGTGACATGAGAATGCCACAAAAGAAAACAGTCAGAATCCCACTTAACTCCAAAAGCTGTACAGAGAGCAAGGATCATCTCAGATGTTAAGAATTGACTCATTTGTGGCTAGACTAGAAGCTAATGATGTCTTCCAGAATACGTACCTCAGCTAACATGTAAGAAAGATATGCCATCAGGACCATCAATGCAATTTCCCTCACACTTGAATGTCTGAAGGTAAATACCCAGAAAAGATAAACAAAGGCTTAGAAATTAGTTTCTTACTCATGGCGAAGTCTGTAGACTCAACAGCCAGTAATCTAAAAGATCTAGCACCAACGCCATCTTTGGCGTGTCCTCTGCAGCAAACAAATATCTTTGCAGTTTAGAAGAGCTTACCTTCCGAAGTATAACATTTTGAGGCAAAATGACGTCAGAAGTCCAGCCTGCATAAAATGTAAGCAATAGTATCATACAAGAAGACAAGTCAAAAGAGACTTGTGGAGGACATTTTATTTTAAGGCACCGCATTAGTGTCAGTTTCCAATGATCACCAAAAAAAAAAAAAGTGTCAATGTCAACATAAACAAGGAGATCCAAAATGATCTTTTACATAGAAAAGAACCTGTCACTTGAGGTTCATTGGAAGCATCCAACTGGGGGCTTCACAAGATTGCAGTATTATATCACTCACCATCGGCTCATAGATCAATCTGATCTTGTTCTTAAATACATGCAGGGCATTTGGACTGAAGCCACACCATGAAGTAGCACAATCTCGCATGGTGTATCTATTCGATTTATACCACTCATAGCATGTATTCAGGTATATCCAAGGTTTTACTTCTATTTAGGGTTTAGGGTTTAGCCAAAGTTTTACTACCGCGATTCACACCGTATCAGAATCAAATCAATGCCAGTGGCTCATTACACATCAAGCAATCATGTAACACGTGCACTATAGATGCATAAAGTCACAAATCAGTTAGTTCTAATTTAACATAATGCGTGCAGCTTATCTTATACTTACAATAACCCCTAAACCAGTACTGGTGGAAAATAAGTAAAGAAAGTCTCCAATTATATGAAGGGCATTCTTGCTGTCAAGTCTGGTAACATCGAGCTTCTGCACTGCATTGAAAAGAACCACTGATGTTGCATCATTCACCACTCCTTCTCCGAAGACTAGGCTATACAGCAGAGGAGTCTCATCTTGATGGAGAACCTACACATTCGAATAATACAATAGGAAGTCTTCAGACAATAGAGGAAAGAAGATAGAGAAACATCATAAACCAACCTGGAGTGTGCACACTGTATCTGTTGATGAAAATATTGTCCCAACCACTAATGTTAACAAAGACATTGCAGCAAGCTGTTAAAAATCTGATGAAACGGTTATTATTTTAGGGTTAGGCAAAAAAGACAATGACCTCACCAAGGTAGTCTCGAGCTGTCAGACCAATGAAATTTAACCTGGGGAAAAGCCACCAGCTGCCTAAGCCAATAGTAAAGAAGATCAAAACTTAGACTGATATCAGAAAATGGGACTTTCAATGAAGAAGATTACTGTAAGTAGATGGTTCAAAGAATCGACAAAGAATTGCTAAGTGATATACCAACTGTTATTATGAAGGTTGAAATAAATACGCCAACCACCCCAAAGAGCATTATGGTGAAGAAATTTTGGAAGAACTGTTTCTTCTTGACCTGAAATCTGAAAGTAAGCATATCTATTCAGCCACTTGTCTCACAGATGACAAATCCATTGAAGACGTTTCAAAATAGTTCATGAGAAAGCCATTTTCACCCAGCATTGAATATTATAGGTGGAAGGAGATATATGAAGAACAATTCTTCGTTGAACGTCAGAATGTGAGAATTTTTTCCCTTGCTCAGGACCAAGATAATAGTTCCGCTAAGACAACCCTGTGCAAAAGCAATACTAGCAGATTAGCATAACTCCAGAGTTCTGCACAATCGAAAGAGATTCAATATGTAGCTCTACTGCTTCATGTTTTGATACTTTCAGAATGCCAAGTCAACTAGTAATTAAAGAAATGAAGCATATCCCATTACATCAGATATTAGTAGTGCTGCAAATGTGTAGGAGCAATAAACACATGCTATGCACGAATTCTGTAAATTATTATGCTATTCTTCAGACGATGATTCTTTACCCCAGTAAGAAAAGATTGTCTCGATTAGCAAAATTGTACTCAGTTAATTTGCACTTCCGCACTTATGTAACAAAATCTGATATAATGAACACAACAAGAAAACGCAAAATCGAACTAAAATAACGATTTCCAGCCATCATTTCTTTTCCCTGGAGCCAGAGTGTAGCACAAGTACCATTTCTCTAAATGCAGTTTTACGAGTGATTTCCTACTCGGTTATAGTTGATGACATTCATGTACATCTGCAACCTTAACTACATCAAACTACTACTTTGAACCACATAGAACGGCGTTCATCTAGCATGATTTTCTAATGGTCGGTCAGAAAGAAACAAACTGCTCTGGCCTGTTGTACAAAAGAAATAGCGATAATTATCTCACGACTCGAAAGCTATCAAAACCATGGCCAAATGCTTCATGTTCGAGCCACTGTCAGAAGCAGCAGCAGCTCCTACTATGATCGACAAAGCACTATCGTCTTCAAGGAGCGCTAGTCTAACGTTACTTTCAGCTCAGATTTTCACAAAACGGCCAGAACCAAGAAGGCAGCACGCGTGTGGATCTCAACCAGAGAGAGAGAGAGAGAGAGGTGGCGGTACGATCAAGATGGCGGTGATGGACTCGTTCACCCATCGGTTCTCCTCGAGCAAGTGGCCGACGACCAGGCAGAGGCAGAGGACGGCGACGAACACCGTGATCGGCACCACCTGCGCGTGCTCGGTCCCGAGGTTGGCGGCGAGCTCCCGCAACGTCATCGCCACCGTCATCGTCTTCTCGCTTTCACTCCGGCGCAAACAGAACGCGAGGCATCAGAGAGAGAAGAGAGAGAGAGAGAGAGAGAGTGCGTGTGTTTTAGTTTGCCGGGAAAAGTGAGTTTAATGCCGAGTGTTTGCAGGCGGGCTTGACACGTGAGGAAGACGGCGCTGCGACATCACACGTGTCGGACGCATCTCGCTTCAGACTACGAAAACGGAAACCGAGGGACACTCTTTCCGATTCTATCCAACACGTTCCCCCGTGTGCGCATCGGTCTAGGTTTAACCCGACAGTCGGACCGGACCGGACCGGACTATATGGAGCAAGTCGGTTCGGGATGGTTTTCTAGAGGACCGGTCCAGTCCTCAATTCTAAAAATTGGGAACCTGGGAACTGGGCCGCCTAAGATTTCTAATTTCTTTATTCTAAAATAAACTTTAATTGGTGCATTAGATTTTCCTTGTAACTTTGAGAAACTCCTACTTATATAGAATAAAAGAAGCCAAAAGGAAAAAAGAATTCGCCAATTTCTAGAACATAGTAGACCGGTTACCGATTCCACAAAATGACAACCGATCATTTCCAGTCTAATTTCAAGTCTCAAGATGAGAATCGACTATTCCTAGAACCAACCACTTCTATTATTATTATTTTATTTTATTTGTTCCAAAATCACTCTTAATTTGCACATGCCATTATCTCAAAAGTGCACATCTATGAAATGAGTAGGTTGCAATTGGCATTGTGCGCACTATGTTGGCACAAACGCACTTGAAGGATCAATTAGATCTAAGCAGTAGCTCTTCTAAGTAAGCGTTGAATGGTGAGCGTTGAAGGTGAGGGAGAGAATATTGGTATTTTGTTGGCAAGTGTCGTCCATGCAATATTTCGAGGGGCCTCATTGACCGGCTTTGTTGAGAGATTTCCCTAGGCTTGGCTATCTACCAGATCACCTTTAGAATATGGATACTAGTAGAGGGTTTGCTTTGGAATTGCAAGAATCATGTAATTAAACTTCAATTAATATGAGAGTGCTCTAAATCATTTATCAGGCCAAGACTCATTTAATCATGCACGCGCATATCACTCATCCACGGGCAATAAAAAAGGCAACCAACCAAACTAAGACAACATCCATCTAATTCTTGCCTATTCCACACATTCTAGCACACGTTCAGAACTGTAACGGAGCATAGAAGACCGCAAATCGTGATCGTTTGATGACCAATTCACATGACATTGAAGCCCTATCTTCCTGCAAACGCATATGATCCTGCTTGATTAAGTAACATCAATCCAAGACCAAATTGATACCGAATTAAACAAAGCAACCACGGTCAGTATGTAATACTTGTATTTTGGCATATTCAAGTTCGTTTATGACTATAATTCTAGTAAAATTGGCACGAGATTCACTATAATACTTTCATAGCATGAACATATATGATCTCCTATAGGGGTGTGCAAAAGAATTGGGAACTGCCTAGAATAGGACCAGACTGGACTTGACTGAAACCAATGGTTCCCAAGAAAACCAGTTCGGTTTTTGATTTCAATAATTGGAACTAGTAGCTACCGGTCTGATTCTTAATTCTAAATGTGAAATCACTCACCCACCCATAAGAACCCGACCTATAATATATAAATATATATTTAATTTTTAAGAAAAATTTCTGACCAAAAAAATTTAAGAAAAATGAAAACCCTAAAATCCCTAATATGAAGTTTAACACTCATTAATTGAGTGTTTGTCTTGTCTTACTCTCACCTCGCATGAGTCATTTCTCTATCTCTCACTCACGGCTTGACTTTCAATCTCAACGCCCATCAACTCACAATGTCAACTCTCAACTTTTAATATTTCTTCAATTCTTTTACTATTCTTGCAATTAAGAATAAGGAAGTTATTTGTTTTTTGCTTTACTTTGGTTTATCGAAAAATGTTGCAGTGAATGTGCCAAGCTTGATGGGACCGCTTCCATGAACCCACCTGGGAATTGGATCAGCTTGGCGGTTTGGTTTTCGAGTGGATCCATAGGACTAACGGGTGGTTCCCGATTTCAATTTTTCAGAATCGATCTTTAGTGTGTGGTTCATGGCTCCAAGGTGGGAATCGCCACCTAAACAATGCTCATCCCTAATCCCATAACCAAACTAGCCTCAAGTTGGAACCAAATGCACATCAAATCGGGAGATCTAGACATGGTCATCATACATGAATTGATTTCCAATAGAATTTGATTCATTCATGACATAATTTCTTTCCCAAGAGAATATGAAATTTGCCATAACAGATTATTATATCACTACACATGCTTTTTTCAATGGGATAGCATAAAACTAATGAGCAATTCGCATCAAATCAGGGCTGCAACAATCGCAAACCGGCATGTATTGACAAGGTTTCAACAGATTCAAAATAAGTTTGAAATTGAATACTTATCTTTTCCTTATGAAGAAACAAAACTCAAATATGCTTATATGACCAGACAAGTGGAGAGTGGTGTGGGTCCCACTAAGAATTGTCTACAATTTTCATCCAATACTCACTTTCTTCACGGGAAAAAAATCTAAAAAATCTTATTATATGACGGTCAATTTAGTCATAAGCCTTTTAATTGTGTTCTCTAAGTCATAAATATCTCGACAACTTGTCAATTTAGTCCTAAACATTTAAATGATTTACTAATTTAATCATTTTAGCTAATTTTGATTGGAAATCATCGGCAATTGTCCTATGTGATATAATTTGTGCTAACATCAGTAATATTTATAATTTTTTTTTTTGTAAATTTATGAATTTTTTCCTTTCCTTTTATTTTCTCTTTCTTTTTTTCCTTTTTCCATGTTCTTTTTCTTTTTCCGCCATCAACAAGACTCGGTAGAGGGTAAAAGAGAAAATAAAAAAGACAAAGTAAAGAGAAGAAAGGAGAAAACATAATATTTTAAAAAATTATCTATGCACAAAGATCGTATCATCTAAAACGATCGCTGATTGAACTACCACATTACGAAATTCTAGTTAAAATTGGTCAGAAAGACTAAATTAGCAAATCATTAGAAGGTTTAGGACTAAACTAACAAATGATCAAAATGTTTATGACTAAATTGACAAGTTGTCATAAGGTTTACAATTAATTCGGCACAACTAAAAAAGGTTCATAAGTGAGTTAGTTATCATACAACAGGTTTGGAATTTTTTTGGACAATTTTCAACTGTGATTTAAAAACAATTACTTAGCCAAAATCAAGGAACTATTGGCATGTTGTAAAATAATAATCAGGAATGCCCATCTTTGATATTTTTGTCAACATCTCATTGTTTCCGAATGTGTCCATCCAACGCTGGAAAATATCACAATGTGATAAAGAATCGATTAAAAAAGATCTAATAATTAAAATTAGGAAAGGAATCTGACTTGCCCTTTAGGAGCAGTGCTTCAATTTATGAATTTTTATTATTTTACTATTTAATAACTCAAAATTCTATTTTGACAACTAAATTTTTGCAATTTGAAAATTTAAAATAGACTTTTCAAGTAATTAACTATTATTTAATGGATGAAAATGGGAGAATTTTTTAATCCCATTTCAACCATTGTTCCACGATCTCTTTCTTGGTCAACTCTGAACTGAGGCGTTGATCAAGTGTTTGATGAAATATTGGAGAGGTTCAAAATTTCGTATATTGTCTATTGAAAGTCGTCAAGCTCCCGAGGTCGATATCCTAGAGATTGCTTATTGATGACAGTGGTTGAGAGGGTTTGAGTTGTTATGTACATAAGGAGATCGTTGGAGATGAGATTTTTAAAGATTTTTAGAAAAATAATGATTTTAAAAGACTTTTGGTCCTATCTTAAGTTTTAGATTTTCAAAAATTTCAAAATCTTCCTAAGGTTGAATCAAATATTGGATTGGATATTTCTACAATCCGGAGAATGATTAAAGGATATCAAATCCCCTTTATCCTATCATATTTCAATCGAATCTCGACAACCAAATGACACTTGAGGAATTCGTGCGACAAATATGATCCTTTCAGAAAAGGAAACAGGAGTGACTCCGGTCACAATATCTTCACACCCTATTTTCAAGCTTGCCGGTAAATGTCTCAGCATCATTTTCCACAACACATTAATTATACTGGCAGGGAAGCGGATTTCTCTACTTTCCTCAGGCTGCAAAAGGCACAAAATCAAAGAACCTTATCCAGTCATCATGTTGCTACTTGTAAGAGACATGGAAGAATCTCGAAGATCTTGTTACCTTACTAGTCATCTTGTAAAGCTTATAAAAATCTGATATACTTTTTATTGTTTCTTATTCATATCAGTGAGAAACATTTCTTCAGTCACAGTCGCAACCGACGCACAGTAAAAAAAAGGGAAAAGCAGAAATGGAATGGAGATTGACCTTTCCAACCGCGAGCTTGCTTATGCTCATGCTTATGTCGTCGCTCGCTAAGAATCAAGCACAAGCACGAAATGTCTTCAATATCAAAGATTTTGGAGCAGTTGATGATGGAAATACTGACGGTAGCAAAGTAATTTTAACACCATTTACATTTCGTTCGTCTTTGCGTGCCCTTTTGCTTTCACGTAATGTAAGACATGGAGCGTATGATTTTTGTAGGCTTTATCCGATGCGTGGAGTAAAGCTTGTAACTCGCGAGGGACCGCTGTCGTTTTAATCCCAAGCGGCACTTATCTGCTGGGTCCAGTGCGGCTCGCGGGTCCTTGCAATGGCGCAATAGAATTTCAAATCAAAGGGGATCTGAAGGCTTTTAATAGCCCTCAACTCGGTATCGATCATTGGATTACATTCAGGTACATTGAGGATCTGACGATTACCGGAGGAGGAGTGCTTGATGGCCAAGGAGCTGCTGCATGGCCGTCTAACGACTGCAAGAAAAACCCCAATTGCCAGGCACTTCCAGTGGTATGTTTCTTTTCTTTCTTTTCCTTCCCTCTTTTTTTTTACAGCTTTCTTAAGTAGAGAAAACCCATTTCATAGATTTGGAAGCCAAGTTAAAAAGCACTGACGTTGTGTGTGATTTTCTCCCACTGTGCGTCTATTTTCACCAGACCATGAGACTTGATTTCGTGTCGAACGCACGGATTCACGATGTGACATCTCTCAACAGCAAGAACTTCCACTTCAATATTTTCTCCTGCAAAAACATCACCTTTGAGCGCGTTACCATAAAAGCTCCGGACGAAAGCCCGAATACTGATGGAATCCACATGGCTCTCTCCAGCAACGTTTTCATCAGAGATTCGGACATAGGCACCGGAGACGACTGCATATCTCTAGGGCCTGGAAGCAAAAACATAAACATGACAGACATTACTTGCGGGCCTGGGCACGGTATAAGTATCGGGAGCCTTGGAGGTACGCCAAATGAACCGGCCGTGGCTAAGGTGTTCTTAGGGAGCAGCACCTTCACAGGCACTACGAATGCCTTGCGGATCAAAACGAGGGCTCCCTCATTCCAAGGCGCTGTTAAAGACATCACCTTTCAAGACATTAACGTCAAAAATGCTGACAATCCTATAATCATTGAACAGCAATACTGCCCATCAAAAACATGTAGCTCCCAGGTATACGTTCTCTTTGGCAACATGCACGACATTTTGCACCTACTAGAAGATCACCTTCATGCAATACACCAAACGGGAGAATAGAGGGAAAAGATTCATGGAAGTATTTACACGAAAACCACGGTCATGGTCTCACACACACAAACACACACGGACTCTACATGTTATCACGTCCAGGCATCATTTTACTCTTACCTTTTTAAAAGGGCAAGAAAAACTTCATCTGGTCATTACCATACCTGCTAGAATGGTGTGAAAATGAAGTTGCTATAAGTTCTCAAAACGGGAAAAAGCATTAATTCATTATATGACACTTTCGGTTATTATACTTACGAACATGACAACACAAGATACTGACCATGTTCATTCTTGTCATCCTTCCTGAAGTCCTCACAAGTAAAGATCAGCAACGTTAAGTTCAGCAACATCAGAGGCACTTCAAGTTCGTCAGTTGCAATTAATATTAATTGCAGCCCAGCTGTTCCATGCACAGGCATCGAACTTAGAGACATTGACTTAAAGTATGATGGAAGTGATGGAAATAATGAAAAAGCATCATCAGTTTGTGAAAATGCGCAAGGTACCGCTTATGGCACACAAAATCCTCCCTCGTGCTGGAAAAGTTCTACTCTCCGCAAGCTCCATTTTATCTAGCTCATCCCTGGATCGGCACAGAATCAATCATCTGTTACAGTCCTCTAATCAAATTCACAGCATCAGCCAAAGAGTAGATGGCCTTTGTATCACTCTGCCGAATGTACTGAAGTTACCTGTATTGCAATTTCCCTAATTTTTGTAATTATGATTTCTCATCATGAGAAGAAAAAAATAAGACTTACATGACGAACGCATTGAAGATTCAGATTCTTTGTAATCAAAACTTCCAAAGGACATCCACTTTGTAATGCTCTCGCACATCATTAGATAAAAAGGTGCCAACCTTGACTTTGAATTAAAACTGGACACAACACGATCTTCGGGCTCGGATTTTCACAAGCAAGTGAGATGGAAAGCGAATTTATGAAATGGACGAGGCTTATGCAAACCGTGCATACTTGTCTCCCTGTGAAAAAGTATTAAAACCCAATGGATAAACGATTGAGCACATTGATCCTTGCAATCTGTACACCACCCCCACCGCAAAATGCTGCTAAGGGCACATTTGGTAATGTTTATGTTCCGGGAAACAATTTTTGAACATAAATAATTTTTTTTTCAAGAACAATTTCTGAGTATAAGAACTCGTTTGGTAACTAAAAAATTTCTATTCCAGAAATAGAAATGCGTTTAGTACACTTATAAAATTTTGTTGTTTCTTTTAATTTTTCAATATTTTTATTTTCTTTTCTTTTTTTTTCTTTCTTTTCTCTTTGTGGCCGCCATGGCTCGACGTCTCCGGGGTCAGCGACGCTTCAGCAAGGTCGCCAGCCATGGCAAAGGCCGACAACCGGTCAAAAGGAAGAAGAAGAAGAAAAGAAGAAAAGAAAGAGAAGAAAAAAAATAGAAGAGAGAAAAATTGTTTCTTGGAATTGTTCCTAGAACAATAAACAACTTTTTTTCTACTTTTTATTTTTATTCCAAATTTGTTCCCCGGAACAAAAGAACAGAAATTTTTGTTCCGGGGAATAGGAACACTTTTTACCAAACGTAGCCTAAATATCCAAAAGAAGACGATGCCGTATAATATATATACATATATATATATATATATATATATTTATATATTTGCATTACGAATTTGATATAAATTGAATCGTGCCTTTCACTTCACTACCGCTAGCCTCTGCAAGTTTCTATAAAACACAAAGGTTAACAACGTTGAATTCCTTGCGAAGATTTTCTTGTCATTGGTTGAAAACTAAAATCGAAATGCACTTCACGAAAAACCAAAAGATATCACTCCTGGCACTAATTCCTGCGGTACTCGCAGATGGCGAAGATGATTTAGCTGTCAAGTACACGACTTCTCGAGCTCTCTGGCAAGCCACATAAGCAAGCTATATTAATAAAGAATTATCACATATGATTTCTAGTTAGGATTGCTGGACTTGATACCCAGGTGTCCCAATTTTATTTTTTTTTAAATAACACTTAAATGTGCATTTCATAACTTTTTTAGCGCTTAAGTATCCCCATGCCAAGTTTTAGCACTTGCGCTGTTCTGCTGCCCATATACACATAAAAGTTTAAAGTGAGTTAATAGGTGGATATAGATTCTTATAGGTTGTATGTAATATGAAATTATTTTAGTAAATGGGTCATATTAGACACAAGTCACTGAATCTGTATTGTATATAAATGAGTCAAAATGAGTTAAATTGATCAATTTGGGTTAAACCATTTTCGATCCAACCTAAATCCAAACTGGCCACCTGTTTGACGGTCCTAAGTGTGAGGGAATTGTGCTCACCTAATGGCTCATTAGCACTAGACGAATTTTTCATTAAAATTACTGTCATAAACCAGCAGGAGTACACGACTTCTCGAGCTTCCATATGACTGTTTATGTCCATTGAACACATCCATTGATTACAGATCCATTTAAGGACACAATCAGATTCCTAGATGACCTTCAGATAATCCATTACTCCTTGTAATTAGATTGCTTTGGTAACTAAATAGGAGATACGTCAGAAAGAAAGAAATTCAGTAATGGGAAAGCTTAAGGATGCCAGATTCGTTGAGACAAATATGGTTGTTTCGCACAAGGAAACAGGAATCAACTCAATAACTTCAGATAATCCATTTTCACAATATATTAATTATACAGGCCACTCGAGGCAGACGATCGGATTACTATGTTCCTCCAACTGGAAAGTGCAAAGGAAGAAGAAACAGAAGCACAGTAATGTTGCTGCCATTTTCGACACAAAAAACACTTGTATAAATATCAGGACATTTCTTCTCTCAGAGTCACAACGAACACACAGTTCAGAAGTGACAAGCAGGAAGAAATGGAGTGGAGATTTACTTTTCCAACCGTGAGCTTGTTAATACTTAAGTTGGCACTCACTAGCAATCAAGCACAAGCAGGTGTCTTCAATATCAAAAAATTTGGAGCAGTCGGTGATGGGAAGACTGACAACAGCAAAGTAATTTAACACCATTCTTTTTTTTCAACAATTTAACACCATTTACATTTCATAGTCACTGCATGGTTCTTAGCATGGCCTCATAATGCAAGATATAAGCATATGATTTTTGTAGGCTTTATCCAATGCATGGAATAGAGCTTGTCACTCGCAAGGGACCAGTATCATCTTAATCCCAAGCGGAACTTACCTGTTGGGTCCAGTGCGGCTCGTGGGTCCCTGCAATGGCCCGATAGAATTTCAGATCAAAGGGGCTCTGAGAGCTTCTAATAGCCCTCAACTCGGTATCGACCATTGGATTACATTCAGGTTCATTGATAGGCTGAGGATTACCGGAGGAGTGCTTGATGGCCAAGGAGCTGCTTCTTGGCCGTATAATGACTGCCGCAAAAACCCCAATTGCAAGTCTCTCTCAGTGGTATGTTTCTTTTCTTTCTTTTCCTTCCCTTATTTTTTACAGCTTTCTTAAGTTGAGGAAACCCATTTCATAGATGTAAAAGCCAAGTTAAAATCACTAACGTTTTGTGTGATTTTCTTCCACTGTGCGTCTATTTTCACCAGACAATGAGGCTTGATTTCGTGACGAAAGCATGGATTCGCCATGTGACATCTCTCAACAGCAAGAACTTCCACTTCAATCTTTTCTCCTGCAAAGACATCACCTTTGATCATGTCACAATTACAGCTCCTGAGGACAGTCCGAATACCGATGGAATCCACATGGCTCGCTCCAGCAACGTTTTCGTCAGGGACTCGGTCATATCTACCGGAGATGACTGCATATCTCTTGGGCCTGGCAGCAAAAACATAAAAGTGACGGGCATTGCTTGCGGGCCCGGGCATGGAATCAGTGTCGGGAGCCTCGGGGGTACGCCAAATGAACCGCCTGTAACTACGGTTTTTGTTAGGAACTGCACCTTCACGGACACACAGAATGGCATGAGGATCAAAACGCGGGCTCCCTCATACCAAGGCGTTGTTCAAGACATCACCTTTCAAGACATCATCGTCAAAAATGCTGGCAATCCTATAATCATTGATCAGCAGTACTGCCCATCAAAAAAATGTCGAAACCAGGTATCCGTTCTCTTTGGCAACATGCACCGCATTTCGCACCTACTAGAAGATCAACTTGGTGCAATCGACAAAGAGGAGAATAGAAGGAAAAGATTCATGGAAGTATTTACATGAAAATCACGGTCATGGTCACATGCACATACACACGCGGACTCTACATGTTATCACGTCCGGGCATGATTTTACTATACCTTTTTAAAAGGGGAAGGAAAACTTCATCTGGTGATTTATATACCTGCTAGATGGTTTGAATATGAAGTTGCTATATGTTCTCAAGACGGGAAAAAGCATAGATTTTCTCTGCTACTCTGCTAATAGAACAGTTCCAATTTATTTTATTATATGACACTGTCGTTTATCATACTTACGGGAACGTGACAACACAAGATACTGACCATGTTCATTCTTGCCCTCCTTCCTGAAGGCCTCAAAAGTGAAGATCAGTGACGTTGGGTTCAGAAACATCCGCGGCACTACAAGTTCGTTAGTTGCAGTTAATATTAATTGCAGCCCAGCTGTTCCATGAACAGGCATCGAACTTAGAGACATCGACTTGGAGTATGATGGAAGAGGTGGAAAGGCATCATCCGATTGCAAAAATGCGCAAGGTACCTCTCACGGCAAACAAAAGCCTCCCTCATGCTTGTAATCTACTCTTCGCGACGTGATAACACCAGCCAAAGAGTAGGAATGTAGAAATTTTGATCCCCTTGTAATAGTCCGAATTAGCCATTGGATCAAAAACGAGTAAAATAAGACTTAAGTGATGAAAGCATTTAAGATTCAAATTCTTTGTAATCCAAACCTCCCAACGGACATCCACTGTGCATTGCTCTGGCACATCATTATATATAAAGGTGCCGGTCTCGTGGTTGTATTAGAAATGGACAGAACGTGATCTTTGGGCTTAGATATTCACAAGTACCTGATATGGAAAGCAAATTTTATGAACCGGACAAGCCTCGCGCAAACCATCCACGCTTGTCTCTTGTGCACAGTTTGAAAACGCAACGGAAACAATTGAGCACATTGATCCTTACAATTTGTACATCCCCCAAGAACAAAATGCTGGAGAGACGATCGTTGTCATAATCTTTTTATATGGTATTGACAAGTAGTGCTAAAATGCATTATACTAGATAATTATTTCATGTCAGATGCTATTTGGATTTGTTGAAAATTTGAATGGGCATGAAGCATGATTTTTAGTATCGATGATAGTTTGTGTTTTGATATGTGCAAGTGTATCTGTGGAATATATATTTGGTTTAGTTGATAGAGGATGGATAAGGGACAAGAAAAGATAGTTTTATTAGTTGAACAAAATAGTTTTAACAATATAATTGTAGGAGTATTGGTGGCATTGGTGGAGGACTACAATGTTAAGGGTTTATTCTTCAACTCCCCACACACATTTACATGAATGAGCTATGGCCTTCTATAAGCCTTTCCACTGACTAAGTACAACCGCCTTAGAGTATTCTGGATTATGTTGAGTGCTGTCCACGTAGGTTTCATCTTGCAGCCACCACCATATCTTTGACTTGTTCAGAGATTATTTGCTTATTACTTGCTGGACATTTTCCAGCCACAATTTTTAGCTACTGAGAACTTCATCTGGGGAATTCTAGATCGTAGTTTAGTAACTCTAGGAATTTCTAGAAAATGGATCACCATTTTCAACATGATTGAGGGCAAAAAATATAGAAATTCACTATTGTGATTTTTTTTATATAAACTGAACCGTGCCTTTTACTTTACTGCTGCTCACGAAAAGTTACAGCCTCTGCAAGATTCTATAATCCACAAAGTCAACAACTTCAAATTCCTGGGTGAAGATTTTCTTGTCATCAGTTGAAAATTAAAACAGAATTGGACTTCATGAAAAACCCGAAGAAATCACTCTTAGTACTGATTACTGCAGTACTCGGCAGATGGCAGAGATGATTTGGCTGCCAAAGCCTAACCCAGCTTGCGAATAAGGGGGCTCCCTCCCTTTGGCAATCTGGTAATATGTCAGGCGCTCCAGCAGAGGAGCCGAAGTCCTCTTGCTACCATAGCGCCAATCTGGGTGAAGATATAACTGTTCATCCAAATCCCAACTATTCATTTAGCCCTTAAAAAGGGAAGAAAATCTAATTGACTTTAAGGCCCGGCAGCCAGCAACACCAGTTGGCGAAGCCGGTGACATAGGGAAAACTGACCTAGAAACAATAACACGCAGCACGCCAAGTTTTTTCCCTGGTTTGCTACAGACAACATTTGAGCTGGTTAAAAGACAAAAACAAAATATAATCAGATGGCCAAAAGCTAATCAATGGAATCAGATAGAAGTAGCTAAGATGCCAAGGGATTCAGCATTTAATAAATACCTGCATCAGGACTTTACTAGGACTAATACTGACCACATGCAGGTGATTTACAGCCAAGGATAGAAGTTACTTCAGTCAATACTAAGCTTTGGCAAATCGAGCAATCTTAGCAAGCGCAGTTCTTATAGGTCTCCAGATTTTGAGCTCACCAACATCCGAAATGAAAACGAGTAGAAATAATCAGTTCTCAGTCAGAAAGACATCACTGACTAATTTAATTCTAGGTGACATGGTATTCCATACCACAGGTTGAATGATAGACTTGTTTAAACTCAGACTCTGCATGATTTATAAGCATCAAAAGGCATTAGGTCTCACAGGATATATCTGGCATAAAAGTAAAAGATGATTATTATTTTGCATCAGTAACGTCTTCAATTTGTGTTGCACAGTGAACCCCATCAACTGGAAACACCAGATCTGTCTTGGTTAGAACAACCTGACCTTTAGTTTGAGACCTACGAAAACGCCAATTTTTTTTAAACCTCAGTATGTGCATGATATTCCTCAGATCTGCCTTGGTTAGAACAATCTGACATTTAGCTTGCTTGTGACCAGATGCTTAGTGTTAAGCAACCGCATGAGTGGCAACAACTACCTGCATCTCCACGCAATCTCTATCACTCTCTCACGGAGCCAGCTCCACTGACCACCACGTCGAGCGTCGAATCAAAAGGCATAGAGTGAGTCGATTTCAAGCATGCTCTGACCGATTAAGTTCATAATCATGGAGGGAGAGAGTAGAGCTAGAATCAAAATGGCGGTGATGGACTCGTTCACCCATCGGTTGTTATCCTGGAGCAAGTGGCCAATGACCAAGCAGAGGCATAGGACCGCCACGAACGTCGTGATCTGCACCAACTGCGAGTGGTCGTTCGTGAGGTCACAAGCAAGCTCTCGCAACATCAGACCATCTTTTCACTTCCACTCCAACGACCAAACAAAACGCGATGAGAACAGATGGAGAGAGAAGGGGGGGACTGCATGGGTCAGTTTGGCGGAAAGACGTCTTTCGGTGCTTTAGGATTCAATCTGCTTTCACAAACGGTGGCTAAAGAAGCATGCTTTTTTCGTGGCAATAGGACAGCTCTTAAGCCACGAACCCACTTTCGTTGCTAAAGCTCACAATGTGTTTTTTATTTTTTTCGGTGACTTGGGAACTGTTATACAGCCGAAAGCTGGCAGTATAATCCCGGGGCGACCTGTAGGGACCCACCTTCCACGGGCCACAAGTGAGTCGCGCAATGGGGGTGTGAAGTTTCAAACCTCTTCCTTGCCTGTTGAGAGGTGAGGCGTGAACCATATTGTCCACCGCGAGGTGGGTTTTAGCTCACAATGTGTTTTAACTAATGTGCTTTTAATTTTTTTACTATGATCCTTGAATTTTATTCAATGTATAATATGATCTCTAAATTTTTGTATATATTCATTTCAATTCCTGAACTATATGAAAATATTTAATATTATCCTTAAACTTAAAATAATAAAAATGATTGTATTGAACATAGTCCAGTGCTGAATTGAACATACACCACAAGTCGGTGACCATAATGAACAAATTGAAAATTCAGAGACTATATTGCATATTAGGATAAAATTTGAGAAGCACATTATACATAAACCAAAGTTCAAACTTCATTTGTATCGTTAAACCTCATAATAAAATTTTCAACCAAAAAAAAACTCCATAATAAATTTTCGTTGTATTTTTTCTGGCAATAAATATCATTTTTGGCCAGAAGGTCAAACCTTTGGCCACGAAATTTTTCACAGCTAAAAATCTTATCTGCTGTGGCTGACATGTGGCCACAATAAAGCTTTTCGTGGCAATAGTTGTTATTTCTAGCGACTAACAATATCTTCGTGATTATTAAATACGAGACATGCCGACCAGGAGAATGAATTGGCCACGCATATTTATTTCGTAGCCAAAAATCAGGTCATTTATACCACGAAATTACTATCCATGGCCTCATTTTTTCGCCGCAAATTCGTGGCTAAATGTCAAGTATATTGCACAAACTAATTTAATCATCTTAAGCATCTACACCAAATTTTAATATAATCTTCCAAAAAGGGTAATTACCAAATCAGTTCTAAATTTATTGTGTGAATGCATATTCGGTTTTTGAACTTTTTAATTTTTCTCATATAGTCTTCAACATTTACACCAAATTTCAACGTAATCTTTTGGCTAATTGCCATTAGAAATCGTTGACTTAGCGTTTAGTTATCACCGCCCTATGTGATATGCTAACATGAACAACTTTATTGTGCAAATGCATATTCGGTTTTTGAACTTTTTAATTTTTCCCATGCAGTCTTCAACATTTACACCAAATTTCAATGTAATCTTCTGGCTAATTGCCATTAGAAATCGTTGACTTAGCGTTTAGTTATCACCAACCGTCCTATGTGATATGCTAACATGGACAACTTTATTGAAAGCAATAGCGATTTTCAATCGCAATTGGCCAAAAGAACTACATTAGAATTCCCCCAATTGATTGGGATTATATTGACAAAATTATTAAATATGCAATAAAACTGGCGTTCATACAATAAAATCTAGAATTGAATATATGATTTCCCCCATTGCGAAAGAGTAGTCCATACATGAATTCAACAGAAAAGCGTAACCGTATATACATGAGGCGTGGATACGAATATGCCCTGGAAGGATTCAAAAGACTTCATGGGAAAGGACGCAATTTATTTAAAAGTGAATACACTTATTTTTCTAGATTGATTCCTCAAGAAAATAATAGAAGGGAAAATATCCCCGAAAGTTCCAACATAGGCCCAATGGGACACCAATACCCAAATTTTTTATATCATCAAAACTCCCAGTTGTACCGGTGTAATAAAAATACCCTCCATTTTTGCCTACTTTGACACTAATACCTTTTTTGGGTGTCATCGATATCTAAAATTTGCACCGCTGTGACCAAAGCTTGGAGTATAGGTGTCACAATGCACATAGTTTAGAGGTCTTTGCGACAAAAAAAGAAATTGAGGTATTGATGACAATGCTAGGCATAATTTAGAGTTTTTGATGATATTTATATTTTGTATTTTACTTGAATTCCATTGTTGATTTAATTTGACGTCCTTTTTCAAAACATTGGCATGGTTTTCTCTTGGATGTAACTATTATGGGTATAATGAAGCTCCAAGTTGATCAACTTGTGTTCGCTGAACTCAAGAGTAGTATCGTCTTAAATCAGCAGTAGTGTGCGACCTCTGGAGCTTCTATATGAACGTTTCTCTCCATTTATACACCGATTCATTGCAAATCCTTCTAGAGATACAATCAGAGTTCTAAATGATCCTCGGAGCAACAACTACTTCCTGTAAGTGCAAATTTGAGGAAAAAAGAAATCCACTTTACCGTGTTGCTAATTCTCGAGCTGCTTAACAAGGTATAATCAACAAACGAGAAGTAATTTAATTGGATTTGCTAACTAAAGAACAGATATGTCGGCAACAAAGAAATTCACTAATCCGTAAGTTTGATTTCGTTCACAAGAAGATAATGTCTTCATATCGCTTCATTTGTTTTGCTAAAGATATTTTTCTCGTTTTCATATATTTGGATCACTTAGGAAAATGACTCAATGGAAAGTGTTGTCCTAATTAATAGAAAACCTATGCTTAAATTCAGGAAAATGATTTTCTCTTTAAAATGTCGAAAATCAATGTTATATTCAAGTATTCAATTATACTATTTTTTTGTTTTTGTTTTGCAATCTATGTATTTGACTAAAAATCCAAGTAATTTTTCGTTGAAATGAATTCGGAGAAATTTCGCTTATCTACCAAATCAGCATTTTTCTAGTGAATTTATTGGACTCCGGTCGAAGTACATCGATCCAAAAGAAGTTGAAGCTTTAATATACAAAGGTAGAACCTAAGCTGAATGACTTTTATTACAGAGTGTATTAAATTTGATCGATCATGAATGGAATTTAGCCTTGAGGAGCACTTTTTATGGGTGTGTGCAAAAATGGAAAAAGCAAATTAATGAAGAAAGAGGACTGTTATTTGAGTTTATTTTTGGGAATTTGTAACATTGTATGATGAGGGAGAATTCAATTGTAAATAGAATCTAGGAAAGAGTTCAGCAATTATTTTTGGGAATTTGTACCATTGTATGACAAGGGAAAATGTCTTCTTTGAAAATTACTTTCGAGGAAGAAAATGGTTGTTTTTACCTCGTTTAGTAGCGAAACTAAAAATGCAAAGGGAAAAAAATTCTAACTTTAAAATTCAATTACAATTTCCGGGTTTTAACGACGAATTCTTCCACTCAAAACTCTATGCGTGTTTCCAAAGGCGATTGCAAGGAGGATGAGGTCAGTCCACGTTTCAACGCAATTGCTTACCACATGCTAAAAACCTTCATTGATCATATATAAATTGCCGAATTGACTATAAGCTGGGAGGAATGATCAACAAGTTCCTAGTGCTTGAGCCCGGGTCCACTGAAGTCGAGGCCTAGGTCTCTGACGTCCGTGCCCGGGTCTCTAATGCTGGGGACTAGGTCCTTGGTACCCGAGACTAGATAATTGAGGTCAAGCACCATTGACATACGCATTGGCATTAGGGTGCCAAGCCTAACCTTGATAGACCCAAGTACATGCGCTAAGGTCCTGTGCCTGGCCTCTGTGGACTCGGGTCCAAGTGTCAGGGATTTAGGTATAGGCACTGATTCCTCAAGCTCAGCCTCTTTGGACACTAGTCAAGACACTAGGGAGTCAGGCTTGGGCATTGACTCCTTGAGCTTCGCTTATGGGGACCCAAGATCAGTGCCCATGCCTAGGTCCTTGGTGCCTAGGTCAAGGTCCATCGAGGCTGGACTTGAAACTCTAGTGCCTGCATCCAAATTCTTAATTGTCCAGGTGCAAGTCACTAAGGTCTGAATAGTATATGACTATTTATGAAAATTAAATTAGATTTTCCTTATCATACAGGAAAAAAAATATTGGAAAATATTATCATTTTCCTGAAAAAAAAAATGATTTCCTAGAATTTTTTTTTAAAATGTTATATTTTTTGTGAAACAAATGAAATTTAAGATGAGGAAAATCAACTTCGATTAGGAAATTCGATTACATGTTTAGTTAAGATGGATATGGTTGTTCCAAGCATCCGTTGCAACCTTTCATGTGATTGTTAAGATGTTGGCAATCCCCTCAAGTGAATGTATTGGACTTCTACTGTGCACTCCTAACAAATGGTATCAGAGCCAATGGTTGTGATTTCTGGGCAGGTGAGTATTACGGTGTAGCAACATGGGCCCATAAGTTAATGCAAAATGATACTTGAATTAAGGGAGAGTAAGATTAACATTGAGCTCACACAAGCTTAACACTCAGCTCACACGTGAGAGGAAAATTGTTAGGCTGCGCGTGTGAGTGAGTTGTATTGGAAAAGTCTCACATCGGAGAATTGATGTGGTGTAAATCAATTATTATATCTTAATTAACTCATAACCCATTGGCTTAAACTTTTAAGTGAACGTGGATCTAACTGGATATATTAATACACTTCGACTTATGCTCCTTTTTGACAATCTTCCTAGAAGAATGTATCATATTTATGTTGCGTGCTCCCAATAGCAATTACTTTGCATCAGTATTGATGTAAATCAACATAGGAAAAATTGTTTAAAAGTCTTAAACCTATTACATTTTTGCCAATTTAATTATAAATATTTTAATTTTACCAATTGAATATTAAAAATTTGTATATTTTATCAATTGAGTTGATTCTTCTAATTTTAAATGAAAAATTGCTAATGTAGATGCCGATGATTTTATGTGGCACAATCGACGCTGGCATAAAGAGTTTGCATTTTTTTTTTCTAAAATTTTTATGAAGTTTCTTTTATTTCCTTTTCTTTTTTCCTTTCTCTCTTTCCCTTTTTTTTCCAAGCTTGGCAAGAATTGCCAACCAACCCTCCTAGTCAGCAAGGATCGCTAGCCCTCACCAAACTTGATATAAAAAAACCGACCAAAAAAAAACTTGATATAAAAAATAAAGCGAAAGAAAAAATAATAAAATAAAATAAAAAATTATCCACATCAGCACTAATAATCTTACGTGGCATTATTGGCGCCCACGTCAATAAATTTTTTCAGACAGTTGAATTTCTTCATGTCTCTCAAATTGGAAAGTACAATAAGGAAACCAAATTCAGTCATAATGTTGCTGCTTGTTAGAAACAAGAGATATGCTGGAGATTCTCCATTTTCCTTTTATGCCTCCGTTATAATTTATTGTAACATTTTGTTACCTTACTAGTTAACTTATTACTAAAATTTACAATAAATACAACCAAGTCCTAGAACATATCAAATTAGTGTAATCAATCCCTTTATCAATTTCATCCTATTGACTCCATTTCCACAATATATTACTTACGGGCTCAAGGCAAACAGTTGAATTTCTTCATGTCTCTCAAACTGGAAAGTACAGAATAAGGAAACCAAATTCAGTCATAATGTTGCTGCTTGTCAGAAACAAGAGATATGCTGGAGATTCTCCATTTTCCTTTTATGCCTCTGTTATAATTTATTGTAACATTTTGTTACCTTACTAGTTAACTTATTACTAAAATTTACAATAAATACAACCAAGTCCTAGAACATATCAAATTAGTGTAATCGAATCCCTTTATCAATTTCATCCTACTTGACTCCATTTCCACAATATATTACTTACGGGCTTAAGGCAGACAGTTGAATTTCTTCATGTCTCTCAAACTGGAAAGTACAGAATAAGGAAACCAAATTCAGTCATAATGTTGCTGCTTGTTAGAAACAAGAGATATGCTGGAGATTCTCCATTTTCCTTTTATGCCTCCGTTATAATTTATTGTAACATTTTGTTACCTTACTAGTTAACTTATTACTAAAATTTACAATAAATACAACCAAGTCCTAGAACATATCAAATTAGTGTAATCGAATCCCTTTATCAATTTCATCCTACTTGACTAATGGAAAATGTTAGCATCGTTCTTTTATTATTTTCTTTATCTTACATGGCGATGATAAGGCTAAACTGATATTGTTCTTATCCAAATTTTATTTTCAATGCAGCCTTTAGGCATACAGTTGGATTTCTCTATGTTCCTCGAACTGGAAAGTACAAAATAAGAAAACCAAAGCCAGTCCTCCTGTTGCTGACTATTAGAGGCGTGAGATAGCTAAAGCCTATCCGTTTTCCTTTATTAGTCATCTTATAAAGCCTATAAAAACCTCATGTACTTTTTAAAATGGTAGTCACAAAAATTATACATCTCTTCCTCGTATTGATATCCCTGCTGTTGCTCATGAGTTGGAGATTGACCTGTCCAATCATGAGCTTGCTGATGCTCATGCTTTTGTCGGCACTCGCTAAGAATCAAGCGCAAGCACACGCTGTCTTCAATATCAAAGATTTTGGAGCAGTTGGTGATGGAAAGACTGACAATAAAAAAGTAATTCGACACCATTTACATTTTACTTGTCACTGCATGAATCTTTGCAGGTCCTTTTGCTTCCACAGAATGCAAGATACTAAGCATATGATTTTTATAGGCTTTATATGATGTCTGGAATGGAGCTTGCCGCTCCAAAGGGACCAATGTCATCGTAATCCCAAGCGGAACTTACCTGTTGGGTCCAGTGGTGCTCACGGGTCCCTGCAATGGCGCGATAGCATTTCTGATCAAAGGGGCTCTGAGAGCTTCTAATAGCCCTCAACTCGGTATCGACCATTGGATTACATTCAGGTTCATTGATAGGCTGACGATTACCGGAGGAGTGCTTGATGGCCAAGGAGCTGCTTCTTGGCCGTATAATGACTGCAGCAAAAACCCCAATTGCAAGGCACTCCCAGTGGTATGTTTCTTTTCTTTCTTTCCCTTCCCTAATTTTTTACAGCTTTCCTTAAGTTGAGAACACCCATTTCACAGATTTAGAAGCCTAGTTAAAAGCACTAACGTTGTGTGTGAATTTCTTCCGCTGGGCGTCTATTTTCACCAGACGATGAGATTTGATTTCGTAACGAACGCGTGGATTCACGACGTGACATCGCTCAACAGCAAGAACTTCCACTTCAATCTTTTCTCCTGCAGAGACGTGACCTTTGAGCACGTTACCATAACAGCTCCTAAGGACAGCCCAAATACTGATGGAATCCACATGGCTTTCTCCAGCAACATTACCATCAGAGATTCGGCCATAGGCACCGGAGACGACTGCATATCTCTAGGGCCTGGAAGCGAAAACATAAAAATGACAGGGATTGCTTGTGGGCCTGGGCACGGGGTAAGCATTGGGAGCCTCGGAGGTTCGCCAAATGAACCCCCGGTAACTAATGTGTTCTTAGGGAGCAGCACCTTCACCGGAACTATGAATGCCTTGCGGATCAAAACGAAGGCTCCCTCATACCAAGGCGTTGTTACAGACATCACCTTTCAAGACATCTTCGTCAAAGATGCTGGCAATCCTATCATCATTGATCAGCAGTACTGCCCTTCAAAAACATGTAGCCCCCAGGTATCCCTTCTCTTTAGCAACATGCACGACATTTTGCACCTACTAGAAGATCACCTTCATGCGATACACCAAACGGGAGAATAGAGGGAAAAGTTTCATGGAAGTATTCATATGAAAATCACAGTCATGGTTGCACACGCATATACACATAGACTCTACATGTTATGACGTCCAGGGATATTTTACTTTACCTATTTAAAAGGGGAAGAAAAATATCATCCGGTGATTACCTACCTGCTAGAATGGTGTGAATATGAAGTTGCCTATAAGTTCTCAACACGGGAAAAAGCATACATACTCTGCTAACCTGCTAATATAACAGTTTCAATTAATTCGTTGTACGAGACTGTCGGTTATCATACTTGCGGGAACATGACAACACAAGATACTGACGATGTTCATTCTTGGCGTCCTTCCTGAAGTCCTCACGAGTTAAAATCAGTGAGGTTAGGTTCAGAAACATCCGAAGGCACTTCAAGTTCGTTAGTCGCAGTAAATATAAATTGCAGCCCAGCTGCTCCATGCACAGGCATCGAACTTCGAGACATCAACTTGGAGTATGATGGAAGAGAAGGAGGAAGAACATCATCAGTTTGTGCAAATGCAAAAGGTGCCTTCTATGGCAAACAAAATCCTCCCTCTTGCCTGTGAAGTTCTGCTCTTCACAACATCCAATAATCTAACTCATCTCCGGTCAGAGTGCGTTAAGGAAGGCTTTTGGGGAAAGTCTTTGGGAAAATGTAAAAGCCCTCGAGTTAAAATAATTTTTCAAAATGTAAATTGTGTTTGGTAAATTGTATCGTAAAAGTTCATTGTGAAGTACTTTCGAGCAAAATAGCATTTGGAGAAATTACATTTGCAAAAGACTTTTGTTTTTAAAAAAGAAGAAGAAGAAGAGTTGGCTTGTCAAGGATAGGCAATTGTATGGGAAGAGCAAGCCTTGTGGTTTGGCGAAGGGTAGGCAGTTCGGTGAGGGTCACATAGCCCCGGCGATCTCCACATGAAGGTCGTGGCATGGCGGGTCGCGTGACCATTGCCAGGGTCACCCGACCACCTACCCTTCGTCAACGACTGCCTCCCCTTCACCGACAACTACTCACAGCCATGCCGAGCTGGACAATAAGAAGATGAATAGTCATCGAGGGCAAAATCGAAAAACGAAAAATTAGCAAGGATAATTTGGGAAGAAAGTTTTTTCATTAACCCCCTCAGCTCAGCATGCCGAGCCTTAATTAATCCCCACAACACACCCCCCCCCCCCATCCTAGCATGCCAAGAAGGCTCACATTTCCCAAATGAGGTTAAAAGAAAATTCACCAAACACTCTCTATTTGCCGCAAGGAGCTTTGAGTGTCCAAAGTTCCTTCTAAAGGCCACTCCCAAACGCACCTAGAATCCATCATCTGTTATAGTCCTCTAAACAACATCAGCCAAAGAGTAGGAATAGAAAATATGAAGATCCTCTATGAAGTTATAAACTAGCATTTGGAACATATACGAGTCACACAATTTGCCAAATGTACTGAAGTCACCTACCTTGTAATTTCCCTCTTTTTTGTAATTCAGACTTATCATTCTGAATAGAAAGAAATAAGACATTAATGAGGGACCCATTGAAGATTCATACTCTTTGTAATCCAAAATTCTAAAGGACATTGACTGGGTACTGCTCCCGCACATCATTAAATGAAAAGGTGCCAACCTTGCGTTTGTTTTATAATTGGACACAACATGATCTTCGGGCTCAGATTTTCACAAGCAACTGAGATGGAAAGCGAATCTAAGATATGAACGAACCTTGCACGAGATAAGCATGTCTACTTGTGCAAAACTTTTAAAACCCAACAGATAAACGATTAAGCACATTGATCCTTATAATCCATACATCCCCCAACAACAAAATGCTGCAGTATTGCTAAATATCAAGAGGACGATTTTTGTCATAATCTGTTCACATGAAGTAGTGATGAACAGCTTTAAGATGCAGTATACTAAATATTCTCATGTCAGCTGCTATTTGGATTGAAAAATATATATATAAAGGAATTCGCCATCATGACTTTGATATAAACTGAATCGTGCTTTTTACTTTACTACTGCCTGCTCACAAAAATTACAGCCTCTACAAGTTTCTATAAACCACAAAGGAAGGTTAACAACTTTGAATTCCTGGGTGAAATTTTTCTTGTCACCGGTTGAAAACTAAAACAGAAATGGACTTATGAAAAACCCAAAGAAATCATTCCCAGTACCAATTCCTGCGGTACTCGCACATGGCGAAGATGATTTGGCTGCCAAATACAGCCTTACCAAATGCGCAAGTAGGGAGCTCTGTCCCTTTTGCAATCTTCATATGGGTCTGGTGCTCCAGCAGAGGAAGCCAAGCCCTCTCGCTACCATTACGCCAATCTAGGTGAAGATGTAACTGCACATCCAAATTCCAACTCTCCATACAGCCCTTACAAGAAAGGGAAAGGGAAGAAATGCCAACCCCATTTAAGGCCCAGAACCCAGCATCAATAGTTGGCCAAGCCTGTGACATCGATGAAAACTGACCTAGAGACAATAACACACAGCACTACCCAACTTCTTTCCCTGGTTTGCTGCAGGCAACATTTGAGCTGGTTCAAAGACAAAACCAAAACATAATCAGATCACCAACGTGATAATCAGTGGATTCAGATAAAATTAGCTAGATGCCAAGGTATTCAACAATTAATTAGAAGACCTGCGTCAAGATTTTACTAATATAACTATACCACAAACCATGATAGACTTTTACTCCTAAGACTAATACTAACCACATGCAAGTTATTTACAGTCATCCAAGGATAGAAGTTACCTCAATCAATACTATGCTTTGGCAAATCGAGCAATCTTGGCAAGCACAGTTCTTAGGGTTTTTATACCAGCTCCAGACTTTGCGCTCGCCATCATCTGAAGTGAAAGCAAGGAGAAATAATCACTTCTCAGTCGAAAGACATCACTGACAAATTCTATTCCCAATCACATGGGTATTTCATACCACAGGTTGAATGATGGACTTGTTTGAGCTCAGACTCTGCATTTTAGAAGCACTCAAAATATTAGGTTTCACAGGATATATCTGGCGTAAAGTAAAAGCTGATGAAAATTTGTACATTAATAACCTCTTCAATTTGCATGGCACGGCGTGCCACATCAATTGGAAACACCAGATCTGTCTTGGTTAGAACAATCTGATATTTAGTTTGAGATCTACAAACAAACAAGAATTCTTTTTAACCTCAGCATGTGCATAATATTTCTCACCACCAATTGATTCTCTATGTATGAGGTGGACATGGAAAAGCAATTTAGATGCAGGTGACAAGCAACTCAGGCAATGTAAGTATAAGTCAACTCACAGTAGTGTCTTGCCACAGTTACAAGAGACTTCACTGCTCAATGAAGTCATATAGCACAAGAAACTTATCCACACTAGTGATTTTATCATCATGAAGACATGGCAATAGATGTGACAACAAGAAAGAAATTGTAAAAGACCGGAACATGTCACTGTAGAAAAACCACACCGGGCAATTTAGAAAACTAGACGACATCCAAAAACAGAGGATGAGCACATGCCTTTCCATCAAATTAACGAGCTCATGATCCCTCGGTTTCATACCCCATTTTGTATCAATAAGTAAGCAAACTCGGTTCAAGCCGATTCTTGTGGAGACATATTCCTTTACCTAGAAATTGCAACAAAGCGATCAGTGATTACCACATAAATATCAAAAACATTTTGCAGATTAATGACGATAATTTAGCATGGACTTGCATAAGAACAAATTTAAATTTCTAAAATATGAATAAGGACTCAGACAAATTGACATTAAATGGAAACCATGTCTCATTGCAATTCAGATGAAACCTATAATGGCCCTTATCCCACATATCCCTTCCACAGTTCCTCTTGAAACAATAGCAAATGTGATGATCAACTTCAATAAGAAATCTTCTTCTACACTAACCAGATGGAGAATGTCAAGCTCTACCTAATTTTCTATTTCAACCTATGAAACAGATGGAGGTAAACCACAACTGCTCAGATATTTAAAATTAGTGCACTTCAAAACAGATATTAACTAAAGGGAACATCAAATGATGAATCAGTCAAATAATAATTTCAAACTTGTCTCACACATCCTATTTCTCTAATTTTGAGGACTCCGTATTTGCTCAAGATCTTAAAGTATCATCAAAGCTCGACCTGGCTGATTCATTCAGTTTTGGCTTATTGACCATTAATTTCAGTGTAAAATCCCCATTTACTACATCATGCTTCCTGCAAACAACAGTATATTACTAATATACACTCAAACAACCTATCAACACTTGAACCGTACAATAGCATGCTGCTCCTACCATTAGTTTAATAATGGACAAATATAGGTAAAATATTTTGAAGCTATATTGCTGAGGCTGAAAGTCAATTTGCATTACTTACAAGCTCCTCCCAAGCATCTTTGACTTCTTCTTTTGCATAAGCAAAGCCATATCCAGGCAAATCTACCAAGCAGAGCTTGGATCCTAGGTTGAAGAAATTAATCGTCTGCAAACGAATCAAGATTGTCGACAAAGGAAGAAGTATCTCAACTAATTAACTTGCAAGTTCAGAGAAAATGATGAAACCTGAGTAAGTCCAGGCTTATCTGACGTCCTAACAACACCCCATTGTCTGGTGAGTGCATTTAATAGTGATGATTTTCCAACATTTGACCTTCCTATCAGAAGGAAGCAACACATTTCACAAGAACTAATTGGATGACATTATTGGACTAGAAGGAAATAAATTCATTATTTCTAGACATCGAATGCCTTTCAACCTACCGTGGAAAACAAATCATATTAACAATCCAAACAATATAAGAGCAACACAGAATTTACAAAGAGTGCAAACTGTCTACAACCAAGCAAGACAAGGTTCAATAGATTAATTAAAGAAATACATGGTGAGCTTCAAAAGGACCATCATTATATGAGAAAGTTTGGACCCAGAAGTCTAACTTATCCAGATTCCAAAGAGTACATTTACCGGATGAAAACAACCGGTCCACTAGGAAAGTTGCCTATGCAACATGTTATGACACAACCACATCCAAGCAAAGAAAAATTGTTTGTATACAACATTCCAATATAATTGTGCGAGAGTGACAGAAGACAGTTGAATGCAGTGAGGAAACAAATGTACACCTCAAAGGGTGGTGTTTAATCAAGAACACTGAGAGGATGAGAGATGACAATTTACCTGCAAATGCAATCTCTGGAAGCTCTGGGCTTGGAAATGATGATGAGACATTTGCAGCAGCAAAAAAGCTTAATTTGTTCCTGAACACCTGTAATTATGGTCAGCAATGCTATGAATCTTTAATGCATCACATGAAAATTCAGGCGCCATTATGTAAACGTTTAGCTCATTTTGGAGACTGACATATAGTTATATATATATAACTACATATGCAAACTTACATTTTCTTCAATCCTCTCTCTTTCAGAACTCGTTGAGACGGGTATGTTGTCCAAAGGGGCAGAAAGATCCACGTTGTAGCCAGCCCTCCGAAGCTCAATTGTTCGTCTACGCCCAAGCAGCTGTTAACAGGATACGCAAAGTTGGTCCATGCATCAGGAAAGAAACATTTGAGTGCAAAATTGCAAATGAAAAGGAAAGGAGTTTTGCTATAATCAAGTACATTATCCTCAACAAAGGAAAGGATAGAGGGGCTAGGCTGTATTGCACGGAACTGGGCATTCTTTGACATCTCAACATTCTTTTCAGGGCCTTTGCTCTCGTTGGTATTTTCTGGAAAGCACAAAAAGGAATGGTCAAAAATGAAATATGCATTTTTACAGGCATAAGTTTTTAAAGGGGAAAACAAAGCCAAAGCAACAGCTTACCAATAAAACACAGGCATCAGCACTGAGCTTTTAATTTTGATTTCAAAAATAAGATAATAAAATAGTCTTCTCAACATCCATTAACTACCAAGCAACCTAAATACAGTAGACATAATCCCTTTGCAGAAATTAAAAAAAAAAAAAAAAAAAAAATCAAACAAAGAAAAAGACAAGCAATAATGGTAGCTTCACGTTGCCTGTTCATAATAGGCATTGCATTGTTCAGTGTTTCGCAATAAGATATGTCTTAAATAGATCCAAAATCTGAAGGCTGAGAATCTTCAGATAAGATTCATTCTTTATCGGAAAAAATAAAATGCAGTGCAATGTGATTCTATTGCCTTTAGCTAAAGGAATAGCCAAAACAGAGGGTGCCTGAAGCCGAATTAATGAGACAAGAAGCCTAGAGAAATTTCTTTTGAGCAACCAATGGTTATGTATAACTACAAAGATCCAACTTCCACAGAACATTGACAACTGAAAGAATACTTTCACGTGCATGAAATATCTATACACTTGGACAATCCTATCATCCTATGGTAAAATTTCACACTTTATACTACAAAGCAAAGACTTTGCAATTATAGCCTAGTATCTCACGAACCCCAGACTCGGCCCTCAAACAAATATGTGCATTCACATGGACAAGCAACATTCTTTTACCATTCATCTGGGAAAACAATATATTTAAGAAGAAAAAAGGAACACAGACTATATGCTTACCCTCAATGAGTATGGTGTCATCTAGCCGCTTATTCGAAGTGTCATATGGATCTAAGCGTATACGCTTCCTCTTCTTGGGCTGGTCTTCCTTTACAACAGGATTATCATCATTGCCTACTTTTCTCGATGCCCTTCTCGTAACAAGTTTTGGAGGAGAAGGGTCCATACACTTGTTCTGAAGCAGGCTCAAACGCTTGCCTGCCTCCAATTTGCCCTTCATATGCTTCCTCGACAAATCAGTTCCACCAGCATCATTCTTCTTCCCCGCCTCCTTCATCTTGGTTTTCAGATTTGTGCTGGAAACTTCAACTTTTTTCCCTTTCCTCTTGAACTTCAAGGAAGAATCCTGACCGTCGGAAACCGCATCATTTGCTCTGCCAGAAGCCCACATGGTGCGATGTGATACTTTACTGCCTTTTCCTAAAACAGAGTTGCGTTCCAACTGCTTCTGTCCCTTTCTGAATGAAGACTTCATCTCTGCTGGCTCTCTATGATCCTGGGACGTTTCCTCCCCATCCTTGTCCCTTCCAGCATAAATCCGCTTCTTTCTCCTATCAGAAGTTGCAAGTCTAATTTCACTTACCATGCTCGAATTCGATTTCCCATCCCTCCTCAATTCCTTCCCTCTCTTGAAAACTTTATCGTCCTTGTGAGAAGATTGATTCACAGCAACAACATTTCCTTCTCCAAGCTTCTTTGGATTCCGAATGGCAGGTTTAAGCTTCTTCTTTAGCTTCACCCTTAATTTCGCCTCAGCAGACATTTCCTAGAACAACTCCAACAGACACAACACCAATGAGAAATCTAACCGGATCCTCACCGATAGAAGGAAAAACCAACAGACCCAGACAAGAAAAGCTATCAAAAACTAATCTTACACCCACCGCTGGAAGAGCCGATTAACCTGTAAAGTACGAGGAACTTAAACCCTCTGATCTTACAGCACCCAACAAAGTCACGTACGTCCTAAATGGTTAATACCACGTTTAACTACTCCTACATTAACACGTAGGAAATGAAAGATTTCAAGCTAGGGCAGAAAAGAGCACGAGAAATGAGAGCACTGCGAGGATTCAGAGCAACAACCGTAAAAGCAAGCGCGCACATCAATCCGACAATAAGCAAGCATCATCATCTCCTATCCGACAGTCACTCGCATGTTCTGGCCAATTAACAACTCTACAGCACGACGATAATTTCAAACTAGCGAATGCAGGCTGTTGTTGCTGGGGTTACTCACCGTAAGAGGCCAAGCCGCTCGACTCCTAACTTCCGACCGGTCCCTAGTTCGCCCGCCGCTCGCGAAGTGGTTCAGCCCCGCGAGAAGGTTCGACGAAGACCTCGAGCTTCGCTACTGCGTCCCTGGCCTCGGAACCTCGTCGCTTCACTGCACTTTTCCTTGCTCCGGTTGAGAGTAGGGTTTTAGCGACTGCAAAACCCCGCGCGATCGACGAGCTGAAGGGGGAGGAAGACGAGGAAGATGACGCGCGCGCCGAGAAGGTGGATTTCTTTTGGGCCCATGGGCCTCTCGCCGTCTACTCCGTTGGGCCTGGACGCTCGCTCAAGGCCCACCTGCAGTTGAAGTCGTGTTGTCTCCGTTTTAGGGAAAGAAAAATGTCTTTCTTCAAGAGTTTCCACTTTTGGTATTCGTTGGCGAAGCTGCATCTCTATTGCGAACTCCAATAGGGGCATCGCGCTTTTGAGTTTTGACGAGGTTGTTTGATGAATGCTTGGCTACTGAAGTGGCCGAGTTCCAGATTATATGGATGAACGGCGGGAGTAACAACGCGCTACGACGCAACAATTCCGCAATAAGGTGACGTGATTGTCCTGAACAAGGGAAAATTCTTGCTTAGATCCAAGCTCAATGCATCGAGGACATTGGCAAACCATTTGCTTGATGAGGCATACATCGACTAGACCTATCAGAATGGGTAATAGACCTATTTCCTAAATAGTATTTAATGGGCTGAATTATTAGATGTGTTAATTATATTTATAAAATGGGGTTCATTGACAAAACCCAAAAAAAAAAATGACGTTAAATGGGTTTTCAATTTACTAAAACTTAGCCCTCTCTATAACACTCGCTTCGCCCTCTTAGAAAAATAGCGGACTTTCTTGAACTGTTCCAAGTTTAATGAAATGTTTGTGAGCCCACAAAATGAGCTTGACTTCACCCTTATTGATTATTTCAAGACAACTTCCTCTCCCCCTCCCCCACAAAATATTATATAAATCTTGTAAGTTTTGTTTGTTAGCTATTGGAGTACTTTCCTTGGTTGCATTTGGCATTGCTATGTTTACATAATATTCCTATCTCCATGGTCAATATAAATCATCTTAATCAATACCTTTCATTTCAACTAATTGAAATTTCAATTCCTTCACAATGATTATTGCTATGATTTTATAAATTCTCTGCCAATTACTAACTTTCTCTCATTTTCCTTACGTGTCAATACAAATATTAAAAATTCTATACAATATTAAAAGTCAACTCTTTAGCATCTCATAATCGAAACATCAATTTTATCTTAACAACATATACATATGAAGAGCTTAAAGTGGGTTATTAGGCAGATACGGGTTTTCAAGGGTTAGATTAAATATGAATGTGTTCGATCCAAATTATATATACACAAGAAGAACTTAAAGTTGGTCAATTAGGTGGATATAGGTTTTCGTCGGTTGGATTAAAAATGGATGCATTTTAGTAATATGAATTGAATTGAGTAAGGATCAAGTAAAGGTTATTAAATAAAATAGGTCAATTTAAACTTGACCATTTGATAGCTCTAACGTGGACCACCAAATCAACAGCAATTTTTAAGGCAATGAGAGCATGCTCAACCCGATTTAAAGGAGTAGTTGACCACAACATGGATTTGTCACCCTAAAACATAAAAGAGTTGCTGACCATTATCATGAATTGCATACCTTAATGCACTTTTGATAAGTCGTGTTTTCTTCCATCTCCAGTTGGAGAAAATTTTCTCTGACCAGTTTTTTGATTGGTGGCTCGATTCGCAAGCATGGGAATCATGCACAAAATATGTTAATATTTGTGATTCACGAATCAAAAGCTTGGATAAAAAAGCACGCTTTCTTCAATCGAAGACAGAGAAAAAGGTGACTTTTTCAGCTAATCTAATAAGCAACTTGGGAGCTTTCCAGTAATTTCCTTTGACTTAGACCTCAAGGCAATGAGTGTCCGTGAACCTTCCTCGGTTGCTCATTGTCTTTCTTAATTTTTCTTCTTTTTTTTTCAAAAAGGAACTGGGTCCATGCGGCATGGCAAACTGAGCTCAATCATCTCTGCCAGCTTGCACCATATGAATTTTGTATTAAAATGCAGCCTCATGTGCTTATTATGATTGTACATGTACTTTTATCAGCTATCGCATTGGTGAAGAAATATAATATTCTTCCAAGCCTGTGATGCATTATGGATCACATGCAATCAACAATCATTGAATTTTCTCAGGCGAGATTCACATAATCAACAGATGTGATTGACCAGTGCGTGAGGGACCAAATGTTGTCTTCTCTTTTGGGGATGGAAGGTTTAGCCTAAGTATATTCCATTAATGTTCACAATGTCTTCACTCGTTAGCATACAACAACAAATGCATGATTAAAGATTCATTCGCCGCGAATGATTCACCGTCAATAAATATTTTTCTAATTTTTCAATATCTAGATGCCTTAGAAAAAACAAGTCGACAGTAATTCTTTTATAGCCAATGTCAAATCTCAAAAATTACAAATCACTTTCCAAAACATTACTCGACCCCCCGACGCTTGCATATGAGACCTTGTCGATTGAGTCCAAGCCTCTCGAGCCCGGGCTGAAGACGGGATCCCGGGCTACACTTGAGATCTTCCTTTTCTAAGCGTGTGTTTACTTAGCTTTTGTGGTGAAATCACTGAAATGAATGGGGCCGAAGGGAGTGACAGGAAAGCAACGCAAATATGACGTCCTCCTGTGGTTTCCAACGACCGAAAAGAAACGAAGACGTGCAACTTCCAACGTTCTTCCCTTTGTCACACGAAACCGTTGAGAAAAAACGTTGGAAATTGGCAAAACTTTGATCCGCTATTCCGCTTTTGCTTGTGGGCGACGGCGACGAAAGCGATTGGACTTTAAATCCGAGGGGCTCCGGACTTTTGACCCCGCCCGGCGTGACGGGATGGTGATGATCCGGTGACGTGGGCGGGGCCCCGACCAGGGACGAGCCTTTCGTTCGTCATGCTTCTCCAGCAGTGACGTCACAGGACTCCCATGTTGCCCCTGGTTAACGTTGTCTGTTGGGGCCCACTCGGGGGTTCGGGAGTTCGTGGGACCCAATTGATAGCTCTCCCCTCACCATTTGCAGTCCATCTGAATCACGTGAGTCTGACGCATGCGTGCATTATTTGGAAAGCCGGACCCGGGAAATTACGCTGCCAACAGCAACGAGTATGTGTGCCTAAATGGATTATTAAATCTATTTCTTAATTCATATCTGATTAAATGAATTATTATATAAATTAATCATATTCAGGAAATAAGTTATAAATAAATTAAAAATGTAAAATTCAAAATAATATAAATATCAAATAGATTCAACCTATATATCTATAACTCTTTCTTGCCATAATTTAATCTCACAATTCGCTTGCTCCATGTTCTTATTCAATTTAGATATAAGTTTCTTAATTTAGGATAAATGTGGAGGTGTTTTAGCAATTGATGCTAAACTTGTATTACCCAATGAATTAAATTGATCAATTTGGATTGAATCATTTTTAACTCAATCCAATCACAATCCACCGTTTAATTGGTCTAAAGTCGAGCTTCCTTTTTTGGGTTTTCTTTTTTTTTGGCAACTCCATTCTATTTAGTTGACTCCATCAAATTTCATTGCTTGACCATCTAATATAATCTCTATTATGATCTTGAAAACATTGCATTTGGGTAAAATAAATCATACAAGTCTCCATATAGGGTCATCGAGTTTTATATTAACCATATATATATATATATATTTTCTACGGATAAGGCATGCATGATAAATCCAATTTAGCCTTAGTCAATTCGACTCGATTTTATTACTCCGTCTGATTTGACAACTTGTAAGGTGTTGAAAACATCATCAAATGTGATGTGTTGGATTTTGGATTATATGATAAGATCTTTAGTTAAGGCAGTTAGATTCCAAACGGCTATCGACACGAAATTAGGTCGCTCCTGTCGTAATTCACGTTGTCGAGTCGGTGAAGGAGGAGGAGGAGGAGGGTGACATGCGGCGGACGATACTTCGATGTCACTGCTCTTTAACGTGTTCAGCTTTGAATCAAATTACGTGCTCGAACAAAGCAGCGTTAAAAAGGGGTCTACTAGGTCAACGAGGAAATACGAGGCTTAGGAGTCGTGAGGATGACCGCACGCGTAACGGCGACGTGACTTCCTTGATTGGTTGACCAGATATGGGCAGGATGAACGGATGAATTGAATTCCTAAGGACCAACCAATAAAAAAAAGTGCTTTGGATCCATTTTTTTTCCGTAAAGAACCAATGATTTAAAAAATATTTTCCTCATCTAATTATTTATATTTTTTATGAAATTGAATAAACAAATAGTATTATCATTATTCACGAAATATTTAGACATTAATTGCTATTGATGATGAAAATATTTCTTATCAATTAATTATTTGAAGGGATATAATTAGAAAAATATTTTACAAATTATTCATTTTTCGAGAAACAAACTGAACCTTAAAAATGTCCAATTAGCATGTCGTTTTATAAAGAAAAAGTTTCATGTTTATAGATCGGAAAATCGTAAAATGTACAGAGAGAGTGGGGCAAGCCTATTACAGCCCCGCTTTGCCAAAATCCGCATCCCATTTCCCACAATTTTCCTGGCTAATTGTCTCTCGTAAAGAAAAACCACCTCAGTTGGGTCGAGGCCTCGCATCCCATGCCCATCCGTAGACATATATCGAGGAGCCAAATTTGTATGATTTATTTATTTATTTATTTATTTATTTATTTATTTATTTATATCTGTAAAATTTTCACTTACCTTTTTTTAAAAAAATCTGTTTAATAAGTTCAATTTTACTAAACTCGAATTATTTGTCAAAAATTTGATGTAGTTCTAGAATTGGAGCCCAGGATCAAAATATTACGCCAATCTCGAGTATGTAAAGAATCACTAATTTTTTCTACTCAAGACTGTCCCTTTAAAATTTGCAAATCGAAAGATGATACTTTAAATTTCAAAGGATTACAGCAAATTTGTATATGATTATCCATATTATTATTTGTATTTCGAACTGAGTTTCAGATATTTTGCACTAAAAAGAAGTCTAAACTTTTGAGTGGATTTCGGAAAGTAGCAAGTAAGGCGTTTATGGACTGACTCGTGTTCTGTTTTCCTCCACAAATTTTGCGGGGCGCATCCGTACACGGAAAACCTGAATTTTTTTCAAAATATTAAAATGTTGAAATGCGGGATATATGTAAATTTTCAAAGTTTTTCCGAAAGTTATATTAATTTCTGTTTTACTCTTTTTTTTTTTAATTTTTTGTCAGTGTTATGCTCAAAATGATGAAAGTAAGGAAAAAAAATCTCAAACCCATTGCATTTATATTAATTCAATTATAAATCTTTCGATTGTATTAAGCTAATTGAGTTCTTTTCGGCCAATATTGATCATAACCACTAATGTAAATGTTAGTCTTCTTACGTGACACGATTGACACCAATGTAAACAATTTTAACAATAAAAAATGAATTTTAATTAATTTTTCCTTTTTTTCCCTTTCATTTTGGTTGTCAAGGGTTGTCGCTCTTGCCTAGGACTTGGGCTAGAGTTGTGACCTTTGCCGACAATTGACGAGGGCTTGTCGACCATCTTGACCAAAATGAAAGGAAAAAAAATAAAGAATATATAAAAATATATATAAATTAAAATATTATAAAAAATGTCAATATCGTAGGCAACCGTCATTAATTTATAACTCAAATTAACTAGATAGATTCAATTGACATGAAAAAATTTATGATTAAATCAATCAAATTAAAATGTTTATGACTAAATTAGCACTAATAAAAAATGTCCAAAATTTTTTTGTACTTTCTTCTATTCAATATCTAAAAAGCGACGAGTCAAAGTTATGGTTAGAAAATGGTAAACTATGAACAATGTCACTACACCAATTAATAACCTAACAAAACTGGCGAGCTATCCCAATTGGTCAACTTCAAGTTTCAATTTGACTGAGGACACGTATGACAAAATTTTCATTTTTCTATTTCTTTATTTTTCTATTCCCTGATATACATTAATAATAGAAATCTGTTTGGTAACACAATTTTATTTTTCTATTTCAGGACAAATTTCAATTTCAAAAATAGATTTAGAATAGAAATTAATAACTAAATTTTTTTAGCTTTTCTATTTATGGAATGAAAATGATAAATGAATGCTCTTTTTATTGTTCACTTTCGCTATCGTTATTGCTCACCCATCACTCATAGGATATGGGCCACCTGTCGCCAGTCGTCGTCGGCCACCCATTGCCGGACACCGATTGCTAGACGCCCACTACTAGATGGATGCCGTAAGCCGATCGCCGATCGCCAGTCACCAGTCGCCACGCTCTTAAAAATAGAAAAATTATTTTGTTATCAAATGAATTTTTATTCTAGAAACAGAAATTTTAAATTATTATTAAATACGTACTTAGCAACTTATTTTGGGAATATAAATTAAAAAATCAATTTTTGGCCATAAATTGATTTATGATTTAGAAAATTTGTTATGTGCGCCCTAATAAGCTATTAGCTCAACTATAACTATGCTATGAAATCTTGTGCTTTCTAATGTTTGATAACATATATTTAAAATTTCTAGCAATTCAAAACTAGGTGAGATAATTTTCTGAACACTGCTATAAATTGTTGTATTGTTGAACTTTGAAGCAGCGGGGTGTTTTTCAAACACGCTATATAAGCCGCGACATTTATTTAAAGCTGCAAATAAAGAATTCTTTTTTTTTTGGTCGAAACAAATGAAGCATTTGGTGGGTGGTATAAATGGGAGAAAAAGACTGCCGGATATTTTGGTCCCCGAAATTTTTTTTTTTTCGAAAAATGAAAAATTTAATGTCACGCCCCGCCGCTGACGATCCGGAAAAAAGGAACATCCCACGAATACCACAAGAGGGGAGAACACTTTACAATATAGAAATCGGCGGGCCCCACCGGCCACTCTGTACGCGACCAGCGCATCATCGACGACATCCGCTCGTCACGGATCGAATCCCGACGCAGCGACACGAACCGACGGTCCAGATCGAGAGCCCTCGCCCCCCGACATCACGTCCACGATATGCTGACGTCACTCATTGCATGGCATTCAAATCCACAAAAATTAATACACACGGAGAGAGAGATCGAACTCGAGCACGGTGGGGGCCCGCTCGGCCAGCCGAGCCGAACGCTTCCCTTTGACCTTCCCCGTTTCAGGAAGAAGAACACCTGTCACTGTACCAGTCCCAACCTTCTCCTTTCTTTTCAAATCCTCCCTATAAATACCCTCCAGTGCCTCCAGCTTTTTCTTCACCAAAAGCAAAAATTCGATCACGAGCACCAGCACAAGCGCCAATACAGAGCACTTGCACCGAAGGGTCGAGCCGAACCAAGAGGAGAAGAAGATGACGGAGAGAGAAGTTTCTTGCGAGATCAGCGAGCCGCGGTTGGTGGCCAGGAAGTTCCTGGCCAGGCCTCAACACGAGGGCGTCGGGGCCATCGTCAGGAGAAGCATTGGCCGGTAAGGAGAGATGGGAATCGATCCTTCTCGATCTTCATTTTCTTTCGTCTTCGTGACGCGAATCCGAACGGTTTGGCTAAAAGGGTGTCTTGCGTTTCCAGGTTTGAGCTGAGATATTTCGACCCTTTCCTTGTCTTGGATGAATTTTCAGGTGGGGTGTCTCTGTTTTCTCTCTGTTCTTTTGTTCATCTGATGATACTCAATCAAAAATTGTGATCAATGCTGGATAAGAATTCCAAATTCTTTACTTTTCTAATTTCTTCCGGTTTTCTGGTCTGCAGTGACTGCTCCTGCTGGATTTCCAGACCATCCGCACAGAGGTTCGTGTTTCTTGGGCTTCTTGAATCATGGATTTGCGAGTCGGTGAATGCTTGAAAAGAAAACGGAGCAATATGAGTGGATTATAAGTGTAGACATATTTCATGGACTCTGTTTTGATTCTTTTGCTTTCTCTGAACAGGATTCGAGACCGTCACCTACATGTTACAGGTACGAAAGTTTTGTTCAATTTCGACGACTCTCGACTCTCCTATAAGTCCAATAAATCTATTCCTGAGTTGGTAAAAAGCATGAAAAGTCCATTTAAAAACCAATAAAAGTGAGAGTTTAATCACGTTTGTTAGAAGGAAGTGAGCAAAACTAGAAAAGTCTTCAATGAGGTTGTTTTCATATTGAGTTCCGGCTTGTCTCATGGAGGAGAATCAGCCAATAAGAATGACTTCATCAAAACCGGTGAAACCGATAGATGGAAATTTCTAGTATTCATGGCTTGCGAGCGTGGCCGGCAAGCAACCACTTTAGGTGAGCATGCAAAAGGCCACGCCTCACAGACGCAAGGCAACAGCTTTTTTCTTGTCCAAGGTTTGACCGACCATATGCACTTAAAAGCCCAGAAGGAGCCGCGGGAAGTGTTAAAACGACCAAAAAACTAGTTTGCATCTATTTGTTTTGTCCTTTGCCCAGCATGTGTTTGTACTTTGTGTTTCATGTTAGGGAATTGCCTAATCTCCACCACTCATCATTTAGAGTACCTACATGGGCCATTAGTGTGGGAATTCAGATCCCATTGTAATTAATGATAATGATGAGATGCATCATTTCTCCTACGAGTGGTCACCCATATGGTCCAATCATAAAAGAAATTTCTCTTTTCAAATAATGATAATTTATTTTCACTCACGAAAACTAATTTTAAATATTACTTTGATTGTTATACTTAAAAAGTGAAAAGTACTAATAATAATGATGTTGATGTATCAGGGATCAGTGACACATGAAGATTTCGAAGGGCACAAAGGGACGATAGGACCCGGTGATCTACAATGGATGACCGCGGGGAGGGGGATTGTCCATTCCGAGATGCCTGCAAGTCAAGGAACTCAAAAAGGGTTACAGCTCTGGGTCAACCTCTCCTCCAAACACAAAATGTGAGTTCAGTCTAGGTCTGCAGCAGCAATTTTCTCCTCCTGTAGTCTTAATGGTGGTCTGCCAAGTAGGAAAAATCTTGTCTAGATAGCTAAGCTTTTCATTCATCAAGCATCGCCTTTATTGCTGATGGGGTTAACACGAGTAGTTATCATTAACAGTAGAATGATTCCCACCTCTGGTTTTTCTATGGCAGGACTGAACCAAAGTACCAAGAAATATCAGGCAAAGACATTGCAGAAGCTGTAGTAGATGGGATCAAAGTGAAAGTCATAGCAGGAGAGGCTTTAGGAGCCAAATCCCCTGTCTACACAAGAACACCCACCATGTACTTGGACTTCACCCTCAAACCAGGGGCTCACCTGCAGCAGCCAATACCCACCTCGTGGAACGCCTTCATCTACATCCTCGAGGGCGAGGGGGTCTTCGGGATCTCGAAATCCTCGCCCGTCACTGCCCACCACCTCCTACTCCTCGGCCACGGAGATGGGATCGAGGTGTGGAACAAATCCGCCAAGTCCTTGAGGTTCATCTTGGTCGGAGGCGAGCCGTTGGGCGAGCCCGTGGCGCAGCTCGGGCCGTTCGTGATGAACACTCAAGAAGAGATTGACAGGACGATATATGATTTCGAAAACTGTATTAATGGTTTTGAGAAGGCAAGGCATTGGAGGAGATCGGACTTTTAGCTAACTTGTGAAACAAGAATCGAGAACCAATTGGAGCCTTTTCTTTGGAGGCATAGAGAAAAAAAAAATCAAGTTCCTTTTCTTTGGAGGCATAGAGAAAAAATAAATCAAGTTCCTTCTTAGAATTGTATATTAATTTGAAATTTGTGGTAATTCATTTGTGATTTTAAAAATTTGTATCCATAGCAATGATTTATTATATTTTAATTTTGGAATAGAGATGCTTCATTGATATTTGCATGTATGAAGACTCTTTATTGTCAATTTAATGAGAATCTTTTGATTTTCGTAAGTAAAATTCAGAAATGCTATCCATACAAGATAGCAACAGTGATGCACGAAATCACTTACAATTACATTAATCCACAAAAAAAAAAAAGAGGCTTATGATCAAAGATACTAATCAAATTTTGTATTTTTCAAGCAATTTCCTCCGGATTCGAAAGCACATTTTTTATCCTTAGCAGGAAAATAAAACGAAACTTTAAAAGACAGAAAACAAAAATTCCTTAAATCGAGAAAGAGAAAAAGAACACCTGCGAGGAACACGGAAGGAAGGAATCGCTCTAACCAAAGACACGACACGACCAAGCTTTCTGGTCAACCCAACAGAACTCGCTTCTCCCTTTCGACGCTCCGTCGCCATTTCCGTCGCCGCCATTTCCATCGAATTCACGTAAGCTCGAAATAGAGAGAGGGAGAAGGAGAAGCCATGAATGCAAGAAGCTACAATCTGCTGAAAGTGGTGGTCGCCCTCCTCTTCCAAAATTATGTCATTTGTCGGGGGAGCGCAATATGATTGCTATGCATTTTCAGATATGTAGTTAATTGAATGCTATTACAGTTAGGGGACCAGTGATAATGAAAAGCTGAGTAGCTAACAAGTGATTAGTTTATCTCCTAGATTCTGGGAATGATGGCAACCGCATAGAATGGAGAGATCTAGATTCTAGGTAAATTCCGTTGGACAGGTAGTTTTTTGTTGTAGCTCTTTCCTTTCGTAATCAATAATGGCCTCGCAGAACCAACGGTTATTGCAAAGCTGGAAATTCTGGCCAAACTGAAATTGCTCACGGCTGATTATGTATTCCCTAGATTCTGGGAAAGACGAGAACAAAAGTTTTTAGGATCTATAGTCTAGACTAATCTGGTTGGACAGGTGGTTTTTTTCCGTTAGCTGTTTATTTTTCTTTTTATCTGGACTGTTTCTACTTTCTTCTCTCTGTTTTCTCTGCTCGTCATTTCATTTTATATCTCTCTAACATTATCTCTCTTGATTGCAGTGGATTGAGGAGCCAACACTTCTTATCACCCGCTATGAATATGCAAACTTATTCCACACGGTTACTGATTGGTACAATGCATATGTTTCCTCTAGGGTCACTGAATTACCGTTTCGACCTCATGTCATCTTTGTAGACGGCCATTGCACGGTATGAGAAGGATGGTTTGGTTTTCGAATTCATTCTTTAGTGCTTATGATTTCTGCATGCGTAGGATAGTCTTGAGGGGGGGTATGAAAATCATTTGTTCTCTTCCCGTTTATGGCTTAATGGGTGCATACTACAAGTTTTTAGGTGGTACCACAGTTTTTAGTTGAAGTGGAAATTGGATCTACATGTTGGCATCATTCTTGGCATGACTAATTCGGGTTTGGCTGTAAGAATTAGCCTGAAACACAGAATATCAGTTTCAGTACAAGTGGAAAGGACCTTTGTTAACTTTGTTTAGGAATTGTAGCAGGATGAGAGTAAAGGATTTTAGACTCGTGTTTCTTTCAACAATTGGTTTTTGATATAGGATATAGATTGAACGAAGTCACCAAAACTATCTTTGATCAAATATCTGTAATAGCCTTTTGAATTCAGAGAGAATACTTAGTTATCAAAGAAACTCAGTCTTTCTCACCATCATTACTGTTTCATGGTAAATTTGACTCTTGTATCCCCTTTTGAGGAGTATGCTTGATATGCATTTTGTGCAAATTCTTTGATAGTTTGGACTTTTGGTAAAATGGGTGTTTTTCAAGGTCTAGTGCTACTCTCATGATTTCATTTCGTATCCCTCTTAGTTAGGTAATTGTGCTCCTATTTTCAGTGATTGTGCTTATCCTCATCAATGTGGCTATATCCGCCTACTGGATAAAGTGTAGCTGATATTGAAGGTGTTGAGAACTATACTTACGAAACTGTGGGTATTGTTCCTAACACTTAAGCTTTTGACGAGAACTTGTGTAGCACGTAAAAGAGCAGAAGCGGGAACTATCTTGATTTGGTCCCACGCCATAACAAACCTATAGGAGTCTGCCGTGAGGATTTGGAAGCCTTGAGATTTCCTCAGCAATAATTGACTAGAAAAGGTTTTTTGACAGGCTAATTTCAAGTGTTATTTCTGAAAATTGCTGTGACTCCTTGAGAATATTCAACACATTATAATATAACAATGGAATTTATTTCACCTACATGTGCTAGCGTATTATCTAGATCATATAATTTTTGCTAAATGATGAGGTCCTCTTATCTTTTTCCCAGATGTTTTCTTTTTTACCAATTTGCCAAAACATTTGTTTATGATCACAGCAACACATTGGTGGTGATGGTAAAGGGCCTAGCTATATGGATCCTCGCTTTACCATTTCAAAGCAAGTTTATGTTGTAAATGTTCTCTAGGGCTCAATTAAGCATGCTTAGGCTCTTAATGGCAAGCTTGCATGCATCTCTATTGCACAGAACAATAAGCATCACGACTTGACAAGCAAATATCATTTTGTTTTCGTTCAGGTTCCCCAATCGTCGTGCATTGTTCTCCTCTTCATTCAATCTTGCACCATGAATATTTCTCCTCCTCCTAATTTATCCCCAACTAAGATTTCCAATAGCAAACCTTTCCCTGTGAACATTATATTTCCTTTTCCCCTCCACCAGATCTGTTCTCTCATTTCATCCTCTTCTGGTGCATCTATGCCTTTTCTTCTCCTTTGTCTGGGCACCCGTAAGAATTCTACTCTAGTGTGGATATGTATCTCATTAGAATAATTAATCATGAAGACTCTGTACTTACCATTCGCTGGATAGATCTGATGCCTATTCATAGTACTGACCTGTCAATTCAACTTTATCTCTACATAGCACTTTGATTTCGGAACGAGTCTCTCGTTCGTCATGCTTCTCCAGCAGTGACGTCACTGGACTCCCATGTTGCCTCTAGTTAACGCTGTCTATAGGGGCCCACTAGGGGTTCGGAGTTCGTGGGACCCAATTGAGAGTTCTCCTCTTACCATATGCAGTCCATCCGAATCACGTGAGTCTGACGCATGCGTGCATTATTTGGAAAGTCGTACCCGGAAAATTACGTTGCCAACAGGTACGTGCCAAAATGGATTATTAAATTTATTTCTTAATTCATATCTGATTAAATGAATTATTACATAAATTAATCATATTAAGTTGTAAATAAGTTACGAGTAAATCAAAAATGTAAAACTCAAAATAATATAAGTATCAAATGAATCAAATTTACATCTATAACTCTCTTGTCATCATTTAATTTCACGGCTCACTCGTTCCATGCTATTATTCAATTTGGGTATGAGTTTCCTAATTTTGGATAAATATGAAGGCCTTTTAGCAATTGATGCTAGATTTGTATTACCCAATGAGTTAAATTGATCAATTTGGGTCGAATAATTTTCAACTCAACCCAATCCCAACTCACCCATTTGATCAATCTAAAGTCGAGCTTCATTTTTTGGGCTTTATTTATTTATTTAATTTTTGCAACTCCATTCTATTTAGTTGACTCAATCAAATTTCATTGCTCGACCATCTAATATAATCTTTGTTATGATCTTTAAAACATTGCATTTGGGTAAATAAATCATACAATTCCTCATCTAAGGTCATCAAGTTTTATATTGGCCATATATATGTGTGTATATATATTCTATGGATAAGGTGTGCACAATAAATCCAATTTAGCTTTAGTCAATTTGACTTGATTTTATTACTCCATCCGATTTGACATCTTGTAAGGTGTTGAAAACATCATCAAATGTGATGTGTTGGATTTTGGATTATATGACATGATCCTTAGTTAAGGCAGCTAGATTCCAAATGGCTATCGACACGAAATTAGGTCGCTTCGGTCGTAATTCATGTTGTCGAGTCGGTGAAGGAGGAGGAGGAGGAGGATGACATGCGGCGGACGATGCTTGGATGTCACTGCTGTTTAACGTGTTCGACTTTGAATCAAATTACTTGCTCGAACAAAGCAGCGTTAAAATGGGGACTACAAGGTCAACGAGGATATACGAGGCTTAGGAGTCGTGAGGATGACCGCACGCATAACGGCGACGTGACGTTCTTGATCGGTTGACCAGATATGGGCAGGATTTTTTTTTTGGACAAGGACCAGATATAGGCAGGATGAACGGAGGAATTGAATTCCTAAGAACCAACCAATTAAAAAAAAAAAGTGCTTAGGCTCCAATTAACGAATAATTAAAAAAATATTTTTCCTCATATAATCATTTATATTGTTTATGAAATTGAATAAATAAATAACATTTTTATTATTTATGAAATATTTAGACATTAATTGCTATTGATAATGAAAAGATTTCTTATCAATTAATTATTTGAAGGGATATAATTAGAAAAATATTTTACAAATTATTTATTTTTTGAGAAACAAATGGAACCTTAAAAATGTCCAATTAAGCATGTCTTTTTATAAAGAAAAAGTTTCATGTTTATAGATCGGAAAATCGTAAAACGTATAGACAGAGTGGGGCAAGCCTATTACAGCTCCGCTTTGCCAAAATCCGCATCTCATTTCCCACAATTTTCCTAGCTAATTGTCTCTCGTAAAGAAAAACCACCTCAGTTGGGTCGAGGTCTCATATCCCATGCCCATCCGTAGACATATCTTGAGGAGCCAAATTTGTATGATTTTATTTATTTATTTATACATATCAGTAAAATTTTCACTTACCTTTTAAAAAAAAAAAATCTGTTTAATAAGTTCAACTTTACTCAACTCAACTTATTTGTCAAAAATTTGATGTAGTTCTGGAATTGGAGCCCAGGATCTAATCTAGTTCTAGAATTGCGTGATGAAATACTACGTCGATCTCGAGTATGTAAAGAATCACTAATTTTTTTCTACTCAAGACTGTCCCTCTAAAATTTGCAAATCGAAAGATGATATTTTAAATTTCAAAGGATTACAGCAAATTTGTATATGATTATGCATATTATTATTTGTATATCGAACTGAGTTGCAGATATTTTGCACTAAAAAGAAGTCTAAACTTTTGAGTGGATTTCGGAAAGTAGCAAATAAGGCGTTTATGAACTGACTCGTGTTCTGTTTTCCTCCACAAAATTTGCGGGGCGCATGCTTCGGCTTTAGTGTACACGGAAAACCTGAAACTTTTTCAAACTATTAAAATGTTGAAATGCAGGATATATGTAAATTTTCAAAGTTTTCCCGAAAGTTATATTAATTTCTGTTATACTCTTTAAAAAAAAAAAATTGTCCACGTTATGCTCAAAATGATGAAAGTAAGGGAAAAAAAATCTAAAACCCATTGCATTTATATTAATTCAGTCATAAATATTTCGATTGTATTAAGCTAATTGAGTTATTTTCAGCCAATATTGACCATAACCACTGACGTGAATGTTAGTCTTCTTACGTGACACAATTGATACTAATGTAAACAATTTTTACAATAAAAAATGAATTTTAATTAATTTTTATTTATTTTTCCTTTCATTTTGGTTGCTAAGGGTTGTTGCTCTTGCCTAGGACTTGGGCTAGAGTTGTGACCTTTGCCAACCATCCCAGCCAAAACGAAAGGAAAAAAAAAAATAAAGAATATATAAAAATATATAAAAATTAAAATATTATAAAAATGTCAACATGAAAGGTGGACGTCATTAATTGATAACTCAAATTAACTAGATAGACTCAATTGGCATGAAAATTTTTATGATTAAATCATCCAAATTAAAATGTTTATGACTAAATTAGCACTAATAAAATAGGTCCAAAACTTTTTGGTACTTTCTTTTACTCGATATCTAAAAAGCGACGGGTCAAAGTTATGGTTAGAAAAATGCTAAACTATGAACAATGTCACTACACCAATTAATAACCTAACAAAACCGGTGAGCTATTCCAATTGGTCAACTTCAAGTTTTAGTTTGACTAAGGGCAAGTTTGACAAAATTTCCATTTTTCTATTTCTTTATTTTTCTAGTCCCCAAAATACGTTAGAAACAAAAATCCGTTTGGTAGTTTTTCTATTTTTGGAATAAAAATGAGAAATGAAGACTTTTTTTTATTGTTTACTCTCATTGTCGCCTGTTGCTCACCCATCGCTCATAGGATGTGGGCCACCCATCGTCGGTCGCCGGCCGCCCATTGTCGGACGCCGGTTGCCAACCGCCCACCACCAGATGGATGCCATACGCCGATCGCTAGTCACTGGTCGCTGCCCTCTTAGAAATTAAAATTTTATTTTGTTATTAAACGAATTTCTATTGTAAAAACATAAATTTTGAATTGTTATTAAACACGTACTTAGAAACTTATTTTGGGAATAGAAATTAAAAAAATCAATGTTTGACCATAAATTGAATTTTATTTTAGAAAATTTGTTATGCGTGCCCTAAGAAGCTATTAACTCAACTGTAACTATGCTATGAAATCTAATTCTTGACAACATATATTTAAAATTTCTAGCAATTCAAAACTAGGTGAGATAATTTTCTAAACACCGCTATAAATTGTTGTATTGTTGAACTTTGAAGCAGCGAGGTGTTTTTCAAACACATTATATAAGCCGCAACATTTATTTTCAAAGCTGCAAATAAAGCATTTGGTGGGTGGTATAAATGGGAGAAAAAGACCGCCGGATATTTTGGTCCCCAAAATTTTATTTTTTTCGCAAAAATGAAAAATTTAATGTCACGCCCCGCCGCTAACGATCCGGAAAAATGGAACATCCCGCGAATACCACAAGAGAGGAGAACACTTTACAATATGGAAATCGGCGGGCCCCACCGGCCACTCTGTACGCGACCAGCACATCATCGACGACATCCGCTCGTCACGGATCGAATCCCGACGTAGAAACTCGAACCGACGGTCCAGATCGAGAGCCCTAGCCCCCCGACATCACGTCCACGATATGCTGACGCCACTCCTTGCATGGCATTAAAATCCACAAAAAATTAATACACCGCGAGAGAGAGATCGAACTCGAGCACGGTGGGGGCCCGCTCGGCCAGCCTAGCCGAACGCTTCCCTTTGACCTTCCCCGTTTGAGGAAGAAGAACACCTGTCACTGTACCAGTCCCAACCTTCTCCTTTCTTTTCAAATCCTCCCTATAAATACCCTCCAGTGCCTCCAGCTTTTTCTTCACCAAAAGCAAAAATTCGATCACCAGCACCAGCACAAGCGCCAATACAGAGCACTTGCACCGAAGGGTCGAGCCGAATCAAGAGGAGAAGAAGATGACGGAGAGAGAAGTCTCTTGCGAGATCAGCGAGCCGCGGTTGGTGGCCAGGAAGTTCCTGGCCAGGCCTCAACACGAGGGCGTCGGGGCCATCGTCAGGAGAAGCATTGGCCGGTAAGGAGAGATGGGAATCGATCCTTCTCGATCTTCATTTTCTTTCGTCTTCGTGACGCGAATCCGAACGGTTTGGCTAAAAGGGTGTCTTGCGTTTCCAGGTTTGAGCTGAGATATTTCGACCCTTTCCTTGTCTTGGATGAATTTTCAGGTGGGGTGTCTATATTCTCTCTCTGTTCTTTTGTTCTTCTGCTTATACTCAATCAAAAATTGTGATCAATGCTGGATAAGAATTCCAAATTCTTTACTTTTCTAATTTCTTCCGGTTTTCTGGTCTGCAGTGACTGCTCCTGCTGGATTTCCAGACCATCCGCACAGAGGTTCGTGTTTCTTGGGCTTCTTGAATCATGGATTTGCGATTTGGTGAATGCTTGAAAAGAAAACGGAGCAATATGAGCGGATTATAAGTGTAGACATATTTCATGGACTCTGTTTTGATTCTTTTGCTTTCTGTGAACAGGATTCGAGACCGTCACCTACATGTTACAGGTACGAAAGTTTTGTTCAATTTCGACGACTCTCGACTCTCCTATAAGTCCAATAAATCTATTCCTGAGTTGGTAAAAAGCATGAAAAGTCCATTTAAAAACCAATAAAAGTGAGAGTTGAATCACGTTTGTTAGAAGGAAGTGAGCAAAACTAGAAAAGTCTTCAATGAGGTTGTTTTCATATTGAGTTCCTGCTTATCTCATGGAGGAGAATCAGCCAATAAGAATGACTTCATCAAAACCGGTGAAACCGATAGATGGAAATTTCCAGTATTCATGGCTTGCGGGCGTGGCCGGCAAGCAACCACTTTAGGTGAGCATGCAAAAGGCCACGCCTCACAGACGCAAGGCAACAGCTTTTTTCTTGTCCAAGGTTTGACCGACCATATGCACTTAAAAGCCCAGAGGGAGCCGCGGGAAGTGTTAAAACGACCAAAAGACTAGTTTGCATCTATTTGTTTTGTCCTTTGCCCAGCATGTGTTTGTACTTTGTGTTTCATGTTGGGGAATTGCCTAATCTCCACCACTCATCATTTAGAGTACCTACATGGGCCATTAGTGTGGGAATTCGGATCCCGTTGTAATTGATGACAACGATGAGATGCATCATTTCTCCTACTAGTGGTCACCCATATGGGTCCAATCATAAAAGAAATTTCTCTTTTCAAATAATGATAATTTATGTTAACTCACGAAAACTAATTTTAAATATTTATTTGATTGTTACACTTTAAAAGTAAAAAGTATTGATAATAATAATGTTGATGTATAGGGATCCGTGACACATGAAGATTTCGAAGGACACAAAGGGACGATAGGACCCGGTGATCTACAATGGATGACCGCGGGGAGGGGGATTGTCCATTCCGAGATGCCTGCAAGTCAAGGAACTCAAAAAGGGTTACAGCTCTGGGTCAACCTCTCCTCCAAACACAAAATGTGAGTTCAGTCTAGGTCTGCAGCAGCAATTTTCTCCTCCTGTAGTGTTAATGGTGGTCTGCCAAGTAGGAAAAATCTTGTCTAGATTAGCTAAGCTTTTCAATCATCAAGCGTCGCCTTTATTGCTGATGTGGTTAACACGAGTAGTTATCATTAACAGTAGAATGATTCCCGCCTCTGGTTTTTCTATGGCAGGACTGAACCGAAGTACCAAGAAATATCAGGCAAAGACATTGCAGAAGCTGCAGTAGATGGGATCAAAGTGAAAGTCATAGCAGGAGAGGCTTTAGGAGCCAAATCCCCTGTCTACACAAGAACACCCACCATGTACTTGGACTTCACCCTCAAGCCAGGGGCTCACCTGCAGCAGCCGATACCCGCCTCGTGGAACGCCTTCATCTACATCCTCGAGGGCGAGGGGGTCTTCGGGATCTCGAAATCCTCGCCCGTGACCGCCCACCACCTCCTCCTCCTCGGCCACGGAGACGGGGTCGAGGTGTGGAACAAATCCGCCAAGCCCTTGAGGTTCATCTTGGTCGGAGGCGAGCCGTTGGGCGAGCCCGTGGCACAGCTCGGGCCGTTCGTGATGAACACTCAAGAAGAGATTGACAGGACGATATATGATTTCGAAAACTGTATCAATGGGTTCGAGAAGGCAAGGCATTGGAGGAGATCGGACTTTTAGCTAACTTACCATTGAAACAAGAATCGAGAATCAATTGGAGCCTTTTCTTTGGAGGCATAGAGAAAAAAAAATCAAATTTCTTCTTAAAATTATACATTGATTCGAAATTTGTGGTGATTCATTTATGATTTTTAGAAAATTTATACATGTAGCAACAGTTTGTTATATTTTAATTTTGGAATATATATGCCATATTGATTTTTGCTTGTATGAAGACTCTTTATCATCAATTTAATGAGATTCTTTTAATTTTCTTAAGTAAAATCTAGAAATGTTGTCCATACAAAATAACAATAGTTATACACGGAATGACTTACAATTACATTAATTCACAAAAAAAAAAAAAAGCTTACGATCAAAGAGAGTAATCACGTTTTGTATAATTCAAGTAATTTCCTCCGGATTCGAAAGCACATTTTTTTAATACTTAGCAGGAAAATAAAACGAAACTTGGAAAGACAGAAAACAAAAATTCCTCAAATCGAGAAAGAGAAAAAGAACACCCGCGAGGAACACGCAATGAAGGAATCGCTCTAACCAAAGACACGACACGACACGACGACGACCAAGCTTTCTAGTCAACCCAACTGAACTCGCTTTCTCCCTTTCGACGCTCCGTCGCCATTTCCATCGAATTCACGTAAGCTCGACATAGAGAGAGGGAGAGGGAGAGAAGGAGAAGCCATGACTGGAAGAAGCTACAATCTGCTGAAAGTGGTGGTCGCCCTCTTCTTCCTCAACACCCTCTCCCTCTACCTCTACTTCCGCCCTTCTTCCCCGACGCCGCAGCAGCACGACGCCGCTTCTTCGTCGCGGATCCGCAAGGACGATCCCGCCGTCTTCTTCCCCGACCTCACCGAGCAGCTGCAGCAGCAGCAGCAGCAGCAGCAGCGCCGCCGCGACGGCGGCTTCGATTCTCTGAAGCGATGGCCGATCCTCCTCCTACCTCCCCTGGTCCCTGAACCCTAGCGTCCGGCCCCACTCCTGCGAGGCCTTCTTCGGCAACGGCTTCACCCGCCGCCTCGACCTCCTCTCCGCCGTCGACGGCGAAGGCGGCGGCGGCGGATGGTTCCGGTGCTTCCGCAGCGAGACGCTCGAGAGCTCCGTCTGCGAGGGAGGGCAGCTGAGGATGTCGCCGGAGAGGATCGGGATGGCGGCGGGAGGGGAGAGGGTGGAGGACGTGATGGGGCGGAGCGAGGAGGAGGAGATGCCGGTGTTCGAGGACGGCGCCTTCCAGATCGCCGAGGGAGGGGGCGGCGGGGAGCTGGGGTTTAGGAGAGGGAAGAGTCTCGTGAGCGACGAGTTCTTGGATAATTACGTGGACCGGGGTAGGCGGCATCCGATTCGTAACTTGATCGGGTCGATTCGTGTTGTCAAACCAGGAGAGTTGCAGTGCGATCAGGTTATGCTTTCGATCGATCCATTTGTCATGGTTTCTGTTCTAGTGGTGTTGGTTAGAATCCAATTTATTCAGCAATTTACTGGTGGTTATGGGAATTTGGCATTGTGCAATTATACAATTATATGGCAGAGTAGGATGTGATAACGATCAATGGTTATGGAGCTCCAAAATTATGTCATTTGTCGGGGGAGCGCAATACAATTGCTATGCATTTTCAGATATGTAGTTAATTGAATGCTATTGCACTTAGGGGACCAGTGATAATGAAAAGCTGAGTAGCTAACAAGTGTTTAGTTTATCTCCTAGATTCTGGGAATGATGGCAACCGCATAGAATGGAAAGATCTAGATTCTAGGTAAATTCAGTCGGACAGGTGGTTTTTCGTGGTAGCTCTTTCCTTTCATAATTGATAATGGCCTCGCAGAACCAACGGTTATTGCGAAGCTGGAAATTCTGGCCAATTGAAATTGCTCACAGCTGATTATGTATTCCCTAGATTCTGGGAAAGATGAGAACAAAAGTTTTTAGGATCTATAGTCTAGACTAATCTGGTTGGACAGGTGGTTTTTTCCCATTATCCATTTGTCATTCTTTTTATGTGGACTGTTTCTACTCTCTCCTTTCTGTTTTCTCTTCTTGTCATTTCATTTAACATTATCTCTCTTGATTGCAGTGGATCGAGGAGCCAACACTTCTAATCACCCGCTATGAATACGCAAACTTATTCCACACGGTTACTGATTGGTACAATGCATACGTTTCCTCTAGGGTCACTGAATTACCGTTCCGACCTCATGTCATTTTTGTAGACGGCCATTGCACGGTATGAGAAGGATGGTTTGGTCTTCGAATTCATTCTTTAGTGCTTATGATTTCTGCATGTGTAGGATAGTCCTGAGGTTGTATGAAAATCATCTGTTCTCTTCCTGTTTTTGGCTTAATGGGTGCATACCACACGTTTTTAGGTGGTACCACAGTTTTTACATAAAGTGGAAATTGGATCTACATGTTGGCATCATTCTTTGCATGACTAATTGGGGTTTCGCTGTAAGAATTAGCCCGAAACACAGAATATCAGCTTCAGTATAAGTGGAAAGGACCTTTGTTAACTTTGTTTAGGAATTGTAACAGGATGAGAGTAAAGGATTTTAGGCTCGTGTTTCTTTCAACAATTGGTTTTTGATATAGGATAGATTGAACAAAGTTACCAAAACTATCTTTGGTCAAATATCTGTAATAGCCTTTTGAATTTAGAGAGAATACTTAGTTATCATAGAAACTCAATCTTTCTCACCATCGTTAATGTTTCATGGTAAATTTAACACTTGTATCCCCTTTTGAGGAGTATGCTTGATATGCGTTTTGTGCAAATTCTTTGATGGTTTGGACTTTTGGTAAAATGGGTGTTTTACAAGGTCTAGTGCTTCTCGCATGATTTCATTTCGTATCCCTCTTAGTTAGGTCATTGTGCTCCTATTTTCAGTGATTGTGCTTATCCTCATCAATGTGGCTATATCCGCCTACTGGATAAAGTGTAGCTGATATTGAGGGTGTTGAGAACTATACTTACAAAACTGTGGGTACTGTTCCTAACACTTTAGCTTTTGACAAGAACTTGTGTAGCACATAAAAGAGCAGAAGCAGGAACTATCTTGATTTGGTCCCATGCCTTAACAAACCTATAGGAGTCTGCTGTGAGGATTTGGAAACCTTGAGGTTTCCTTAACAATAATTGACTGGATAAATGTTTTCTGACAGGCTAATTTCAAGTGTTAATTCTGAAAATTGCTGTGACTCCTTGAGAATATTCAACACATTGATAATATAACAATGGATTTTATTTCACCTACATGTGCTAGCGTATTATCTAGATCATGTAATTTTTGCTAAATGATGAGATTCTCATATCTTTTTCCCAGATGTTTTCTTTTTTACCAATTTGCCAAAACATTTGTTTATGATCAGCAACACATTGGTGGTAATGGTAAAGGGCCTAGCTATATGGATCCTTTCTTTACCATTTCAAAGCAAGTTTATGTTGTAAATGTTCTCTGGGGCTCAATTAAGCATGCTTAGGCTCTTAATGGCAAGCTTGCATGCATCTCTACTGCACAGAACAATAAGCATCACGACTTGACAAGCAAATGTCAATTTGTTTTTGTTCAGGTTCCCTGAGCGTCATGCATTGTTCTCCTCTTCATTCAATCTTTCGCCATGAATATTTCTCCTTGTCCTAATTTATCCCCAACTAAGATTTCCAATAGCAAACCTTTCCCTGTGAGCATTGTATTTCTTTTTCCCCTCCACCAGATCTGTTCTCTCATTCTCTTATTTCATCCTCTTCTGGTGCATCTATGCCTTTTCTTCTCCTTGTCTGGGCACCCATAAGAATTCTACCTCTAGTGTGGATATGTATCTCATTAGAATAATTAATCATGAAGACTCTGTACTTACCATTCACTGGATAAATCTGATGCCTATTCATAGTACTGACCTGTCAATTCAACTTTATCTCTACATAGCACTTTGATTTCGGAACTGCACCTCTGCAATGACATGCATTCTCAGTTACTAGTTGCAGAGTGTCTTCTAGGTGTTCTCTTTTACCAATATTAGCATGAATTTTAGGGGAAAAAAACATATCAACCTCAAATTTCCTTTTTTGGCGTTGTGTTTTGTATATTCAATGGCAGTTTTTGGTTTAATATCTTCTGTTAAGGCCTCTTTCTAGTTTCTTCAGAGCTTGTTCATTAAGTGTGGTCATGTATAGCAACATCGTTAAGTAATTTTGTAGCTTTGCATCTCCGTAACTGTATTTCCACCGAGTTTGTTCCACATTCAGAATTACATGGTATTAACATACTTTACTATTTCTCACTGTATGTAACTTATATTTCTCCAACAAATATTTTCAGTCACCCATGGAAGAAACATGGAAGGCACTGTTTTCAAGTGTTGCATATGCTAAAAGTTTTCAAGGGTCAGTTTGCTTCCGCCATGCCATTATGTCGCCTTTGGGATATGAGAATGCAATGTTCAAGGGACTCAGTCAGCCTATAAACTGTGAGGGGACATCTGCACATGATTTATGGCGGAACCCCGATGACAGTAAGACTGCTCGTCTTTCTGAGTTTGGAGAAATGATTAGATCAGCTTTCGGTTTCTCAGTGAACAGACATCATCCTGAAAAGGGTGTCTCTGGTCATAATGTGCTGTTTGTTCGTCGTGAAGACTATTTAGCCCACCCTCGACACAGTGGCAAACCTGAGTCTAGGCTTAGCAATGAGCAAGAAGTCTTTGATGCTTTGAAGAGCTGGGCCTCCAGCCATTTAAAATGCAAAGTAAATCTTGTGAATGGTTTATTTGCACACATGCCCATGAAGGACCAAGTGCAAGCCATTCAAGATGCCTCAGTTATTATTGGAGCTCACGGCGCAGGTCTAACTCACATAGTTTCAGCAATGCCGAAAACAGTAATTCTTGAGATTATTAGCAGCCAATATAGGCGTCCTCATTTTGAACGAATTTCAAAGTGGAAGGGCTTAAAGTACCATGCCATCAATCTCGCAGGATCACGTGCCGACCTGCCTGTGGTCATTAATGAGCTTAGTAGCATATTGAAAAGCCTAGGATGCTGAAATTTCAAGGTTATTGATGAGAGTAAAAGGATCTCACCTTGGAGGGGAAGAGTGCCTTCCCCATGCGAGGCTGTTGCTGTTGTTCATAGAAGAGGTACATTGTTCTCATACGGAAAAGGTTGTTACAGTAATTTAACTTTACCATCTTTTTATCTGATTTTTAAAGCAATGAGGGAGATCGAAGAAGTTGCTCAAAGGCGGGTGGGGCTTCCCCCCGGTTTAGATACTGAAATTGCTGGTATTGAGTTTTAGTTGACCATCGAATGAAGGGGGAGGATGGATAGTTGTAGCGAAAAAGAAATGTTATTTTAACTTTATTCTTTCAGATAGATAATTCTTGTGTTCCTAAAACTTGTTGACTAGGCTCTTTGGAATTCACGTACGTTCTTGAGCAGGCTTCATACACTTTTTCTTTTCTTTTTTTTGGGGTCTGAGGCTTGATACACTGCTTGAGCAGGTATTGTATAGTCAGATGAATTGTCTGAATCAAGTTCTTTCGCTTTTCATTTTTGTTCATGAGGATATGGTTGCGCAGTTCCAGAGTCGACAGTTCTATTGCCAAGTTAGAAGGAATCTGGTTTTTACATGAGAAATGCACAATTGCAATCGTTATTATAGATGCCCTATGCAATGTCTGGTGCTGATTCATATAGATTAGATTCTGCGATTTTTTTCTTCGTACTTCGCTCGCCTGATGCTGAGCGTCCTCAACATTTCTGTACATTTTTGCACCAATCCCATGAAACGGTGAAAAGAGATGAAGGGGAGAAGTCGACTTCCAGAATTGTTTCAAGTCTGACACGAGCGAACTACGATTTACTAGGAAAGTTTCACATCCATTACTGAAAGAAAGAAGCAAATACTGCCATTGGCCAACAAGCAGGGGAAGCATTGGGTTGATTCCTTGGATCGGGTTAAAAAAGGTCACTCAAATACTCATTTAGCCTGTTTTGATCTATTTTCATACAATGCGAACATATCGGCCTGACCCAACCCAAGTTACCTTTTTTTTTTATGTCATCAACTCATATTACTAAGATACTTCGATATTTAATTGAATTTAAGAAAACTCGTGGATGGTTAAATGGTTAAAGTGCCGTGCTCATAACTGGCTCTATATCAATGAAATTTGATCATCCACGCATAATGAATGAGATCAAATAAGTACTAGAATATGAAGAGTGAACTTGACTTTAGGTTAGTTAAATCCATTTATATGTTTAAATCCATTCACGACTATTGTTGAATATAATTAATTCATAACAATTTAGCACATCGTATATAGATTAAAAAACAAGCCTGTAATACGGTTAAAAAGTAATTCTATAACCCATTATGACCCTTCTAATCCACGAGCATAAATTGCAGTGGTTGAAAAGTCACTCGAAGCAGACTTCGATCAGAAAAGCCACAGGCAAACCTTAACTCTACTGCTCACACCAACAACATGCGTGAAAGAGTTGACCATAGTCATAATTTAGATGCATAAGATCCAAACCACCACTGATTAGAAAAGAAAGATGACTTGATCAAGACAAATACACTAATAACTGTTTCATGTCAAGGGAATAAAAAGATGACAACCTCAATTTGATGCAAACACTTAAAATATAAACTAAAACTAATGTTCAGGGGAATAAAAAGACATGGAAGATTTAGGTCCTCAGTATTGCAGAAACAAAAATTTATGCGGCAGCTCCCTTGCCCTTCTTCCTCTGAATCTTCTTCATGTAGAATTCCAGCTCCTTACCCTCCAAGATATATCTGCCCAGAAGAAAAGAACATGATACCTAGCGATTTCAAGTAAAATGATCTAAACAAAGTCCTAAAAAAGATCCAATCATAAATCTATCCGCACAGCAAGGACTACCATCACTTCAAAGAAAGTGAAACTTGCCTCCAATCTTCATAAGGAGTAAAAAGAAGGCACTAAGGACACTTACCCATCAGCACGGCCGCACTGACCCGGTCGGGATGAGATGGACGCTAACAAACGGCCACTGCTGAATTGCTCCTCAATATGTTGATCAAGCTTGCGTTCGGTTTGGCGTTTCTCAAGCTTTCTCAATACGTGGCTGCTCTTCTTCACCTCCTCAGCAGGAGCTTCAGCCTCCTATAACCAGTAAATAGGGAAAAAAAAAGTTATAAAAAGGAAGAAGCGCTACCAGAAGGCAATGGCATCATTAAATTTATAGTTTACTTCCTATGCTAAAATGACAAAATGGGCAACAAGCAGAAGTCTTTTAAGCATTCAAACACAAGTTTTTGTCTAACACATCCATGTATTTTTCTGGCTGTCCTAACTGTCAAATTTAAAAATGCTATTACAGTCCATGAATGCAAGGAATTTAACTCTACAACCTACTTCACTCATAGTTTACATACTACATGTCATTGTGCGTGCATCTTTCAAAGATTAATTTTACAAACAGCAATATGAAGTAAACATAGGAAATGCAAAAAATCCAGGAAAAGCTCTAACAATTATTTTAGCAACTTGTTAGTGCCGACACCCTCTTTCATGGAAATCATTAAGAACCCAAATTGCAGCGTTTCTAGCCTTGAGAAAAGAACAAGCCCCTTCAATTGAAGAAAAAATTGAGACTGGCCAAGTCATCAAACCTTTGTACAACAAACAGCAACCATGATAGTAATTTAACAAGAAACTCTATAACATAGAGAGAGCAGGTTTAAATTCCTCACCTCTCCTTCTTTCTTGGCAGAAGCTTGATTTTTCTTCTTGCGGCCAATATCAACACCATAGTGCTGGAGATACCACTGCTTGAATGGTGCTGCATCAACCTGGACTATTGCACTCTTCACCAGAGTCTGGGTACGGACCAGCTCGTTGTTGGATGCGTTGTACACCACATCAAGAATCCTAGTCTTCCTGGTCACTGCCTCACTTCCCCATGAGTAATTTCCGGTGTCGAGCCTCAGAGCACGCCACTTCACATTGCCACCCCTAACTCTAATCCTCCTCACAGTCTTGTTGCTCGACAGCTTAGTGTTGGCAGGTTGCCTTCCAAGCTCATACCTACAGGCAAAAGCCGTTTTTTAAAACGTTAATTACATCTAATATTGGACCAATCTGGATTGAAAAGTATTTTGAATCCCAATTAATATTCAATCAATTTGCGCAATGAAACAACTTTTGAAAGGGCAACAAAAGTAAATTAAGAACTAATGTCCATCCTTACTTATCGACCAAATGCCGCTTAACAAGACTCAAAATAGTCAAATCAGTTCTCACACCCTCATCTAAATGATCTCGACTGAACAGAATGAAATCAAAATTCTCTCAATTTCCACACAATCTCACCAAAGGATCCAAGTCTGGCCATTTAATCTAAACTGTGGCTACTCCGCAGATAATGGGGATCCAGAGGGAAGCTTAGCTAAAATCAGGAAAATCAAACCGACCCATCAATCATACACACCAGAGCATTTCCTAACTGGTCCGATAACAGATACTGCATCAAATACCTCTTCCTAAGACCGTCCCCACATAAGGTTAATCGCATCATCCTTCACATAATCTAAAAACCAAAACCCCCCCGAACATAATCAATAGCATCCAAGCAGAACAAGCACGGATCTTCGCACACGAGAATTCGTCGCAGCAAAAGCTGAAACGACGGAATGAAGATCCTTACTTTCTCTTCTTCCTCCACGCCTTCTTCTTGCCACCGGTGGCGCGCCTCTTGTGCATCGAATCACGAGAGATACCTGCCAAAGAAACACCGAATCTCCCATCATGCACGGAAGGAGACGGGAAACCCCGCCGCAGAGGAGGAGATTAGAGTTACCCATGATTGCAGGTCGCAAGCCCTAGGCCTCTGTCCTTGCACAGTCCCGAACGCCTGCGGAGAAGCTAGGGTTTCTGCGAGCAGGGGCTGGAAGAGAAAGACCAGTCGGCTGAGGCGAGCTTCGCTTTTACACCAAAACCCTAGCTTCCGAAGTTACGATAGTGCCCTCGGTCGCGCTGCTCGTCCCGCGCGGGCAGAGATGTCATTTGAGTCCAGGCCCGCTTCGTCTTGCGCTGGCGATAATGGGCCGCTTTCCACGGGCCTGCTTAGGCTCGTGTAAGCCCAACGTGATGAAATGAGACTTGATGGGCCAATGTCAAATGAAAAGTAACGATAAGCCCATGCTGATAGGCCGGTTAGCCTAATAATTAGGCTTATTAAAAAGGGTTAATACCCCAAAAAATCCTAAACCGGTACACTTGTGACAAATCTACCATAAACTATTTTTTAACCATGAAAAATCCCAAACTAATATACTTGTGACAAATTTACCTTGACTGATAAAAAAAATAACTCTTAACTAATACATTTATGACAAATTTATCTCAAACTAATTTTTTCGACCGCAAAAACCTCAAACTGGTAAATTTGTGAGAAATATACCATCCACTAAATTGGATTAATACCACAAAAAAATCACAAAAATTGTAACTTATGATAAACAGAGAGTAAAATCCCAAATTGGTATACCGGTCAACCGTCATGTCTCATTTAACTTAATAGTTTGACAGTAAAATTTAACGAAAACTAATAGAGGGTAAATTTGTCAAAGGTATATCAGTTTGGGATTTTTATAGTAAAAAAAAATAATTTTGGGTAAATTTGTCATAGGTATACCAGTTTGGGGTTTTTTAAGGTATTAACCCTATTAAAAAGGATAGAGCAGGAAAAAGAAAAGATTAATAAGATAGCTTGCTATATGCATGCGATAAGCCGCGTTCCCAATTTGCATTCCAAAACATTGGCAAGTGGACACATCATATATGTCGCGTGATTAAGGATTTCTATGTGGATTTAGCATTCCTAAAGTTTGTCGACTGGACATATATATATATATATATATATGCTATGGCGTGCTTTTGAGTGCTTGCATTGCTTTGAGGGATTAGTTGTCAGCAACAAAGCCTTGAGTTGCGCCTTCCAAACCGGACTTGAGGGTCTCCCCTCATTCGGTTCTCTCTACATATAATGTATATCAAGCGTGAGGAAAACGATAGGATGGACGACGGAGGACAAGAGAATTAATTAAAGGGAGAAAGAAGAGTCGGCGACCAGAAATACATAAATAAATAAAAGAGAGGAATGAGATGTGACACATGCACGTTTTGTTAGTCTTGACAAGTCATATTAACTTTATTTTATAGTGTGGCTTGAGTATAATCTATTATTTGGTTTTTAACCCTAGGTGAGTGGTGGTTATCTTTTTAATATTTCAAAGGTAATGAGGATTATACATATTATTATATGCACAAGATAATTTAGTTAAAATAAAAGTAATGTTAATCGCATACTTCGTTGTATATTCATCACATGCACGCTTTGTAAGTCTTGAACGAGTCATATTGACTTTGTTTGTAGCATGACTCAAGTAGAATTTGTTGTTTGGTTTTTCAACCCTCGGTGAGTGGTGCTTATCTTTCTTTAAAAATGATTATAAAATTATATTTCAAAGGTAATAAGGATTAGATATATTGTATGCACAAGATGATTTGGTTAAAAGAAAAGTAGTGTTAATCGCATAATTTGTTGTATATTCATCACACACGCGCGCTCTAGAAGTCTTGACAAGTCATGTTAACTTTGTTTTGTAGCATGGCTTGAGTAGAATTTGTTGTTTAGTTTTTTAACCCTAGGTGAGTGGTGCTTATCTTCTTTTTTTTTTTTTTTAAATTATAAAATTCTATGTCCAAAGTAATAAGGATTAGATATATTATATGCATAAGATGATTTGGTTAAAAGAAAAGTATGTGATTATCCTTATATATTTGTCACACGCATGCTTTGTAAGTTTGACAAGTCATATTAACTTTCTTTGTAGCGCGGCTCAAGTAGAATCCTTTGTTTGGTTTTTTAACCCTGGGTGAGTAGTGGTTATCTTTTTTTTTTTCCTTAATTATATAATTATATTTCGAAAGTAATAAGGATTAGATATACTATATGCACAAGATGATTTGGTTAAAAGAAAAGATGATTTGGTTAAAAGAAAAGTAGTGTTAATCGCATACTTCATTATATATTCGTCACACACATGCTTTGTAATCTTGACAAGCCATACTTTGTTTTGTAGCGTAGCTTAAGTCAAATCTGTTGTTTGGTTTTTCAACCCTAGGTGAGTGGTGTTTATCTTTTCTTTTCTTTTTTTAAATTATAAAATTATACTTTGAAAGTAATAAGGATTAGATATATTATATGCACAAGATGATTTAGTTAAAAGAAAAGTAGTGTTTATTGTATACTTCATTGTATGAAAACTAGCTCGGATATTTGTTACCTTTTTGGTTATTTGAATGACGAAATAACCATTAAAATAATTTGAGTTGACAATTTGTGAATGTTTGGGAAATGCTATCAAAAGAATTGCAAAAGTTTATAAGTACTGGTTGACAAAATGAATTCAAGTTGATAAATTTAATTGCCAAAGGATATAAGTTTTATTTTGTGAAATGTCTTGTGATTTATGAGATGATTTTGGATTTGATATGCGAGTCATGAGAGGATGGTTTTGGTGATTTGATGCTCATTGTCGCTATGTTTAGAACCTACCGAGGGGTTGTGCATATGCATATTGTTTTTAGGACGTCCTTCTAGGCTGAACCACCAACTCATACATGTGGAGACTTAGCTAAGGGGAAATCTTGGTCAAATCTATCATAGGCCGTTAAACATGGCAATAGTTGAATATTGACTAGTAGATTGATCAATGAAAGAATGATTGATGTGTAACTTGATATAGATTTATTAATGGAATGGACAATTAATGTTTGTTTTAATATATTTTGTTTGGTACAAATACTGAGTTTCTGGTAATTCTTTAAATATGCATAGTGTATCTACTTAAAAGAGGTATGTACTACTTGTTGCCCACTTCATTCATTCCATTTTTTTTTTTCAAGTTCCTAAGCCATCGACAATTAGGACGAGAGCGATAATAATGGGAAATTTTTTATAGTTGCATTTCAAGTATAAGTTAAGATAGATATATATTTCTAGTAATAGTTGTTGGGTCTAGTTGAACTAGAAATATGCATAGATACATTTTGATAGAATATTGAAATTCTTATCCTATGACCAAATTACTGTCCAATGATCTCTATATGTAATTTGATAATTGTTTATTACTGGTTATATTTCATGCTGTATTTTTTGGATGGGAGACAGTCTTGTCATTTATCCTATACTTTTAGGAGTTGGGGTGTAACATTTGTTGGCATTGAGTTTAGATTATGATCTTTTTTGGCGCAAAGTTTATAAGACATTGTGATATCATTTGTTAATTTATAATGTGTTAGTCTTGTGTTAGATATTAAGGTATACGTTTCATTGACACTCTTAGATTAACTTACTTGAGGTATTATCCACTTTGGCCAAATCCTATACCAACTCTCATGGTTTTGTCCTTAGCATATAGGTGGGCACTTTCCCACTAGGTCACTCATCCTATTAATCTCTCACCTAATGCATCTCCTGTGAGTTAATTTCAATTTCACATATATATCCCAAAATGCTCTCCCTCTGTTCAATGCATGATTAGGTGTGTTCCTAGCCTCTTCGCCTTTCTAGAAACCTACTAGGGGCTGCTTTTAGTTTGGGCCCTAAGGCCTTGACGAACACTCTTCACAAACTCATAAGTTTCCACGTGGTTCGTTTCCAAACCACATGCCTACCAAAGGAGTCTTACTCTTTGTGAGACCACTGAGGGTACGTTTAATAACTATTTTATTTCCCGGAATAATTTCCACTCAAATATGATTCTCTTTGATTTTATTCCTAGAAATAATTTATGAGCATTTGAAGGTGTTTGATAACCACCAAAATTTTATTCTCAAAATAAAAATGCGTTTGGTATGACTCTTAATTTTTTTTTATTTCTTTTGATTTTTTTAATACTTCTATTATATTTTTCTTTTTTTTTTCTTTTTTTTCTTTTCATTTTCTCTTCTTTTCCTCCTTTTTGTGGTTGGCCGCTGGCCACCATCGACGGTGACAGCGACAACTGGTGACTCGTTCAGGGAAGAAGAAAAGAAAAGAAGAGAGAAGCAAAAGATAAGGAAAAAAAAAAAAAAAAAAAAGAAAAATAGGCTTGGGCTTAATTTTGGAATTGTTCTAAAAACAAAGAAGCAACTTTTTTTTAAGTTCTTGATTATGTTTCAAATTTATTCTAGAGAACAATAAACGGATTTTGTTTTCAAGAACAAAAACTTTACTAAACGGATTTTTATTCCAAATCCGTTTTAAGAACAAAATAATAGAATCAATTACTATTTAACCAATTGCCAAACGCATCCTAAATTAACTCATTCAAGATATTATTCGTCTTGGCTCATGCAATATTGAGCCCCATGGTTTTACCTTTGTCATGGAGGTGAGCACTTTCACAAGAGGTCACTTGGGTAGTGCTCTTACTTGAGTATACCTAACATTGGAGTTCTATTGTTAAATGATGTTGTTACGTCAAAAGACATCCCTTGTGAAAAAAATCCAATTTCACACATATATCTTGGGAATGCTTTCCCATTGTTCGGTATGCAATTTAGTTCATTCCCATTCCGTTCACCATCTTAAGGCACATTAGGAGCTGCTCTTTGTCGAGACCTTGGGGTGGGATAAGCCCGGATTTGATAATAACTTTTTTAAGGAAAGAAAGAACTTAACAAAAAGAGAAGATATTATAAGCATCTACGTCAAATGGATGCCTCCGCCTCTCCGATTCATTGTCAACCCTCTTCTTCTACTTCTTCTCCCATCTTTGCATCTCGCCGTTTCAATGGTGGCCACTGCAGAGGTGGCCACAATTCCTAGATCTAGGGCTTTTCCACGGCCTTTAATTAATTGAATTTTCTATTTTTAATTTTATAATATAATTGAATATCATATTTATTTTTTATCCTTATCCCGAAGTGCGCCAAACACTTGATAGAATTAGATATGTCCGCCTTTATTATCCAAGGGATTTAATATCATACTTTATCCTATCCTATCCTGATTATTATCCCAACTCTATGCCTGGTGAACACTCCCTGCCTTGATCAAACTAGGTTGTCACATGTAGCGTAGTGGTCATGTTGTCTTATTGTAGTCAAATGACAAACATTCGTTAGGCTGAGATAGAGGTCACGTCCGCTATCTTGTTTTGGATCTAATAGAACTATAAGAGGCTCTATTAAGGGCATCTCATCCAATGGCCATAATAAATTCACAGTCCAAAATCAACTAATACAATGCGAAATTATAAAATATATATTTGTATATATATTTATGATTGAACTTTACTTAGAATATCTACGTCATGTTGGAATCAGAGCTTGGTTTCAGTGATGGATTGTGTTCAATGTAGTTCATATATATATGCGTGTGTATTCATGGTTGAACTTTACTTGGAAATGTACCCACGTCATGTTGGAACCAGAGATTGGTTTTAGTGATGGATTGTGTTAAATGTAGTTCACACCTTTGCTGCCCAAAAGATAAAGTTACATGGCTCAGCTAAAGTGCGTATAGACAGTGCCTCCTCATGAACCAAGAAGGGGACTCAACATGGGCAAAGGACCTGTTGGAGCTTCATTTGGGCCAACGTCCTTGACTAAGCGTGTTCACATTTGAAATGGGCTTGCCCCATATTCTAGAAGGGCAGGCGCGACAGCGCCAGCGCCGACCAGAAAAAAAGGGAGCCTCTCTCGGATTTCGAGAAAAAAAAGTCGACAATTAACTTTTTGTCATTTGAACGAAGAGCACCTAACTTGGCACATCACTGTAACAGCGACAACCTAAACAAAGAAAAAACAGATACTTTTCCACAGTGGATTGCACGCAGAAAGTCAAGCAAATCGCTTAAAAAACCACGCAAAATCACGGGCATCATTTGATCTTCTAGTAGGCTCCTAATGCGAAAACCCTCGCTAGTCAAGCCATGTTGGACAGAGTCCAAGATGAGGCCACTTGCGAGTGACCCTTTTATCTTACAACGCAAGACCATTGACATGCCCTCCTTCTAGAGAGCAATCTCTGCAGACTAATCTAATGTCTGCCAAAATGATTCTTTTTTCCTAGCAAGGGAACCAGGGTGATCTGTAATTTGTTTGTTACTACATTTTTAATGTCCCTTTAGTGGGAAGAATGTGATGTTTTGTGGGTGAGACGTATTAAATGTCAAAGATATCCGTTGAATTGATTTTTGTTTAAGGAAAAAGAGAGGGTTTTCCATGCTTTAGACATCTTGTCCTATGCACTTTTTATCGCCTATCGATGTTTTCTTAAATTGATTTCGATAAGAGTCCGAATTTGCCAACCCTCTTTATCAAGCCGCCCAATACAAAGGAGGAATAGTTGCACCAAACCACTCCCTTTATCTCTACCAATTATTACATGGTCATATTAGTCTCGTCATGGCCTAACGATACCTTAAAAAGAGCAAATAGTAAACTTTGAACAAAACAAGTCTCTTTCAACCAAAAAAAAATATAACGGGTCTCTTGATAGAGTTCTTTTTTATTTGGCTAATCATTCCTTGTTGAGAGCATCGAAGCCGGCAACGGCAAATGAACCAATGAGACTCAGTAACAACATCTCATCTCATGCATAGTCTTCAATGCGTCAATTGCGGCAAATGTAGCTCACGTTAGGAAAAGCGATACCTTGTTAAAGTAGCGATAAGAATTTCGCCAACGGCGTCTCTTCCATCACATGTTCTTTTATGTTTTCCGATGGTTTATTTTTTATTTTATTTTTTATGAAAAAGAAAAAGGTTGGAAAAGGGTTAAAAGCGGGGGAGAGCACGAGTCCCATCAATCCCTTTCAATCACCAAAAAGTCAAGAACAGGGTAAATAAATAATAAAAGAGAAAAAACGGACCAAACAAGGAAAAAAAGGCCCCATCGTTTCTTGCTCTATCATGGGAATCCAGGCCCTTGAGCCAAATGTCCCCCTTGAGAAATGAGAAAGGGCAAAAAAATCATGACTACTTGCTCATAGGGCGGCCCCCCATCCTGCCACCTCCCCCCTCAAAAGTCTAAATTGGATGGATTCTAAAGTTTTCAAAGCGCAATTAAAGAGGCCGAAAGATCGATCCAACCCCCCCTTCTCCTCCCACATGAATTGAATTTCGAAGAGAGCACAGGCACAAGCACAAGATGGGGGGCGTTAGAGAAGGACCCACCATTTGATTAGGCACTAATTTTGCCTCCGGAATTGAACGCTTTTTTTGAAGTTTGAATCATGGAGCGACAGCGCCTTGTGGAGTAAAGGAAGAGGACAAATAAATTAGATGGGGAAAAAGGCACTCATTAGACCCCATCGGAAAAGGGAAGTGCTTTTCAAATCTCTAGTGGGGTTTGTTTTGCTAACTAAAGTAAGGGATTTCTCATGTGTCGTGCCCGCCTGAATGGGTCGTTTGATTGATCCAGCATATATGCAATTTCACTGTCCCTTTTCCTTGAAGCATGATTGTAGAGAGAGAGAGAGAAACAGAGAGGGAAGGAGATAGTGCCACGAATGTGAGGTTGGGAACCACACAGACGTTTTGTCCTTGGAAACCTTATAATACATGACCGTGCTCTCATCATTCGAACCTGTTGCTCCTCTCTCTCTCTCTCTGATTGCGGTGCTGGACATTTGCAGCAGTGATAAAGAAATAATTCCCCTGCATCCGCCATGTTATGCTTTCTGCATACCCGCTGGTACGATCGCTCGCTTGATGTAAGACCCTCCACAGTTTCCCTCTTACAATAAAGCTGAGACGTCTACATCCACCCAATAGTGAGTGGCGGCATGATTGGTGAAATGTTAGGTGCTTGGCCCATGTCAGGGCATTCCGGCGTCGGACGTAATGTTGGTCGTTCGTCTTGTGTGGGTTTTTTGTATCCTGGTCGCTCCAGAGCAGGTGAACTTTAGTTCCAAGCGAACTTTCATGGAGTTTGTATGGTGAGAAGAGAACTAGGGCATCAAGGATGTTCGGACTCGTGAGATGATGCAGTTGCAGGTGGACAGTCCCCCTACTGCATCGGATCCATCGAAAGCCAGACGGAGGAGTTGTCAAATCTAGAAAGACAGCGGTTTACTTGGGCAGTCCCACGGGGGGTAACGGTCAAAATGTGGGACGTCCATGATCGAGAAGCGTAGGTCGCATGTTTTGCCTTTTTTTTTTTTCTAAGATGATACACGATGTTGCTCGGTCATGATGGTGATAATTGGTAGGCCACGTCCCGAGTTTGAAGTACCCACCAAAAATTGGTTCGAATTTTCAAAGTCGGCATGAATTTAAATGCCCTCGGACAAAGATCGGAAGTCTCGAAAATATCCGACAAATGATACATTAGCTAAATAAGCCAAAATTTTCAAGGGGAACAAAAAAAAAGATAAGCAAAAGGAGTTGCGGTTCTTATCAATGTCATGTTATTATCTTGTGAAGAGTCATACTATTCAATTTAATTTACACACAACATTGATGAAACGTACTTATTTTGTGACACACTTGTTTAGCTGTGCATTGCACTTTTTTATTTGGGGGTCTTGCACATTTACTTATCTATATTTTTGTCAACGTTATTCAATCTAGTTCATGTTTACGTGTATAACACGACACCTTTAGATAAATTTGATTTTATCTTGTAGTGAGGTAAGTAATGAACTCGATGCATGACTTTTTCTTCTTGACGAGATTTATCAATCATTTTTCTTTTTATAGGTGTGGTAAGGTCGTATCTCAAATAGATTTTCATTTTTAACGACCGTGCAATCCTACGTCAATTACATAATTATTATCAGTAGTATTCATAATCTGACTTATAATTAATAAGGTGGTTTGCAAACAATTACTTTTTCTATGAAAGATTAGACACGCTGTGTTTTGCTAGAGGCGCAAACGTTTCTATCAACTTGGGCAGAAAACATTTCTTGAAAACTTGTCAAGGCGGTTCAAATCCTGGCGATGCCACTAATGAACTAGGGGCGATCGGTTCCCCACTCCATTTTTTGGAATCAAGGACCGGACCGGACTGGACCGGTCACTCAGTGATCAGTCCAGTCCTTACTCATGGAATTGATCACTTTGCAAAAAATTAAAAATATTAACAAATACTATAGTTATTACTATTTTTTAAAAAGCTAAAAATATGCTTTTTTTTTAAAAAAAGAGTCCGTCTGATAAAGTCCCGTTCCTCTTTGGAGCAGAAAGTTGGATCGATCCCTTTGGGAAACCGGATCAAATCGGCCAGTTCGATTCGATCTGATCTGGATGGTTCCTGATTTGGATGGCCTCACCGTGTATGATCAACATCGAATGACCCGGCCTGAATCACGAGTCATGGCGAAACGAGACAGCCGAGTCGGAACAGTGAGTCGACCCGGGGGCGAAATCTCTGTCCCCACCTCCAGCCACGGACGCCCCACTCATCTCGCACCCCATTTGTCCCCCTCCGGAACCGACCCCGGCGGACTCGCGAGGTCACACTGCCCGTCCAATAAATCCGCTCAATATCATTTCTTTAACCCAAGATTTTGATTAAATTTAGTCAATCATTAACTATTTATATATATATTTTTTTAACTCTTTTGTCTGTTGGTATTTCTATATAAATTAATATATGTACTACTGCCCACTACTGTCCACACGTACTCGAAGCCTCCCGACAATATTCAACCTCCTTGGCCGTCTCAATTCTTCCTTCAACAGCAGCGACAGTGTCGTTTACTTGCGGGAAGGGGAGGTCGTACGTAAGATAGTTCACTGGGTTTGGTTCAGAGGAAGCTCGACCCTCGATTCAAGAACTGGGTCTGGACGGATCTTGGGGATTAGTTGGGGACTTCGGAGCTCGAGGCAAGTGGAGATTTTTTTTTTTTTTACCCATTTCGGTTCTTGCTCTGGAAACTGTTCTGTTGCTCCTTTTTTTTTTTTTTTTTTTAATGTTTTCGAGTGAGTTCGCGTTGGTCTGATAGGATTTCCGGCAGAATTTGGGTGGGTCTGTCTGCGCGCTGTTCCGGGACAAAATCTTGCGTGTGCAGTGCTTTTGATTGGCTTTCCCCTGTTTTACCACTTCGGATTCTTTCTTGATTGTGCTGTGGGGGTCGATAAAGTCGGTTGCTTTATCGGTTTCTGTTCCTGCCTCTGTGTACCTTTGGATGCTTTAGAGTCGGGGGGTTTTTGGGTTCGCTCTAAATAATTGAGGGTAGGGCTTGTACTGCATCCGAATTGCGATTGTCCGTGGACTTAGGGTTTAGTGGAATTCTTGGTTTCACCGATCCCGAGGATGTAGTAGCTGCGTGAACTCTTTTGTCTTCTAGCTTCGGGTCGTGCTTATTTCAGCTCGGAGACCGTTTCGGTCAGAGGGTTGAACTTGATTGCGGGGTTGGTGCTTGGTTTGGAGTTTCTGGGATTTGGGGCCAGTTACAGGGCAAGTCTTAAGTGCGCTGATTTCAAGTTTGATTTTTTTGTTTTGTTTGCTTCTTTTGCCAGAGCAACGGTTCTAGCTTTCGGTCTCAAGTTTCTTTCTTCAAGTCAGCGTTGAAGTAGTTCTTCGTCAGGTAATCTTGTGCTTGTCCCATTAGAGCTCATCGCAATTCGTCTCTGTTTTCTGCTTGATTTCTGGGCTTTTGACCTCTTTGAGTTAAGTCCGCTAGTGCAAGTGGTGGGTTATGTTTTGAGTCAGGAATTATTGGTACGGTTGCCTGATGTTTGGCGTTTATTTCGTGCTTGGCCTGCAGGTTTCGTTGCTCGGTCTAGGATGGACTCGCCTCAGTCTGTTGTTTCGGCATATAAGAGTTCTGTTGTTGAGGTCGAGAAACAGCAGCCGGACTTCTTTGTCCTGAACTCTGGCTGTTTCACCAAGGGCATTGATGCCAACAGGAAGGAAGCTGCTGGTGGTAACTTGGAGAGCTTCGTCGGCTCCCTCGAGGTGTTTCGTGCATCGGGCGAGGGACATCCATAACATCTGCATATACCACAAGCAAGATGTTTATGCTAAGGTTTGCTTGACCAGCGATCCTGAGCTTGCTGTGTCTACCAAAACCATTAATGGCGGTGGCCAAAATCCAGTCTTCAACGATAATCTTCGGCTCAATGTACGGACACTGGAGTGTTCCCTCAAGTGTGAAATTTGGATGCTGAGCAGGGTGAAGAATTATCTGGAGGATCAGTTGCTGGGTTTTGCTCTGGTGCCATTGTCCGAAGTCATCCTCAAGAATGGCCAGTTGGATAAGGAGTTCTCTCTCTCTTCAACTGATCTCTTTCATTCCCCTGCAGGGTTCGTTCATTTGTCACTCTCTTATACTGGGGCTTCACCTGAAGTGATGGCTATTCCGGCTCCACCCACTGTTTTGTCCACTGAGGCACCTGTCCAAGAATCACAAGTAGCCGAATCGGACCCATGTGAGCTCGATAAGATCGAGTTTCCAGACCCAAATATTGTCAATGAGAATCAAATGATGGTTTCCGAGTACTTTGGCATCTCATGTGACAGCCTGGACTCTCAGAACTCTGAGAGCTTGGTTGTTTCAGATGAGAATGAGCTGAGTTCAGAATTGGGTGTTCATGCAGTAGAAAGCATCTCAACAGCTACGGTTCAGTCGGTCCTGCATCCAGTCCGTGATTCGCCCCCAAGCAGTGTCTCAACTAATGGGGTATCTTCTCCTTCAGTTCCTGCGAGCTCCCAGTCCTCAGATGCCCCAGTAGCTTCAAAGTATCCAAGTCAGGAAGAAAATTCGAAGCCTTCAAAAGAGCAGCATGTTTCAACCCCAAAAGATCAGAGCGTGCACAGCGATGATCGTGACAGTGCTTCCTCCGTTGGTGGATCGAGCGATTCTTCAGCAAAACCTCTTGTCACAGTAAACATGGAACCGGAGCAGAAAGTGGTGCAGCAGGATTTTGTGGACATGTACATGAAAAGCATGCAGCAGTTTACTGAGTCCTTGGCTAAGATGAAGCTTCCTATGGACATTGAGAGTGAGGAAAACAGCCCAGCAAGTTCGACGACTCCTGATCAGAACCTGCCGTCATCTAAGAGCAATGGTTCCCGCGTGTTCTATGGGAGTAGAGCCTTCTTCTGAGCTATTGTTCCAGTAAAAGCTGAGATGGAGTGACACAGGTGACAGACTTTAGAGTGAGGACTGATGCTGATAGTGAACTGGAATAACTCATGATTTAGTGTGGCATTTCCCTTTGTATGTCAAGATGATTTAGGATGGAGATCATGACATGTACTTTTTTAGCAAACTACTTTGATGTTGTCAACGATGTCCATGTATAAGAATCTTTTCTTGTTAACTTTCCTGTCTACTTCCACTAGCTAATTATCACCAAACTTCTCTCCCTGTTGACTTTATCCAAAAACGGGTGTGATCAAGAGACATGTTGCTTCTTCATCATAGTGTCAAAGGGGATATTGTGTTGAAAGCATCATGATATTCATCATGATAATGTGTGAGTCTAATCATCCACAATAAGTGGGTCGCTGTATCTGTGGGGCACTCATCTCTCTTGCCATCGAATTGCAGTTAACAGAGAAATTTCAGATCACTTAATGTTTTAATGGTTCGATTGATCGTCCTAACCGAAAGGCTTTTACAAGTCTGAACTGCACCGATGCGTTAATCTATTATAAATAACATAATCGGGTACTATTAACCTTGTCTTTTATGAGACGAAATACATGAATTACATAGACAAGTACAACGCTCTTTTTGGACGTCTTGGCTTCATCAGATCGGTACTTCCATTATTTCACTTGCTCTGGTGTACATATGCCTCCGACAGACCCACGCAATCTGCCCGTCATCTCTGTATCGGATCCTATACAGTCCAAACTTCTCTGCAATATCTTTACCAGTTGCACACCTGCGTTCCCTCAGGAAATCCACCACCCATTGCTGTGCTGCTCGTAGATCTTGCTGAATGTCCCTCGAACGGTCAGTGGCTCTACTTCTAGATATTGCAGTAGCTCCAAGAGCTCCTGCGGCAACTGCTCCTGCTGCTCCGCACATGAGGGAAGAATCGGCTAGATGAGCGACTTCCCTGCTCAAGTCGGGGATCATCTCTCCCATCCCAGCAGCTAGATGGGCTCCGATCTTAAGTGCAAACGTGATTAATTTCATGAATTTTGTCATGTACGGAGCCAAGCATTGTACTGCCCTGTTATCGATGTGCATCATTTCACATCCCATCTGGTCTTCAACCACATGCATTTCTCTGCGGTATTCACATAGCATGTGTAGCCGAAGTGCTGTCATGCCTGATATCATATTGGTGACCAACCTCCTTGAGTAGTTCTCTGTTCTGACAAAATAGAACATGTTGGGCACTTTCCTTTCTTCGACTAGGACATTATAGTTGACTAGATAGTTTACTTTGTGGTGAAGCTGAAGGAGGAGTCTGTGCTCATAGTATCTGAGCCCTTGGATCTCTTGTTTCAGATCTCTGATTTCCTGCTCAATGATCTTCAGTCTCTGCAGAACTACTTCAACTCCCTTGGCAATACCACCAAATGTCGGCTCAACTCTACAGTCCTGTTCCTCAGTTGTCGATATGGAGCTTTCTGGTCCATCTGGGTTGTTTTCATTTGGAACTTGCAGTTCATTTGCAAGGTTGTAAAGGTCGTGATACCTACGGTGCAGCACCTCACGGAAGTCATCATCTGATAAGAGGTCCCGTGCAAAATCAAAGCCAGCTCCAAGCACAGGTCTTCCAGACTCTGAGACTGGACACCATGTGTGCTGATAATCGTACATGCTCTCTGCAGGAACTGAGAGGAGTGCTTGCTTCAATTGTTGCAGAGAGACAAACTGAAATTTCCGGTATCTAGGAGGTGTTAGACTTCGCACGCATTCTGGACGCATGATGTTTTCGGTCAAGTTGACACCATGGCAGAAGCTTTGTATAGCCGGAATAATGAGCTGCTGTATGAGTCGGAGTGTTTCTGTCAGATTCTTAGTGGAGCATGCCAGCACGTCAATGTAATATCCTAGTTGTCCTCCAAGTTCCACCCTGATATACATGCCATTGATGTTTATGACGATGAGGTACTTCTCAAGACTGTAAGTTGCTCCATGTTGGTTCTTCAGTGCCATAATCTTGTTGTGGAGGTGTACCTGAGTTCACGGAAGCAGAAATTATTATGAGTCTGAAACAAGGAAATAGTTTTGTATGCTTAGTAGTAAGTTCTCTTTCCTTTTTGGCCAGCATGACGTTCTCATTAATGCTTCCTGTATACGTTGATTTTAGTTGTGATTATACGACTGATTCAGGTTCTGGGAAGTTTGGGCTTTTGAGCGGGGTGTGAGCCAATCAAGCATAATTGGGCCTAATCAATTCGATTCATCTCTATCATGTTGATCAGGACCATGGGTGTTTTGAGATCTATATACTAGTAAATAGGTTCTAACCACAACCTACAGTAGTAATGATTTGCTCACATCACCCTCCAAAAACTGTGGTGAAACCTAATTGATGTTTCCCCTGAGACTAGGGAGGGGAAGAGAAGATCAAAGATAAAAGTTACCTGTAAACGGGGGAAGAAGCCTGGCGTAAGAAACATGTGACTTGAATCATCACACTCGAGATGCCGTCCTGCATATAGGCAGTCGGGTGTGCTTAATAGCCACCTCTGTGGCTTTCCTCTGCCTTCTTCAAGGATCGAGGGGATAAGCAGCGGAGAATTTGGATCTGATGGGTCTTGTTCATAACATAGCTCTAATTTCAGCATCATGCTTATAAGGTCACTTGCGTCCAAGTTCTCAAATACTTTTGAACCCATTCCAGGAATGTGGCTCTGTAGGCTTCCTCTGAGAATCTTCTCCAGTTCTTTTCTGCCAATGAAGCCGTTACTGTCTGATGACCCGTGCCTTCTGACTTCTAATCTCACCAGTTGGCCAAGCACTTCACTGCAAAACCACTCACAATCTAATATCAGGAATCCCAAATCATTAAAGTAGATAACTTCGCCTATGTCGTGAAGGCATGAAGCCACAGTACGCCTCCGGGTCTCCACCTTCTCTTTGTTATCATGCCTTGAACGAACTCTTAAACATGGAACCTTAATTTGACACAGCTCACTGAACTCCTTCCACTTCATAGCAGGTCTTCCGTAGTGTTCTGCTCTCCAGTCTGACAGAATTTGCACCATGTCATTGCAGAGCTGGTACACCCTAGGGACTCTTTCAAGGATTGTCTTACTAGTCCTTCGAAGGTGATGGGTCAGGTTACAAACAGATGCAGAGGATCTTGCATCGACTGTGAATACAGTAGGGTAAAAGTCTACATACCCCTGGAACTTATCTCTTACCCTCTGAATTGAGTTCCCTATGTGCTGCACATTTTCAGATGCCTGATTGATTTTGTCATAATGCGTGAGAACTACTGTCACATAGGGCAGCATGCATTGCTGTGCTGCTCTGCCGGAATTGGAAACTATGAATCTAAGCCAGTATTGGATGTCTTCCTCCACCTCTGCTGGTGTCTTTGGTTCTCTGTTGTTTGATTTTCTGAACAAACTCGAGATAATTAGGAAGAACGATGCGCTTCCCTGCCCTGGAAACATGAGGTCATGGAGGGAATAGAACTCGTGCTGACCCGCAAGGTTCCATATGGAAATCTTTGTCTCTTCATCCTTGAAAGTCTTGATCTTCATTCCAGCTGGTCTGACCGCTTGCTCAACTGGATTTACTAGAGTCTTGACCTGATCAATGTAGGGAAGCCGCGAGGAAGAGAAATTTTGTGATATGGAATGACACAGCGTGGTTTTACCTGCCAATTAATTTAATAGAGGCACTTTCCATTACTGAGCATTCACGTAATATAGATGATGCTATTAGATTAAGCTCTCACGACGTCAATGATTCGAGTGCAATTTGGATTTGGAACATTACCTGCACATTCCTGCCCACACAGGAAGACTCTACATGTCCTGGGCATCACAAGTGGCATGTCCTTCATCAAGTCGACTTCTGGTTCAGTCCTCTCGCTCTGGCCCAGTCTTTGGTTTATCCCATTTGTTTTCCCTGAGTTGTGCAGTGGAGTGCCGACTAGATCGATATTCTCGATCCACGGATTGATTTGCAAGGTTTCCATTATTGCCTGCAACACCGGCTCCCCCTTTACACCTTTGCAACCTTTCAATGAGAGGTATCTTAACGTAGCATTTTTTTCTAAGCTTTGAAAGATTTTGATGAAGTCTTCTGGTCTCAAATTCCCGTCGTCATAAATACCAAGATGTGTCAAACTTTCGTTGCTTGTTAGCATCTGCAAAATGGCTGCCAATCCGTCTCTTCCAATTTTGGTTTTTTCACCACCAAAAGCCACGGACTTTAAGGTTATGTTAGCTTGTATCTGAAGAGCAGAGAACCTACTCAATGGACAAAGTAAATGTTCAATAGCAACACCCCCAAACCAATTCCCATCGAGATACAAGCTATGCAATCTCTGGTTTTTGAAGAGTCCAGCCGCAACATAAACAACTCCTTTGTCCTTGAGGCAAGTTTTTGACAAGTTTACCTCTTGAAGAGTCTGGTTCTGCTCCAGGACCCACCGGAACTCTTTCGCCCACCGTGATTTCAGTCGGACCCCGGTCAGGTCAAGTGCTTTGACTGTCAAATTCATACCTAGAGCACATGCAACCCTGCAAGTTCCTGAGAGATCGAGCCGATATATCCGCAACGTGCTGTTCTCAGGCACAAACTCCACCACCTTAGAACTACTTTCTCCTTTACCTCCACTCCAAATGTGAACTTCCATGGTCCTATTTCTTGCCAATACTGCTGAAATCAAGGGTGTCGCTGTTATGGAGTTCGAGTCGAAAATCGTCAGCAGCTTTAGTGTGGAGTTCACTTCGATCATCTTCGAAAGTTCCTCTGCACCTTTTGAGCCAATCGAGTCTTCCCATATTTGCAACCCTTCCAAACTGTCATTGTACTTGAGCACGGACGCTAGAAGCCCCGCTCCTACCGCCCTGAGACCAGATTCGCAGAAATTTATTTCTCTAATCACTTTATTATCCTTCAGAAATTCGGACAACTGCGCCAAACAATCCACACTGAATCTGTTCCTCCGGAACACAACTTCCTTGATGCTCGAGCTATGCTCGATGAGCCCTCCCAAGGCTTTTACTAGCTGCAGTTCCCAACTGACACCACGGAACTCGAGGTTTCTCAAGGATGAGTGAGCATTCTTGGATGTTCCTATAGCTGTAAGGAGGTGGGAGAAGTACTGGAGGTTGTCCTTGCTGATGTTCACATTCAAGGAACTTTCCGTTTCCTGAAAACAACCAGACTTGGGCTGTGAGAGGTCGAAGGAAATGCTGTGCAAAACGAGGCCTTCAGATGCTATCGCTTGTACAACACATTGCAGATCTCCGAGTCCCTCGTCGGACGCCATTGCTATGCTCTCACTACAGAGGAATCGCTTGTCTGCTCAAGAAATCACCCTCTGGTTTCATCAGCCGATCAGTCGAAGGACACTCGTGAGTTCCTGAGGTTGATGGCCGGGTACTGTTTAGTGTGGATCCTGCTTTGCTTTCTGGTTTTGTCCATGAACAAGAAAAGGGTTCACCGAGCCTCTTGCTCGCGTTCTTGCTTCACTCGTGCTACATCCCTTACTTCTCTTTGAAGTTATTCTATTGTGTCAACTGCTGTCGCAAATTCGCAAATCGAAAGGATTCTTTAAATTCCACTTCTTCTCAACCTATACAGTCTCTTGGTTTTGGCTCATTTATGTCCTTTAGATCTCGTAACTGTTTCTGGTCATCCATTCAAATTTCTGAACCAATTGATTGAGTGACTGGTCATCCATTTATATAATTTTTTATTTCATTTTTTCTATTTTTTCTTTTCCTTTTTCTTTTTCCTTTTTCTTTTTCCTTTTTCTTTTTTTTTCTTTTTGAACCAATTGTTTTTAGCTGGGTGACTCTGCTCGCCCAAATCCGGCGAGGCCAAGCTAATTCCCGGCTAAGAAATGTAAGAAGAAAAAGAAGAAAAATAAAAAAGTGTTTAAGTTTTGTTTACTGTTTTAACTTTTTTTGTTCGCAGGGAAAAAGAACAAAAGGAACAGAAAAACGCACCCAAACGCTTTCGTTCCTTTTCGTTTACATGCTCCTAAATGTTAAATAGAGTGCAGCCAAACGCACCCTTGATAATTCAAGAAATGTGGTCGTGGAGTTCTTAGCCGCGCTGCTGTACAAAGTGATCGATGTGGTTGAGTCCTGTTGGCATGATGAACTAAAATCTGGACACGTTTCTGCAAAATTTACAACTTTTTGACCTTTTTGGCCCGTCTACACAAGCTTTACCCGTCCTCCTTTTCGTATGGGCAAAAGCAGGAGGGAATCCTATAAAGCAGTGCGTCTCTGGTGGACAACAATGATGCTAATACTCTCTCTCTCTCTCTCTCCCCTCGGTCTGCAAAGATCTATCTTGACAGCAGAAAAACAAAACTTGAATAGTAGTCTGGAGTACTTTTATGCTCCCAAGCCCCAAGCAACTGGCCCATGTGACAGTCCTTAGTCAGACCCTTAATTCGTGATGGTCCGGGCTAATCCCACCCGTTGCTTTACTGGTCCTACGTCATCGAACGGCTGAGATTACGCTGTCCGTAATGGGCCGAATCCAACCGAAAAGATTACCTAGGTGCCGGGGCCCATTCCTGAAGTTACCGCAATCTATGGTATTTAATTTGCCTATTCTGTTTCCTGCGATTTTTGAACGGGGGAAAAGAAAAGGTAAACAGTACATCTCCTGCGATAGTGACCTGTTTTGTTCCTTTTGGAGTGTTGGAGACAGTGAAGGAGATAATCATTCTTATTGTAAATCATCTTTAGTGGTTGGCAGGCACTGAGAGAAGCTAACTCAGTCAGAATTCACGGCGAAGATTTAGATTCTGGAAGAACTTTTTGGCCGAAGTGCAGTTTTCAATGTTTCCACGATACCCTTCCCTTCTTTAGAAACATGAACTATCAACAGTACAAAAAGTAAAAAGGAGAACTATAAATAAATTGCGGCATCTATATCTCCTACCAATGACAAGGTTAAAAAATAATTGACCTTCTCGTGGATTTCAGTTGTACGCCTTTACCTGATGCCATGCCATTGTCATCAGATTGCCGAAAACTAGTCATGATCGATCGCCTAAAGGCTAAGACAGGGAGCAGGTTCCGTGTGACCCATTCAAACTAGAGTTTGGTCTTCGAATCAAAACATATTTATGTAAGGTCTTATCAGGTAGGTACCATTTGTGAGGAAGGCGACAGTTCTTAATGCGACTAAAGTAGTCTGTTCGGACAAAATAGAAAATGTGGTCTGCGACTTCATTGAGACGCAAAGTCATACTGACCTAATCAAAACAAACTTGAATTTAACGAGAGAAGTGAAATTAAAGACGAGTTCCATGCCTAAAAAAAGAAAGGTAATGATGATTTGATGGATAGATACTTCCCTTCGTCCTCTAGGTGGGGGTGGGGGAGGAGAGAGAGAGGACAATTTAAATGGAATATGAGTCAATGTTTGACAATGAAACGAGAAAACGAGAGGACCCTGGAATCTTATGCATACCAAGAAAGAAACTTGCAAGGGTGGCCAAACCATATCCTTTCCTTGGCAAGATCGGTAATGGATAAGTGATCAGAAACCTGAAATCCATTGGCCGACTATGACCCACGACTAACTCTTGTCTTCCCGATTGGCTATCTCGGCCCCTAATTTGGAAAAACCATGCCTATTGAATACAGGATGATTTTGAAAGAAAAAAGACTAAGCTTGAGCATGGTGTTTCTTTAAATGTACGCTGCAATCTGCGGATGGATGCAGATGGTGGTGGTAACTAACTCGAAGGCTTCACAAACCACAGACCAAGCAGACTGCAATAGGAAATTTCTAGGATACAGAGTGTTGCAACAATTATTAACTAGGAAAAAAAAATTAAAATTCACAAGCAAGGGAAATTGGAATTAGCAGTAAGATGGTAAGAAGAACATGACGAGTCTAAGAGAAGAGTATGGTAATTGGAAAACCAATCTAAGTGTACTTTTTTTCATTAATAGACAGTTTGATAACCGAATTGAGTATCGAGTAGCTTATTTAATGAGGATTGTAGGGGTACCCTCATTGTTCCACACTAGCAAATCAAACCAGACCTCACATACAATCTATCACAGGGAAAACATACTCCTGAAGAAAAATTAGAGCAGGCAATTAGCAGCTAATTGCCTGGTATCACAGTGATATTGCCAAAAAAAAAAAAAAAAAAACAAAACAAAAGAAAGATCCAACTTGGTATTTTTAAATTTTATCCTCTATAACTGGTTTGTCTTCCAAGAGACGCACTGATTTCTAATCCAATCTCCTTGAGTATAACTTCTGCAATTTGATTTACCTCTCAATGAGTTGCTGTTGAAGGGATTTGAGGCCTAATGTAGGGGCAAAAATCACTTATTAGACCTCCAAAAAGATCCCTTAAAATAATCTCCCTGGACATGTGAGCTTGAAATTGTACTCCACTTGACTATAAGTTCGACATCCTTGTAAGCTGAGATATGAACATACTGGAGGATGAAATGCAATCTTTGACCTTATCTTCGCCTAAGACTACCCTGTGAATTTGCAAAAAAAGATTCTCCTAAGCAGCAATTCCTGAGGCATGAATTAAAACAAGATAAGCTTTTGTCAAGAAACTAACCAATCTGATTATGTTATTAAACTTTGCAGATAAATAGAATGTTCTTAAACAAACTGAGGAAAAAAAAAGCTTCAGATAGAGAGAGAGAGAGAGAGAGAGAGAGAGAGAGAGAGAGAGAGAGAGAGAGCACATTTTATTTGATGCTTTAAAGACGGTAAATTTCTGCAAATAGTGGTTAAAAATGATGTTCAAATGGAGGTTCTATCTCTTCAAAATCAATTTACAGTTATGAAGAAATGCAAGAATAATCATTGGACAAAGGACCAGTTGAAAGGATCTTAGTCCACGTATTTGTAGGACTTTAGAGTTAGTTATTTTAGCAGATGTTCCAGATTATTACAGTAATTTTACATGAAAACACAGTCTGGCCACTCTTTAATTGTACACTTGATAGTCATGCAAAATTTGGACTAACGATCTCATGGGGTTAGTGAATAGGGGATGATTCTAAGAAGAAAGCGCTAGTCCTATTGCAGCCACCAGCAGATTAAATATATATCCAGTGCATCTATGATAGGAGAGCCTAGGTTTAGCAAAAAGAAGAGATCCCATTTTGAGCCACTGTGATGAGACTTACTTTATCTTGTAGCACATGTTCAACCTGAACTGCTTTTGGAATTACAAAGCATGAAAAACACAAATCAAGTCCAGCAATTAGGATATCTTGATGAACATTCTCGCATTTAGATCATCGGAGATGATCAGACGCAAAACATAAAACTCATCATGTTTCTAGAAAACCCAAAGAAATGTAAACTTTCAAGGAAGCACTCAAATCACTGACACCTAATAGGCCACATGATTATAATGTGATACTGGATGCTGGGTTTTCTGCCAAAAAGTTTTAGCATTACTTTAGGCTGAACCTAAAAGTTGCTTTTGCAAAATTCTTCTCCATTAGCGGAACCTTGGCAAGTGATTCTAGAAACTAATGAAGGTCCACGGTGTTAGTTCAAAAACTGTTACTCTGTGATGTAAGCTTCATCCTAGAAGGAACAAGAAAGGTAATCTCAAATGTAGCATGTCCCAGTTGCACATCAGGTTGATTCTACCTTAAACAAATGGGTATTAACTCCTGATAACAAGTAAACCTCATCCAACGTCCAACCAAAATTCACTTACTTCATGTTGTTAATGTGTTGTCTGAGTCCTAGTACTTCATGCGGGTAAGCTGAGTAAGAAAATATTATCCAGAGAAAACTGTACCTCTATTAGGCTGTCTACTAGTGTTGCTGTAACTTCCATAACCTTCCGAACTTTTGGCTGTGACATCTGAAGCCAGATCGGTAATACCAAAACCAAAGGACCCAGAGCCATCTAGCTCAGGATTGGCAGATCTCCAAGTTGAGCCGCTATAATACATGTCTCTATAGCTATCCTCAAAATTGCTGGTCGAGGCAGCAAATGATGATGCCGAGGCCCTACTGTTGCCGTTGTTTCTTAAATCTCCTTCTCCTTCCAGCCCATAGCTGTCATTTCCATTCCCATGACTGAAATTCCGGCCTTGAGCTGAAAAACAAGAGGGGTCCCAGTCGGTTCCTGCCTGCCCAATTGAAACTCCATAGCTTCCACTTCCACGGCCCAATGGAGTACCCAAATTTATTGGATTAAATGCACTATTTAGGCCACCATTTCCCCATACAGCACGACTTCTGGGACTTAAAACAGAACCACTTATTTGACCATCCGTGTTATTGCCAATGGGATTATCAAACCTGCTCACATTGCCAATGTAGTATGGCCTAAACGTCCGCCCAAATCCTGAGCCATTGCCAAGGTTGGAACCACCACCTAAATTCGGGTTTAAGACAGGATCCAGATTCATGCTGATTCCATGACCTGAAGCACCAAATGGAGGAAACCCTCCTCGAGCTGTGACAATAGGATTGAACCTATTGAAAGAATACCCTTGAGCATAGCCATTAAGTAGGTCATTGACCCTGTTCACGCCATAGTTATATCCCATCAGAGGGCTGCGCATGGGCCCTGGAGAGAGCTCTTTGGGAACTGCCCTCTTTACCTCGACCATTTTCCCATTTAAATCATGGAAGGTCCGGTACAGAACCCGTTCCACTGCATCCTCCGAATCATAAGTGATGAAACCAAAACCTCTGGGTCTTTGGGTATTGTGGTCATACATGACTACAACATCAATAATATTACCGAACTGATCAAAGTACTTCTTGAAGTCACTCTCTGTGATTGTAGATGGTAAACCACCTACAAAGATTTTTTTGGTACGTCCAGGACTCGGAGATCCATTCATGCTGGCTGAACTCCTATTTAGAAGTTGCTGATCCTCTCTAGGAACAGCTTTCTTTGCTTCAACCTGAGATCAAGAATTTAAAAGCCAAAAAACTTGTCAGAATTTCCCTTTTCCTTTGCCCTGCAAACTTGGACTGAACAGACAATGCTGTAAAATTTGGTCTGAACACTGCATATGGAGGAGGAAAAGATGCATGCCCTCTAAATTCACAGACCTGATCTAAGAATTTCAAGTTTATAGGAGCCTGATTAGCAGAATTTTGATCTTATTCCACAATGCACCTAGACTCAAGTGCTTCAATCAACTTACCGAGCGACCGTCAATCAAGTGCTTATCCCTGGTCACTCTTTCAGCAACAGCGGGATCCGCAAAGACCACGAAACCGAATCCACGAGCTCGGCCGGTTGCACGATCTCTCATGATCATAGCCTCCACCACCTCACCGTAACTTCCAAAGTATTCTTTAAGGCGTTCTTCATCCGTGTCCCATGAAATCCCACCAATGAAGAGCTTCCCAAGATCTGACTCCATCTTTTCTGATGATCAAGTATGACATATCACGTCATCAATCGACAATCTCACTTGCAGAATGAGATAATTCAGAAAGAGAACATTCATCCTCAACCCTTTACCCCACTAAATTCCATAATTCAGTGCGATGAACTAGACATCATGTGTACATCATATCGGTTGACAAAATTAGACTGGCAGATTCAAATGCAGGAAATGGCAATCAAACAAAGACTTACCCGAGAAATTCTGAAAGTTTTCAGACGGAATCAGATTGGTTGCTCCAGTTGGTGGTGGGAAGTGGATGGATGGACCTTGAATTCAGTGATGAAGCATCAGATCTTCATCCGCAATCACAAGAGAACAGAGGCTTCCTGCTAAAACCAAAGGTGTGAAATTTAAAGATGGAATTCGGATGGATCAGAAACCCAGCAAAACTCAACAGAGACAGGCTTTATATGAACGTGAAGATTGAGTGGGCAAGAAGATAAATGAGTGAATTTACCATCGTGTGTGGACCCAGTTGACGAATTGGGCAAGAAACTAAGATCTAAACAAGATAACACACGGTAATGAAAACAGAGCAAGAGCTCATTTTCTCTCTCTCTCTCTCTCTCTCTCTGATGTTCTTCCTTTTATCTTTCTTGGTCATTCCACTCTCTCCTCCTTTGAATATAAAAATGCAATTTTTTGTTTTGCAGGGAGAGAGAGAGAGAGAGAGAGAGAGAGAGAGAGAGAGAGGGGGGACAGAGAGAGAAAGAGAGAGAGGGAGGGAGCTGGCAATCTTCTGGCGCAAGAACATTCGGAGGATTCTTAAGAGAGATGAGAAATGGCTGACGATGTTTACGTTTATTGCTTATTTTAACATATAAAACACTGGCATTTTTTTTTCTTAAAAAAATTAAAAATCAAACGACCGAGAAATACAAGGCGGAATAAATTGGATGATGGGATAAAATTAGACAAATTGGGCAATTCCTCCTCGAAATTTGGAAGAAAAACCTGGATTCTACGAAATTCATGTATCTATCTATCCTAGTACCAATCTATCCCACGCGGAGAGAGTGCATGAGTGCTATTGAAAAGGACACCTATTCTCCTCCCTGCCTTTTCGTTTTAGCCTAACTTTCAAGGTGGTGAACTATTTCTGGACTCTTATTTATCTCTCTTCTGTACGACCCAAAAACCAACTCTGCACTGACAATAAACAACTTGGAATTATGTCCGAAAAAGAATTTCGAGAAAATTGAGAAGAATAGTGATGGTCCGTTTTAGTGGCGAGCACGTAAAACTCCAGCACAATGATGTTTGCTTTTTCAGTGGTGAACCTGTAAGGAGCAAACATCAGCCCTGTCCTCAATCTGATACAGCTCAAGATAGGCGACCCACTTCATATTTTTAGATTTTTTCTTTTTGCCACTTCCAATGTGCGCAAAAAATGCTTTCCCTGAATTTCGAATGAAAACCCATTTCTAATGTAGCCTGAATTTCTCTAATTGTTATGTCACGGATTAAGAATTTCGATATATTATCAATATTTACATCACTAGATAATAAAAGGATTATTCCCACTTTGCGAAGACTCTTGAGCTGACCATGTTGGAATTTGATCGACTGTATTAGAATGATGATCGCCAATTAATGAGGTGCAATAATAGAACTTGGACTAAATTCCAAATCCCTAGTAGATGCTGTGTTATCACAATAATTGATGCCGGATTATTGGAATTCAAAGAAAGATCAGCTGTTACATGGGCAAGAATCAAGAAAATCATCAACCAACCAATCAAAACATGAATTAACAATTAGTTTGACAATAGTTTTTCTTTTAAAAAAAAAATTGACCTAGGTTATTCGAAATGGGTTGGTAATTAGTCATCGTGGATGAGTTGCACCAGCTACATTGTTGCCAATAGACGGCTACCGGAACCAAACTCCACATAAGAGTGAAAGTTGGCAACTATGGCATCTAATTAATTAAATTTTTTGTAGCCGTGGCCCACGTCTCTAGGACGAATAATTGTTAGATCGGAGGACAATGTTATTTTCGTATTTGTTATAGCATGGGCCACTTGCAAACCTCGAGAGAAACCAAAGTTGCAGCTGATAAAGCGTAGCAATTTCTTCGTCAACGTGGTGATGGCAACAACAAAATTGGTATCTGCTAACTCAAATTTCCTTTTTATTTTTTAATTTTTTGGGCCAACTCAGTTGGCGCAAGAGAACAAACGACCTTGATTTGTTAAGGGCTATTCGGCCTTGCTTTCTCCAACGATGAATTGTTAAATTTGTTTGTGAAAATTGACTAGGCGTGGCTTGGATCTAGGTCGTCTGAGCTACTTCTGAGGTGTCCTTTCACATATTATATGAGGAGAGGACATGCTGATGCGTACCTGTGAGAAAAGAATATGAAACCCTTCTTTTCTTTTTTTTTTTTTTGGTAGATTCTCATATGAGGATCATTTTTGGTGATTACACCTAAGAAAAAGAAAAGAAAAAGAATAAAAGACCTCTTTACATAGGCCAGAACATTAGCCAAAATTCAACTAAAAAGACAACAATTTGATACCAAAGAGCAGATCAAGAAAATTAAGGCGATGAATGTTGGTTAACTGGTTCCTCAAAGAGGTGGATTGTCGCGTTTGACATTATGGGAGGATCGTTAGCTCTTCATTTTTGTTTCAGATGCAAGTAAAAAAAGCTAGTTATTATGAAAGAAAGAATTGGCAAGTGATGTTGATGATATATTCAAAAGAGGAACTTGGGATTGAAATTTTTTTTTTTTTCTGCATCAACATCCAAGATGATTCCCAGATGTTGACTCCCCAAAATTGGCAGATTATTAATTGACTAAAAGGACATTTGCAGGCTAGAAAAGCTGAGTTCCAATGGAATTGGTTTGGCAGTGAAGCATCCGATGAACCAGATTAAGAAACCTCACCTCATCTCCCCGTAGTTGGTCAGACTTCTATTGCAAGGGAGCTGGGTCTTGTACCATTATCGCCTTCTCTCCAGGATTTTTAAGATCTGATAAATCACATCTTCGGTGGTTGGCCCAATAGATATTCCTCATCTCCTTGAGTTGACAATGAGATATCATATTCAAGAAACAATATTGAAATCCCTCTCTCTCTCGCGCTCTCTCTCTCCCCCTTCCTCCCTCTCCTTTTCAGGGCTTTTCAGAGAAATTGCAACTCAGTTTTTGTTCTTGCCTTTTTACCCAGCAGTGGCGGATCATGTATTTGATAAATTACACCAAGCATCAAGTGGCACAGGGGTGACGTGCCTTCGCCCGCCCCCTCGGGTCCAGCAGTACTTTTCCTCAGTGAATCGTTCAAATTTTGTCTAATTGGCCATGGCAAGCTTCAAATTTCCTCGAGTTGGGAACTATTGTTTTGCTGTCATGTGGAGGAGGGCACAAGTTGACAACCACAGGATAGAGACGTGTTTGTTTGATCTGATTTAGATGTTTTAGGATTGCAAGGGAGTTAGATCATTCTAGGCCTAGTGGAAGGCTGTAGAGAAGGTTGCTTCCTAGACAATGATGTCATTTCTGCTAATGAAACTTCTGAGCACTGACCTCGTACCTATCAGTCATGGGATAAGGCTTTCATATTTTAATTTCTCTGAAACTTTGATTCGTTAGTAGAGTACAACCGCATGCAATTTCCTCCACCGATTCTCGCCATCTTGTCACTGAAATGTTTCTAGATACATTATAGAACTCGATACAATATATCATCACGTGTCAATTACCGATCTCTAAAATTTGTTTTTGGTATTAGATGATCTAACCAACTGTGGGAATTGTCTCGTCGTTGATGTGCCCGAAACTTGTACAAAAAGACTTTCTTTCCTGGAAGGTGGAGAGTAGCATATTCTCTATCTTATTGATCATCACAGCTTCGTATTGACGGTTGGTCAAATGCGCAAGCTACCAAGCAGCTTCCCCGAAGGATGCAATTCGCAGCGCGGGCAGGACTCGAGTGATGCTCTTCTTCAAAGCACATGATCTGGTCAGCATATTTCGGTTGGAAGCATAGTAGTTGGGATTGAAGTTGAAGTTAATCACGTGTCATCTGAAGTGCATACCAAATTGCCAATGAAGCTTCAAAACTTGAGCTGGTTATTTTATCTGATTGAATTGAAGATTTGGGAAAATATGAAGAACATAATAGATCAACCAAAAGCAGCAAACTTCTTAATTCGAATCTGTTTTTAACTCGTTTGTCACCTGTGCATAAAAGGCATGCGTACAAACTCAAGTGCACTCACCAATACAGATGGTAAACAGACAGACTAATTGGACTATAATCTGAAGAAACTTGCCGTACTGCTTAGACTTAACTAAAAAGAGACGCGTGGACACGGAGAAATGTTTTTCTGCATGATGGACATGCTCTTCCCATGAATCTGATGAAAACAGCAGATGGAAAGCGTGTCGGCGAGATCAATTCAGTAATTTGATCCCGGGGTATCCCATGTCTCCGGTATAACAGAATGTAGGAAACAACAATCTTTATAGTTACTCTCGGCGCAGGGCATTGGCGAAGCTGAGACCAGAAGGTTTCGATCCGCATTGATCACCTCCTCTATCTTCTCTATAACTTCTGCGACAGATGGTCTCTTGTCAGGAGCGTCGGCCACGCACCTCAGAGAAATGTTCAGCAATGGAAAAGCCCATTGCTTCGCGGCTGTGCTGACCTCCTTATCAAAGACTTCCCCCGTCCATTCCTCTCTAACCATGGACTTGACCCATTTTGGAAGATTTACTCTGGTTGTCTCGACGGTCTTGCCTGTTAGTAATTCAAGCATAATCACACCAAAGCTATAAACATCTGCCTGCTCCGAGAAGCATTTTTCCGGCGCCACATAGCCATTAGACGCAAGGATGCAAGCTCCCTTGGGGTCGAAGAACTTCGAAACACCGTATTCGCTTATGAGCGCCTCTAGAGAATCGCCTAACAAAATGTTTGAGAGCTTGAGATTCCCATGAGGAATGATCTCCCTCCCCATAGTCCTCTCATATATGAAACCCAAGCCTCTCGCGATGCCACCGGCTATGTAGAGGCGTAGTTTCCATGGAAAATCCCTCTTACCTGCGATGTAATCTGCATGGAACGCAAAGGATCGAACTATAAACAGAAATAATGCTTTTTAAGTCCTTAGATCATGTAAAAATAACTAGTGATGTCAGGTCTTGGCATTGAGGTTACAAAATATGAGCACTTGCCTTCACATAGATTTAGCAAGCTTCCATTACTCTGATACTTGTATATCAGAAGCTTGTCTTCGTTGGTTGAGTGGAACCCAACTAGAGGAAGAATATTAGGATGTTTCATGTTCCCGACTTGCCTCATCGTCTTGCCAAAATCCTCAAATGACACCTGCGGCTTTTTCAATCTCTTGACTGCATAAGTGATGTTGTTCTTCAGCACAACCTTGTAGAGGCTGCTGCAGAACCTCTGGCTCTGGAGGTCTGCTGCCGCCTCAAGGAGGTCATCAAGCTTAAAGGCTTCATGCTCCTCGACGAAAAAGACGAGCTCTGATCGTCCTTCCTCGGGCTTGATTTCTTCGACTGGCGGCTTCAGGGGGAGAACTTTGAGAGGGGAGGTGCTTAGCGCCTTCAAGGTCGCCTTCTCTTCAGCCAATTTGGCTGCCTTCTTGCCAACAAACCATGTTAGTAGGAAGAAAAGCCCGACACCAAATACCAACGGCAGGCACCAGCCCCACTGATTGAACCACGCAGAATCATGACCACTGGGTTCTGGGCTCTCGGTGTCGGATAATTTCCTTGATTTAAGGACATAGATCTGTTTATGATGCGAATCCAAACGTTTATGCTCAGTGGGGATGAACTTTGGCCTGCTTGGTGCAATCACTGAAAAGTTATTGTTGGATATGTCTACTGTGCTAAGGAGTTTCAGCTTTCTGAGAGCAACTGGTAATCTTCCACTCAGAAGGTTGCCGCTCAGATTTAAAGTGACCAGACTTGTGCAGTTTTCAATTGAATCCGGAATATTACCACGTATGAGATTATTGGCTAAGCTTAGGTATCGCAAGTTTGGCAGTTCACATAGAGGCTCGGCGTCTATTTTCCCTTTGAGGCTCAAATGTTCAAGCCTAATTTCGGTGATCCTGCCATCTTCCAAGTCGCATTTTATGCCTTTCCAATTGGCCAAACAAGGACACAGCAGGGACACGCCCCGGGCAAATCCGGTGGCATTTTTGGGATCGACTGCTCTGATGAAATCTAAGAAAGATTTGGTTTCCGCTAACTCACCTTTCGTGATGGTTATGACCAACAGGAAAACAGTGACAATCCTTCTCAATTGCTGAGAAAATAACAAATATGCAAACCCTCCTGAGCTCTGCATGACTGTGCAACTTCTGTCTTTGGCTCGCTCATCAGAAGCACAACGAATATGCAGCAAGGAATGGCCTTTGTTCTTGGCAATTTAGGGAGAGACAGAAAGTTATAAGCATATCAGACAGGCATGTGAACATTCTTATGTCTGTCGCTCTGATAAATACGCTCCCCTATTCGCTATTTCCAAAGTTTTGTCCTGGCAATGCTCATCTCTTTGAGGGGAACAATGTAACAAGATTCCAGGAATTTCGTTTATACCTAAAAGATGCAAGTTATGGCGGGGATGTTTCTATGAGATGCGGCAACTGTGATTCGGACCTATTTGCGTTTGTATTCAGTTTAATCTAGGAACCAGATTATTCCGGTGGTGATCTCCATGAGCCTGAACAATCATGTACTAGTCTTGTTCGGAAGTCACCAGTTTGCTTGTTTTAAGGTGAGATGATTTGAGAGATGGCAGCAACCAACATATAAAACAAAATAAAACAAAACAATTCAATGACAGCTCCCGGGCCATTCATTTCTGCTAATTCACATTTTGCTTTCTCACCATTTGTTTCTACTAGCTGTCGGATGTTGTTTTGCTCACAGAAGTCTGACAATTTACTGTCGAGGGTATGGGATTGTAATGCACGAGGCGCGAGGACGGATGGATCGATTGCAAAACAAGTTTCTAGCGATGTGAGGTCTCTTTAACCAGCAAGCTGATGGGTACATGTAGGCGCGGCGAGGTCCATCACGCATTTAATTCTGATGACTGCATAGAGACAAGGATAAGCATGAGAAACATCTGCAGGTAACTTCCAGCAGAGGCCTTTTCTTGAGGTTACAGTTACAGCTCTTGAAAGCTTTCTGACCTCTATACATCATATTACATGCTCCTTTGTTCATGATTGTGTTATTTGTTGGAAAATATGGCTTTGAATTGGGGAGAATAATGAAATCGGATCGAATAAAACAACTCGGACTTTAAGGTGTGATATTACTTTCTTTAAGGATTTATCTGCCCCACAACGTTATTAATGGTCACCGGTAAAAATCATTCATGATACAACAAAATTTCGGGTGAGAATACTAGATAGCAATTCAAGTATTTCTCCATGTCTTTCTAAGAAACAATCGAAAAATTAGCTGCAGTTTTTCAGAAAGAAACTCGAAAAATGACCACACTTTTCTTCCGAAAATTGACAAGTCTTGCAACTCTTCATGAAAATTGCCAAAGAATGAGCAAACACGTTGTTTATAAAATATGTTCGGATAAACAAATATGACTCTTCGGAAGAAGTCAAAAATGAACAATTGCAACCCTTCGGGAAAAGTTAAAATCGAATAATAATAATTTTTCAAATGTTGAATTGAAAAGACACAAACAAAATTCGGAATAATTTTTTTTAAATAGAATTTCGAATTTTTATTTTATATATTTTATTTCTGAAATTCTCAAAATAAAAGACAACCTTTGAATTTACTAAAAATCAATAACAAAAAAATAATAATAATAAAGGGATTAGTGTACCAAATAATTGCGTACCCACACGCAGATATGGTAGGGTCTAGCCCCACCCAATAATTCTTTTAAGTACATAAAGAAAAACACTATATTTATTTTAACAAACAAACCTCCAACATTATTACCTTCATGGGACATAGTCCTATCTTCTATTTTATGATAAGGTGTGGTAAATTAGTTTGCAAACATGCTATCATGCACTTCTATTTGAAAATAAAATAAAATAATAAGGATTGTTCTCCTAGGACTAATGGAGGCCTATCTATTACTCAAACATTAATGATCACACTTTAATGCACTTCTCTCTCTACACTATTCGAGTTTTTTTTTTTTTTTTTGAGTACCCACTTAATCTCTAAATTGTATGGTGGATCTCTCATCCTAAACAGACATGCATGTTTGTACTCTTGGAGGTGTTTACGAAAGAAAGCACAAACATAGTGAATTCGAACTTGGAGTCTGAAGTGTAGGGCACGAATATGCTTGCCACTCAAACAATTTGCCTCATTCGTCTATGTTGTTAAACTATATATATTGTAAAAAAATTTTGCTCATGCGTAACGAAAAATTGATTATTTTGAGGTGTATTAACATATAATCCGAGGTGAGAATTATATACAGTGTCCGAATTATGATAACTAATCATTTATTTATTAACGAATTACGATCATACTTGCAATCTTGTGTCAACTCATGCAACATAAAAAATCACATTTACAATTTGATAAGTCAAGATAATCACATACGATATGAGAGAGAGAGAGAGAGATAGAGAGTGTGTGCGCATGCGTGTGTTAATGGGTGTCCGTGTATGACGCGAGCGTATCTTGTTGTAATTATGTTCGAATTTTCCTTCGATGATACCCACCTCGCCTCCTGTCGTGTGAATGGATATTTGTCCGGATCAAAGAGTAGATTGCTTTTGAATTGAAAGAATGTATAAAATCAAATCGCCTGAAAATTGTTGTTAAAAAATTATTCAGAAAAAAAAGGGAAAACGTCAAATTAAATTGTAAACTTTGCCTAGGGTGAAATTTACCCTATGTTATTTTTTTGATACCAAAAACTCAAAACTTTGCTTAACGTGACACATTTATCCCAAACTTTTTTTTTGTTACCTAAAAACTCTATTTATCCAAATTTCTCAAAAAAATTTCTGTGACACAAATTTTTGGAGTAAATATATTACAAAGGTAAAGATGTAGAGTTTTTTGGTGTTGTCGAAAAAAAGTTTAGCATCTTTGATGTCACAAAAATAATTAAAAAATGACATTTCAACCGCATAAAATGGGATGTTACAAATGTTTAATTTATAGAAAAGATATGTATTATAATTGACAAATGAAAGTAAAGGTGATTATAAATTGTGAAATAGACCTACTTACATCTACGGTTAATAGTCTTTTGGTTTTGAGAACCCGAAAATCAAGATTTTATATGCACAGACAAGATTTAAGTCAATGCCCCTACTAAAAAGCCCAACAATTCTGAAAGATAGACTATAGGATAAAAGACACAATTGATAAATAGTTCTCACCATATAAGTTTAAGATAAATATGTCACATGATATAAATTTGGGTTTTTTTTTTTTTTTTTTTTTGGTAAAGGTAAAATGTATTATAGCTTTGGACAAATATACAAGACCGGCTCCAAAGCTTACATTCTCAGGGCGTTACGCATAGAGAGTGTTAGGGAGCCGAAACAAAAGATTACAATGAAGAGAGAGAGAGACAAGCACAAGCAAGAAGCAAAGACCAACCGGTCACAAGCGAAAAGAAAACGCTAAACAAAACCTTAGCTACCTAAGGAGAAGGCCGAGGGTCGGACACCTAAGGAGGGAAGGAGAAAAGATCGTATAGGTTGGTCTTCATCTGGATCTATGCATTCTCCTCGCGTTCAACGAAGATGGATGGGTCGAAGCCCCAATTTCTCTCAAGCCTTCTATTTCTTGGGGGTATTCGGGACATCAAAGAAGGTGAGAGCTTTGTCCTTGACCATCTTGATAATGTGTTTTTTCATTGCAGCAAGATCCATTGCTTTGTTGCGGAATATGATAGCATTCCTCTTCTTCTAAATTAAGTAGCACATGGCAGCAAAAGAGTAATGAGCTAAGTTGTGAAAGAAATCATTGCCCTTTAGGAAGGAGGTAGCCCATTGGAGATTCTCCTTCCACGGCCTAGGTCGCCAAGGAAGGTGGCATTGAGTAGCCCAAAATTAAGCAATGGAAGTTGATATGTGGTAATAAAAAAACAAGTGATCTATAGAGTCAGGAACTTCATTGCAGAAGGCATAAATGGCATAATCAATTCTACCATAGGAAATGAGAAGTTCCTAGGTAGGCAAACGATTTCTAGCAATCAACTAGAGATTGAATTGGAACCTGGGGTGATGACGTTGTTCCAAATAAGTGAAGCCTAGGGCACTACGCTTCTTTTAGTCCTGAAGTGGTCCCAGGCATATCCTATCGAAAAGGATCCGGACTGGAGCTTGGGAGAGCGTTGGGATAGAGAGACCCCAGCTCTCCATAATACTACGAAATGAAAGGCCCATAGGTGAAAGGAGATCAGCCACCATTGCATGCTTGAGTAGACCAGAACATTGAATAACAGGATTTGGCATAAAAATATCAAGAAGGCCTTTTGGGTGCCAATGATCAAACCATAATGAACAAAGTGGAGTGTCAATTTCCAATCTTTCAAAGGAAGGAAAGCCGAGAGTCATTTCTTAATTGCAAATTTTTTTCCAAGTCCAAGAGCATATTTTAGGAGATGAAGCTTTCCAGAAGTTAATCTTCTTTAAAATGTTGGAATGAATCCAATGGCACCAAAGGGATTCTTTATCTGTGAACATAATCCAAATGCGCTTCATCATGGATGCCTTGTTGCAATATCTCAATTTATGAATACCAAGTCCCCCTTCTTCTTTTGGTAGGCATATCTCATCCCATGACACCTTCGCCCCCCTATCGAGGGCGGATCCTTTTTAAAGAAATTGCCTCAAAATCTTTTCAATGCTATTGAGAACCGAAACTGGCAATGTAAAAACACTTGACCATAAGGTTTGGATAGAGTGCAAGACTGACCTAATTAACTGCAACCTCCCAACAAAAGAGAGAAACCGATGAACCCAAGATTGGGATCTAGCTATAATTCAATCAATGAGGGTGATGCAGTCAGCTTTCCAAGCCTAGAGGATATGATAGGCACTCCCAGATAGCGTACCGGCATTTTACCTTCTTGAAACCCAAAGGCTAAGGATATGTAGTTGCGAAGAGACGGAGGACCACCCGAGAGAAAAATTTCGCTCTTGTTCTTATTTGGAATCAAGCCACTCCATGAAGAGAACAAGTCCAAGCCTTTCTTCAGCAAGGTAATGGACACCCAATTTGCCTGATTAAAAAGAAAGACATCATCGGTGAAGAAAAGGTGAGATAGCTTGACCGCTTTGCACCGCCAAAAGTATTCGAATTCCTTGTGGGAGGTGCGAACACTTAAAATTCTTGAGAATACCTCCATCACTAGGTTAAAAAGATAAGGGGACATCGGGTCGCCCTGTTGCAGGCCCCAGCCACCGGAAAGAACCCATGAAGTTCTCCATTGATTGATAATGAGTATTTCGGTGTCCGAACGCATATCATGATTAACCAAATCAGGAAATCAGGAGGCTACTAGGGTTAGCTGAAGGAAATCCCAATCAACCAAGTCATAGGCCTTTTGAAAATCAACTTTCACAGTACATTTAGGGAGGTACGGGTCAAGGTGAAATCCAGCAAAGACTTCCTGAGCTATCAATATGTTATCCCTTATCCTCCTACCCTTAATAAAAGCATTATGGGATGGATCAATCACTTTGTTCAAGACAGTAGCAAGGCAATTAGCCAAGATCTAAGTAATGACCTTGTATATAGTAGTACAACAAGCAATGGGTCTGAAGTCAAAGACCGCACATGCATTAGGCACTTGAGGTATCAAGGCGAAGATAGTATTGTTTATCTCTATTAAGAGACGACCCAAAGTGAAGAATTCCTTGATCACCTCCATGACAGAAGGGCCAACAATCTCCCAATTATTCTTAAAGAATTTCGCCGTGAAAGGGGCCTGGAGCTTTGCCTCTAGGGAGAGAGAAAACTGTATCCCGAATTTCCGAATCAAGAACCGGGCTAGAGAGGGAACTAACCTAGTTCGTAGATAAGAGATTTTGAACGAACTCTTTAATCTCTTGTAATGAAGGCTTGGATAGGGACAAATGGGGAGCAAGCAAGTCCTCAAAGTAAGAGACAAAAACCCGCGGGACCATATTCGTGTCCGTGATCAACTCGCTTGAAGTATTTTTAACCGAGAAGATTTTATTTCTGAGTTACCTTTTTTTGACGGAAAGGTGAAAGAATTTGGTATTTCGATCACCTTCCTTAAGCCATCGAACTCTAGATTTTTGTCTGAAGAAAGATTCCTCATCTCGACATTGGTCCACAAAAATTCTACGGCTTGTCTTCTCAAGATCGGCCATCTCTGAGTTGTTCGGATCAAGTTGAAGGTCATTTTGCACAAGCCGAAGAGTTTCTCTAGCTTTCTCTGTCCTTGAAGAAATATTCGAAAATGCTTTTCTATTTAGTTGCTTCAGACTACCTTTGAGCACTTTCAATTTGGAGACAAGCCTGTATATTGAGAATCCAATAACTGGTGTCTCCCAAGCCTGTTGAACAATGGATGAGAAATTCGGATGGTCTGACCAATAATAATTTTTTTTTGAAAGGTCTTCTCTTGAAAACTGGATTGAGAACTCTGATAACCATAGGAGAATAGTCTGAAATGCCCGGTTCAGGAATGAGGCATTTGAGAAAGAAAATTCCATGTTCCATTTGGAGTTAACCAATACCTAGTCGATTTTCCTTCATCTTTCTTGTCAACCAGGAAGAAGTCGACCAAGTGAAACGAAGTCCAACATATGTGAGGTTCTCCAATTCAGATTGAGCTAAACAGTTAGCAAATTTATCAAAATAAGGAATCCAGGTGTTGGTGCCTTCGAATCGATCAGAGGGATCCTTTATGGCATTGAAATCCCCGGCCACTAACCAAGCCGAATCCTGAAGAATAGTGTTGTCCCAAAGAGGCTGACGTTGGGAGAAGGTATGCTCCCCATAAACTATTGAGACACAACAACACTTGCCAGACAGGTTGATCTTTAAACGATCATGAACAGCCTGATCATTGATCGCCAAGATATGAAAACTAACATTATCGGGTTCCAACCAACCCATATCTTACCCTGACTTGAGAAATCATACTTTGCAATCCAATTCCAGTCATTTAGTAAAAAAGATGACATTGAATCAAAGTCAGCTGCTAAGACTTTCATCTTAATAAGGCCAACAAAGCATTAGATTAAATTTGGAGGTTTTATCCGAATAAATGTGTCATAAACTTTGAGATTTTTGGTGACTTTTATTTAAAAAAATAAAAGAGAGAAATTTATCAAAAGTATTTTTTGTTTTTTTTGTTTTTTGTATTTTTTTATTTTTTTTTTTTTTTTCCCGTTTGGGCCAATTTGCAGTTTCTCTCTTTTTCCTTCGATTTTCTTCATTGGGTATTGCTAAGGCTCTGCCTCATCGCTTTCCGCTCGTCCTTCGTCGGGAGACCGCCTGCTCTGGCTTCTTCCCGCTTCGTCTCCGTCCGTCCGTCCGTCTCTCCCTCTCTTGCAATTAGGGTTTCTCTCCTCTGCGAACGTCTCCCAGAAACCATGGCGACGCTGGAGACGATCGCCGACGCGATCAAGCTCATAGGCTCCAAGAAGGAGAGCCTCAAGAGGGCCTTCGACGATCTCCGGGCCCAGTCCTCCCTCCTCTCTTCCTTCTCCCTCTCCTGGTCCGACATCGACTCTCACTTCGCCCCCGCCGAGGCCTCCATCGCCCGGAAGTTCGACCTCCTCGAGTCGCTCGAGTCCGCTCATCGGCCACGACAGCAGCAGCAGCAGCAGCAACCGCCGCAGGAGCCGGAGGAGGAAGCGGCGCCGGATGCTCGGCCCGACCCGCATGCCCCCGTCCCGACCGAATCGGCGGCGATGCAGGCTGAACCGATTTCCTCGCCCGGCGGTGCGGAAGAAGGTAACGAACCTCCTCCGTCGTCGTCCGGTCCCCCTAGCCAGTGCGCCGTCGAACCGCGGCCCGAGTTGAAGGTACTGTGCTCGAACATGGACGGCTTAGGGTTGAGGAATTACATAGCGGGACACCACGTAGAGCGTGACCAATTGCGTGCTGAGCTTTCCGGGGCGTTAGGTTTGGCTCCTGATCCTGGGAAGTTAGTTCTGGATGCGATGGAAGGGTTTTATGGTGATCGCGTTACGGAGCGGGAGTTGATGGTTGTTAGGAGGAACTGCGTGTTTCTTCTGGAAGTGCTGATGAGAGTTCGCCTGAGTTTGAGCGACAAGGTGCGCGAGAGCTCGAAGAAGGTGGCGTTGGATTGGAAGGGGAAGGTGAACCCAGAGGGTCCCCGACATCCGATGCAAGTGTTGGGTTTGCTGGATTTGGTGGCCGCTTATGGATTGATGTCTGAATTCAGTGTGGATGAGCTCGTTGATTACTGCGTCATTATTGCACATTTTGCTCAATCGAGAGACTTGTGTCGGGCCTTGGGGTTGGAAGATAAAGTTCCAGGTGAGCTGGTTCATGTTCTAGTTTTACTTGTGTAGTGGACTTCTTGTTAGTTTGTTATGGTTATGCGATATGGCCGTTAACTAATTTTGGGGACTGATGTTGCGTGCTTTTCATTTATATTCATTATTTCATCTTCATTTGAGGCATGTACGTTATGTTTTTGCCAAAATATGATCTGGAAATTGATTTTTTAATGTTGATAAAAAAATTGTAAGGCGGTGATGGCAACTATAGAAATCGGGCAGGTAATGTGAAGATTGGCCTGGCAGCAATTTGTCCTTTTATCGGTTATCTATCTATCATGTGAGCTGTACTGTATGTCCATAAGCGAATGCACCATAAATGAGCTTGTGTTAGCAATTATGTTTGAGAGATCACAAACAATCATCAGGTAGCACGCCGAATGTTTAAGAAGACGAGATAGAATATTTGTTGTGGAAATAGGAGTCTTGGTTAAAATGATGGTATCATGGCACCTTTTTAGAAATTGAAAAGGACAGCTTTGTCTAATTATTTCTAATGTGCTGCTTAAATTTTACATCAAAATTGTGCTGCTGCACAGAATTTAGAGTGCATGTGATTTTTCAATCGTGCTAATGTGCCTGAAGTGGAACTGTGATAGCCTTGATTTTCTTTAAGCAGAAGGGGGCTTCAAGTGTCTATTTCAATCGAATTTTTATAACCCATCCAAATCTGAGAAACACTAGTTAATAAGACAGCAAGGTAGGAAGCAAAATGCGAATATGATACAAGGGAGGAACTTGAGGAGGATTTACTAGAAGAGTGAATTCAATAAAAATAATTCATATGGCAAAGCTCCATTCCATTTTGGTGGAAGGAGAAAATGCAACATACTTTCTACAAAGTTGTTTTGGAGCATCGGCAGAATGCAGTTTGATTTGTTTCTTGATCTGCAGACATTTAGTTCGTACAATATTATCTGAGTTAAAGTAATAGCTGATTTATTTTGCAGGGTTATATTGATGAGTACCCTCCGAGTACTTGTTAAGCATACGTTATAAGGAGTGATTTGATTTTTATAGCATGGACTGCACATAACATAAGAGAAGTCAGAACATTGAACGTTGAGAATTTTCCTTATTTGGTTGTTTAACAAGTGCCTTGATGGAATTCTTTAACAAATTCTTAGTTTGTACAATTCACACTCATACACAGATACATCCATGAGCATGTATTTATCCATTTGTACATGCAGTTTCTTTGTAGCGGCTACCATTTGTGTTGCGTTAAGGAATTTATGTCCTTGCCATAGTGGGCCTCTGGGTAGAGGCACCTTTTCTTTGGTTTTGGGTTTTGTTTCCTTCACATCCACGTGAGATCCTCTTATAAGCGAGGTTCTCAGAGTGAGCTATGTTTCTTTCGGTATCTAATAGACACTAATGCTTTTGTTTTTAATGAAATTCTGTAGATCTCATCGAAAAACTTATAAACAAGAGAAAATACACACAGGCAGTCAAATTCATTTTTGACTTTGGGCTGACTGAGAAGTTCCCACCTGTTCCCATTTTGAAAAATTTTGTAAAGGAGTCTAAGAAGCTTGCTAGGAAAGTTTCCAAGGACGGAAACAATTCTCGCAAGTCACAGGTACATTTATTTTCTCATTACCGGAACCCCTTGGATAGTAGCCACCGGCCCTCATATTTATCTAAATAATGCAGAACGCAGCCATGGCCCAGGAAATAATTGCGTTGAAGTCTGTAGTTAAGGTCATGGAAGAGCGCAAACTTGATTCCGAGTTTCAAGCAACCCTTGAAAGACGTATTCAGCTACTAGAGAAGCTGAAGGCAGACAAAATCCCTGCGGTGGCTACTGCTCCTCAGCCTCAGCAGCAGCTGCAAAAGCAAAAGGTAAAGCCGCAATTTAGTGGGAAAAAGCGACCAAGGCCTAGTGCACGTGTTGGTTCTATTGCAGCCTCTACGAATATCGCCGGTCCCACCTCGGCGGTGGCCACCTTCCAGCAATCTCATCCACAGACGTCTTCTGTAGGACCCCTCTCATACCTGAGCACGTCTGCTGGAATTTATGGTTTGGGGGGAAATAACCCAACAATGGCCCCTTATGCGGGGTCATCCAATGGGTTATACAGTTTGGCTGGTGCCCCTATGGGTTTCCCAGGTGATCCAAGCCCTGCACGGCCTTATTTGTATCCATCGGAATCACAGATGCCTACTATCCATTATGATAGGTCAACTTCCTATGCTGGGCCGGGTGTCTCTTCTCAATACTTTCCATCCTACTATGCTCGGTAGTTTTAGGTCTCTCTCTCTCTCTGCACTGTATTTAGCATTTTCCAAACGGGCAGTGCTGGTCATACAAAAATATGCCTGACTCTTGCAATTGCTTTTGTTGTGCACAAGTAGATATTATCTTCACACCTGGGCGTGAATACTGTCATTATTTGATCTCTCAGAGAAGTTTTTAGCGACGATTGATTTAAATCAGCTTGTTGTTATTCTTTTTCAGCATTGAGCAAGTAACACAGAAGAAGTATATAATTGTCTTTCTTTCTATTAGTATTGGGTTCTGCATTTCTTCCCTAGGCTGAACATAATGTGTTACAGGATTACATCCTTCCAACATGCATCCTTCTTTTATTAATATCTTGAAATTGAACGATGCTTTTTCGTCCAATCATCGCTTTTGGGCCATTATGAGGGATGCCCGCACCATGCCTCAGGTTAATGCAGATTTACAATGGGCAAACCTTCAAAGGGGCTAGTTCATTAAACAGATGTATTCAGTCACCTTCACTGCATGAGGTGCTACTTGTAACTTTACTCAATCCTTAGAACAAGCTTTCTTTTGTGGTTGATGTTTCTATTTTATGGGATTCTGTACCTGCATGATCAATTTATTATTCCTGACTTCAGCATAAAAACAAATGAAACCTGGAGAGTGTTTTGCTCTCTTTGCTTTCATTAGAAGTTCTGCCTGTGTTATGATAGGACTGTTGCTAGTATAAATATTTGCTAGTCTTTTTGTGGTCCCTTTCTGTATGTGTTGTTTGTCAATTTTGTTGGTGTTTGCTTTTCTTCCTTTCCTCGGTAGTTTTTTCTCTATTCTCTTTTTGGTTTTTCTTCCAGAGTGGATACGTATCAAAAAATAAATCCTCTTGCTCAAGATTTCGACAGCTATATCTGCAGTCCAGATTCATGTGGAGAGGTTGAGGCGTTTCTTCTTTAGCTATGCTAAATGATCTCTTCCAGTTTGACTTGAGACACTGGGCGTACTAACGTTCTAGTACACAAGATTTATAGGTGGCGCTTTGGATGTTAATGCATGCATAAGGCTCTGCTTGTTTCATTTCATTTCAGCCTCTGCCATGCTTCTGATATTGGACAGGAATTTTATTTCAATTGCAACACTGGAGTATGGTATTGCTCAGGTTTTGAGAATCTTATCTCTCTCTCTTTTTTTCCCCTTATGAAACTGTTCGGTAGTCTTTCTTGCTCTTTATTATGGTGCAAGCTTGCCAGTCGCGGGATGAAGGCGATGTCTTGGCCATGTTATTGTTTCTTCACTGTTCTGTCTTCTGGGAAACACCATTTGTCATCCGACTACGACTAGTTTGAAAATGCATAGTGTGAATTGACGGGAATTCAATGCTTCGCTGTGTCCTTCTGTTTTCTCTTTAAAAATGTTTGCAGACATGATCGCAAAAGCTACTTTGATACAGTCTCGCCGGGACAGGGACATCTTTTTCTTTCTCGATGAACTGAATCTGGGCAACTTCTGAAAGAAATCATGATTTGCTTCAACTTTACTTGGGGAAGGATAGAGGAGAATATTGTCTTTTTGATGCATCGTCCACCAATTTATTTATACGCCGATTTTGCTGATTATGACATAATTGACGATTGTTGGCTGGTGCAATTCTGTTTGCCATTCCCGCGATGGCATTGTAATGATGGGGACAGCGACTTTGGAATCGCTCCAGTGACCAAAAAGAGCCGACGAAAGGAAACAAAACTCATCATTGACAATGCGGCCCGTGTGCGCCCCTCTTTTTCTCGGTCTTTCACGTTGTGCCAATTTTCAAGGTAGCAAAAGCCATCGGATCCATGACTTTTTGGGGGAGGGATAGGAAATGATTTTACGATCAATTTTGTTCTCAATTGAGAAGATGATCAGTTAATGCATAGTGCGAAGTCTCCAGAGATCCGCGAGTCAATATTGCAAGAATTCTTTTAGATGTGGTGGGCAAATTGTAAGAGGCGACGGTCATTTTTAAGATGTGTTAGCCCCCCTACAATGTCGATAGATTCCTAGATCCCATACATCTAACATTCTTTTCTATGTCACTTTTTAAGCGTGCGGTGGTAAAGGTGGGGTCACCCTGAGAGGGAATTCTCAATCTAATAATATTGTTTTACCATCTTGTTCATATCTTTTCAAATGTGCTATTGACTCGCGAGTTTCCTGACCCAAACGGGAAATTATAGAATCATTTCTCGGGGAATTCTTAACTGAAAAAATAAGATCATATTTGAGTTAGTCATGATTTCGTCATGAGTAGTTTTTATATAGTATATGAATGAATAAAATTCGCGAAAATCACCATATTTCCTGTGCAAAGTTGCACTTTGGGGGATGTACCTCCTGTCTCGACGGGTCCAGACGGCGACCAAAGACCCATCGCAGTCACGAGTGATGGAGCCCGCCGGGGGAGGCAAGCAAGCAACCGTTGCCTTTCAAGCATTGCTTAACCAATCGGGGAACAGAACCAAATTCTCATTTATTTATTCATTTATTTCTTATCAAAATCAATAAATTTTAAAAAGAAAAAAATCGCAAAAAAGAAAAGAAAAGAAAAGAAAAGAAGATAATAAGACTTCCGGGCCCAATCACGATCCACTCGCGACAAATCCAACCCCAACAAGTCAAGCCCTCTCCCTCTCCATCTCCCTCTCCCTGTTTTCCTTTGTGGGGAAGAAGCTCCGGAGGTATTAGACTGCGGGACTCGAGTCATGGAGACGAGGCCTGTTTGACCGAAATACCCCTCCCCTTCCCCTCTTCCTCCCCTCTGCCCCTCCCCACTCGAACCGAAGGAGAAGCTTCTCAACGCCTTTGACTCTCTCTCCTCTCCCTCTCTCTCTCTCGCTCTAAAAATCCAACGGGATGGGGTCTCCTCCCGCTCCCGACTTCGAACCGCACGAGTTCCAGTTCCGCAGCGCCGCCGATCCCAGCCCCGGCGGCCCCTTCTCGGACTCCGATGCCGGGCCTCTGGCCGGCGGCGGCGGCGGCTGCGGCGGCGGCGGCGGCGGGGGCGCCAGGTACAAGCTCCTGTCCCCGGCGAAGCTGCCGATCTCCAGGTCCGCCTGCATCACGATCCCGCCGGGGCTCAGCCCGACCTCCTTCCTCGAGTCCCCCGTCCTCCTCTCCAACGTCAAGGTCATTTCTCGCTTTGCGCTTTTTTCCTCCCTCCTCCTCCTGTTTTCTGGATCGGATTCGAGCGTGCGGTGCTCTGTTGCTTTGTTGCTCTCGACGGTTTGATCTGGGGGGAGGGGAATCGGGATTTTGGTTTGTAGAATTTGGCGATAGCTGCCGGTTCGCCGATGATTAACCTTGAGTTGGGATATCCCCTCAAGCTCTGCAACTTGTCGGAAACTACGGGTCGTCGAGAATTTCTACTGATTTTTGACTTGAAGGGAAGTAAGAGTCCCGGCCAATTTCAGATTCACTTTTGTTGCCACCAGTTACGAGATATCGGGTGGAAAGTAAGAGTCCCGGCCGATTTCAGATTCACTTTTGTTGCCACCAGTTACGAAATCTCGGGTGGAAAGTGATGCGCGTATGTCTCTTAGGTTTTGGTTCGAGACATGTTGCATCACAACTGCGTCGCTTGGGAAAGTTTAGGGAACATATGAGGTTGCGTTGTTGCTGATTGACGTTGCGATGCTCTTGTCGAAAAATATCAGTGCGCTCTTTCACTGTTTTGGTTTTTAAGTCTTACGAGTGGTTATCTGTGTCCGTGATCAGTGGTAAATATCTAAAGGTACGATTTTTATATATGGTCGAGATGGGACATCATATTCTGATGCTGGCTCTTAGTGTGCTCTGTGGTGACTCCTTTATGCTGCCCAATGTCATAATATGGGGTTGAGCTTTTGGAATCCGCCTTTTCATCAAACTGAAAATTTCCTCTTTTATAATGGCAGTGTGGTTTTTTCGCATGGTGAATCTTCCTTTTCATTGGGTGACTGGACGTTTTCCTAAGTCCTTGTTTAACAATGTCAATTTGTCGGCTAGCACCTTTTCCATCAACTGGTGTAGAATAGAGAATAAATGCATCCTCAAGAGTGAATCAACCTGTTTTTTATTTGGGTAGAGTGGGAAGGAAACCAGAAAGGAAGTGCCTTTTGCAGTGACCCAGACTTTGTTGACATTCATTGAACATCCATTATGAAATGGAATCTGAGCATGATTAAATCAACTTGTGTTGTTGGAGAAGGTTTTCCTGTTAGAGTTATTTGATGATTTAAAATTTTGGGATATTGCTGCGAGTATGGTATGTGTATGCTAAACTTGCTTAACTTAGGAAGCATTTCTTTCTTTTCATCAATCAAGCCATGCACAGAGAGTTTGATACTATTGGTGAATAGCAGTTTCTGTTCTGTATTTGTCACGTTTGTAATATATATTGACATTTAGTGTGATTTTGTTCTTGGTATGTTTGTGTATGACGTTGTTAGCTTGCAGGCTTGCAGCGATAGTCAAGCTGCAAATCCTGTTTCTTTGAGATGCCTTTTCGATCATATCAACATTAAATTTTACAGTTTCCTAATGTGAACTTGTTCTTTTTATAGGACTACTGGTACAAACTTATCTAATATGTAGCCTCTTACTCTGTTATATCTTCTCATCCTTCGTTTGCAGGTGGAGCCCTCACCAACTACTGGTTCTCTGATTAAGCCTCATATGATGAATGGTTTGATTGGTTTGAATTCGGACACAAGACTTGCCAATTCTGGCTGTCCTGATAACTTTGATGAAGGCAGATCTGGAATTTTTGAATTCAAACCTCTAGCTACATCAAACTTGGTAAGACCAAGTAACTCACATTTTCTGGTAGATCAAATTATGTGAAAGTGAATCATTCTAATTTTTTTCTTGTTAATTATGATGTTTGGTTGATGGATGAGACATGTACACAGAAGAAGCCTAAAATGGTGATTTTGTGATTCCCATTACTTGCTTTACATTATGTGGCGTCCTTGACTTCTATATCAATTTATGATGTTTTTGTGTTCTTATGAAATTACTTAAAGGAAGTATGATAGCTAGATGAAGACTCAGTTCATGATGTTATATTGTCAATTTGATTGATAATGTATCTAAGAAATTGCCTTAATGCTTGGGAGTTTGGGATAATTGGCTGATGGTGGTTGCTTCTCAAGGTCCCCACAGAGGCAAAGCACCAAGGAAGTGAACAGGCTGTGAAAGTTTCAGGTCAACGTCATTCTCAACCATTTGCATCACTGTCTTCAGTTCAGAGTGATTTGGCTGTCTCATCGAAGGAATTGTGTCTATCGGTACCCACTCAAGCGGTTCGCTCAGGGGCTAGTCCACTTGCTGAAGCTGATCCTGATGGATTGTTAGGTAGGAAAGAGCAGCCCAATAATGTGATGCAGGTGACACAACTGGATAATAAAGGGAATGGCCCTTCAGTCATGACTGAGAGACTCTCTGACGATGGATATAACTGGAGAAAATATGGACAGAAGCATGTTAAGGGCTGTGAATTTCCACGCAGCTATTACAAATGTACCTATCCTAATTGTGAGGTGAAAAAGCTTTTCGAACGTGCTCCTGATGGACATATTACAGAGATTATCTACAAAGGAACTCATGATCACCCTAAACCACAACCAAGCCGCCGCTTTACTGGAGGAGCGACCATGCCAATCCAAGAAGAAAGATCTGATAGGTTTTCATTTATACCTGCAGGTATGGGATCTATTCTATTGATTCTAGTTTATGCCGATGTATTGGGAAAATAATATTATTGAACATTTCCATACAGTGGAGAGCACATCGACTGTATATGGCGAGACATCTTATAATGTTGAGACTGATGGTACTCCTGAACTATCTCCTGTTGCTGAGAATGACGAAACTATTGAGGGAGCAGCTTCACTATCAAATAGGATCCAAAATGAAGTTGATGATGGTGACGATGATGATCCATTCTTAAAGAGAAGGTTTGGGGGTTTAACAATAAGAGAAACTGAGTGCATTTTTTTTTTTTTAATGAACTCTTTGTTTTAATTGAAACCTTTATTAACATGGATGTAGGAGGCTGGATATTGGCGGGGAAGATGTTACTCCGGTGGTTAAGCCAATAAGAGAACCGCGGGTTGTCGTTCAAACTCTTAGTGAGGTTGACATACTGGATGATGGCTATCGCTGGCGCAAATACGGGCAGAAAGTAGTCAGAGGCAATCCCAATCCAAGGTACTCTTTTGCTGCAATGGTTGACTTGCAAAGTGTTCTACTGTTCTGCCTTTGACCTTTGTTATTTGCACTGAGTTAACTTATGTCATGGAGCTTCTCTGCAATGGAACTCATTGACTATTGATGCTTTGTTGCTGAGTTTTATACCTGGGCCAGAAATGCTCCTAGCTTGCATTGATTCTAGTGATGTAGCTACTATTTGTGTTTTATAATGCAAACTTACTTTACATGATTTGTTCGATAAAAGAGTTTCCTGCCAGCATGTGCTTAAGCGTCAGTTGTGCAATGCTATGGAAATATGTACAATACTAAAAGGTGACTGGATAGACTTTTATATCAAGAATGTGCTTACTAGATCAATACAAGTGATTGTATTCACTTTGTTATGTTGTAACGCCAACAAAATAATCATGAGCATATGCGGAGAAGCTGTTTATTCATGTAACTAATGGGATGGGGGGCTGACTAGCTGATTGAAGAGTAAATGTTTTGCAAAAACTACGGTCACATGGTTAAATGTCTCAAAAACTTGTCTGAAATTTGTGTATGATCAATAATCATTTGGCAATAAATGATAGTGCAAATGCTTAGTTATTAAGTTTGCAAACCTGTGTTTTCAGATTTGTCAGTTAGGATTACTCCTATAGTTTCAAATACACATCAAGAGTAATTCATTGTAAGCAAGCTTGCCGGTTGAGAAACCTTCCAACTTAAATCAATGTAGTACATATGTAAGGACTAACTTCCTCATACTTTCTCTATTAGCAATTCCCCCCAAAAAATAAGATTGTCTTGTAGATAAGGTAAGCTGCACAGAGTGGTAGATGTGTTTAATCAGGGTCATCTATTGCGTCTGCATTCCTTTTTAGTTGCCAGAAAATTTTTGACCTTGGCTTCACCTATTTCAGTTATCTTAATTGACAGTTTAGTTTCACAATTTCGTTGCAGACCTATCTTCATAAGCTTTAAAACCTGATTTGAGTGTTCCATTCAGCATATTGAGACATGAAAAGAAACATTAATATCCCAGTGTACATATACTGAATTTTATCATTCTATACTGCAAAAGGTCAAGAGGTTCACCTTTGTGTGAGTAAGTAGTAATTACTTTATGCTTTTAATTAGGTGTTGCAAGTTGCTACCAGCAAACGATATTGCTACCTCTTCTTTGTCATAATAAGAGTGATCAACTGAGATGCAACCAGCTACCTAGCTCGCTAACATTGAAAGATAGTGCTGAGTATGGTTATCATGATTTTATTTTGAGAGAGGATATGATAAGGAGAGCTGCATTAGAATTTGATGGCTTTGAATTGCTTTCGATCCTTAAATGTCATGCTGGTTTTGTGCAGGAGTTACTACAAGTGCACAAATGCTGGATGCCCTGTGAGGAAGCATGTGGAGAGGGCCTCTCATGATCCAAAAGCTGTTATTACTACTTATGAGGGAAAACACAATCATGATGTTCCCGCTGCAAAATCTAGCAGCCATGACACTGCAGCTCCCTCCGCTCTAAGTGGACTGCCAAGAACAAGATCAGAAGGTGAAACAGTGAGCCTAGATCTTGGTGTGGGAAGAAGTGCGGCATCAGAAATGGCATCAGCTGAGAAGCAGCAGATCCTCCGGCCAAACCCTGTCCAAAGTCGAATCCACTATGCCAGTTCCGCTTTAGATGCAGTTCAAGCTACTCCAGTTACAGCATATCATGGTTTTTTAAATGGGGGCATTAATCAGTTTGGATATAGAGAAAATCTGACTGAGGGACATAGCAAGTCCACAGAATTTCTGCAGAACATGGGAAGAATACTGACTGGTCCGTGACTGAGCCTTTTATTTCCGTTACTAGCTGTATAAGATGCTCAGAGTTCTCTTGTGACAGCAAAGATAAAAGTAAAGGTACAGAATTGAAACTAATCAAGCGGGTAATGTTGATTATGGCTGCCAAATTAAGAGCTAGCATCCATTGACTTCTTCAAGATACAATGTTTTATGTAAAAATATGTGCATTACAGGTTTACTACTTTGACTTCAATTGTACAGTAAGTCAAGGGTCTCAACAAGAATATCCATGTGGAAGTTGATTACCAAAAGTATGCACTGGTTTGTAAGTTGCCTTTACTGTTGAGGTTTTCGTTATTAATGTAACTTGTTTGAGATTGAAATGCGCACCGAAGGCGATACTAACATAGTTGCAAATCCTTCATAGAGGAAATCACTCTGATTATTTGTGTACTGGCCAATATATGTATTGCTTCACTAAACCTTTTGTTATGGAGTTTCCAGGTAAGTGGCTCTCTGCATTTCTTAAAGAACGCCTTCGATCCACATCTTCATTGCAGAATGCAGTTCGGCATACGCCCTTTACTGTTGAAACGTCTGTTCGTTCGTTTGTTCTTCGTTCTGTTCTTCGTTCTTCATCTGGTGAAAGTAAAAAGAGTAGTCATTACCCCAGAAATAAGAGTAGCGCAATCCACCTTTGTTCAAGTGTCACGGTCTCAAGGTTCCCATGATTGAGGGAGAGGGAGTGTGCTTGATCGAAGAAGACTGTCCAAAGTTGTCTAATGTTTTTGGAACATTCTCAGGGACGGGCAAGGCGGTAATTATGCTGATTTCTTGAGCATTCTCAATTTAAATGTGAGAAGTTATTAGATTGGGAGATGCAATCTCGTCCATTAGATCTAGAGTCGATCAATGGATGAAATGAATCTCTTACATAAATAGGGTGCATTGCCCTTAATTTGTAACTGTAACTCAACAATACAAAGCATTCTCTTCTAGAGCTTCTTTTTCTAAAACTCTCTTTACGATTTGGGTGAGGGAACGATTGATCTTGTGTTGAAAACAAGCTTGATTCATTTTTCTTTCATTCCCTAGAATCTAATGAGAAAGTTTCATTGTGAATGCCATAGTGAATCTCTTTATAAACTTTTTGTCACTAAAAAATTATTGACTATCTTGTGAATGCCATAGTGAATCTTTTTGTCACTAAAAAATTATTGACATTTTGCACACGAGCGGTGAATAGGCTCTCGAATAGGCTCTTCGAGAGATGAATTCCTACAAATATGGTCATGATTATCCGGTTGTATCCTAGTCTAGTAAGCACATTTTTGATTTAAAGGTCTATTTATTCCCGTTTTAGTATTGTACCTTTTTCCACGGAACTCTTTGACCATCGATGCTTTTGTGCTGAGTATTATATTTCTACTAAAACTCTTTGACTATCGATGCTTCTTTATTGAGTTTTATACGGGCCAGAAATACTCGTGTGTGGAAGTCGACATTTGAGCAGATCTAAAAGCCTTCATACATGTTCCGTTATTCAATACAATGAATAGCATGCATTGATTCTAGTGATGCAGTCATAATTATAATGCAAACTTACTTGACTTGTCCAACAAAGGAACTTCTAACAAATGTTTCCTGCCAGCGTTTGCTTAAGCATTTGTGCTGTGCCGTGGAAATATGTACAATACTAAAAGGGGACTGGATAGTCTTTTATATGAATGCGCTTACTAGACCAGGATACAACTGCTTGCCTTCACCGTGCTATGTTGTAATGCCAGCTGGATAATCATGAGCATATTTGGAGAAGCTATTTTTGTGATCTTGGATTTTAGTGTACTTGTCAGAATGTGGATTCGAAGTGTACCTATCTGATCGTAATCGACTTCTTAAGGCCTACTTTTACTATGGAGCCATTATTCTGAACATTCATCAGATAATGGAGACACTTTGTCGACGAAACGTCCAACCGATCTACAAGACATGAGGCATGATTAGAAGAGAAACAACACAGAAAAAAAGTTTACGCAAATTGTCACCTTCTAAGATTTTTAATCTATCAATCGAGTCAACCAGTAAGCCCAATTCCTTGAAGGCTTTCTTGTGAATTGCAACTTCGCATCCTTTCAAATTCAAGAACCTGGTCATGAACTTGGTTCCATAATATGGAATTTTGAGCCTCTATACATCATCTTGACGAACTTGAGAATAACCATAGGGAACCATGGCTTTAACCAGAAAATTGAGCCTCTACATCATCTTGGCGTTATGAGATAAGGGAACCATGATTTTAACCGAATAATCATTTTCACTGAAAGGAGATGGTGGGAAAGGGCAAAAAAAAAAAAAAAAAAAAAAAAAAAAAAAAAAACAAGTAACTAAACCAAGACCTAGCAATCAGTAATGCGCTGATTGAGAAAGCTCACCCTCTGCCACCTTCACCATCTCCACTCTCGATCATCTCTGGCGGCTTTTCGGGTAAAATGGTGCCATCGATGGGAAATTAAAGTTATCGTCTTTTAAGTTGTGCAATGCTTGCACGTTTCCAATGCCGAACCCCTTTGTTGAGCTTTGTTATTCTTGGGATTTGAATTATAAAAGGAAAAAAAAAAAACACAATGTAAAGCTCAGTTCTTTTTGTTTATAATTTGGATGCAATTCGACGACATTGGAAGTTATCGTTCTCGTGTCTCGATTTTCCATGTTTGTAACATGGAATTTAAGTAGTTCGTGTTTTTGTACAGTTGAGTTCACTTAAGCAGAGATCTCAGAGTGATCAGGACTCTGAGAAATTAATTGACTTGGCAAAGAGCATGACAGGAATGGCGGCGGCGAGAGACACGACAAGGGGTGGGCGCCGCGAAAGGAGCTTTGATAGGGAAGTTGGGGGCCATAGAAGAGAGAAAAGGTCCGAGAGATGATACCAATGGCGAAGTCCTGTAGATCAAGACATGCACGGTGGACCAGGCATCGATCTCTCTCACCTCGGCTGGCTGCAGATGCCAGAGGATGTGACGAGGTGTCTGGTGATATCCATATATTATGGATGCAATGGCTTTTTGTGTAATTTCTGTTATTTTCCTGTGATTATCCGATCCTGGGATATCTGAAAGAAATAGAGAATGAATTTGTCATATTAATTCCATTGCGCCAAAAAAAAAAAAAACTTAAAGAAGGATTTGGCCTCTGATAAGCTTCTGACCTTGGGGTGAATACAAGGAAAACTAATAATGTAGAATGCCTAGCCGGTTTTATGGCTGTGGAATGAACATAGCTTTATTTATCCTAAATTTCCAAAGGGTAAACCCGTCTATTAAAGGCTGCAGGTGGACATTCGCCGTCTAATCAGTGTTTTGCAGAGAATTGTGTTGTGAGAACTCGTAATTGCACTCGACTTATGTCCCATTGTCTTACTAGCTACCCTACATTTTCTGTTTACTTTATATCTCTTATGTCCTTATGTCATATTTGAATAGAATGCTCTAGAAAGATTCAATGAGTGTGGCAGTAGCACATTGCTTTCGAGACTCATTTTGGTCATTGTCACCATGCAAAGAAGGATAATTGTAGTGGTCTTTCCTCAGAAAGTGAATCCGTTTACAGTTGCCTCTATCCTCTGATTTGATGTTTCATAGATCCTGAGATTGCAGTTCCTTTTTGTCTTTCGGGTGTCAAATGAAAGATAAGCTGCTGTCAAACATTCTGATTTTCAGCTGTTTGTTAGTGATGACTTACCATAAGATTTTGCTCTAATGTTTAATTTCTATTGATCTACTAGACACATATGAAGGATTCACGCATCATCCTTCTTATGGAAGCAGTGGTTTGATGTGTGTGCTGCAGTGCACACTTCTATTTATTCTATAGTTTTTTCCTCTGGGCATGTGTAGGAAGATGAGTCATGTACAGAAGAGATAAGTTGATGACTGAAAAGATTATTGTTTTGCCTATCAGTTTTATCATCACATATCTTGGATAAGCCAACATAGCATCCTTTACTCTCAGAAACATTAAGTAAAGATCTGTGATGGTTTGCTTTTTTTCAGAATAAACAAAGCTCTTTTAGGTAGGTTAATTTTGATCATACCCATTAGATGCGCTATGAGGACTATGAGCTGCAGTTCTGAGCAGATCATTTTCTAAGATTAATACTGCTAATAAATGTAAATGCTAAGTCCATAATTATTGCAGAACATGATATACTATTTCTTGTAGTTTAGACTTATATATTTGTATATCCATAACTTTAAGCTGGGAAGTGGAAACTCCTTATTTGTGGTTTTCAGGGGAGCTTCTAGATACTCAAGCACACAACAGCAAAATCTTCATTCATTGAGAAATCTGATAGATCATTTTCTTGGTTAACATTTTACTTTTTTTGTGGATATGTACTTGAAGATTCATTCATGCATCAAAGGTTTTATCCTTGGACTTCAAAATTGTTATTTTAACTCATGATGTTTTTGCTGTTAATGTTGATAGCGTGTCTTTGCATTGCAGGGATCGTGAAATTGACTCAGTGGCAAAGATGGAGGCTGCTAAGTTGATACTATTTATTTTCCAGGTCTTCTAGCATGATTTATTTTATAAATAACTTTTGAATCTTGAGGTTTATAACAAGTAACAGTATAACGTGACAATTCTACTTCTGTTCTTGTTGTCTGAAGTCTATTGCCATTTGTTCTTTAAAGTTGCTTGATTTGGCGCTCTGGTATACATGTATATGATTTTAGTCTCTTATTCTCATTTGCAGGAAAAACCTTCATTTGAGCTATCTGGAAAGCTCGCTGCTGATTCAAAGTGAGAGGTGAGATTCATTTTAAGGTTTATTTCACCTCATGGTTTATTGTCTCCCTTTCTTGGTTTTGATGGGCCTTATTTAATTTCAAATGCACAGATGGCAGATAACTCTGTTAAAGTTTGTTATCCCCTCATAGATCATACATGTTGTCGTAAATTTTCTTTTCCCTTAATATAAATTCACGTAACATTTTTTGCATTTCTGAAGCTGCATAACAACAAGATGGTGCTCAGAAGGTCCCTTTGGTTGCATGTGTCTAAATGATTGTGTTCCTTATGCATTGTATACGTACTCTTGTAGTAATTAGTGAGAATGTGCATTGACAATCTGTCAATGTGGAGTTTGTTCCAATTGACATTCATGGTGCAGGCTTCATGAAAATTTTTTCAGATGCTTTGCAGAGTGCCACTACTTTTTATACTCTTCCAGTTTTGAAGGTTGAGGTCATCTTTGCAGGCGTGACACTACTTTTTAATGAACTGCCCAAGGCTCGTAAACCTGATATGAGATGGAGACTATGTTTTCAAGACTGGTAAAGTGCTTAATGGTAATCTTCTAGACATTCTTATGATATTGACTTTGTTCTGGCTTTTCAAGACTGTATTTTATTTTATACATTGGTGGAAACTAGCTGTTTTCTTTATATTGACTTGTTAGTGCACTGATGGTCTATGTGCTCATTTGGCCATCTGGTGCTCTTTTAGTTGGCAATTGGCTTTTAATCTCTATATGAAGTAAAAGCCAAATCTTTTTTGCCACTAAAAGAGCTGTTTTGCATCTCTGTGACATTTATAGTTGAATTGGAAATGTGATATCACCAATCATCCCATCTTTATTGTGGTATTCCTTCATTAGTTATTTCTTCTGATTTTTGGTTGAAAAATGCAATATGTAATCTTTGCATTAGTTTTCCTATCCTTTATTCAGTAAGCCGATTTCTTTTAAGCCTTTTAACCACACTGAAACACGTACCCCAAGTAAAAAGAACCCCAAAATGAAATGCTTATCATATGTGTCTTAATGTTGTATGAAAGGTTTCTAGTTTTTTCTACTGAATGGACAACAGTTCTTTGCTACTAAAAAGCTGTCTTCCATCTCTGTGACATTTATAGCTTTATTGAATGGACATGTGATGTCACCAGTCATCCCATCTTTATTGCGGTATTCCTTCTTTAGTTATTTCTTCTGATCTTCAGTTAAAATATACAGGCTTTTGTTCTTATATGCATTCAGTGACCTGATTTCTTTAAGACCTTTAACCACACTAAACACACACACACACACAATAAAAGGAACCACACTATGAACGCTCAGTGATGTGTTTCTCAATGCTGTATGAAAGGTATTCAGTCTTCTATAATGTGTTTGGATCAGCCACAGGTACATCGTTGAACAAAAATGAGAATTCAGGGGATGCCTTGAATATTAGTTTGATGGTAGTGAAGTCAACATTATTATGACCAAAAAAAAAAAAAGAAGTCAACATTATGTTGCATCTTTATGCTGCTTCTCATTATGCCATTGGTGTGGTCTAAGATTATCAATAGATTTGATCTTTGCAAGAATATTTACTTTCTAAAATATAATTGGGGAAACTGCTCTGTGCTTGTCATTGTAGACTGTGGACTGATGATGTTGGGGGTTCGCTATTCATAGAGACTCGATCTATGCATCCAGAGCAAGCTTACTGTCAAAGTTCTGCTGGGCTAGTGTCAACCCTTTGAGCGAACTCCTTCTAGCTTCCAGCTTCCAGCTTCCAGCCGAAAATACAACTCCTCATTTACAAGAAGTTTTGTTTTCCTTGACAACCGTGTCATCTGTCCGTAATGTCTTTCAGCTTTTCATTTGCAGCTTTTTTTTTTTTTTTTTACCTTATGTTATTGGCCGTTATTGACCATTATTTTAATACATTGCATGTTTTGTGTCATTAGGGTTGCAAAAATTTGTTTTCCCTGACAATAGAGCAATTTTCTCTTTACTTCTCTTCACAGTTCCTTTGCTAGTCACTTGCAAGTGATGCTACTTGTGTCTGCTAATTTTAATGCTACTTGTGAACAACTGGCCTATTGTCCGATTGAAATTGATGACCAATCACAATATAAAGATTTACTGAAATATTTGGGTTGTTCTTCTGTCACACATCCATAAAGTAATTTATCAATTTGGAATAAACCAAACTTTGATTTATTGCTGAATGTATTGGCATTACCATGGCCTGTTACATGAATGTACTGGAACAGAGCCTCTTTACATTCACCGTCGAAGCTGCAACCTTGTCGGAGATATCATGGATATTCCCACAGACCACCCATTTTGTAGCAAGCAACATGCTGTCATTCAATTTAGGTATAGTCTAGCGAATAAAATTAGAAATATAAGGATTTTATATGTCAGAAATATTATTTATATTCTATATGTCATGGTCGAGTTTGGAGTATAGAATAATGCTTATTCCATTTTTTCTCAGGCAAATAGAGAAGGAGCAACCTGATGGCAGATAATCAAAGCACACAAGGTTAGACTAGAATAGTATTATTCATAATTGCTTGTAGTAATGTAAGATTACTATTATTTGAATCATGAACTAATTTTTTCCTTTCTTTGCACATTGCAGGCCTCATTTGATGGATCTTGGAAGCACAAATAAGATGTTTCTAAATGTTGGCAACTTGGCAGAAATTAATACCTTTTTTAATTATTATTAGGATCATCGTGGCCTCTCAGGTAATTCGTATTCTTTTCTAGTTATGTTTTCATTACAAGGATGATGCATTTGCAGGAGAACCCCGTTGAATATCAATGATATTATGAATTATTGGAAAGGACACCATTTAGTTCAGTAACAGCAAGTAGGTCATCAATCAATGCCTGACTATTTTGTGGCTTGTAATGTGTGAGTTACCTCGTCAAATCTGCACATATCGCCATCCTTTGTCCACGTAGTTGAAGCAGCTATTGTGATCTTTTGGCTGTTTTATCATGCGTCTTCTCTGTCGTATTCGATGTCTGTAACTGCTGCTGTCTTCTCTGGATCATGAACATCTGTTTTATGTGGCTTGTATAGCATAAATTCTTAGCAATTTAATATTCTTGATCTTTTAGCTGAATTTAAGAAACAACTGTTGTAAACTTGCAACATGATGTGTGAATTCTTAGCAATTTATTATTCTTGATCCTTTAGCTCAATCTCAGAAACAGCAGTGGTAAACTTGCAAGATTATTTCATCTGTTTGGAGATTGAATTCTTGTCCTGCTAAACTGCTCCAAATGCTTTTTTGGGTTGTCAATGCCTATAGTTCAACTGCTTCTTGTCTGATTCTTGCAGCCGGGAATATGTATTGTTGCAAGAGAACTCTGCAGGCTGATGACCATGGTTTTATTCATATATATATTCCAGCACATTCCTGCTTCCCAACAAAAACTGAGATGTTCTTCTAGTTAATGATGGAGGCGTGGTCATTGTAAAGAATCATTTTATGAGGGCCCATGGCAAACCTTATCCGTATTGTTGGTTCCTAGCACAAGTACTCTACCTTGCCTGTATTTTTCCATGTGGGGATCTGCAGAAGATTTCCTTTTTGGGGTGACATTATACGCATCGTTATAAAGTGTTTGCCGCCGCCTCCTTCCCTCCCTCCCTCCTAGAGTTGCTCTTATTCGAGTTCGCCTGGAATTTTTCTGCTCTTTCACTTTTGAGTTAAGACAGATTCATACGAGTGCAGACTTTAGTAGAAGGCTCCATCTTGTAATGGCCGCTTGGCGGCTTTGGCGTGAACGAATATATGGCTTCTGTTTTATGTTCCTTGCGGACTTTAGTTGAGGAATGACGAACAGATTGAGATTTCTCGACAGTTTAAAGATATAAACTTCAAACTGTGTAATAACTATAATTTTTAATCCTGATGCTAAAAATAATATTTTAAAAGCTGCTGTTTCCATGTCTTAAAATAATAATGTTAAACTGACATTTGTATCCACAACAAGAGGGCTATTTTCGGTCATTGCTCAAAAGTCTGTCGCCGTTGCCAAATTCCACGAATTAGAATGTTTGGTTGGGACGTCTCCGCCATGCCCGCCCCTCTCATCTTTTTAAGCATCATGTATTTTTGCATCTTTTCTTTTTTGAAAAATAACTGTCAACTTGTTCATATTTTCTTGCCTAGTTAGTTTTGTCACCTCACCATTACCTCACCCTTACACGGAAGAGGCATGCTCATAATACATCATTCGCACTTTCTCGCTTTTTGCACCACAAGTATGTAGGGAAAAGTATTAGAAATTTTTTAAATTTATTATATGGGTTAATACCCTGAAAAACTCCAAACTGGTACACTTATTGACAAATTTATCCTAAACTATTTTTTTACCACCAAAAACCCTAAACTGGTATACCTTTGACAAATTTTCCCTATAATGGTATACTTGTGACAAATTTACCCTTTGTTAGTTTTCGTTAAATTTTACCATCAAATTATTAATTTAAATGACACGTGATAGTTGACCAATATATCAATTTGGGATTTTACGTTTCGTTTGTCATAATTTACAATTTTTGTGATTTTTTTGTGGTATTAATCCAATTTAGCGGAGGGTATATTTGTCACAAATTTACTAGTTCAGGGATTTTTGCGGTCGAATAAATTAGTTTGGGGTAAATTTGTTATAAATGTACAAATTTAGGGTTTTTTTTTGGTCAGTTGGAGTAAATTTGTCATAGGTATACCGATTTGAGGTTTTTCATGGTAAAAAATATAATTTGGGGCAAATTTGTCACTTGTGTACTAATTTGACGTTTTTTAGGGTATTAACCATTATTATATTGATATCAATTTAATTCTAAACGTTTCAATTAGATTAATTTATTGATATTAATTCAATCCATTCGAGCAATTTAGGTCGAAAATCAGTGATGTGGATATTGATTATTTGATGTGATATGATTGACGTTGACGTGGACATTTTTAATAACATTTAAATATATTTTGTTTTTCCTTTTCTTTACTATTTTTTTCCTTCATTTTGGCACGTGCGGGTTGAGGCGCTCACTAGATCTAAGCCTTTGCGGCCTTGTCAAAAAGAAAAAAAGAAAAGAATAGATAAGAAAAATAAATAAAATAAAATATATATATTTTAAATATTAACATCATTGATTGTGTTATGTAGGCCGTGCCACATAAGAATGCTGATGTCTACGTCGATGATTTCTAGTGGCAGGGCATCAAGTACATATATTTTTACCAATTAACTAATGATCAAATTAACCAACCAAAGTTAACTTTAGTCATTATGTAGGTTTAGAATTAAATTGATCTAATTGAAATTTTTAGTATTGAATTTATGTCAATATAACTAAGGATTTTTTGAGTACTTTTTTCCAAATATGCATGTCGAGATGGCAACATAAACATGGCATTTCCCTACAATGGCATTCCATTTTATCCTTTTGAAGAAGTCGGAAGAACGAGAATATGGCTTTTGGTGGCAAACATCAAGTTCGACGAGTGTGGCATTCCATTTCACTTTACGTTATTTAGTATCCTTTATATAGTACTTCATATCCTGAGGGCTCTGTGGTATGGAGATATATTGATTAACTTAATATTTTTTAATAGGTTTGTCTAGTATGCCTAGAACCTTCCTTAGGTGAGGTGTATCAAACTAGTAGTAGTTTAGGTAGTAAAATCTTGTGGGGTAGTAAGTCCGTTGGTCAGCATTGGTTGGTAGTCTAAGAAGTGTGAAAACAAACTTATTAAAATGGATTTATTAAGAAGATCAATATATTTCTCTAATTATGTATTACATATGCCTTTAGATTAAGGTCCTATATATAGGGAAGAAATAAACATATAAGATTTCAATAAATCTATAGAAGATTGTAAAATTCCAAAGTTCAACTTGATCAAATTTATAAACAATCAAAGTTTAGATTTTTGAAAAAAAATCAGATTATGTAATCACAACCGAAGAAAGAGATTTCCCCTTTCTAAATCCTTTGAAACAATTAGATTATTAAATCAAAACTCTCTTAATAAACATATGCAAAAATATAATTATATTCACATAGGGTTAGTACAAGTAGGTATTAAGCCTCTTACCAAATAAGCGTTAAATGCTTCCAATTTGCTAGCATTGTGTGATGCAAAATTACTAAATTTTGAAAATTCCCTTTTAAGAACATTTGAAACAAGTCATCGTAATGGCTCAATTCATTTTGATTGTTATCCAAATTCTTCTATATCACTCACAATTCCAAATATTATTAAATCTCTAACTCTTCAAGTCAAAACACACAATTACAAAATAGCCGAAGGATCAACTCCCTTAGCTCTTGTCTATAGAGTTCACTATAGAGCCATGATTTTATGTTTTAGGATAAATGCTTTTAAACATAGTCCAAAAGGAGAAACTCTTTTGCTCCAAACCGATATCACTAGAGCCAATACTATTATTTCTAGATCTATAAATTGGAATGATATTGTTTTACCCGAACAATGGGAGTTGGAAGACCAAACTCCTCCAAAGGCTGTTTGTAATAGTGAACCAACAAATATAGTTCAACATTCTGAAGGAAAAATAACTATTCAATTCCCAAGAAGATAATTTGATATAAAGTCTATCCCTTACTATTCCTCTAGGAGATCAGTTGATCTCCATATAAACCTCTCTCCTATAATTACTCTTCTACCCAAAAAAAAAAAAAAAAAATCATGATGGAATTGCAACTTCTAGTCAACCCAATAATCCCAGTATTAGTGGTCTTGATTACCGATATGGAATTCCTAGGCCTATTTATCAACAAGACCAAAATGAACAAAATTTTGATAACTTAGACTCTCCTCGTCACTCTCCTACTTATTTACAAATAGTAGATCTCAAGGTTCTTGTTCTTGAAAAAGAATTCGAACCTAACTGTGAGTTTTTAAATAAAGAATTTAATTCGGTAGAAAACAAAGAAATCAGATGATCATTTTTTAATACTTTCCATAAACAAGCCAAATAAATTAAAGAAAATATTATGATTTTCTCCATGAATATGGAACCTATATATTTTTTTAACTGGTTTGAAAAATATTTTCTCCAACCTAAAGAAATTTATGTTTTAGATCATGCTTATAAATGACAACTCGGTAATAACCAAACTATAGAATCTAATCATCCTCCTTTGAGAAAAATTAGTATCCAGCATAGGGATAGTGAAATCATTGCTACTCCTTTCCGAATGGTAGCTCATAATGATGATCCCCAAACTTCAAAGATAATGCAATAAAATAATTACACCAACCAACATCTCCACACTATTGGCAATCATTTAAATCGAATAGAATCTTCCATTCAGTTATATTCTACTCAATTACCAAAATCCGAAACTCTTAAACCTCTGATTTTTAAATTTTTTGAATTTCCTAAAGCTTATAGCCCATAATTTGTTAAAGCTTTAGAAAATAGAAGGAGGTCTTTAGGAAAGATACCCGTCTTGAACACTCTTAATGTTAAAGGACCTCCTCCAATAGAAGAAACTTATAGGATAAGAGGTATAGTTATCAATGATACTCCTAACCAACTAAATGTTCTTGAAAAATCCAATGAAGACTCTGAAAGGAATCAATTCTTGAAATAAATAGACTTTTATGGAAAAACCCCCAAAAACTTTACTATCAAAGGACCACTCCTCCACTGACCGAAAAAAAGGACCACTCCTCCTGATATTATTCTCAAAGAATCATCACAAAAGGGTTCAAAATAAGTATTCTCCTGATGCCATTTATAAATGAAATATAGATGGTGTCTTAGAAAATAATAATATTAATATTCTAAATCAAATGGTTATGATAGCAAATGCTTATAAAACTCAAGAAGTTTTTGATTATGCTGTTACTAACCTTTTAGTAGCTAGATTTGCAGGACAATTAAAAGGTTGATGGAACAATTATCTTACCAATGAACAAAGAACTCAAATCTTAAATGCATATAAAATAGATGAATATGGATAGCATACTGAAGATATCAATGGGAGAGCTATTCAAAATGCTATATGTACTCTCATCTATTCTATATCACAATATTTCATAGGGGATCATTCCCATTTAAGAGACATAAATCAGGATATTCTTTCAAGCATGAAATGCAAATCTTTAGAGAAATTTCAAGAATAAAATGATCTTTTCTTGCAAAAGGTTTTGGTTAGACAAGACTGTGACCAACCCTTTTGAAAGAAAAAATTCTTAGCTTGCTTACCTCATCTGATAGGAGGTTAGGTTCGAAATAAAATAAGAAAAGAATATGATGGTCAAATTCCTTATCACTTATTATCATATGGAGAATTAATTTCTTGTACTTATAAACGAGGAACTCAAATGTGTGATTCAATAAAATTATATAAACAATTAAAGAAAGAATAATTACTAGGCACTTAAGATTTAGTAGATTTTTGTGCACAATATAATCCTTCTTACACTCCTTTAAAACCAAAGTGTAAAGGAAATTGTCCTCTTGAAAAAAGAAAACCGAAAAATTGTTACAAAAATAAATCACAGACCAATAAATAAGATAAGCCCAAACAAAGACCCAGAAAGAAAATTAACAAAGACATTAAATGTCACAGTTGTGGGAAAATAAGGCATATTTTTAAACATAGCCTAATAAACAAAAGATTAAATGAACTCTCCATAAATGAGGAGACTCTTTACCCAACTTAATAACATCATGGTTGCCACAAATGATGATTATTCTTCAAAAGACTTTCTTGAATAAGCGGGTAGAATGGGACTGGAGATGCTACTGTAGAATGGGACTGGAGATGCTGCTATAGAATTCGTCCCAAAGCCAAAAAAAATAAAAAATAAAAAAATCATCCAAGCCTTGGTTATAAAAGGGAGCGCAGAAGAAGAAGGGGGGGCATGGTTTGCCTTCAGCTTACTTGTGTTCTTGTGTTCTTGCCTGTCTGTGTCCTAAAAGCCTCCTTTGATTACATCCTTTCACTTTCATATAAACATTTCTTCGATCACTTTTAATCACTCCCGATTACTTGTAAACATATCTTTGATCACTTGTAAGCATTTTCAATCACTTGTATCAGCTATCTGTAAGTTTTCTTATCACTCAATAATATAACCAATAAAGTTTTGGTCGGCATTATCACTTCATATTATTTTAAGTGAGATCTCTAATCGCGAACGGACTACCGCCCTTGTAGAATGTCACATTTTGTCACATTTTCTTTTATGATGCATATAAGTGGGATCTCTACTTGAGTGTTAATTACCACTCCTATATGAGATCACATTGTTATTACTATTTACGCATATTAGTGGGATCTCTACTCGAGTGTGAACTATCGCTCTTGCGTGAGATTACATTGTAATTACGTTTTATGTCATTTTATGATTGAAATTATAATTAGCTTAATCTTCATCTATATTGCCTTGCTGAACCTTTCGTTATGGAGTTTTCAGGTAAGTGGCTCTTTGCATTTCTTACGGAACGCTGTCGATCCACATCTTCATTGCAGAACGTAGTCTGGCATATGCCCTTCACTGTAGAAACATCTGTTTGTTTGTTCTTTGCTCTTCTTCAGGTGAAAGTAAAAAGGGCAGTCGTTACCCAAAAAAATCAGAGCAGGGCGATCCACGTTTAGCTTATACAGTAAGTACTCAAATATAACCTATTTTCCTTTTCATTCCCCAGGACACTTTGCCATGTAAGGGGAGGAATGTCATTACATCCATTGCCAAGTATGTCATACATTCACCACTGAATGGTTGATGATTTGATTGCACAACTATCTGCAAGCAAATGTTTCCGCCCTTCAAAAGGCAATGTGTAAAAAATTCTTTATACCGATAATGGGCCTAACAAAAATCCTCTCCTATATGTCCTGCAAATGGCCAAAACTCCCATGCTATTTCATTTTTATTGAAGTAAGATAAAGGCACTCGTGTAGGAAGTTTAGTTTTGAGTCAAAACTTTCGATTAAAACGAGTTCATCTTTCAATATGCTATCCACTTTGTTTTTCTCATCCTTTTAGAGATAATAGTTGTATTGTTTCACATGGTGCTGTCTAACAGTGACTACGTATAAAATCTTTCTATAAGTAGTGAACTTCAGATACCAATATCACCGCGTTTACAAATGAATAGAAGTAGATAAATTGGGGAAAAATACCTATTAAAAGGGCAATAACAACTAGCAAACTAGTTGCCAGTACTTTATTTTTGACCGCTGAAGGATAGCCACTTACTAAATGTAAAAAAAGACGGACTATAACATAATTATAAAACAAAACACTTAAATAAAAAAGTTTTAGAGTAGGCTGTTAAATTTATATAAACTACTATAATAATAAGGTGCATAATTCGTCAAATTTCTTGTTATTTGTCAATGATGACAAATTTTACTCAACATTCATTCTTTTTCCACAAAAAAAAAAAAAAAAAAAAAAAAAAAAAACCTTTGTATTGTCTCTTACGGCGACATAAACACTTATTCTCAGTGAACAGACTGAAGAAAAAGAAAAACTTCCTCAACCTTCGGTATAGTACTTCTATGTATTCCCTGCTGCTGCTTCAACCCAAGAACAGGGCTAATGTTTTCGTTGCTTCCTATGTACTCCATGAGCCAGTAAACTACGAGGCTATGTACAAGAGAATCGTTCATGTGCGTCTAATCCGTATCCTATGGCTTGTCCTGTCCAGATGCAGGATGAATCCTAAATCAGTGTCGAGATGCTATTTGCAATATGAGCGGCGAACGGGCTCTCCGGGAGATGAAGTCCTTGACTGCAAATGAATCAACACCATGAAAAGAAGACCATGAACCAGAAAAAAAGAATAAACGGTGATGATTTGATCACAATGGTGACTGCACCTTGATTAATCCACAGTGACGGGGACTTAGATGCGTATTGAGTGGTTTTGTGATAAGACCAGGATCGTGGATTCGAAGTGTACCTGTCCTGATCGTAATCGTAATTGGTTTCTGAAGGCCTACTTTTGTCGCCTACTATGGAGCCATTATTCAGAACATCCATCAAATAATGGAGACACTCTGTTGATGAAATGTCCAACCGATCTACAAGAACACGAGCCATGAATAGAAGAGAAACATAATAACACAGAAAAGGAATTTAGTCTAATTGTCACCTTCTGAGATTTTAAACCTATCCATCGAGTCGACGATGTAAGCCTGATTCCCTGGAGTTTTACTTGCTAATTGCAACTTGGCCAGCCGCATCCTTTCAAATTCAAGAACCTGGTCATTGTCTTCCATAATCTGGTTCTGGAGGAATTTCGAGCCTCTACATCCTCTTGCCACTATGAGATGGATAAATAATTAGATTACAAACACTGCTCCATGGAGAGACCCAATATACGCATTGCAGAGGTCCAGGAGGAGGATAAACAATTACTACTGCTTACTTGAGTGAAGCCTGGAATCCATGGCAGAGTAATGTGACATGTGATGAAATGGAGACTCATAACCTTCATGGTATTTCCTGCACGAACGCATAAGAACAAGGTCGGTGAACATGCAAATGTTGAAAGTACAACCACATGAATATTTGCTTTTATCAAGTTAAGTTTATATGTGGAATGGCCAAATTAAGGTCATCAAAATATAAAGTGGGCTTAAATCCATACATGAACTTCCCTTGTGCTCGAAACACAGAAAACTTGTGTTTATTTACCTGTCAATGAGCTTCGACTTTTCTTTGTATGGTTTTACAAGAACACGAGCCCCACAAACAAAATGAGGATTTCCTTTTGCCAAAATCATTTGCACGGTATCTGAATTGACAAATGTTACGAACCCAAACATTCGCTTGTGCTGGCAGGGGATCCTCACGTCTTCAACTGGCCCAAAAGTGCTACCCAAGAAGGCATGGGAGGAAAAAAAATCATGAAAATTGTGAAGACATTATGCTTAGAAAGAGCATTTGAGTCTTGTAGAAAATCAAATTACTTGAAGTAGTTGGAAACATCTTCTTCAGTAAACGAGCTCTCCGCAGGAAATGTTAGATATATCTGCCGTGATTTACTGTGGACTAGACCAGGGTCGCCTTTCTCATTCCGAGATTCCATAAACTTGGCTGCATCTTCAGCTAAAATTACAGCATGCTGCCCATGAGGTCTGCAACTCAATCCCAAAGTGCATCAGAGTGTGCACAGAGAGACATATTCCGTAAGAACAAAATTAACCAACTAGCAAACCCGTTACAGCTAAGAAATTAGGCAACGCATGCAGCGTAAACAGAACAAAGAAATGCACCTGTCAATCAGGCAAATACTGCCCAGTCTGGAAAGAAGTCTGGTCAAACTATGACCAGCTTTACCGTGTCTCTGGCTCTCAGTAAGATACCCTTCTGCCTGAAGAACTTTGCCGTACTTCTCGTAGTATATCATAGGCAAAGAAGCAATTGAAAGAGGATTCCCTCTCCTCGATTTCAGTATCTCGATAATTTCCAGCTCTAACTTCTCGAGTGACCCTGATGAGAAAACTTGGTCCTCATCGTTTGCCCTTGAAGTGAAGAAGCCGTCCAGAAAACTTGCTCGTGTAAATACCTACAGTTGTTCCCGTGCTTGCAATAGCCCTTGTTGAAGTAGTGGCAAGTCTTAACTGGGAATTCAGGCATGCTCATATGATGATGATGGCTTGGTCTTGCGCTAAAATTGCCTAATGCAGTATCTTCAAAGTAGCATTCATTCGAGAACTCTGTGAGCCCTAGGTTGAGTTGCTCCATTGGTTCGTCGAAACCCAGGAAGCGTGCCTCGTTTGGGACTTCAGAGATCGAGTCTGGATACCCCAACGGCATATAATCTGATTGATGCTTGGTTACCACCTGTCGACCCCAGTAAGGAGATGGAACCCCGAAGGCTGATGGTACATGCTGAAAAGCCACGGGATTTAGAGGCAAGAAATGCATCGGATGCTCCGACGGCACTTGGTTCATGGATGGTGATATGGGGGGAGATGATGATGTAAGCGCCAACTGCTGGAGTTCGGTTTTAGCTTTGTGTATGATATCCTGAATTAACTTGTCCGGGCCCAAAGCTAACCTGATCATCTCTTTGTCGCACTGGTCTTGTATGAGGAGATAGCCTATGATCTTCCTCACATTCTCCGGCTCTAGCTTCTGGACCCTATCGAAAACAATCCTAGTAGACTCCTGAAAATCCATCTTGCATCGACACCTTATATCTATTTACTGCCAAACGGAGAAATAAAAAATGTGTCATGTCATATTAGGTAATTTTAAAACTACAGAAAAGTAGAAACTAAATGTACATAAAGATTACTCACATAAAATGCAGTGCATAAAATCAGGCTACATGGCATGGCAGCAGAGAAGTACTTAACCAAAAAATCTAATAGGTTAAGGAAAGAAGCAATATTAGCATATCAAAAGTCAGCACGCAGCCTCAAGAAGAAGATGGTTGCAGATCTAGCTAATCATGGACCAAATTTGTTGGCAAATTTGGACAGAAGTGAAAAAGGGTATTTTACACTCTAGATGAAAGAATCCCGTAAAGATGAGAATATAAGACTCATCACACCAGAAAAGCTTAAAAAGATCATTTCATTGAAGCCAAGCTCAGTGCCAATGTAATCGACACATTTATTCCCCAGCCAAAAATGGAAAAAATTATAAAAACATTGAAGTATGGATGCAACCCTAGAAAGGACACAATAGATTGCCAGAGCACCAGCAGACCCCAAAATGGGGCTCTTTACAAATCTGGGATACAACTACATAGTACTATTCAGAATGTTAAGTCATATATATAGAAAGAACAGCTATCTCTCCAAAACATTCAATTAAACAATCATATAGTATCTTCTTTCCCCAAATCTCACACACCGTGCCTCTGACTATAGGCAGCACGCCGATAAATACAGACATCAAGAGAAGAATAGAAACACAGAGAAAGTAAAGGAGCAGAGGAGAGTAATAAACACTCGACAGACACCCCCAAAAGTTTGAAATCCAACATTTTCTGTTCCCTGAAAGAACCCAAATACAATCACTTTCAAAGCTAAATGGACTAATAAAAATGAATTTCAAGAGAAACCCAGAAAAGGATGAAGTTAAAAAGAAAATCCCAAATATACGGGTCTTCATGAAGTTTATTCCTAACAAAGAGAGAAGCGTGTTTAGCCATTTCAATAAGCAATCACAAGAAGCCACTGCAGAGAAACATTCAGCAAAAATAAGTCGTGAGGTTGGTGCGAATGAGTAGCAGAAAGGGAATACAGATCCATAAAACGTACCATATCATTTCTTTTCAGAATCAGGAGACAAAGGAAGAGGAGGAGCATCTCCAAGAACTCCATGTTTCACTCTCTCTGTCTCGGTCTCTCCCTCATAGCTTTATCTGGGAAAAGGACATCATCTTAATCCAACCTGACACAGAGATTAAAGAAACACATACTGACACTGTCTTCAGTGACGGGGAAAAAAGTAATAAAGAAACCTTTTTGGCTGTATTAATATATGAAACAACTCTGCAATATGGGCTTTTGATGGATGAAAGCAATAAATATCAGCATGACTTACTAGCAACTGGACACACTCTGACACGATATATATACCCAGCTTCTAGACCACCTTCAAAAAAGAGAAAAGAAAGAATTACAGCTAAATCACAGGAAACGAACTAAGCTATTTTTCAGCAACATTTTTCGTACTCGAACCAAAACAACCTCAACTGAATGTTTTACTCGATTACCCTTTTCAAGTCTTAGAATTAAAGAAATGATTTAGTATGAGATTATTAAAAAAATTAAAAATTTCGAAAATGTGCTAGAACTGGAGTTTGAAGGACACATGTCCGCCAAATGCATCTTTTAGGTGGCACATACATGGATCAATTTTCTTGCTTCTGTGAACATGGACCGTTGGATCTTTCTTAGAGATTCAAAGAGAGGCACACAAAACACATATCTCAAGGCCTTATATGACCTTATCGAGAACATGCTCCTTGGGAGCATGCAGACAAATATTCATTTAATCTATACATCGGATAACAAAAACGCTTTGCAACTTTCTCTTTACAAATGAAAAGATATGTAACGTTGAAGTTTAAATCATTTTGCTGCATTTGATGATGTTATTTTGACCGCCTTCCCATTTGCTGTCTTGGATAAGAAGTCCCCATTGGCAAATTGGCATCGCTTCAATTTTTTTTTTCCCTTGCCCTGTGCAGGGGGGTCCGCTCAATAATGAATTTTGAAGAACTACAACAAAGATTTTCATGGAAAATAAAGCTAAAAAAAAAATGAAATAAAAAAAAGAAAAGAAAAGAAAAAAATAGTGAAGTGCAGCAAGTGAGAGTCAGGTATTTTGATGACAGAATTGGTCAAGACCTCAACCAAACCCATCTTTTTCGCTGATTTTTTTCACTGCTAAAAGTCAGCTCAGGACTTGCAAACCAAAGCGAGGGTGCGCTGATAATTTGAAGATGTAATTGTGGGGTCATTTGGGGAAACGTCTAGTGGCTATACTAATGAAGAAGCTGACCGGTTCATTCGCCGAAAAAGGCGTTTTCTCACTACTCGCCGGTCAACAAGTAAGGGAAGACCTCTTTATTGAGTCATTTGATGGCATTTAAGTTGATTTATACATAACATTTTTTGATTTGAATGAGAGAGAGAGAAGCGGTCTTTCTGTTTTTAGTTGTCATAACAGCTTTGCAATGAATTAAAAAGCAAGAAAAAACAAATAAAAAAAAAAAAGAAAGAAGAAGAAGAAGAAGAAGAAGAAGAAGAGAGAACAAGAAGTCATATCTTGATTGAATCTTTAACCATTTTCTTTATCAGTGATTCTTGACCATTACACGACATTCATAGGGAATGAAATGCGAGATATGTGTGATGAGGTGAACCTAGCAGTGTTTATATACTAAAGGTCAACGCCCAAGCATTTAAACTCTTACACAACAATAAATCAAGATTCTGAGTGATCTAATAGTGAATGAAGATCTTGCTATTGCAGATAAATTTAGTGTGGGAATGATTTTATAGCCCGATATTGGCTTTAATGATTGATTCAGGACATGCATGACAGTGATGGGTAATGTTACTATTGCACACATTTCTTTTTAAGAGTGTTGCTCAGCTTTCTAAGTTGCCTTAATAGATCTTTGTTAAATTCCTGGGGGACCCTAATTGAATTGACTTGATAATGATTGCTATCACCTGCCGTGAAGATGATAAGCATATTAATTTTATCACAAGTGGTCCTTATGGGCCCGTAGTAAAAAGTTTGTGTGGATGGTCTCAATCATTATTTTAAATCACTTCAACAAGAAGAAATCTCATGCTTCTTTAGATTAATTTTATTTATTTATTTATTATATATGTTAAACTTGGATGCTTTTGAAAGTGTTGGACAATGTTTTATATATATACTTATATATACATATACATATGTACATATACAGACATAGAAAGAATTGATGTTTGTTGAGATTGCACAGCTCATTTATCTGGGGTGTCGTTGTCTTCAAATCTTATCTTATAATCTATAAATACCCAAAGGATTAGGAAAAATATAGCTGTTGGTGGGCCATAACCCTATCCGCTGATTTGTATCTATAGTCGTTCCCCTTGTTTTGCTTATTTGATCTTTATGACTAGGACAGTAATTAAGGTTGCCGTAATATAAGCAAGCTGGAACGCTTCTTCTTCTTTCTTCTCTTCAATCTGTTTTACTGTTATTGCATCAATTATTGGAGAATCCGAGATGATTGAGTTCAACCATCTGCGTGCGTCATTTTAGGCACAAAGATAAGACAAGCTTTCCCTATTTTGAAATATTGCAAGTCAACAAAATATCTAGAGGTTTCAGAGAGAGACAACATGTCAACGTATGACAGACTCAACCAAAGGGACGCATGAAAAGGAAAGGAGGGAAAAGAAAATAAACGACGAAGTAATAATGGGTCAGGCTGGGGCGCATATTTCTTTAGCATCACTAGATGCATATGGGTTTTTTTTTTTTGCCTGCAGATTATGCTGCTGCAGAGACAAGAACTATAAGTAAAAGATCCAATTAAAGAGACAATAGATTTCTTAAAAAAAAAGAGAAAAGAAAAATATGAGGATTTGGTGCTTGATTCCCATGATTAACTCCACGCAATTAGGAGTTATTTAATGCCCAAAAATAGATTACTTCAACGGAGGCATGATTGCATGCCATTTGTTATGGGTGGGAACCATGCAAAGATTGGTTAAAGTATCTTTACTAAAGTCATTGTATCCAACTGGAGTCCATCTTTAGCGAGAATTTAGGAACCTGAACAGTGATTATTTAGTTTCTTCACATGTTCTCACCTAAAATCATTGCTGTCTTTCGAGGCAACATATGGTGCCAGCTGAAGATCAACCCCCAAAAGGGGAGTAAAAACTCGAAAAAGGTCAGAAGAGAAAGCAAAGGACCAGGTGTAGTCGACGAGAAGGCATTTATTTTGTCAATCTGTCATACAGTTTACTCATTATTAATTCCATGCCACAAGGACACGCAATGCACGCATTGTAATCTTCTTTCGAGTCCTTTGACTTTATTATACCTTATCCGATGGAGCGAAAGCTGAGTCAAACATTCACATTATAAGCTATGAAAGTATTAATTCTTTTTTTTTTTTTTTTTTTTCATTTCCCAAGCTCATTTTATTTTTCAGCTGATAATAACAATAATATTCGGAGAGATTGAGACAAAATAGGATGAGAGATGCGACAATTCGTTATAAGGTCCTTGATGCTACATTGTCTATGACATTCGGAAAGAGCAATGTTTGTTTTGCAGGGAGATATTTCGTCAACTTCGACCAGAAAACCTAAAGCTCGTTATTGAAGAGCACGTGCTGTATTTATCTCTAGCGCTGCAAGTTGAGGCACATTATTGCCATGCATGTGGTGGCAGTCAACATGTTTCGATATGTCTTTGTCTCGTATACTGATCAATGTGCGAAGGTTGATGCTCTTTTGGGTATGATGGTGTCGTTCGTGGACATGTCTGGTCGGATGTTTAATGTTACCTAATTTGTTTCTCATTTTTCCCTACTGTAGCCAGCGAATTCATGAACATTGCCCTGAAAATACACCGCCAGATAAAATCAATAGAATCAAATTGATTTTATCGATCGAACAATCCTAGATGGGCATTGATTTGGGTGTTTAATGCTCAAGAAAGAAAAATTCTGACAATCCTAGAATGGAATTGGTTTAATCTCACCATTTACCTTTAAATTAGCATTTTTTTTTTATGCATCTCGGTGGAAAATGCATATGTCTAACCCGATATAAATGTCCGAATTAATGATTATAGCAAAATAATTTGGTCAATGAAAGTATCTAAAGCAGATAGAATGACCAGCCAAAACAAGTGATGTGCGACAATGTCGGTCGATAATTACTATTTAATCTCAATTAGTTAAATTCCAAAACTTTGGCCTCCGATGATCTTAACTTCTCTCTCTTTTTGTGGTTCCATCCAAAACGAAGACAATATTCTCGACTATTTTCAATTAAGAACTTTGAAGATTATTAGGCTGCTCTACCGCCAAAATGTTATCACTACTTATTCCAACACATATCATCCGATATATAAAAAAAAAATCTACTTTGATGCTATAATTCCGTTCACTAGTTAGGCCCAGTGTTACATTGGGGGTACATTTGGACCTTCTCGGCCAGTTATGGGCCATCTGTAATGATTGCTGGACCAACCGTCTACTGGGCCTAGTATTCTTGCACTAGTTTATTTGTGTTATTCATTTAGTTTAAGCTCAAAGACCTGCTTTGCTCTCAAAAATGTGTTTTCCCAAGGCACACGAGGGATCTGCACCAGTTCACTAGTGAATTCCAAGCAGACCATTAACAAACACCCCACTCACGTATGGGGCAATCTCTTGTAGCCTTACCGGAGACGGCACTCTCCTTTATTATTTTTTAGTCAAATTATTTGAAATTTGAACATACTTTGAATATATCACTGAACATTTTTCTGTTCAACTTTGACATATGTTTACTATCAAAGATGATGTACAGCAGCTTACAGTTCACAATCTACTATTCACCTGCTACTTCAAAGATTTTAGTGTTGATTCTTCAGGATATTTTTCCTCGGCAGATTAAGTTATTAGCTACTTTGGCTGAATGCGTTAATTATTCACATCTAATTCTGCGTGGATAAAAAAAAGCTACGCACACCAAGGAAAAAAAAATATCTGGAAGGTTAATGACACTTGCTATTTTTCTGTTTTTTTGCTTCATTTTTTAAAGTCGTGTGCTTGACAGATCCCATTATTTATCTTCTCAATTAGATAGATATAGTTGCAACAAGAAACAATAAGAGAAGACAATAAAAACAAGTCTATAAGGAAAATGATATTCAAATTGGTTTCAAGACATCTTTATTCAGTGAATCTATGTTGTGAAGTTCAAAAAGATAACTCCTCGAACAATTTCATTGTCCATGAAATCTAATGACCTTCCGCTTTGGCCTCTCCATCCACTCAGCTGCTCTTTTCTCTAGCATTCTCACACCTTGCACAAGCCATTTGGGCCTTCCCACTTCAAATGCAATGTATGCTATGGAAATCCCAATGATGATTCTAGATGCATAACCTATCCATATTGTTTTTTGTTTGAACCAACTCTCACGCCCTTTGTAGTTGAAAGTAGATGAGGGCGTTGGTTGAGGAGGTCGAGCATTGCTAAAGCATGCTTTTAGCAATGGAGTTTCATATAAGCCTGGATTCCCACTAAATGAGTCGCTTGAAAATGTGATCAATTGCTTGTCTTGAGGTATGTGTCCTGTGAGTTGGTTCTTCGAGAGGTTCAAGTGTCCAAGGAATGCCAAATCTCCCAATTTTCTAGGAATCTCCCCACTAAGCTTGTTTAAAGATAGATCGAGCCATTCAAGATCAGTCAAATTCCCAAGAGTAAGAGGGATGGAACCTGTAAGGTAGTTGTGTGAAAGGTTGAGCCCTATGAGAAAGTGAATATGTCCAAACACTGCGGGAATGTCTCCTTGGAAAGAATTATGCGACAAATCGATGGTTGTCAAGATGGTCAAGATTTTCACTAGCTCAATCTCCAGCCCTTTCATGATTGGGGTCATGGAATTTTCATATGATGACATTTGCAAAGTTTGTGTCATATACAATAATTAGTCCCCATTTTTCCCATCCATCATGGCTTTAAGGTTCATCAATATGTTGATTGGCAAAGAACTGTGAAAGTTGTTGTTCGATAGGTCCAAAATGCATAAACCAGAAAGTGGTGAGTTCCCCTAGGAATATTCAACAAATCCTTAACATTGTTTGATCTCAAACTGAGAACTTTCAGTTCTAGGAGTTTTCCCAACCAACTCAGGAATGTATCCTCAATCTGATTGTTCCTAAGATCCAGAACTTCAAGATGTTTACATTTGATGAGGGATCGAGGCAATATGCCTTCAAACCAATTTCGACTCAAGTCAAGAGTTGCTAAGTTACTTCTCGAGGAACATGATTGAGCAATTGCGCCCTCAAGGTGATTTTTTCGTAAGTTCAAAACCAATAGATCGACGCTGAAATTTGTTAAACATTGATGCAAGCTACCTATTAAGCCGTTGTTTGACAAGTCGATGACCTCTAGCTTGGTAGCATTGCATATCAAAGGAGTTATCTTTCTTGTGATATCATTCCTTGCAATGTCATAATAAAATGTGCTGGGAGATGAAAGTGGAATTGGCCCTCTAATCATGTTGTTGGACAAATCTATTATACCTAACAAGTTGTTTAAGAAAATCTTTGTGGGCAATTGTCCTGTAAAATAATTGCCGCTCAAGTCTAGGACCAAGAGATTGGTCATATTGCTAAAACATGGTGGTAGATTCACAAAGAGACTATTGTTCAACAAAGATAATGTTTGTAGCGAACTCAACTGGCAAATCAAAGGAGGGATGGGGAGTGGCCCTTGGAATTTATTTCTACTCAAGTATAGGTAGGAGAGATTGGTCATACTACTAAGACATGGTGGTATATGACCAAAGAGACTATTGCTAGAAAAAATTAACGTATTGAGTGATTTCAATTGGCAAATTGACAGGGAAATCTCACCGGTGAAACCATTGAAGGCGGCTAAAAAGTAAGAAGTAGATGGTGGAGGGATTAGGAGTGTCCCTTGGAATTTATTTAAGCCTAGGCCTAGGTGTGAGAGATTGGTTATACTACCAAGACATGGTGGTATATTACCAGAGAGATTATTGGCAGACAAACTTAAAAATTGGAGTGATTTCAATTGGCAAATCGACAAGGGAATCTCACCAGTGAAACCATTGTAGGAGGCTAAAAAGTAAGAAGCAGAAGGTGGAGGGATTGGGAGTGGCCCTTGGAATTTATTTCTACTCAACATTAGGTATGAGAGATTGGTCATACGACCAAAACATTGTGGCATATTCCCAGAGAGACTATTGTTAGACAAACTTAAAAAATGGAGTGAACTTAACTAGCAAATCGAAGGGTAGATCTTACTGGTGAAAAGATTGTTGGAGGCATCAAAGTAAGAAGTAGAAGGTGGAGGGATTGGGAGTGGCCCTTGGATTAAGTTGTTTTGAAGTTCAACATGCAACAATTGCTTTTGGTGCAATTGTTGCGTGCCTCCCTCAAGAAGGTTATGAGAAAGATTTAAAAGTTTCAATGCATCGCTTATGCCCCAAAACCACATTGGGATCTCCCCACTAATCCTATTACCAGACAATCGCAACACGTCAAGCTTTGAGAGAATGAGGGAAATATTGGAGTGGAGGGTGCCACAAAGCCAACTGCAACTAAGATCAAGACTGATCATGTTACCGGTGACATTGGAGCCCATAAGCAGCAGTCCACAACCTTGTTCCATTAGTTTGTCTTTGGATAAGATGGCATTTGGTAAAAATCACAAAAGCCCAATGGCTTGCTATCAATCATGAAGGAATTTTTCAAAAGGAGCAAGGCATCGCACTGGTTAGGAGGGCAAAGAGCTGAGGCAAAAACATGGGAGGAATGTAAGAAAATGAAGAAACAGAGGAGGCCGAGGATTTGATGCCACTCCATTTTGCAAATCAGAGTGAGTTTATTGATGATGGAAAATGCTTCAACTTGTATAGCCCTTCTTACTTGTATGCTAGTGGGCCCACAACATGTGTAAGCCATTCTAAAAGCTCTGTTGGTCAGCATATGAGAAATTTCATGCAATGTTATAGTTCCGAATCATTGCACATGGAGCAATGGTAATTAATTTGAAATGAATGTTTGATAGGCAAGATCAATATGTTGCATTCAACATCGCAATCTTTCAGATTTTTTCTTTTTTGAAATTTGAAAATCTAGAACTACAAGATTAAATTAGCCACAAGGAAGTTGAATTGAAACTGCGCTGTTCTAAATATAAAGAAAGGCTACCTAATCAACAACCCATAACAATTTGAAAGCCTCCAATAATTTCGTCATATATAAGAGCAAATAAAAGGCTAGGAAAGTTATTCGACACATCACTCAAAAAACAACTGATATAAATACGTCTAATACGAGAGTACTTCAGATTAATATTACTCAAAGTTAAATCATTGTTGAATTTAAAATAAAGCGAAAATTTCTTTAAGTTTAATGTCAAATATTACACATTGGGAGATGAAGTTGGAAGTTTGTGTATATAAATGAGATATCCACTATTATCACCTTTGCTCCCTCGCATTGGCAAAATTAAACGAGATTTTGCAAGAATTGCAGGTGTGGATTATCTAGAGATTGGTTGCAAGCCATAACATCTGATTTTGGCAGAATCGGAAGGAATCTGTGGCAATTGAATTGGCATACTAATTTTTTTTTTAAATAATCATTGTGTTGTGAACTCATCTGGGCTTGACTTGGTGGAATATGAAATGCAAATGTCAGATCTGCGTCGCATTCCGAACGTGAATTGACTCTGGATGACCCATGCTCTCATATTTTAAGTCAGAAAATCTGTTTTTACATGAAAAAAGTATAGTCAAACACAGTTTAATCAATAGTCCGACAAGCTTAATCAAGGAGAAAAGAAAGTGCCTTAGAAAAAGTGAGAGGGCATTGTCATGTGTCCTCGGGGTTGTTGTTCTGTTTTTTGTTTCATCCATTCAAGTGCAAGTCAAGTCTCCTCCATAATATATTGGCAAGCGGTCCATGCATTCATTGTTTTCGTGGTTATTGGATGTTGTACAGTGTGTAAGTTCCATTGCCATCGCGCGCGCGCGTATATATATGTATGATAATTGGACTTACGGAATCCTTCAAGCACTCGATAAATTATAATTTGTATTAAGCGTGACAGTCCTCTCATTCTATATGGATGTTTCCACACATCCAATAAAAATTGCTTATATATATATATATATATATATATATATATATATATATATATATATATATATATATAGATTATTATGTCCATAACAGTTACCCAACTCAATCAAATTTCTCTTTCTCAAGTTAGGTTCTTTCTTTATCATCCCTCCAATCTTTTGACCAGTCACTTTTCTTTTCATTTATCAGGGCAAACATGAGCATAATATGAAAGTTAATCTTATATAAGTGACGGTTTATACATTAAGATAATCGAGATCAATCGACGATTAGCATTTCTAGAATCCTCACGTCATTGATTATTTTGGTTTCGTGTAGTCCAGATAGACATTTTTGTCATTGGCTTTGCCTTGAAGTTTTGAAAATCTTCCCATGCATGTTATTCTGAATAAAAATGTCTGGCATTTGTAGTCTTGGGATGTATTGCATTTGTGTTTGTGCGACTAAGAGCTTCATTTTGTTCCCTCATTGTGATGGGAGAGTGTGCCTTTTTTTATTATATATATATATAGGTATATCTTAGTCCCTTGATGATATAAACACATGTTTCGAACTATTCACCAAATAATAAGGACCACAGTTTATTGGATGAAAAATTGGTCATGCCTTTTCATTTGTAATTTTTAATGTAATTTAAAATCACTAAAATATTAGCTTGCGAAAGATCAATCTCATGAGAGTTTCTGTTATGCTTTTAGTTACTCTAAAATATTTGTTTCGAGTAAAAAATACCGCATGCAAGCAGGAGCAAGATTTATCTCAGCTTCATCGTTCGCTATATATAATAAATAATCGTTTTGTGTGTAAGATCAAAGTGTCGAGTGTACATGATGTAAACCAAGTACCTTTCATTGATATAATTCTTCAATCTCTCGTTACAAAAAGAGTTGGAACATTAAATTAAATTTTAAAAGATCATAACTGAATACACGGGAAACTGGCTTAGTGGATGCTCATGAGTCGAAGAAAAAATGGCATATATATACAAATTTCAAGAATTCGAAGCCTATTCAATATAACAAGCCACGCAACAAATCAAATTTCGGCAGTTTTGGATTAAACCGGATATACTATGCCGAACCATCTTTTGCTTCTTCTCTCGTACCAATTCCACCAACCCAAGTATTAGCTGAGTAAACTGGCTAGAAGAACTTGTGAAAACAACTCTATCCTCAGAAGAACTGCAAGGAGGGAGTGTCCCACAAAGGCTGCATGAATCACGAGTTGAGATAATACTAAAGAAAGACCTATCCTCTGTTTCTTTCCTCCTTCGATGAAGTCTAATCTTGCTTTATTTTAAGATGGCTGGCAAAAAGAAATAATAATAAAGAAAGACCTGAATGAATTTGAGACGGACCCGCACAATCCTTTTATATTCACGACAAAGTAATTTTCACGTTCGTTCTGTTCAAAACACTTTCTTCCCTCATCTACGGCAGGTCTCTTCGTTAGTATGATGATAGGGGGTCCAAAAAGAATAGTCTAATACTGATGGAGCGTTTGATATACGATGGTTCAAGATAAAGCAAGGAAAACTTCTAGAAAGGCTGATTTTATTTGTGATGCTTCCAGAAAGCATATGAAAAAACTGCGCTGCCTTCTATTCCAAAAGTGAGGTCCACAGTTACGTACAATTCATTCGAGCATAATGTCCTTGCAGAAAGACCTGGTTAATTTCTCGGGAGACCGACAATTTGATGCCACCCCATTTTGCACTTCGGCATGTGAGTAGGGGGGTGGTTTGTATGCGGATTCATCAACTTAGGCTCCGTTCGTTTCGTGGAAAATAATTTTTGGAAAAATAATTTTTGGATTTTCCGACGTTCATTTCACGGAATATGAATTCTTTGGGGACAATGTTTTTCATGGAAGGAAATTTTTTTTCTAAATTAAGGGAAAATGTTTTCCACTTTTGAAAAGTGGAAAACATTTTCCTCCCTTGATCTCTCTTATCTCACACCTCTATAAATCCTCACTTCCTTCTCCCCTTTCTTTTTCTTCTTTTCTTTTTTTGTTTGAATTATTTTTTAATTTTCTTTTTCCTTTTTAATTCGAATTATTTTTAATTTCTTTTTCTTTTCTATTTCTTTTCTTTTATTTTTTATTTTTTATTTTTCGTTTCTTTGTTTCCCATCTTCTTCTTTCTTGGTTAGTTGTCGGCCGTTGCTAGGCGAACCTCGAGCTTGTTGATCTCAAGCTCGCACTCTGCAATCTTACTTATCATTTTCTTTATTTATTCTACCTGCAGTTGTACATTGCTCAAGTAAAGGGCTCTACATGCTTTGCTTCTTTTTTCTTTTATTTATTAGAACACAAAAGACATAGAGGGAGAATAGGCCACTCAACTGGAAGATTCTCATGAGGGTTGTACATGCTTTGCTTCTTTTTAAAATCCATACAGACATTTTTTAGAGTAGATGAACGTTTGACGATAATGATGGAACAAAGATATAAAGTAAGTTTGCTTGGATTTAAAGACAAGTTCATATTTGATGGATTTATAGGTCGGTATGTGATGTTTGCCTAAGTGGTGAAGTCTTAGAAAATATTTTCATTATCGAACACCGGAAAATATTTTTTCCAAAACATTTTCAGATTTTAGCCGAACACCAGAAAATATTGTCATTTTTCTGGAAAATGACTTTTGGGAAAATGTTTTTCGGAAATTGTCCATTTTCCCCGAAACGAATGGATCCTTAGATAGACTTCCAGCACAAGTCTTCTCTGAAAAGTCCGTTGGTCGGCTCACATAGAGTTCGAACTTCTTCTCCCATCGTCTCCCATAAGACCACTTCAACTTGCTTTCCGGGTTGGGAGTTAAATCAAGATTGATCTCATTTTATTTTAGAGTAAGAAAGTAAATTTTTAAAATAATCTTTCGTTAGTAACACCAATACTTTTTCTATACAATAAGTAACCTTGAATTACTCAAGGTAATTTTCGACAAAACTATGTTTTTAAATGTGTTGGCTTGATTTAGTAGACTAAGTCTCCGTTTGTTTTGCGAAAAATGGATGATTTAATGATCACTTATATAGCTTGAAATAATTAGTCAATGGAGAATATTTTTATTATCTATTATAATTTATGATTAAATTTTTTTGAATGATAAAAATATTTTTTGTTCATTCATATCTGTATGCTATATAAACGTTTGTTTTTAGAAAAATATTTTTTCAATCATTCATTTTTCACGCAACAATCGGGCACCTAATAAGGGTGCGTTTGGTAACTTGCCAAATAGTAACAATTTCTGTTCTTTTATTCCCGAAAGTAAATTTGGAACATAATCGAGAAGTTAAAAAAATTGATTTTTTGTTTCCAAGAACAATTGCAGAATCAAGCCAACCCATTTTTTTTTTTCTCTTTTCTCTTTTTCTTATTGTTCTTCTGCCCTCTCTTCTCTTCTTCAACCATTACTGGTGTCGTCAGTCACCGGCGACTAGTCTGGCAAGCTCGCTGGTGGCTAGGCAAGCCTTGCTCGAGCCACCTCTAGCCACCGGCGAGGCTCAACCTTGCCTAGATTTGGCGAGGTCATGCCCCGTCGGCGGCTGGGCGAGCTCGACCTTGTTGGGCCACAAGAAGGTCGGCCTCGCCAAATTTGGGCGAGGCCACCGCTCTGCGAGGCTCGACCGACGAGGCACGGCCTCGGTGAGGTTGTCGGCCCTTGTTTGGCCAGTTGCTGGTCATCTGAAGGTTGGCAATCAGCAACCCTTGCAGAAGAAAAAGGAGAAAGGAAATAAAAAAGAAAAGAAGAAAAAAAGAAATAAAATCATTTAAAAATTAAAAGAAAATGATTTGAAGTAGAAATTTTGAGAATGGTGCCAAATGTAATTCTATTCCAAGAATTGAAATTCTGGACAGTTACCAAATGGTTTAAAATGCTTAGAAATTATTCTTGAGAACAAAATAAAAAGAATAATTTTTGAATAGAAATTGTTCCTGGAAACAGAAATGTTACTAAACGCGTCCTAAGTCTATTCAATATTTGTTCCAAGTCTCTGCAAAAGTCAATGGTGGGTAGGGACGGAGAACGACTTGATGGGAGTGGGAGAATTTAACTCCAAAGCACAATGACAAGTCATGCATAATCGATCTTTTGTTTGAAGTCCTTAAGAGACTTAACTCTCAGATAGAATTGTGGATAGTGGAGGAGTGAATTTGAAAGAAGAAAATTACTAAAATTTGGAAAATTTGAAGAGAAAATTACTAGAGGGGCTTTACAAAAAAAAAAAAAAAAATTACTAGTGGGGGCCCAACTGTAGGTAGCTGTGCTGGTATTAGAGTCTCTCCCTCATCGCCGAGGTCGAGAGTTTGAATCCTGTAGGTTGTTAGCGTTGTAAGTGGGGGGTTATGGTGTTGGGATCTCGTGCTAGTCTCTCCTGAGATATAGGGTGTTGGGGTTTCATGAATCATGTATAAGAAAAATTAACAAAATAAATGCAGCGGAAACAAATATATATTTTACACATGATTCTCCTTAGGCGTTGTTCGTGCGTTTTAATCAAAAATCTAAACAAAAGGGAGTTAAACGAAATACCTCTCGAAGCGCGCTTTGAAACAAGTCGGTTCGGATGTTCTACAGTTCGAGTCCCACAAGCGTTGGACCTCTAGTTCGACACACCAACAACGAACGTCGAACGGAAGAGAGAATTTCGGATAACCACTTCGATCGTGCTAGCAATCACGTGGAAACAAACCGTCGTATCCTTGATGTATAATAGTCACGGCCCGAACGAGATAATGTTCTTCTTTCTTGCGTCTCAAAGAACACAAGAACATGCACACAATTTGCTCTCTATTTTCAGCAAAACATTTTTTTTTTCTAAAACACAAAATGCACACCCACCTTTTCTGTTTTTCCAACCCCTTTAAGTGTTTCAAAAACAACTCTTTTAAACTAAAAAAATAAACCGATCAGCAACGGTTATTGATCGATGGACGATCAGCAACCGTTGCTGATCGTCCCCACTCATGCATGAACAATCGTGCATGAGCGGTTGCTCACACACGAGTTCGTGCATGAACGGTTGCTCATGCACGGTTCGTGCATGATGGTCAGCAACGCTGACCGTTCATGCACGAATTCGTGGATGATGGTCAGCGGTTGCTGACCATCCAAGATTTAATTAATTAATTAAATGAACACATAATTAATTAATTAATTCCTTTAGTGCATATATCTAACATAGGGGCCCAGCCCTTCGCCCATCCGGGTATGGGGGCCCATGGTGGAGTCCTCGGTTACAAAAAAAAAAAAAAAAAAAATAGTAGCGGGAGATTACCAAGAAAGTCTTTTAAAGTTTTTGCAGTTGTATCAATTCAGTCATAAACTTATTTTTTTTTTGACCAATTGAGTCATAAATTTTATAATTGTGCCGTTCAATCATTCCGGCTAAAATTGGCCAGCTAGCGCTGACGTGACCACTGGTTGGTGCTGCCGACAAATTTTTTAATAACATTTTTTTATTTTTCTGAATTATTTTGTTAAATTTTTAATCCTTTTTACCTCCCTCTCTCTCTCTCTCTCGCTTCCCTCTCTCCTCCTTCCTCCTCTCTCCTCCTCCCTCCTTTTTTTGTTTGGCTCTGGCAACCGACTAGTCCTCGCCAATCGCCAAATTGAGGTGGCTGGGCAAGCTCGCTTTGTCGTCGTTGGGCGAGCCCCTGCCGGCTTTGGCGAGGGCTCTCCTTGCCAGATCAAGCGACGGCAAGGCAATGAGGGGGCCTTGCTGTCGCTGGGCGAGGGTGAGCTCACCTAGACATTGGTGGGGAGAGCCCTCAACGAGTCCTCACCTAGTGATGGCATGGCGAGCCCTTGCCGTCACTCAATCTGGTGAGTTTGGCGAGGGCTCGCCTCGCCAGTGGCTAGTTAAGCTCACCTTTTCCCAGCAATGGCAGGGGGGCTGTCACGCCCCGATCCTCAGGCATGCACACATCCGTCTAACTTGGTCGATTTTATAATGCGATATCCCAGGACAATGTATCGTCGACCCTTTCAATTTTAAGCACATGCGGAAGCAGTTAAAATCCCCAGACAATAAAACGATGGGATAGAAAAGCAGGGCCATATTTTTCATATTAAAATTTATAACCAAACTTTTATACAAACCACAATTCACTTCATAACTATTCACATCAAAACGGAGATTTCAAAAGAAGACAGAAACTTAGACGAATTGGGCCGAACTCAAGGCCTCTCTCAGGATTGTCTTCTTCTTCCAAAAATCCTTCTCTTCAGATCTCACCTCCGACTTTTCCTTCTCGGATTCCTCCTCCTCAGCTCTTCAGCGGGGTCCTGAAATGGTTTTCCCCAAACTGGGATGAGACTACGTCTCAGCGAGTTCTACCCCACTAAGCCCGATTAGTAAACTACTATACTAAAGGCTGCCTATACACGCACAGGGCAGAAGACGTACCTTGGCCTCAGATCCCACCTGCAAGTCAGTACAATTCACAATAAATACTCATTCACTTCGAACAAATCGAACCAGTCGATTACATGTCATACGAATCAATCCCCACCGTGGGATATTTAAAAGCTAGGCCACGTGCATTCTCCAGGATGACCTTCCAAGTCTCCGAGTTCACGTGCCTCGAACGTTGGGCCCACGTGCATTCTCTCGGGCGACCTTTTCGCCAAAGTGATGCATCAAGTCACCGAGCCCACGTGCCCTTTAGATGCCCGGGCCCACGTGCATTCTCTCGAGTGCATTTCACCAAAGCGATGCATCAAGTCGCCGAGCCCACGTGCCCTTTTAGATGCCCGGGCCCACGTGCATTCTCTCAGGTGCATTTCACCAAAGCGATGCATCAAGTCGCCGAGCCCACGTGCCCTTTTAGATGCCATTTCCTGTCACCGAGCCACGTGCATTCTCCAGAGTACATACCGAGTCTCCGAGCCACGTGCATTCTCTCAGCGACCTTTTCGCCAAGGTGACATATTCAACCACTGAACTCACGTGCATTCTCCAGGTGACATTCCAATTCACCGGGCACACGTGTCCTCTTTCAAATGGTCACCAATCTACTTTCAACACCGATAACCAATGCCCAACGATTTCTCAATCAAATAATTAAATCAACTCAATAAAGCATTATAAATGCTTAACAACATACTTGGCCATTTACCGATCAACAATTCAATTACAATCAATTCTAATCAATTTAGGGTAAATCCCTAAAATATCACAATTTAATTAATTCCATACAACGTAGAGCTCAAATAAATAAACGAACTGCGCCACGACGATCAGCACGAGATTTCGGTCGTCGGCCATCAAAATCTTAATTTCCGAAAAATAAATAAATAATTATTAATTTCGAAATTTAAATAATTAATATTAAAAATTCAATTTAGCTCCAAATAAAGCCCGATTCGATAAACAGACTTCACCACGGTCATCAGCATAATTTTCCGGTCACGGGCCATCCCAGTTGAATTTTCGGAAAATAAATAATTATTTAATTAATTTCGAAAATTAATTAATATTAAAAATTCAATTTAGCTTAACATAAAGTCCGATTAAATAAACAGACTTCGCCACGATCATCAGCATAATTTTCCGCTTCTGGACCATCTCCCTTGAATTTTCGGAAATAAATAATTATTTAATTTAATTCCGAAAATTAATATTTAAATACTAAAAAATCCACTTAGGCCCGGAAAGCCTAATTGGAGCCCACTAAGGGTCGGGAAAATCCCCAGGCACTTCCAATAATTAGTAGACCATGTCTACTTGCTAATTACACATTCAATTTATCTAATTCACATCACAATTGACTAATAATTGCTAATTTATTCTAATCTAACAACCTAAACATAATTAATTAAATCTAAACCAGCTTAAAGCATAATTAGCCACTAATCCTGGATTAGTGAGATTACTCACCAAATCGCGCGCAAATCGGATCAATCCGACGGCGGCGACGCGAGGAACGATTGTTCCCAAAGCGACTCGCGGATCCGGGGCCGGGAAACGGCCCAAAAGTGGGCTCGAAGTCGCTGAAACCCACTCCGTGGGTCTGCTGGTCGCGGCTGATCGGGGCAGCTCCGGCGGCTAGGGTGGCGAGGGGAAGCCGGCGGAGGGTGAGGGGGTCGCGGGGAAGGTCTGGTGGGGCTAGGCGGTGGCCCATGGTGGCCGGAGGGTGGCTGGTCGGTGCGGAACAAGGGCGAACAGCGGCTGGTTCGCACGGCCTGGGCGCGCGGACGGGCGGCTGGGCGCGGGCGAAGCGCGCGGGCGGCGGTGCGGCGGTGCGACGGCGGGACGAGCGGCAACCGTGCGGCTTCTTCTTCTTCGTTTCTGGTTCGCCGACGAAATGCCCATTTCACTTTATCGAAACGGGGTCGAATTTCGGGATGTCACGGGGCCTCGCCATTGCTAGGTTTGGCGAGGCGAGCCCTCACCAAATCCCGGGGGGTTTCGCCTAGTTGCCTTAGTTTGATGATCGTTGAGGGCCGCTAGTCATGGGAGCCGAAGGAGAGAGAGAGAGAGAGAGAGAGAGAGAGAGAGAGAGAGAGAGAGAGAGAGAGAGAGAGAGAGAGAGAGAGAGAGAGAGATGATAATAAAATAATTCAAAAATTAAATTAAAAAAACTGTTGTTGGTGCTAGCCGGCGGCCACATTAGCGTCGGTCGGTGGCCACGTTAGCACTGACTAGCCAATTCTGGCTGGAAGGATTGAACTGACATAATCATAAAAGGTTTAAGACTCAATTGGCCAAAAAAATAAATTTATGACTGAATTGGCACAACTGCAAAATATTCAGGGCTTTTTTGGTAATTCCCCTAATTACCAAAAGTTCTAATTTTTTTCCTTCTTCCTTCTTGTCTAGTTTAGAATTTTTAACTTTGCTTCCTCTATGAGATTCCCTTTGACGAGGCCAACAAGGTGCAGGACCACGAGAGAGAGGTCTGGTAATTAACTGGAGATAAATTATCATCTTTGATAATGAACCCACGTAGGTTTTCCTTGCTCCAAGTCTCGAGAACATAAAGGTCCTACGACTTCGATGTCAGTCTATCAGTGATATGGTGAATACAACCTTGCAGAAATTGCATGACAATCATGCTTCCAGTGGCGTCCAACATGGTTCGCACAAGTTCTTAAATGTATTGGCTTGATTTAGTGGATTAAGTTTTCATTTGATTAGCGAAAAATGAATGATTCAAGAAACATTATTATAAAAATGAATGATTGTATCATTTGAAATAATTTGTCAATGATTAATAATTTTATTATCGATAATAATTTATGTTCAAATATTTTCGTGAATGATAAAAATATTTTTCATTCATTTACATTTATAAATTATATAAATGATCAATTTTTTTAAATATATATATTTTTAAATTATTCATTCTCCTCCAAACATACGGTGTCTAATAAGTCTATGCAGTACTTGTTCCATGTCTTTGCAAAAGTCCATGGTGGGTAGGGACAGAGAACGACTTTGGAGGGAGAGTGGGGAGATTTTTTTAACTCCAGAGCATGGTGATGAGTCGTGCATGATCTTTTGTTCAAAGTCCTTAAGAAGACTGGACTTTCCGGAAGGATTGTCGACAGTGAATGTGCTAAATCAGACCAAGAAAATTACTAAACTTTGGAAAATTTGTTGAGAAAATTACTAAAAATTTCCAAATTTTTTTCCTTTCCGTCTTATACAAGTTTTAAATTTTCAACTCTGCTTCATCTGAGAGATTCCCTTTGATGTGGCCAACAAAGTGCAGGACCATGAGAGAGGGAGGGGTCTGGTAATTAATTGGAGATAAAATCGTCATCTTTGATATATCCTCGAGAGGTTACCTCATTAGAGAGATCTAATGAATAAGATTGGATAGGTTAATTTCCAGGACAATGAAATGCTTACCAACATTTAACTATTCCACAATTAAAATTTGGGTTACTACCAATAAAAACCCCAAATTAGTACCTCAAAATATGTTTATTCCAAATAAATTTTTCGTCTCACAAAAATTTTCAAACCGGTACCGTTTATCCAAATTTACCTCCATTAGCATTTCGTGTAATATTGTATTAAAATGCATATGTGTCAACATACTGTACACGTGTCAGATATTTATTTGGAAGTTTTTCAAATCTCCAAAGCCGAAAATCAAACTTTCTTATGTCCACTACAGCCCAATGCCGTATCCGGAACAGAAGGCTTTATCTGCATCAGTCCAAAACATATTCTTTTCCTGCAACACAGCTTGAATTCGAACTCTAACAGAGAAAACAACCCACTTAATAACTCTGAACAATCTGAGGAACTAACATCGTCTTGCAGCACATCATCTCTCCCTTCAAATGTGATAGATAGCCCCATTCCAGGCAAGCTTTAGTGCAGTTTTAAGCAGAGTTTTCCCCTTAGCAGTTTGAAGTATCCATTCAAACTCAAAATCTCATGCACCACACTTCAATGAAATCCCAGCAACTCCAGAAGATGATCTCATAGTCCATACAGCCTTAGAGAAAGCACATTCGAAGTATGTGGGGTTCCTAGATTTAGGAAAAGAGGAACCCAAGACACACTTGTCATCAATTGAAGTCCACTAACTCATTCTATCAAATGTTTGCAGCTTATTCAATACAACAAGCCACACAATGATATCAAATTTGGGCAGGTTTGGATTAAACCAGATAATCCTATGACAAACCATCTTTTCTCACACCAATTCCTAACCCAAGCATCACCTGAGTAAACTGACCAGAAGAATTTCTAGTGAAGAATACTCTACCCTCAGAAGAGCTGCAAGGAGAGAGTCTCACACAAAGGCTGCATGAATCAGGACTAACAAATCAGACCTCACAGGAGGCCATAGCCAATCACCTCCATTAATAACAGAGGCACCAAAGAATTTGGTCCCAAAGCTGCATCGTACATGACTCTTGGAGAATAAACATCTCCCAGAACACCATGGGGATGCCATGATCTTACTCTAAAAAAGTGTCCTACCCATTACAATGATATATTAAACATATAGCTTAAGAACAGATCTTGCCTTGAGTAGCTTACTCCAGGCATATGTACTGTCACCCTTAGAATCAACAGACCAAATGGAGATTTATTTATAAGTAAAAGGTTTAATTAAATTTGCTGTATTATTTGGACAATGAGTTCAATTAAACTTCTTGTTCTTAATGGAATTTATGGTGTGATCATCAAATGATCTTTTCAGGTGCTATCTTTTCTCCTGCCATAAAGTCTAGCCTTGCTTTATTTAAAGATGGGCATGTCTGCTAAAGAGATATACGAACGAAAGACCTGAATGAATTTGAAAAAGACCAGCACAATAAGTACAACAAAGTGATCTTCCTATCCACGCTGTTCAAAACACCATCTTCCCTCATTAATGGCTGGTCTCTTGATTACTATTATGATCTGGTGGTCCAACAAGAATAGTCTGATAGGGAGCATTTGATCTATGATGGCTCCAATAAAAAGAAAAGGAAAACTTCCTGAGAGGCTGATTTACTTGTCTTGCTTCCTGAAAGCAAATAAAAGCACTGCATTGCTTTCTACTCCAAAGCAATTGACTTCCACGGTCACAAACAATTAGGTTGAACAATGCACGAAAACAAACAAGTAATTCATTACAAGGACATAATTCAGCAATATATTTGAACATGCGTTAAGCTCCACTTCTATGTCTGTTCGTTCATTGCAGCTTCATGCAACTATAGCAACCCAACAAACATGACTGGGCTAAACTTGATTGGATCAACAAGAACATCTCATATGACAAGGCCGGTCAATTTTCCTCGTCATCAATAGAACTATTTCAATGTACTCATACCACATTTTAGTTATTAGTGCGAGTATAAGTTGACTTGATTGTGTACTCTGCTGCCAACTGCACACAGGACAATGACTTGTCATCAGGCGTTCTCTTACAAGAATCGCACTCTTCCAGAATCCCAAAACAGCAGATTGTGTGAGAGCATTTTCTTCTACTCTAAAGATAAACAAATGATCAATGCAGAAATGCAATGGCAAAAGCGAGGACACATTTTTGTGAGCTCTTAACGCTAATGTAAAAGAAACGATGTAGCTGCTAAAAAAGGAAGTGATCAGATGATGGTACTGTTATCTGATCACTAATTTTTGCTTTGGCCAGTAAAAGAAGTTCCTTTACATCAGATATTTCAGTCATTTTCGGCAAAATTGTTCACAAAACTTTGAAACATTCAAGACCAATTAGTAAAGGGTGTCGCACATAATGTATATCTGAACCTGAAATAGGCACTCAGCAAATCATGATCACTGTTCTTGGTAGAAGTGGAAGGATATTCAGCAATGGTTGTCACCTCCATTAATGTATTATATTCTTGAGTCTAAGCAAGAACAGGTTTAGTTTGCCCAGATCAGAACGTCAATTAAGCAGAGATCGATGCCCCCTCCCCCCACAAAAAAGTCAACATCCCTATGGCCCAACCCAAATGGGTCAGGCCCTCAAAAAAATCACTCAAGTGGCAAGCTCTGTCCGTGAGTCTTTGTTTACTCGATCATAATGACAGAGAATTAAACGAAAGCAGAGGAATGACAAGGCTCCACTTGGTCATTAAGCGAAAGGAAATACAGAAATCAGGTTTTTATTTATTTATTCATGAGTGATGCAAAATGCAAGGAAAAGAAGATAACGGTGAAGGAGCAATGCTCCAGTGGAGGGAAGATGGAGACGCGGTGCATTTTGGGACATAAACGACAGAACAAATGCAGAAGTTCCCATAACCTGAGCTCTCTATCTTTTAACTCGGTCATGCGACTGTAACTCAGTACATTGGCGGAACACAAATGAGCGCGCGCACATACCGAATCCTCTCATTCATGGGCTCCTCCAAGGCTCCAAAGGGTCAAGACGTGGCATCGTGCAACTAGTCCGACTATGGAAATATTGACACTGTTCATTGCACCCCCACCCCCCAAAAAAAAAAGAAAAAAGAAAAAAGAAAGCAGTGTCAATGAAAGACCCGTACATTAATCTTTTCTAGCTAACTCTTCCGAAATTGCAGTAAAAAATAAGAAGAGAAGACATTACAAGCAAGCCTTCACAATTGAAACGAGTCATGACATTTCAAGCTGGCTTCTTTGCCCTTGATCTATATTACACGCAGTTTAAGAAACGGCTTCTCTACAACTTCACAGTCCATGAAATTTGATGGACTTCCGCTTTGGCTTCTTCATCCACTTGGCTCCTCTTTTTTTTTTTCCGCCATTTCTAAGGCAGTGTACATTATAAATATCCCAATTACGGTCCAGGATGTATATCCAATCCACCCAATTTTCTGCTTGAACACATCTTCTTGCCCTATTCGATCGAAAGTTGGCGACAACAATGGTGGAGGGAATTGAGAATTACCTAGGGCATGTACACTTTAGATGTAATTTATCTCTGTAATTCCCAGCCCCAATTACACCAAATAGCTCACACAGTATTTAGCCCCACAATTCCTCACAAAATAATCTCTTAATCTCAAAAGGAATTTACAAAATCTTAACACAATATTTTCACGAATTCAAACACTTGATATGTAATTTACTAGCATAAGCTCTTCTTTAATGCTCTTCACAAGGAACATCAACTTCTTATGTATTTTTGACCAAAAAAAAAAAAAAACTTCTTATGTATTGGCAATAAGTGGATCCAAGACAGGAAACCCTTTTCAACTAGGAAATTTATTCAAAATATGAAACCTACTTAAATTAGGAAAGTTTGTTATAGGGCTCAAACTCGAGACATATATTAACAATAATGACGATAGTACCATCGGCATCGTGGTTGACAATTATCAATTTTGGGTCGGCCACTAAAAGAAGTTCCTTTGTAGAGAACCTCATATTGTCACTTTCCTGAAGTTCACAAATATTTAACAAACTTGATTATTATACTGGCTTCTTTTTATTGTCTTCGTTGAGAAAAAGAAGTGCAGGAACGAGTTCTATTTTGAACCAGAAAGAATTACAAAGCCTGTGGGGAATTCACCACATTTTGAATGTGCCAACACCGGAAAGAATTACAAAGCCCATAGGAAATCTACCGGATTGAGTAGTTGCTATTGGTCTCTCTTTATAGAATTGTCAAGTAAACTCCACAAGTATATCCCTCTCGGATTTGGCATACGAACTTCAAACAAGAAGTCTGTGATGATCAATGAATTAAGTGGCAGATGTGGGAACCTCGTTTGGAGGAAGCGTGACGAAACAAATCCCGGGATGCATTAACCTCCACAGCACTGCAGTTCAGAATGCCCCATGAGCAACAATCCTTGTCATTCTTCCACTTTTCCAGGGATTGCAGTATCGACGGGAGTCAATTTTAAGAGTAAGTGAGTTGCTAACGTGCAGCAATGTGACACGGCCCACGGACGGAGCATGATCCAAGACCGATCTGAGGGCGGCCGTGTCACGCATGATGGGCAGCCCACGAGTGGCCCATGACTGTTCCATGAACGACCCATGATCAACTCATGATCGGCCCATGCGCAATACGGACAAAAGCCCGTGACCATTTAGTTGCTTTGTGTCAGGCGGCCCTATTGATCTTGATCTTGCTTCTGACACACGCCCATAGACTTCTCAAGGCCTAGTGTACAGACTTGTAATGATGGCTTGTATTCAAACACAACCGTTAGATTGGAGGGAAAATCAATGGATGAGATGAATCCTGCACTTGTATAAATAGGGGTCCCTCCCCCTCCTTGTACTAAGCTCATTCACAAGCAAATACATTCGTTCCTTTGTGCATCCAATCCTTGTGTTCGTGCGTGTGAGTAAAAAGGTTGACTTGGGATCGAAAATTCTAAGGCCACATAGTGTTTGATCGATTGTAATCGACCGATCTGTGACAAATGCATCACTCTACACAGGATCACTTTTTCTGTTGAGAAAGGGAGTCTGATTAGAAAGAGAGAGAGAAATGGAGGGTAGGTCTATATTTTGCTTCTGCACATTGCCGGGGGCTCTAGGAGAGCGTTTAGCTTGGTGATAGAATACATAGTCTACTTGTTATTGGAGTCATAAAAAAAGTTACTGTTGTAATTATGATGGATTAATAAATCAACGAAAGTTGATATGTAATTCGAAAAACATTTTAAAAGATAAAAAAAATAAAACAAAAAAATATTCGATTGGCCCCAATTTGATTTTGGAATAGGACCGAACCCATAGGATTGGTCTAGTCATCGGTCCTAGGCTCAACAGGATCGGTCCTTTGTCCTAAAAATTGTGAAGTAGCAATATGTAGGTTGATTCCTAGGTTAGGTGCTGGACCGGCTCAACCTAGACAATACTCATCTCTAATATAGACAACGAAGCAATATTAAATTATTAGAATATTTTACTCACATAAATGAGAATATTTTTAATTTCTGTCATTTTTTTTTTTTTACATTGAACCAATTAGGTGATCCCTTCTTCACTAAATATTCACGCTGGGTTTTTGAATTAAGTAAAATCTTTTAAGTCTAAATGAATCAGTCCTACCAAACCTGTCTAATCTAATTGAATATTGGAGATTTTAACAGAACTTAACTACAGTCATGTAAGGACGCATATTTTAGTTTGACCTTGAAGATTTTAAGTTTGTCGATCATGTCGTATGATCATTCCGGTCTCCATTAGTCGAAATGGCTCAATGCTACGAATCATTGACATCTAGCTCATAGGCCAGGCTTCCACTTTTTCTCTAGTTAAATAGGTTTTTGAGGCGCAAATCATCCGGCTTACATCTATGATTTCCAAGGAAGACTCAATAATGTCATCCCCAGGTCGCGGTTTTTACGTAATGCTTTGTCTGCATAAATTACTTTGCTTCGGTGTTCTTTCAAGGATTCACATTTTATATTATCACATTCTGTGAAAAATATATAAAAAAAATTACCATAAAAATCATAAGCCTTTACTTAGTGGCCGGTGAGGGCTTGCCACCCTTGTGCGAGGGTTCACAGGCCCTCACCTAGTGGCTAGCTGGGGTTATTGGTGGCCCCCCATCGGCCCTGAAAAATAAAAAAGAAATGAAAGCAATGGGAAGAGAAAACAAATAAAAATTCAGAAAAATTCAAATTAAAATTTTTTCCATCTTAATGTTAGTTATGCCATGTCAAACGGCTGGCATTTATGTCATTAATTTCCACCCAAAATTTGAAATGGTCGGACTACATTGACAAATTGTCAAATTTTTTTGGACTAAATTGGCAAAATTAGAAGACTTAGGATTGAATTGACATAAGTACAATATGTTTAGGTCTTTTTTTTTAAAAGAATTTTTACAAAATATACCATAGGAGTTGAGGGAAATACATCCCCAGAGACGAACAATTCCAAATGAACGGTGTGTGTATTGACATTCTAGCAGCGTGATGTGCAATCACTCTATTTGTTAAGAGCTTTCCCAGTGAAGCCGCAACCAAGTTTGTCGGACTTCCTTCAATGAAGAAATCGGGTTATTTAGGCCGTGGCAAGGTTACTTCTTCATTTGCCAACATGAAGACCATTGATCGCACCGTTGACTTCTCCAGGAAATTTTTGGACGAACAGCTGACCGACATGTATACATCTCTGTACTGGAGGTTCGATGGAGAGTTCCCTAAAGAATCAACCTTAAGTTCCCAAGGCAGTGCCTTCTTTCCACAGCAACCATGCCTAGGAAAGAGCGACCTGAGTTGGTAGGTCGCCGAACATGACGAGTGATTAGAAGGCAGTATGTAAATCTGCAATCATTTGAAAATCAAAGGAATTAAGTATGAGAAGAAACAGCATTACATGTCCGAGAACGTTGTGAAAGCGACTTGGATGGCAGAATCCCCTATTGCTTTTGCCACTATCCATTTCTAACGAGAGCACTACAAAGTACATTGGATTTCGTCAAGAATTTTCCATCTAAGGCATGGTCTAAGGGACTTATAGCCACTGCATCAAGCAAATCATGGCTCAATTCTCCCGATGTTTCAGAATTCATGAACTTTGGAGGTCATGGAATGAGATGAGCATTTACTAAGCGCCGATGATCCTTCTAGTTCTTGCTTCTGTTTCTTCACGTCCACAAGATTCTTGCCGGTAAAGTTGGAAATTTTTGGGTTTAAGTTGGCATTCAATAAGGTGATGCCGTTTTTATGGTCTTTGTGAATGATTTGAATCTTCGTGGAGGTAAAGAAGACCTTGTTCAATTCCATTGATCATGTCAAAACGCCCTTACCATGCAATGAGAAGCGCCACTGGTGATATGCAGTTATTCAGCCCCCACAAGAGCTCAGCTTTTGATCCAATAACGAATATATGCATCGATTAGCACAAGCTGTACAGGAAAAATTCTGTAAGCACTGAACCCTGCATTTCTCAAGGCTTATGCTAGTGTCCACCCGATGGTTGATCAGATCTGTTGGTTTAGAATCAGAGAGTTTGAAAAGTGCTTCTCCTGTAGTACAATATGGGGGAAATTTTCTCAAGAAACCACTGGTCCAATTAAGCATTTGTGACGCTTTTGGTGGCTTTGGGACAAAACCTTGCAAGTACTTGCATCTTGAATATCTGTTAGTTCTGTCATGGGATCAGCAGGAAGCAATTGCATGATAGACTAACTAACGCTTCCCTTCTTCCACACAAACATTGCACCAAACCAGACGCATTCATTGGTGTTCTGGTGAGGATTTCATACCCGGCATAGACATCCGTCTGGTTGTAAACCGCCGTTTGCCTTACAGTGGGATCCACTGGGACAGAGAGACCGTCAAACTGGATCCCACTCCATTTCCAGGTTGCAATATGTTTCGATGAACTCGTTGTTGAACACTTCGAATAGTGGCGATCCGAGTGGTTTATCTGAAGGGGCCGTGACCAGGGGTAGGGACATCCACACTTTTCCAGCTGGTTGATACCATTCAAATCCGGTTTCAAGTTCGAGCCCAATTCCATACCTAGTGAGACCTTGTCAGATGGGTATTCAAAGCTTTGGCAAGAATAGGCACCATCAGAATTTGAGCTGATAAACTGGATTTTTTAGAAAACTGGATCAATTTGAAGACCCAATGACATCATTTGATTAGTTGAGAGGAAGGACGAGATCATGATAAGTACCAAACTTTTGTACAGTGCTAATTTAAATGCCATAACTTTTAAAAAATGTTCATTCTAGTGTTAGAAATTTGACATGGCATGGCACTTGAGGTGAACGTTTTTAAAATTATGAAGCTGATAAAGGGATTGGTTCATCAATGGCAGAATAAGCATTCCAAAATTCAATCATGACAAATTTCATAGCAATCTTTGCATTCAACTAATAAAAGGAAAGTTATGACAATCAAACTAGCGCTATATGAAATTAATGAAACCCAACTGATTGAAAAAAACTTATGATTTTCATGTGAGTGTCGTACATAAGTTATAAAACTTGTAGTGACTTTTTTCGTGTCGAGAAGAACTAGATTCTTGCCATGGCCGAATGTTAGAACACCATTTGAATCAATTAGTTGGTTGTCTCTATTAGCAATCCAAACAATTGTGTGAGGAGTGATCTTATTTTAATGCCCAAGTACATGTTCTTGGAGCTTCCAGGAGAGAAGAAGCTAAGGTCAAATCTTTGGCCTGAAAAGACCAATATCTCTCCATCTTTTATAGACTGGTCTGAACTCAAAGTACTAGCTCCAAATGACGACCCAACAATTACACAGAAATAATGAAACAATAAAAGCAAGAGGCAAAAGGAGTTTTTTTGCATTTGATTGAAGACTTCAACCGATCTTTTGTGCTCCTCATAATTAAATCCATTTTTGCTTCAGGTCATGGAAGGCAGGAGGGTCAGATGAAGTCCACCTTGCAGGTTGCCGCAAGATCAAGAAGATTGCCATTAACAGCAGTGGCATGTACATTAAGATGAGTTATGTGTCAATTAATTTAAAATTTCTCCTGATCCGGACGAAATTAAAGTCAGAGCAAGAATTTCTGCATAATTTTTTTTTCTACGACTAACATCCACCTTCTTTTGACGTAGAAATCAAAGTATACAATTTCAGTTTGACCTGGATGGTTCCAAGGTTGTTGAACATGTCCTACTATCGCTCCATTCTATATTTTCTCGGAATCTAATGCACGATGCGCTTTCATACAATTGGATTTGTTGCAAGCGATATTGAACGCTGCAAATGTACTGATGTCTTGCTCATTTGTCCGACTTCATGTGAGCTGGTTAAGTTTGTCTTTGGACAGTTGAAATTTTGGAATAACTATTACTATGATTTCCAAGAAAGAAAGAACAATGTCATTCGTATAGTACCGTTTTCATGTAAAAGCTAGTGACATGTGCACCACAAGTGCTAAAACTTGTTGCGAAAGTGCAATTAAGTTTTAAAACTTATAAAAAGTGCAAATTAGATCTTAAAATTGGTCAAATTAGCTCAATTATGTTTTTTCGTTAATATTATTAACTTGTCTAATGGAAAATGCTGACTTGGCATTTTTAAATTAATTTCTTTATCGTTGTGGCATTTTAATATTTTTTATCCAATAAATTATATTAAAAGAATTTAAAATTAAAATTTTATTTAAAAAAAGCAAAATTGAAAAGCAAAAAAAGAGAAGCACTAGGGTAGTGCAGCGCCTTGTTCGTGGGCTACCATCGCTGCTGCCACCAACCATCACCAAAGGGGTCAGCGAAGGTTGGTCAGCCCTTGTCAGGCCCAGCTGAGGGTTGGCAGCCCTCCCTAGGCTTAGGTGACACCTCACCGGTCGTAAGAGATAGTTGGCGAGACTAGATTGTTAGTGCCCACCTAGATCTACGTGACGTCAATTGTAGCCTAGGGTCAGTGAGCCTTGCTACTCTCGGGTGAGCTCCCATCAGCCCCAAGCTAGGGCAAATGATGCTCACTAGGCTTGAGCGAGCATTGGTGTTGCCTAAATCTAGGGGCCCTTGCTTGGGCCCAGCAACCCTCCCCTGTTGGCGAGGGCCGACCACCCTTGCCCAGGACTAGCGAAGGTCATCGGTCCCTTTGACGATAGGTGGTAGTGGCGGCGACAACAGTGCCCACCGGCACGGATTTGCCTTATCATGTCCCTACTTTTTCAGTTTTGTTTTGTTTTTTGTTTTTTGTTTTGTTTTGTTTTTTTTTTAAATAAAGTTTAATTTTTAAAAATCTAATTTAAATAAGATTTGGATAAAAAATAATTAAAAAGTGCCATATAGGAGAGAGAAATTAATTTAAAAATGCCACATTTACATTTTTCGTTAGACAAGTTAACGATATTAATGGAATGACTTGATTGAACCAATTTAACAAGTTCTATAATTTGATTGCACTTTTTTGTAAGTTTTAGGATTCAATTATATTTTCGTGACAAGTTTTAGAATTTGCATATATCCCTAAAAGCTATGTCTAAATAAATCCTGGCTAGTCTTTTTTTTTTTTTTTTAATAATTACGAACAAGGTTATTCTCCTGCCAGATTCGAAGTTTCCATAATTTTGTCTGTTCTTTCTCCTATATTCGCATTTAATCCCGTCCCATGCACCTCAAAATCAGCAGCAGAAGCTATAGCTTGAGAATGAATCCCCAGAGGTTAACAAAATTAAAGAAACTGACGTATCAGAAGAAGGAACATCACTATTACATTCTGCTCCTTGAATGTCCAAAATGGTTACGGTGATGACTTCGATTAAAACTCCTATATTCCTTTTACCACTATCTCTCTCTGACAAAAACAATCCAGATCCACATTCGTCAGATTTCACTCTAAATCATCAAAGGCAGGTGCTGGTGGCATAGCCACTATCGAGCAATCACGTCTCGAATCTGTCCTGAAGTTGACCAGTGTGCTTATCCTTTCTGCAGATTTTGTATTATTATTTGTAATTGTCCTTTCCGCTTCTTTCCGCGCCTAGCAAGTCCATTGCTTGTTTTCAGGTCCTTGTGAATGACTTTTAAGTGTTGACTCTTTGTGGAGATGGGGAAAATCGTGTAATTCCGGAGACAATTTCACTTTTTCAGTGACAGAGTAGGAGCTCATCCTCCGGATAATCTGTTGGTCACTTTAGTTCCTCACATCTTTTTTCTCTCAAGCATGAAAGTTTCACTCATATAAATTATGGGGAAAAGTGCAAAAAAAAGTCTTAAACCTATTGCATTGGTACCAATTCAGTTATAAACTTTTCAATTGGATTAATTTAGACTTAAACCTTTTAATATTGGTACTAATTCAATCCATCTGGCCAATTTTGGCCAATTGGTGCCGACGTGGATGTCGGCCGACGCTAACGTGGTAATTTTTATGATTTTTTTAATGAAATTTTCGAATTTTTTTATTAATTTTTTTCCTTTTCTTTTTCAGCGGTGGCCAGTGAGCCTCCGGTGAAAGAAAAGGAAAAATTTAAAAAATTAATAAAAATTTGAAAAATAATAAGAAAATCAAAAATTGCCAAATTAGCATCCGGCCAATGTTTACGTCAGCGCTAGCCCGCCAAAATTGGCCGGATGAACTGAATTGGTACCAATATTAAAAGGTTTAGGACTAAATTAGTCTAATTGAAAAGTTTAGGACTGAATTGGTACCAATGCAATAGGTTTAGGATTTTTTTGGTACTTTTCCCCAAATTATGTCTTGGAAACAAAATCAATTTACCAGGCCCTTTGCTCTTATTCCACAAGTTCCACAAGCTAATCCCCGGTTACCATGGTGTTCACCACAGCAACAGTAACAGACGAAATGAGAATTTCTAATCATTCTGTGGGGCTCAGTCTGCTTCTGCCTTTGTTGCAGACGCTGGAAATACGCACATGGGGAGATCGCGCCAATGGTTAACACTATCATGCACTAAATATTCAAGACTCAACCGAATGAAGTCGGGTCTAGGGAGACGCTCGAAAACGTCATCTTTTGATCAAACATTTGCCGTAGATACCATCGGTCCATAAACATATAACGGCCCATTAGATACTCTCCTCAGCCAGGGAGAGGTACAAACCCATGGAGCCAAGACGTCCCTGTGTTTATTTGATATGGTCAGGTGTCATCCTATGTGGTCTGAGTTGAAGTGCTCGGATGAGTTTCTGCACGAAAACCTTTTCAAGAGCGTTAATTACAAGTTGGCTGCTCAGTTGATTTCTAAGACTGTCAAAATTACGGATGCCATTAAAGCTAGCATCATGCGCTCTGTGTCGAGTGAAATAGCCACTAGTCTGCTCCAAACCAAGAGCATTTCCCCCAGTAAATTATACTTACTCCAGGTGGATCATCAAATTCATATCCAGATTAGTTCTTTACACGATTCGGCTGGGGGGGGTGGTGGGGGTGGAGGAGATGGAAAGAGAAATTTTAACGAGGTAGAAATAAGGAATAATACAAACCAAGAGAAAATTTGGATATGAATTTTAACGAGGTAGAAATAAGAAACAAGACGTAGTTATCATAGATTATAAAAAGGAGGCATAAATTAAGCATATGTCATCACCCGATTCAGAGGTACTTTAAACATCAATCGAGAAGAATGATGTAGCAATGGCGATAAGGTTGATGTCCCCTGCCGTCAAGAAGACAGATTCATCCTCAACGGGATCCTCTACGGCTTCGTCAGTCTGGGGACAGAAATATTATTTGTTAGTCACTTGCAACGTGGATCCAAAAGACCCAAAAGCAGTTGAGAAAGGGAGTGGGAGAGGGGTTTTTCTATAGGTGGCGAGCAATTGATCCCCAAGGACCTTTCTCGGAGTCATACACAATATCATTGTGTACCGCATGACTATTCATGAGAAATCTATATGCAGATTGTGATGCAATTTGAGAGAGCTTGGAAAAACTTGAACTATGGTCAATTCGCTCGTCGACACCTACGCCCATCTTATTTCTGTCCAACATTTTGTGCTTCCAAAAGTATCAGCCCTCATAGATCTCACAAGGTTCTAGGTATAGCTAACCCCTCATATCTTTTTCTCTTCCAAAAACAATTTAAAGGGATCAGAGAGTTCTTTGAATAATAAAACCTAATCAAATTAAAGAGAGAATGCAAATAATCTAAAGAAATTAGAGACTTCTCTGGCCAACTGAACTTAATCAAATTAAACAGAAAGAAATTCAATAAGTTCAAATATGCAATCGGAAATACAAAGTCCATGAAAAGTATTCATGAAGAATAGTGATCAATTTAAAAGTAAAAGAGGACTTCAAAATGAAAATAGAAGTACTGAATGAGGTAAAACAGAAAATACGACAAAAAGAAGATGTAAAAAGCATTTAACATGCTCTCTTAAACTATCCCAACCAATAAAGTAGAACTTCCCAGTCAAATTTTACTTTTACTAGGCTTTAGCATCTTTCCAACGAGGATGTCATGATCAATTTCAGTTTTTTCGTATGAGAATTCTGCAGCCACTAATTATTTGTTATCTCTATGTCGTTATCATTTTGTGACCACAAAAACTGATCACTTATAACAGAGGGATTTGCATATCAGCATATGCAAAATTTTTGTATACTCAGAATGGCTTTTTTTGGAAAATCGACGTGAAAAACATCTTTTAAATATAAAACGAATGCCTTGGCCCAAAAAGAAAAAAAAAAAAAAAAAAAAGAAAGAGAAAGGACTATTGCCATTGTTATTCATTCAAAGTTAAGGGAGAATTTTTTAATATATATTTTTTTGAACATCATCGAAACAACTAGTCTAATAATAACATGAATATTATGCTGCACTTTTAAGCTGTAATAGAATTCATTTATCAGCGTGTAGCACGGGCCTAATTGCTAGTTTCTAGTTTCTAAGCAGTTATGTGGTATAACACTTGCTATAAAAGTTAGGAAAACAATGAACTCCCCATACTGCAGGAGAACCGATCCTTAGAAGGGATCAAGGGAGATGGAAAGGATAAAAGAAGTAAAATGTGTGGGTGACTTACCAAGAAACTTGATGAAGTGTTCAAGCGAAGAACGGGCAAGGGGATGATCCCACTCTAGCGACTCCCACGTCTGTCGATTTATCTGAATCTCTCGAAGAGAAGGGGGAGAAGAAGGGAGCCCATTGTCAAGCAGAGGCAGCTGCAGAGGAATCCTCTTCAGTTTTGGACAATTGTCTATAGAAATCTGCTGGAGGGAATTGCATCTCGTGGTCCCATCACATATGGTCTTCAGTTCTGGAAGATTACATAGATGAAGCTTCATTAACTTCGGGAAGGAAAAGTGTGTCATTTTGGCAACAGTGCCCATTAACACCTCCATGCCCTTGCAGTCTTTAATGAATATCTCTTCGAGGAAAGGGAGGTGGAGCACCATGTCTTGCGTCAGCAGCACCATTTTCATGTTGTTGCATCCAACTGCTCCAATATATGTAAGGCGACAAGTGGCTCCGCTTGGCAATGGCCCATGTATTATCTCCTCTAATTTCTCACAACTAGTTGTTATCATCTCCTCCAGATTTGGGAGGCGAGTAGTCAGCCACTCCCATTCCATTGCTCTCTTCATTTTATTATACCCGGACAATGCCAACGATTGCACACTTTCCGGAAGCAGAGCGTAGCCATCACCGCTTGTTCCATCTACAGTCGCAGCGATATAGTCGCAACTATCAATCAGTAAAGACCTCTCAGTCTCACTCCCACACCAAAGGACCCTACCGCTTTGTGCACCCATCACATGCCTGTACCATTGGGAACTATTTTGCTCGAGAGACCCCACGCATGCATTGAATGTTTCCACATTGGAAACAGAGCAACGAAGCTCCTCCACCTTTGCTAATTTTACCTCTTCTCCTGCCCTCAGCTTTTCAATGGCAAGATATTGCAAGTTCACCAGCTTCCCTAACACTCCCTCCGGTAATGTCTTGATGTCTGTGCCATCTAGGGCGAGGTACCTCAAGTTTTCCAGCATCTCCATGCCCTCTGGCACTTCTTCAAGAATTGCACACTCTTGGAGGTCCAACTTTCTTAGGGATCTTAACTTTCCTACGTAAGGAATAAAATGTAATTAGTAACAACCTTGCAGTAATAGTGCTTCCAAGCTCTCCAACTGAGAGGTGGAGTCCGGTAATTCTGTGATTTCGGTGTAGCTGAGATCTAGAACCGTCAACCCCTTTAGATGTTTGAAGAAAGATTCATGGATGACTCTTAAGGTGAAATTGCCACACAAAGACATCCTTGACAGTTTAGGGCAATCTGGTGATATGCCGTATGGGATTTCTTCTATTTCGTTGCATTGTAAAAAGACTTTCTCTAGACGATTGGTCCAGAATACTTCCTCCGGTATCTCTTTCAACCCCATATTGTCCTTGACCATGTGAGTTGTGCTCAGCACTATTTGCAATGCCATGTCCCATATCAATGGGTGAAGATATCGATATCCTTTTATTGGACCCAATAGGCCGGCCCCTTCTATTTTTTTCAATATATTGTTACCTTGATCATACAGTCCATGCTTGGTGGCAATTCCACCTAACAAACCCTCATCTATGAGAGACTCTATCCAACTCGTTTCGTCAACTCTGTAAAGGAACTTTCCAAAACAAAATATTAAATGCAGGAAACACTGTTGTACTTGTTCATTACCCAAGTTCAAGTAACTGAGTTGCAGTCTCTTGAACACGTCAAGCTCCATCTTGGAGTCTTCTAAATTTCCCAACATGCGTCTCCAATCATGCACTTTCTCTACTCCTCTCATGCGAGTTGCAATCTCAATGATCCCAAGTGGCAAACCATGACAGCTATCAAGAAGAGACCTTGCAATTTGTTCAACTTCTCGAGGGAGTTCTCCCGCAAAGCAAAGCGTCTTTGAAAATAACCTCCAAGAATCATCCATATTAAGAAGCTCTATCTTGATTTGCTTTTGACAGAGCATCAAACGACACACATCTGATGATTGAGTTGTCATTACCAACTTTAATTTGCCAGTTTCAATCGGAAGACCCACATCCTTAACTTCAAAGTGCATCCAAAGGCCATCTAAAATTAAAATGGTTCCCTTCTTCACTTTCAAATGTCCATACAATAGACCTGCCCTTCTCTTCATGTCCTTCTCATTTGAAAGATTGGCTACTCCAACCGCATTGGCAATTGCTTCTTGTAGCGTATAAACACTAAAATCCTGAGGTACAGCAACCCATAATACATCCAACACAAGATACTCAAGTAGTCTATTGTAGACATGCCTCAAAATAGCCGTCTTGCCCACTCCACTCATACCATAAACACCAATTATATAAACCTTGTTCTGCATTATAAAGGAAACAATCTCATTCGCCTTCTGCAGAGTTTCTTTGCCTACTAATTCTTCTACTGTCACCGAGGGACATGTTTTGCTATATCTAACCGTCGCTTCTTGCTGAAATCTTCTTGGAACAGAAAGACTCTGTTCAACTTCTTTGCTCAACCCTTCCACCTCTGCTATTTTCTCCGGTAGAAAAGATATTCCTTCTCTGATTGCCTGCACTACACTCCAATATTCTTCTTCTATCCTCCTCTACTTCGACTTTAGCTTGTTCATGTCCGCTTGGTGACTGCTGATGAGTTCTTCCAGCTTTCTTTTGAGAGAAGTCATATTTGTGTCGGCAAGCCTACGGTTACCCGATTGACTCTTAGCCAGTGCAACATGCGTTCCCACACCTAAACTCCAGTATGAGTGAAAATTCACTATTAGTACTTAGATATACTTTATAGGAATGTTACACTCATAGAAATAAAAAAATTGTAAGTTTGTATTCATTTTTTGGAACAAAAATATTATATAGAACATTCCATATGATAATTAATATGTTATGTAGGCATTCACGTCATAATAGTGAAATATTGGCCACCCCATATCATGAGCTCTCCATTGGAAAAAAAAGATTGATCTAAAATTAAACGTCATGGGAATTATCTTTGATAAATAACTTAAGCATATATAAGCCAACGCTCATGTAGGAGATCACAGGGGATAGGGAGAGCATGGCTTTTCAAGATTTGAGTGCCACACTTCAAAACATTTGTCTAATCCTTTTTAAAGACCTAGTGATCAGCAATGACCGACTCTAAAACTCCTCTTTTGTTATTAATTCCTGACTATTTTCTGTTTCTCTATAACCATTAGAAATCTGAGCATCCTGCCTATATTCCTTTTCTTAGGTGAAGATTAGAGCAAGACAAATAAAGCGTCCTGCACGAGCTTCAACGTACGGCAAATTCAGAGATGCACGCATACCATGTGGAACCTCTGTATTGGGTTCTCCCTGTTTGGCATATGGTGGGCGCGGCATGCTAGTTAAAGCAGCGACGGACCGATTGGGTCCTTCAGGCCCTGATTACGCACCCTTGACTCCGGTCACGGCAAAATGTCCATGGCCCGGCTTCAACTGCCCGCTCGAGTTCTCCCTGGATCTCGACCTCGTTCACTTGGAAATTGGAGCGGCGTGACACGGCGGGATGAAAGAAGGAATAGGAAAGATGAGAGAAGGAAGGAACCACAAAAAAGTATAGAAAAACCCCTAGAAACCCAGAGTGCACCCCTTGATTGTCACGCTCGGCACATCTGTACCGTTCGTTTCAAACAAGCACAGACCATCGTTGGATCATGTAACCAGCTGATGCGCAAATATTCAGTTAGATTCTTTTTTTTTTTTTTGATCAGCAAACCATCATCATTTTATTTACTATTTCATACGGTGAAACAAAACACTCAGTGCGTCAGTGCTTAATAGATCAAATAAAACAGAGGGGGATTATAAATCCAATTTGGGGGTAAAGAGTTACTTCGGCATGCCTTCGCAATCCAGTCCGCAGGGCGGTTTGAGTTTCTGTTGCAGTGGGCCAGCGTCAGGCCCGGAAGTTGGAGCATTTTTGCCTGGGTCCGTCTCACGAGCGGATTCAGTTCCCAACTTAACTCGTTTGAAGTCTTCAAAGCGTGCACAAGAACTAAGCAGTCAGAGTGTACTTGAGGAGAGAGAAAGTTCCGAGTCTCGATGAAATTTAGGGTTTCGACAATCGCGATCGTCTCTGCCTGGAGAGCCGAAGCCGCAGCGACTGGCTTCGCAAAACCATCGACTATGAGGCCTCGGTGATCTCTACATACACATGCTATGGCCGCGCAATGTCGGGGAGCGTCGGTCGTCTCGGTGGGAGGTTCTGTCGTGTCGGTGATTGTTGTGTTTCTTTCCCAGATCTGGGTCGAAGGCTGCATCCACGTTTATGCGAATCGTTCTTGGAGGAGGTGGAAGCCAAGAGTCGATAAGTGCTCGGTTTTCATCTTGCTGTTCTTTTCGCCATTCAAAACTCTATAACTTTCTGTAAATGCTTCTGCTCTGGCTATGATTGAGTTGGGTCTCGGAATCTGCTGATTGAATATACAACGATTTCGTTCCTTCCAAATGCTCCATAGTACCTCAGCTATTAGGTTGAATTTACCCGAGGTAACTGAGGACTGTTGTATGTCGCAGATCCATTCTTCAAGTCGGGTGAGGCCCACTTTGGAAATCTGTATGTGCAAGGGGGCTGAACGCCAGACAGTTACAGTCCATGGGCAGAGAAGAAAGGTGTGCTCGAGCGTTTCTGCTTCTTGTTTGCAGAGAGGACACAAGGGAGAAGGTACAACTTTACGGTGATGCAAGTTTACCATTGTAGCTAGGGCATTGTTGCATGCATTCCAGAGAAAAATTCTTGTTCTGGGTGGGATTGCAGACTGCCATATATTTTTCCATAGTTCGGGACTAGCCTGATAAGATGAAGTTGCTTGTGTGTCCTGTGTGGTAGTAGTGGCTTTCCTAAACGTGGAATAGCCACTCTTTACTGAGTACTCTCCTGTTTTTGTGTTCATCCATACCAGCTTGTCATTCTCATCGGGTAAGCCAATGGGTGTGGCTAGAATTTCCTATACTCGCCTTTCATCAAACATAGAATGTATTAAGGGTTCATTCCATGTACCTGTATCTGGATTTATGAGTTCTGAGACTGTTTCTGGTTCATGTTGTGATGTTGGGCCTTCTATTAGACCACTCTTTAACCATCTGGCTGTTCTAACTGGAGTGTTTTTACCATTGCCGATCCTATGCATGACTTGAGGAGCAACGGAGTCCCTTGCCATGATGATACTCTGCCATCCCCACGAGGGCCTAGACCCTCTGCCTGCAGTCCAGAAGTCTCCCTGTGAGTAATAGAGCCCTTTCCATAATCTGGTTAACAAAGAGTCTGGATTTTGAATGATGCGCCACATCTGCTTTGCTAACAGTGCTTTGTTGACGGTCTGTAGATCTTTAAAACCCAATCCCCCTTTGCTTTTCCCTGTTTTCAACAAATCCCACTTTTTCCAGTGGATTGCAGTCTTTTTCTCGTTGCTTTTCCACCAAAAGGATGCAACCTTCTTCTTTATTGCTTTACAGATTGATATAGGTATTTTAAATATTGACATCGCGTGTTGAGGGATAGCTTGTACCACTGCTTTTATGAGAATTTCCTTTCCAGCTTTTGATAACAGTTTTTCCTTCCAGCTGCTCAACTTGGAGTTTACCCGAGCTAGGATCCATGCGAACATGTCCTTCTTGGAGTGCCCCCAGTCTGAAGGTATGCCCAGATATTTCCCTGTCTTTGTGATTTCTGGGACCCTAAGAGCAGATGCCATATTTCTTTTAGAGTCAGAGACATCCTTTACTAAAGTAGATGCCTGATTTGTTGAGATTAATTGCCTGGCCAAAAGCAAAACAGTATTGATTGAGTATATTGGCGAGGTTTTGACATTCCACCACTGTTCCATGCAGGAAAAAAATCGAATCATCAGCAAAGAGCAGGTGGGACAAGGTGGGGCATTGACGGTTCAGTTTGATTCCTGTGAGTGTGCCCTCCTACATAGCTTTCTTCATCAGACACGACAACACATTGGCTACAATGATGAAGAGGTAAGGTGAGAGTGGGTCTCCTTGGCGCAGGCCACGAGTAGGTTTAAAGAATGGTAGTGATTCTCCATTGAGGTTTATGCTGTAGGATACTGTGCTCACACATTGCATTATCCATGTTACCCATTTGTCACAGAAGCCTATTTTTGTTAGGCATGCCTTGAGAAAATCCCACTCGATGCGATCGTAAGCCTTTTGCATGTCCAGTTTTAAGACTGCTTGAAATTTCTTCCTCCTGTTTCTGGTTCGAAGTCTGTGGAGCACTTCCTGTACAATCAGTATGTTGTCCTGAATCTGCCTGCCTCCCACAAACGCGCTTTGTTCCTCTGCTATGATGTGGGGTAGGATAGGTTTGAGCCTGTTGGTGAGTACTTTAGAGATTATTTTATATAGGAAGTTGCAGAGACTGATAAGGCGATATTGCTCCAGTTTTTTTGGATGTGGGATTTTGGGTATCAATATGATTTGTGTTCTGTTAAGTGCAGGATCTAGATTGCCTGTTGTGACTAAGAGCTGTAGTGCTTGATGAATGTCTTTGGAGACTACTGGCCAATGATCTCTATAAAATATTCCGTGGAACCCGTCAGGCCCAGGTGCCTTAAGAGCTCCAAGCTGCTGCATAGCTGTGCTGACTTCCTTCTCAGTGATTGGAGCCGTTAAGGTACAGTTCATCTGATCATCCACTAAAGTAGGGATGTGTTGTAAGATAGGTTGCCAATTACGGTCACCCACTGATGTATATAAGTTTTTGAAAAACTGTTCTGTCATACCCTGTATTTGCTGTTCCCCTCTTACCCATTCTCCACTCTCATTTTTCAATAATTTTATCTGATTTCGACACCTTTGCTGTATTGTCGTTGCGTAAAAAAAGCGAGTGTTTTTATCGCCCCACTTAATCCAACTTAATCTCGATCGCATACATCTCCTCTTGTCTCCATAGTTGGTCGATTTCTTTAGTTATTTCTCTCTCCTGAGCTGTCTCTTCATAAGTTTGTTTGCTGTTCATTAGGTTCTAGAGAACTTCTTTGAGCAGGGTGATTCTCTTCTTTGCATGGCCGAATTTGCTCTTGCTCCACTGCAATAACTTCTGTTGTACTTGCTGCAATTTCTCCACCAGGTTAAGATTTTGTGCAGCAGGGTCATTCCAGGTATCTGTAACAATGCTTTTACTTTCTGCTTCATCAGACCAGTAAGCTTCATATCTGAATTGCTTTCGTTTTCTTCTCTTTGGTTGATCCAGAGTTAGCAGGATAGGACTGTGATCTGAGCCTATTGCTGGGAGTGCAGTGCAGTCTGCCTCAGGGTAAGTAATTCTACATTGGTGTGAGCATAAAGCCCTATCAAGTCTCTCTTTAACCAGGTTCTCTCCCTCACGTCTATTTGACCAGGTGAACGAGCATCCCTTGCAATCCAGGTCCATGAGGGAGCACTGATTAACAAAATCTCTGAAAGCTGTTAGTCTGTAATTTTCTGCCCTGTACTTACCCTCTTTCTCCCAGTGATTTAGTATTTCGTTGAAATCACCTAAGCAAAGCCATGGTAGCCGGTAATACATACTGACTGAGTAGATTCTTTCCCATAACTGAGTTCTTTCTCTGAATACATTAGGCGCATGGATAAAAACGATTTTCATTTTCTGATCTCGGTCTGCCAGGTGACATTGGGTGAAGATTTCTGATCTCGGTCTGCCAGTTATCAATTGAATTCAGTTAGATTCTTGAGAAATCAATTTTTTTACGTTGATAGACCCACCAAGAAAAAAGAAAACCAAATTTATTTGCGTTAAAAAATTCCGCAAATTGATTCCATGTAAATGACCATCTGGTGTTTCGTTGACCATTTAAGAACTTTACTGGTATCTGTAGATTACTCTTAAGTTAAAGAAGAAAAGTTGCCAACTCCTTGCCAGAATTACTATTCCCCGAAAGGATGAAACTTACATTTGCAAATTTACTTCTTAGCCCGTATGGAAACTTACTTTTCTATATGAAAAATTACTAAAGATGGACAAAAAAAAGACTATTTTATCTCATGATCGTTAATTTGGATATTGGAGTTTCGATATTTATTATAGGGAAGGACAATTATCATGACCCTTGCCATTGGTGAAATGCTAAATGTTCCCGCAATGCAAGTTAACAGATGGCCGGGGGAATACAGATGATTTCTCTTGCAAGATGACACGCTTGACTAGGGTTCACTTAAGCCTACCGATCGCAAATCATTTCCTCAATTAAATACAAACATAAGTTTTTATCCATTAGTTGCCACTAACCTATAAAGGGCTAATTCAAGGACAACTAATTGCGCTAAGGTTATTTTATTTCCTCAAACTGAATTTTTTAGTGGGGACTTGGAAATAGCGTGTGCATATCAAAGAAATTTTTTACTTTTGGAATTAAGGTATGCGCTTTTATTTGATACATTGTGGTTAGTAACATTGGTAAATTACTTCAAGGCATATAAAGAGAGGGATTTGAACCCTCAATAAACATAAGCTTACATGGCAGTACCAATGTCATGGCTTGAACCAATCAGCCATCTCTCATACATGATGATATGTCCCAACAACTGAAGGAATACTTAACCATTCAATTAATACTTTTATTAGAATCAGAAACACATCACATCACGGCAAAGTAAGGTTTCACAGTTTAATGAATCTTCAACTTATTTAATGGGATGGTTAGAAGATTGGTAAAGTATCGAAGTAGTGGAATGTGAAACCTTCCTGTTCCCTGACCTCTTCCTCATTTGGTTAATTACCTGAATAACATGATTCCAAAAGAAATTATCTGGAAGATATAGTAATTAACTGCTGATCAAATGGCTTAACCAAAAAAAAAAAAAAAAACTGCTGATCAAATGGGCTTCACGGATGAATTCATCAAAATCTTTACCATTAAAAAAGATCACCCAACCTCAAGTTTTTAAACATAGGTCAGCTTCACAAGAAGACTAGACAGGAGGTTTTCCGCAACTGCATCTCATGTGGATTCAAGATTTGATGTAAGGTTATTAGGTTCAGATTTGTCGTCGTAACAATTTGATTTTGATGCAGTTTTGTATGCTGATTCAACCATCAATTGTACTTCTCTTTCACTGGTTCAACGTTAAACGCGCACAGTGCACTGAATTTATTTGCCACCAATTTTGGAATTACCACCCCTAAGTGAAAATATATAGAAGTTGTCTCGATTCCCCCGATGTTTTGTCCCTAGTTACTTCAAGAAAGACTAGACCCGAAAAAGCAACGAAAGAGCGCGACAACATCAGGCTTTCACGAAGAGACCTACCTCCTTGAGCCTCCAGGCTAGTGAAGGAAAATACAGAACCCTCGATTGACTAACTAGGATTCACCTTTCTTTCTCTTCCTACCTTACTCCCACCCCCTCTCTCCCTCCTCGCAACTCTTCCGATTCTTCCCAATCTCTCTTTCTTCGTCTTTGTATTGAGATTGATTGTTTCTTACTGCGAATCTTTTTTTTTTTGGGTTTCATACCCCGAAAGAGCAAGCACAACCCGAGATCGAGACGTCGCTGATAGTCATTTTTTTTCCTAACTTTTATAGCAAGTGTTATACCACGTTGGCAGATTAAACAGTCGATTTCTTTGCGTGCAAAATTTCTGGAAATTGATTTTACGAAAATTCCATCCGGTGTTCCCAAATGACTGACCACTTAGGGACTTTACTTATATCTGGCAGATTGCTCATAAGTTTTTTTATTTTATTTTATTTTTTTATTATTTTTTTTTTTTTTACAAAAGGCCCACTCCTTGCGAAAATTAAGAAAGGAAGAACCTTACATATGCAATTTCGAAATCACAAATCAACATGGGAAGAGTTATTTGGTAGAACATATCCCAAATTACTAGAGATGTTCCAAGGCTGCTAACTAATTTTGCATAGATTTTAAATTCTTTTTAAGTCATGAAATTACTAATCTTTTATACAGGAAAACTTACTTCCTTAATCCAGAAAGTTACTAACAATTATTGCAAGCATACTTCTTAGTCTATATGGAAACCTAATTTTCTATATGAAAAATTACTAAAGATGTATTGAAAAAACTAATTATTTTATGATTGCTCAATTTGAATATTGGAGTTTCGATATTTATTATAGGGAAGTACAATTATCACGACCCTCACGATGGTAAAATGCTAAATGTTCCCGTAAGCCGAGTTAACAGATTGTCAAGCGAACGCAGATGATTTCAAGATGACACCTATGCAATATGTAGACAACAGTTTCCATTCGTCCAAAAATTGAGAATGTAAACAATTTTCTTTTCTACTTTTCTGCTTATCCAACACATTTGATATATTTAAAAAGGTTTATCTTATAAATGACTATATACAGACTTTGAGTACCCTTGCAATGACAGGTGGAGCCCCAGCCAAGGCAAAGTTGCACACTTTGCTAAGTGAAGCTAATATATGAAATTATGAATGTAGAAAGGGGGGAAAGAGGCTAAGGCCATGATGCTAAAACTTTACTTTCTTGGAGGTGACGAAGTCAACGACCTTGTCCTTGCCATTGAGGGAGGAGGTTGAGGAGGAGTTGGGGTGCCTCTGGAGGATGTGCTCTTGCATATGTCTCGTATAGAAAAGCCGTGCCATTGAACTGATGGCGGACGAGCCACGCAACGAAGATAAGCTTCACATCATATTGGCCCCGTTTGGTTCGGCTTTTCAAATGGGCTTTCGAACTCGAAAGCCCCTTGGCCAAATGCAAACGTGGTTGGTTCGGTTTTTTGGGTGACTTTGGCATGATGTAATTGCATTTCCAAGTGGCTCTAAGGGCCCTTAGCCGAAAGTAGGTCTGGAGCTACTTTGGCAAGTTGCATTTTGGGAATGCAAGTTTAGGGTTACTGTTCATCTTCTCCGGAGAGGCCGATTGGAGGTCGACGACCGCCGACCAAGGGTCGCGCGTGTCGGCGACCGCTGCCTGAGGGTCGCTTGAGTTCGGCGACCGTCGCCGGACCTTAGGCGATGCAGGTCGCGTGATTCAAGCCATCGGTGGCCTGAATCGTGCGACCCCGCCTGAGGTCGCGCAACCTCGAGCGACGGTCACGGGTCGGGCGACCCTAGGTGATGGTCGCCCGGGTCGCGTAACCTCAGATGACCAGGTGACGGCTGCCTGAGGTCGCATGACTCCTGGCGACAGCCGTTTGGGTCGCTTTTGAGTTAAACCTTTAAAATTCTATCAAAGTAATAAGTAGCTCGGCTTTAAACTTGTACTTCAAATAATAAATTGGACATACCACATATATGCTAACTTATTGTTTTAGCGAGAAGTTTTATTTTACTTAGCATTATTATGGCTTTGTACTTGAACTTATTTCATGAGCTCTCTAAAAAACAATTTTAACTTTTGTAAGAAGTGGCACCACTTCTAAGCTCATATAGGTGAAGTATTTACCTTGTGTTTCTATTACTAATAACACATTACTTATTTGTATCATTAAGAATTCAATTTAGCTTACAAAATGTAACAGACAATATTAACTTCTTATATCAATGCTAATGTTATTATCAAACAATCACTTTCAGGAACTTATTTTTACCCATTAAAACTTGTAACTAGTAATATTCTAGAAAAAAGGTCGGGTTACAATTGCTAATGATTTTAATTAGAGGCTTTTAACCCCATTTCTTGTGAGGTCATATTTACTATTATCTCTTGATAAAAACCTCTCACATAGACAATTATTATGGTACAATGTTTAATTAATTATTTAACGTACTCATGTCTTAAATTAATATATCTAGACTTACCATAATAAGTGCTATTATAAGCTCTTACCAAAATAGTTTGACTATCACAATAGATAGAAATAAGAGGCATAAGACTAGACCATAATTTGATATTCAACAACAAATTTCTAATCTACTCAACCTCTTTCCCAGTTGCTGCTAAACAACAAATTCATATTCCATTGTTGAGTAAGTTATGCATGTCCGTGTCATATTCACCCATGATATAGCACCTCCACCTAGTATGAAAATCCATCCAAAAGCGAAATGTTTATCACCTACGCTTGTAATCCAATTAGCATTGGTGTATTCTTCTAATATAACTGAATAATTATCATTGAACAATTCTAAATTTCTAGTTCTCTTAAGATAACAAAAAATTATGGTAATAACTTTCCAGTGTTTTATACTTGGATTACTAGTATATCTACTCAACTTGCAATAGAATAAATATCAAGTCTGATACAATGCATCACATACATTAAAGACCCTAAAGTATTCGCATATTCAGGTTGTGCTACTGCTCTACTAGTATTATAATTTAATTTGATACTTGAATCAAATGGAATATTTATTTCCTTGAAACCAAGATGTTGAAATTTATTTAACATTTTTTCAACATAATCATATTGACTCAAAGAATAACCCCCACTCCACTATGTTTTTTTTTTAACTTTATTATCCAAGACAGTATCTACTTCAACCAAATCTTTTATTTAAAAATGAAAGTTAGATACTTCTTAGTCTCAATAATTTCAGTCATATTGGTTCCAATAAATTCTAGTAAAGTATATGTTAACAATCAAGAATCCAACAAAGGTTGATCAAATTATGAGCCTCTTCCAAATGACCCACACAGCCAGGGAGAGCCACCATGCAACCATAATCAACAACGGGATTCCCAAAACCCAATGGTCTGTTGAGAGACACTGACATGAACAAAATCGATCACTTCCCAAAGAAGAATCACTCTTTCTAGCGGTGGTATGCAAGCATGGTATTTCCAATAGTACTTACATGCCACGCCTCCAACACATTCAATGAGGGTGACTCATTGCATGAGACTCCCCTTATGCAACAACCAAGGGACGATTCTATCACATGCAACCTTTCCCTTGCATTACTGCAAGAATGTTTCCACAATTCAATTCCATGACATTCTCGGTCACAAGTGGTAACATTTTTGTCTATAAAACCAACTCTTGCTCAGATGACTCTAGAGATTAACCCAGAGAAACGCATTTCAATTGGCATGAGTAGCCTCCCGGTCACTTGAGGGTCATCTGAAAAAGTCAATCTAACGAAGGCTAATCCAATAGTTCTGACTTCATTGCGATACCTTATGAACATACAAAAATTGTGGCAATCCCCGAGTGGTTAATCTGAAGGGGCAGTGACCAGGGCTAGGACATCCACACTTTTCCAGGTGGTAGATATCATTCATATCTGGTTTCAAGTTCGACCCCAATTCCAAACCTACTAAGACCATGTCCAATGGGTAATCAAAGCTTTGTCATGAATAGGTACTATCAGAATTTGAGATGATAAACTAGATTCGTTAGAAACCTGGATCAAATTGAAGACCCAATGACATCATTTGATTAGTTGAGAAGAGGAATAAGGTAACCACGAGTGTCATAACTTATTTAAGTGCCATAACTTTTAAACATGTTAACCCAAGTGTCACAAATTTGACATGGAATTGCACTTATGGTGAACGTTTTTAAAAAGTTATGAAGTGATCGATTGAAAAATTATATGGCACTCAATTGATCGGAAAAAAAAAGTTATGGCACTTAAGTAAACGTCATATGAAAGTTATGGCATCAAAGTGATCGCAATATATATATGGCTTTCATGTGAGTGCCGCGTGTAAGTAATGACACTTGTAGTGACATTTTTCAGTGAAGAACTAGATTTCCTCTATGGCTGAATGTTAGAACAACATTTGAATCAGTTGGTTGTCTCTATTAGCAATCCAAGCAACTGTCCGAGGAGTGATCTTGTTTTAATGCCCAAGTACCTGTTCTTGGAGCTTCCAGGAGAGAAGAAGCCAAGCTCAAATCTTTGGCCTGAAGAGATCAATGTCTCTCCATCTTTTATAGACTGCTATGAACTCAAAGTATTAGCTCCAAATGACAACCCAATAATGACACAAAGATGATAAAACAATAGATGCAGTGGCAAAAGGAGTTTTTTACATGTGATTGTTTTGTGCTCCTCATAATTAAATCCATTTTTGTTTCAGGTCAGGGAAGGCAGAAGTGTCAGATGAAGTCCAGATTGCAGGTTGCCGCAAGATCAAGAAGATTGCCATTAACAACAGTGGCGTGTACATCAAAATGAGTTATGTGCCAACTAATTTAAAATTTCTCCTGGTCTAGACGAAACAAAAGTCAGAGCAAGAATCTCTGCGTAATTTTTTTCTACGACTAACATCCACCTTCTTGTGATGTAGCAATCAAAGTAATACAATTTCAGTTTGACCTGGATGGTTCCAAGGTTGTTGAACATGTCCTAATATCACTCCAGTCTATATTTTCTCTGGAATCCAATGCGTGATGTGCTTTCATACAATTGGATTTGTTGCAAGCGATATCGAATGCTACGCATATACTGACGTCTTGCTCATTTGTCTGACTTCAATTGGAGTTTTGTTCCTCGACTCAATACACAAAAGACGCTGGAGTTGTCTTCAGGGCGTCGATGTGAAATTGATTTAGGGCGCGCATGACAAAATTTCTATTCCAGAAATTGATTTCTGGCCAGAAATTGATTTCTCAATTTCTATTCCCCGGACAAGTTTCTGAGCAAAGAAACCCGTTTGATAACAACTCAAAATTTCTATTTCTGGAACAGAAATCCGTTTGATAACAGAATAAAATTTCTATTTCTAGGAATAGAAATTAATTAGATAACAACATAGGAAATTCTCAAATATAAAATAATAGCCGAAATAATACTAAAACAATATAGAAAATCCTCAAATACAAAAAAATAGTCGAAATAATACTAATACATTAGAAAAGTTGAAAATACAATTTCATGGAATTTATATTACATGTGCTTACGTTTCCTATTACGTAATATTTTCTTTCGAAAAATAAACAACGTGGCAAAAAAAAATTGAAATTCAATTGTAGTGAATATGTCATTATGTTTTTGCCGAAATTGATTTCACATTAATCAAATAAGTCTAATGATAGCCATGATTATAATAGTCTAATCTCCTAAAAAAAATCCTAACTTCAAGTCTAATTCCAATTTCTTTCCAAATTTTGTTAAAAATCTCCTCACCGTGTTCAAAAATCGTCACCAATTTTTTTCAAAATTATCAACACTAGGATTATTTAAAAATTTATTATCAAAATCTATATTTTCATCAACACTCTTACAAGAACAACATATTTCTTATTAGATCTCTTTTCCTTATAAAAGAAAAATCGGATGAAACCCTAATGATTTGACCCCTTTTTACCGCCTTAATATGAAATTTATGATTAAAAAAATAGTTAGCCAAATAGAGTCGTTGGCTGGCATACACGGAAGAGTAGGTGAAGAAAGACTCGTTAGATATGAATATGACCAATTGACTATTACCATGCATAAAATCTCTTACGTGCAACAAATGAAGTCTTGTTCATTCAATTCTCATCATCTAGCCCAATGGTTAAGATTTTCAATCAATATTGATTAGAATGATTATATTAAAAAATCATTAAAATATTTTGGACTAAATTAACTATTTCTATTTCTATTTCAATATTAGTGATCTAAAATATTTTGGACTAAATTGAAAAGTTGAGAAATTTTTTTCTATTTCTATTTCTATTTCAAACGAAAGTTAAAAATTTCAGCTTCGATTTCTTCGATTTCTCTATTTCTGGAATAGAAATCTGTTTCAAAATAGAGAAATCAAATTACGTTACCAAACGGATTTCTTCCAAACCTGTTCCGGGAACAAAGAAACAGAGAAATTGAGAAACAGAAATTTTATCATGCGCGCCCTTAATGACTTGGATTTTACTGGTGAATTTCTTCCACTATCATTCAACCTTGCCACATAAACATAATACACAGACAATGAGTGTTTGTTCACTGTTCTTGAAGGCATATTAATCAAGTTTATATGAGCATCTTTAGTCTACTAGACAATTTATGGTCATTGTTGACACCTAAATTTTGGCAACCTAGGCATTTGTTCAATGCATAGAAAATTAGGGATTAATTTTTTAAGCCCTAAAAAAAATGTATAATAATTAATTGCATAGCATATAATTTTAGATGTATATATTTATTATTGCATTTGCATTGGACTGGTGACGGATGTGTTTGATTTGATGGTTTTGAGCTTCAAATTGACAAATTGGACCAAGCCCAAATTGGCCCAAACCCGTATCCTCGAGGAGATGTTACGAATTTATCTATTTTAAATTTGAGAAAAATCCTATTGCAATTTTGAAAATCGGTGGAGAATATTCATTTTTGCAAAGGGAATCTAGAAGAGATGTGGAAAATAAAAAGGGAATATTGCGTTAGGAAAAAATCTTTGTAGATGTTGGTTTGAAGAAGAAAATAAAACCTAATCTTTGGCCTATAAAATGGTTGTTTGCGTAGGGTTTTGGGAGGCCACACATTGAATACACGGCTGCACAAGAGGGGTTTCTTTTTTCTTTTTTTTTTACTTCGTAGGGGGAAGAATTTCTTTTGGGGTTTTTCTAGGTTTTTTTTTCTTGGTTTATTTTGGGGGCTTTTCTTTGGCTTTGAGGTCAAAGTCCAACATAGAAGAGGGCATTCTATTTCGTTTTTTTTTTTATTGGGGGGAAAACGATTCGTAAAAGAGAGCAGGGAGAGTTCTTTTATTTTTGGGGTCAAAGTCAACAAGGAGGGGAGGTTTGCTTTTCTGAAGAGGTGCAGAGAGGGGCTGCAGAGAGAGAGAGCACATTGAGCAAAACACGTGAGAGAGAGAAGAGGGGTGCTTCGGCCAAGCCTTGGTCGAAACACCGCTCGTGCTATCCCTCCGTCACAGAGCCGAGCAACATTGAGCACCTGCCGCCGCGAACTCCAACTTCATCGACGAAGCTGCTGTCCGGACATGCCACCAACACTGACACCCAACCAGAGAGCATCTCTGAAATTTCCGTCCAAAACTAGCGGTGATCCAAGCTTGCTTGGAGACTGCACCACGACGTTTTAAGCAGTCCCGACAACTTCCAGCAAGTATTTGAGCCGCGCTTCACTTTTGCCGCCAGGAGAAATTTGCTCTCGATCAACCTTGAAAGAAAGTCCACTCGGTGGAGAGTCTGCGACGGTAAAAAGGAAAATAAAAAATAAAAATTGTGAAAGTGGTGGGAGTCAGGACGAAGAAAGTGTGATCTGGATCCAAGAAAAAGAAAGTCAAGTGGAGATCTTGAAGGAGATGGAAAGCATCGCAAGAGGGATAGTCCACACATTCATTGCGGTCCTTTTCTCTTTTTGCTCCAGCCAAGTTGAGGCGTCCATCGAGCCTACTCTTCCACTCGGTCAAGAACCACCATCGAAGTTTGTGTTTTGCAAGTCCATCGGTCATCGTTGATGTGGTTGCTGTTTGCTATCGTTGACATTGCCATGTGAGCGCCACCACACACCGGTCACCCATTGAGCGGATTCAAATTTGATTTTGATATTTTATTGCCTAATACATGCTTTTCAATATCTTACGTGCATATTTGAATGATATTTGAATGATAGGCGTATTCCCAATTAAGATTTATTGCCTAATCCACAACCGCATGTTGATTCTTTTTATTCCATCTATAAGCCTTTAGATGGAATAATTAATCATGTGGGAATAAAATTGATATTTTGATCTTTAAGGCTTAAGATCAATTTATCGATTTTATTAGCAAAATAATCAAGTTCAATTAAATATCGTTTCCAAATTCGATCGATGGATGACATCTTTGATGACCGTGAATGATTTGGTGCTTATCTTTTAATTACTTTATTTATCTTAAAAATCTAAAAAATTTGATTTGCATATCATATCATGTAGATTAGAATTGGTTTTCCTAGATAAAATTGCATGATAGAATAGTTAGATTTTTTTTTATTTATAAAAATGCATGTTTAGATGGTATCTAGGTTAGATAATATTTTTGAATTAAATTGCATGTTGAGATAAATTTCTAAGTTAATATAGGATTCGGATTAGTCTATTTCCTAACTTAAAATAGATAATATCTCACTTTAGTTAGATTTTTATTTTTAGCAATTTTAATTACGAATTTTTATAAAAATACAAACATATCATGCGCATGTCATATAAAACTAGGTTCATGAAATACATGTCATTTAGTGATTGTTGCTAGGTCCATTTAATTAGAAATTGCCCATAATCAGAATTAGGTCATTTGGTTAAATTGCATTGCACATAGATTAGATTTTGTTAAACAAGAGAAAATCATAAAAAATATTGAGTGATTGCGTGTTAATTAGGAATTACATTTAGGGCTTTTGATGTGAATTTTGAGCTAATATTGCAGACGCTTTCTATGACATCCTGAATTTTTCACTTCTACTTTCAATTAAATTAATTGGACATTTTATTGACGCGCCTATAAGGCTATTCTCAGATCTGATTACTCTCAAGATAACTAGACTATCTAGGAAAGCCATTAAGGAATTTTAATATAATAGACTTGAGAATTCGACCAGGAATCGGCTAATCGACCGTGCTTATCTTTAGATGTCATTATGGCACAGTTAAAAATCGATTAGGGATCAGAGATATGTTAGTTCGACTGAGATGTGTGGCTAAATGTGGGTGACTCTACTAAATTGGAAAATTCTCCTTGATCGGCGTTAGACTGATTTTTCTGTCGTTTTAGTACCCTGTATCTGTATTTGAATTCTCGAGATTTTCATGACAATCGAGAGTCTCCAATGTGTCGAGTGGGTTCATTGTGCCTCGAAGAAAATCGACCATGAGTCATTTGCACTAAAAATTTCTAAAAGCTATCCGGTAACTTAGGTCACGCTAAAATTGTGTTGAATTGAAATTAACCGGGAATTTGAATCTGATAAGTTCTGTTATGTCACGAGTCATTTTAGGAACATCGACTCAGTCTCCAAAGATTTTTCTACAAATTGAGACTTTTTGGGAAAAAATCGAGATAGGGTCGTTTTTGTCCATAAAATGTTGGGGACTGTTTTTGATTGTGAAATTAGGATGCATGTAGGATCAATTGGTGAGGACAAATACCAATTGGATCGATGAGGTGTCGGTTGAATTTTTAGAGGCCAAATTGAATTGAATTGAATTGAGAAGCGTTAGGTGTCCAATTGGAGGAAAACCTATGCAAATTCGTGTGCCCGTTTTCCCTACAACAATTGGACCACTTCAATAGCTTCTTGAGGAAGCCAAGGCTGCTGGAATTGCTGGTGGAGGACAGTTGCAAGTTGGACTAGTCTTGGGGGACAAAGAGATGAGATAGAAGCCAAGGTAGGTCCCTTGCCCCCTCTCTCTTTCCTCTCCCCTCCTTAGCCGGTCGACCAGCCCTCTTTCCCCTCAATTTGTGCCATTTTCAGCTCCAGTAGCCGAACTAAAAGCCTCTCACCGTCGCACGCCACCGTCGGATCACCGTGATGCCGTCCCCGCGCCCATCGCGCCTCCTACTCGCTTGCGTGCCCCCGGTCGTCGTCCTCTCTTGTTCCCGTGTCCAGTCGGTCCCTCAAGCCGTCCCCTCCACCATCGCAAGTAGCTCTCGTCGTCTAAGCCGTTGCTAGCTATTGGAATCGCCCGCTTGAGCTCCTGCAGCCCCACTGCTCGCCGTTATTGGTTTCCAACCCAAGCCAGCCACCGAAGCCGCCTTAACCAGCCCCAAATAGAGAGCAAACCATGAGGTTTCCAGCACTGTTTAGGCTCGCTTTGGCCCATTTCCAGACCTCGATTGCCAAGCCCGCTTTGGAGAAGATCGAGCCCCGTTGTGTCCCCGTCGATTTGAATCGAGCGGTTTACAAAACAAGTGAGTTTAACTCACTAATCCTTGCTTAGTAAGTTAATGACGCTTAAGGGTTGATTAGTTTAGACTAAGCATGGATTAGGTGGTTAGTTAGACTTGATTAGTGAATTTAATTAATTATCGAGGTGTGTTAGGTGGATAGTTAGTGCAATTAGAGCCTAGACAAGCTCTAGTATTTATCTAGAGTAATTCAGAAATTTTCCGGGTTCGTCTCGGCTTCTAATTAGGCATTACGGGCCTAAGTTTTAATTTTTGGCATTTAATAATTAAGTTCTGTAGTTATTTAATTAATTAATTAATTAATTTCCAGAATTTAGACCGGGATAACCGGTAGCTGGAATTTTATGCTGATTACTGTGGTGTGATCCGTTTATTTAATTGAGCTCTAATTTGTGCTGATTGTGCATAAATTGTATTTTTAAAATTTACACTTAAATTCGTTTAATTGCAGTAATTGATTGGAAAATAACTGAGCGTCGGTTTATAACGCCAAAAATATTTTGGTGGACTATATAAATTGGTGGGATTTATGGAAAGGAAATTATTATATTTTAGCTAAGGCTGATCGTGTACCCACACACGATATTTTATTGGGTATGATAAAAATGGTAGAAATGTTGGATGGTCAGGATGATATACTATATCAACCTACGGCCTCTGATATGTTAGCTTAGGGTGAGCAGTATACTGATATACAATATCAACCTACGGGCCTTGATATGTCAGCTTAGGGCGAACAGTATACCTAGCAGCTTTTGGTGAGCATTATTAGTATACTATATGAGCCTATGGGCGATATGTCAACTTTGGGTGAGCAATATACTATATTATCAGTTTTGGGTGAGCTATACTATCTATCTTCAGCTTAGGGTAAGTAGTCCTAAACTATGGTTGGACTTTATAGATAATATTGATCGAGATGATCGGGGAATGGTTTTGTTGACATGGAATCGACTAAGTTGATTGATCAATGATTCGATTTGATTGGTTGAAATGATTGATTAATTATTTAAATTATACTGACTGATAGGAAGGAATTGAAGCCAAGGTAAGTTCTCTGACTTGTGTTTGTGCCTAGGCAGCTCTCAAGGCGTATTTGCTTCCTAGTCGGGTCTTTGGGGGTTGAACTTGTTGAGATGTCGTCTCACCCCATTATGAGATAACATTTTAGGCCCATAAATGGCAGCCCTTCCAGCTCCTCTTGAGCATTTTGGTGAATCGAAGAAGTTCACAGAACAAACGTACCGCATTCCAACACATGGGCACCCCGAAGGATTGTAATATGTATTGGTGAAATCCATAGTCTGGGTTGATGTGGGATTGCCTAAAAAGGTGCCTCATCAATACAGGGCATGGTATCGCCATTACAGTAATGAACGAAGGGAGGGCCCCGTACCAGAATCTGTGATACCTCTGTATGTGATGGAGGTTACTTTTGGAAAGGGTACAACAGACCCTAAGGGTGGATTGGTGGTGGACGCAAAGGATCCCAAGCTTGATGATCCTGATTCTCTGGTGTACTCAGTAGTGGGCTCCAGCTAGAGCGTGGAAGAAGGAGATATCGAAGATGATGATGACCCGGAGTAGATTGAAAACCCCCACCCCTGCTTGCCGACTTTGTTTTCGAATTTTTTTTTTTTTTTTTTTGGTAGGACCTGACTCTTGTTGTTTGTATTGTGATATATACAACTTGGGTTGCTTGTATATAAGTGTGGTTGGTTTTCAGGTTCGAAGATTGTGGCCCTATTTTCATATCCCATTATTTTATTGTCTGGGGATTTTATATCTGCTTCCGCATGCGTATTAAAATGAATGGGTTGGCGATGCATTCTGGGACGTCGCTATTTAATCGACCAGTGAGGGATGGACGCGCACTTGAGGATTGGGGCGTGACACTTTCGTTGCTATAAGGTAAGTGCTGCAATTTATTCATTGCTTTATTTGGGTGTTAAATTTGTGGTTTGCACACCTGTATGATCACCTCACATGTTAGGGAAGTTGATCAAAATTAATTCAAGTTGCTTGCAAAACATTTTTTTGAAATAAAAAGAGAAAGGTACTGAAAGGGCATTAGAAAAGTGTAGTGTAATCAAATCCTCGTACTCAAAGTCTCTGGTTTGAAGGAGTAAAATAATTCTCCCATTATTTTGCTTAGGTGTTTAATCGATCTACCGTAAACTGATTAATGACGACTCTTAGCTAATAATCTTTTACGTGCTAAATATTTGAACCTAAGTCGCGAATTGATATGGGCTTCAGAGAGCCCGAGCTAAGTTTAGACTTAGTAGTCCATTAGCCTAATCCTAGGTGGTGCACTCGAAATTTAGGTCGCGACAGGCATAATGCGACAATCAATTAAGACATGAATGGCTATGGCCATCGCCATTTGGTAGTCAGATTACTTTAAATGTGGACAGTTATTTATGGGGGAAGCACTCGCTCTTATTATTCTTATGTAGAATTATTTGGAATTTGAAGAAACTTTGAGTATTGTCTTTCAATTCCACTTTCACAAACGTTCTCTATCAAAGACAATGTGAAACGCCCATTGAAGATCCCACACAAGGTACAATAGCATCTCACACATTTCCACTCGTGAAAGCAACGCATGTGACGGTCACATTGATTATGCACGACTTGGCGCACCTAAACCAGTGATTACGCACGAGCACAACACTCACGATTCTCATTTTTTGCAGCGCACAGGCACAAACAAGCAAAATTGCGCAGTAAATGTTCGTGTATAATGTACACTCAGTCCACCTACAAGGTCGGTTCATGTCCATAATAGCTGTCGTAGATCTTATTACTCATGATTCACACACGCAGTTCCCTCAACCAGAAGCTTGCAGTAGCTTGGATGCGCACACACTCACAGTTCCCATTCGAGGCTTATGTATGATGATAGCAGCTCAGACTGGGCTTTTCTACACATGATAAACATCCCGAGTTCGTCTACTGGGCCCTCGTGAACATAAGAAAAGCAACAAAATCCACTCGAAGTCACAAGCTCTCCCATTAGTTCATTCACAATCCATGCCATATAGGATGGCAATGGAAATCGCATTAGCAATTTTCAATCATAATTGGCCAAATGAAGTAAATTGAGAAATCATGAAAAGATTTATCACTAAATTCGTCAAATTGAAATGTTTAAAATTGAATCGGGACAATTACAATAAATTGAAGACTTTTTGGGTAATTTCTCAGTTTAGTACAAGTTCTGCTATTGGCATAGAAGGCATTATTCGCTTGAGCTGACCTAGGATGAGTTCATTATCAAATATAACCGTCTTAATATGTCTTTGTCTCACATGCGGATCAATGGGTGAAGGTTGATGTTCCTTTGGATATGATGGGGTCATTCATGTACATGTCTGGTCAGATGTTTAATGAGACACGAACTCCTAGAGTGTCAAAACTTGACACAGGAGGACATTTAAGTGCTAAACATCAGGAAAGTGATACTTAAATGTCAAGATCGGAGCAAAATTTAAGTGCTAACGATGAGAAAATCAGGTTAAAATGCTAACATAGTAATTTTCCGACGAGGTAAGTGCAAAACGATATCGTTTTGCATACTGATGTGTCTAGACAAGTACAAAAATGACATCGTTTGGCTGATATGAATAATAATTAATATATATTAATTAAATTAAATTTAAAACTATATTTTTTTAAAGATGGAGATTGCAAGCGGCGAGGGCTCGGCCCTCTCTGCCGCCTCCCCACCATCGTTGGTAAGGGCTAGTGATGGTGGGAGAAGGGTCGGCTGGGGTTGTTGTGTCACGTCGCGATCCTCGAGCGCGTGCCCATCCATGGTCGATAAAAATACGGCGTCCCGGGACGTGTCTCCAATCCATTCATTTTATTACGCATGCAGAAGCGAAATAAATCCCCTGACAACACAAGCTTGGGATAAAAAAGCAGGCAACAATTCACAACCAAAACAAGCTTTTTATAAACACACAAGGTTTATATATAATATTAGGCTATCTACAAAAGATTGGCTCAATAAAAAGGGAACTGTCCTAAGACCAGCTAGTCAGACACTTTCGCCGATCCTTCGGTCTCCACCTCCCCAAATTCCGGGGCTTTGGGTCCTCCACAACCTCTATCTAAGGACCTGAAAAATGTTGAGCCCACGACGGAGTGAGACAATGTCTCAGCAAGTTTACCTCCTAAACTCTGACTAGGAAGGAAATATACTCAAGGGTGGCCTAGCCACACAATACAGAGAACTTACCTCGCCTCAATTCATTCCTGCACGTCAGTACAGTTCATATTCAATCATTCAATTCAATTCAAGCCATCAATCAATTGAATCACTCAATTCGATACATTCAATGCCATCTATAAGCTCAATTGATTCGAACACTGCTCACCTAAGCTGAAATAGATGGTCTAGCTCACTGAAGCTGATAGATATATCTATATATCATTGCTCACCAAAGCTGATGTCTATATTGCTCACCGAAGCTACTATATTAACAATATTGCTCACCGAAGCTGCTAGAGTATTATTGCTCATCGAAGTTGCTATAGATCAATATTAGTGTTTTTGCTCACAGAAGCTGTTATAGATCTATATTGCTCACCTAAGCTGATTAATGCTCACCTAAGCTGAAATGGTACTTAAAAACCACTTTTGGTGTCAACACCCGACATTCGATATTTTCCAATTAAAATACCTATATAACACAATCATCACTCAATTTCACAATACAACATTCAATTACGAAACTAAACAGACCCCTGCGTTCAGCTCAAAATTCTATCGAGCGACTCTCCCAATATAATTCCTAGAAAATATTAATTAATTAATCATTAAATAAATTCCGAAAAATAATTTAATTTAAATATAAAATAATATAATTAAAATATTTAATTTAAATAAATAAATAAATAAATGAAATAAATAATTAAAAGTCTAATCATGCTTACATTAATCTAATTGCATAATTAGACTAATTAATCCATCAACTAATCTAATCATTCATGTAATCTAATTTACATTTAAATAAATTAATCTAACCAAATAACATGCTTAGCCTAATCTAAACACCCTTTAAGCATAATTAACTTCCTAAGCAGAGTTTAGTAAGTAAACTCATCGGTTTAGCGTTTCGGTGAGTCCACGGCGACGGCAATGCCAAGGCGGGCGACAAACCTCCTAGCGACAACACCAAGCGAGGTCAGGAAGTGATCTAAAATGGGCCTTGAAGTCTCCAAGCCTTGCTGGCTTTCTACTTTTGTTCTTGGCTGAACCGAAGGGCTGATTCGGTGGCTGGTTGGGGGTCGAAATAGCGAGGAACGGGCTGATCGGAGCTCCGGTGAGCGGGTGGCCGACAATCGGCGGTACCTAGGGGTCAAGGGGGACTTGCTGGTGGTTGGAATGGGTGGAGGAAGGGTCGAAATGGAAGGAAAAACGAAGAAAACGCGAAATAGTGTAAGCGGGCAGGGGACTGACGGACTGGCGGACGGCGGCTTCCGGCTAGTGGACGGGATAGCCGACGGCTCTGTTCGGTGAACGGCAAGGTGCTCCCATATGATTTGGATGTGCTAAAGACGATGGTGGGTGGCACGCAACTAATTCTCACGGGAAGACAATTTTTAACTCGGGTTTTGGAGAAAGGTCAGTGAAGCGTAAACTGGAAGAAGGAGAAACGGGGGGTAAATGGGGTCCAGTGGGCATGCGACGGTGGAGGGAAGTTGCTGCTTGGTTTTGCTGGTTTTCCAAGCTTCCAAGGCACACCAACAATGGGGAAAGCAGCTAAGGGAAGGAGAGAGAAGCTACTGAAGAGAGAGGGGTCCCCTTTGGCCTCCTAAGCCTCCAACACCTGGCCTTCTACTCAAGTGCTTGCCGCCACCACTCCTTAGCCATCCACAACAGCCTTATCCACTTCAAAGCTTCCTCAACAAGCTTGCCAAAGGGTCCAAAATGTTGTCTCCCCCATGGCTTACGAATTTTGGACATTTGCTCATCAAATTCATTCAATTCCCCTTCAATCCTCCCTCAATTGGATATAATTTGATGTCCATAAATCCAACCAAGGTGCCATTATCCCAATCAACCTTTTTCCTCATCAATTAGTCCAACTTGAATCCCAAAAGCGGGACTGAAAATGGGCCTATGAATTTCCTGATCCAAAATACCCTTTGGATTTTTCGCCGAAAATCTTGGTTTGTAGAAAAATTTTCGGAGGATGAGTCGACGTTTTTAAAATGATTTGTGACATAACAGAGCTTTCAATTTTTGAAATTGGGTTCAATTTCTCGGTTAATTTTAATCTGGCGTGATTTTAGCGCGTCCTAACCTACCAAGTAGTTTTTAGGAATTTTTCATGCAATTAACCCGTGGTTGATTATTTTCAAGCCATAATGTGCATTTTCAACTCATTGGTGACTCTCGGTTGTTGTGAAAATTTCGAGGTTTCAAATACAGATATAGTGTACCAAAATGACAGAGAAATCGGTCTAGTGCCGATCGACAAGAATTGTGCAATTAGATGAAATCACCCACACTTAATCATATGGCTCTATTGAATCGACCTATCTCCGGTCTCTAATTGATTTGTGCCGTAATGACTCTTGCAAATTAGCATGATCGAGCAGTCGATTCTTAGTCGAATTCTCAAGTTTATTGCGTTTAGATTCCTTAATGGCTTCACTTAATAGGCTAGTTATCTCGTGAGTGGCCTACTCAGAGAAAAGAACTATAGGTGCGTCGATAAAAAGCCCGTCTTATTTAATTGAAAACAAAATTAGAAATTTGGGATGTCCCATATCGAGTCCTAAGGCTAGGGCTTGGTGACCGTTAGTAAGGGCCTCCGAGCCCTCACCCAAATTTAGGGCCAAGGTCGCAGCTCTCCCCCAAATCCTTGCCAACCCTCTTCGGGCCAAGGGCCATTGCCGGCTAGGGCAACCCTAGATTTAGGTGAAGGATCGCAGGCCCTTGTTGGTTGGCCAAGGCCTAGCAACCTCAACCGACCCTTCCCTCACCGTCGCTGACTCTTCTTGGCGACAATGGAGAGGGTCCTTGCCTTCTGCCTCATCTCCTTTTTTTTTTTTTTTTTTTAATATAAAATTTTAATTTAATTAATATTTATATTAATTTAAAAAAAAAAGACAAAAATGACATCGTTTTGGTTCTCCATTGTTGACTTAGTTATCTGGTGAGCCACGTAGGTGAGTAATATCAACAAAAAATTACCATGTAGGATTTCCGGTGGGGTTTGTCGGACTTAGCACTCATGTGTCTCATTTTTAAAAAAAAGTGGCATTTAAGTGTCACTTTCATAACTTTTGACATTTAAATGTCTCCTTATGCTATGTTTTGACACTTTAGATGTTCTTTTTCTGATGTTTAATGTTACCCGATCCATTTCTCATTTTTCTTGATTGTAGCCAGCGAATTCATGTGCATTGCCCTGAAAAGACACTGCCAGAGAAAATCAAGAGAATAAAATTAAGTTTTGTCAATCGAACAATCCTAGATGGGCATTGATTTAGCTGTTTAATATTCAAGAAAGAAAAATTCTGACATCTATAACGGAATTGGTTTAATCTGATCGTGTATCTTTATGTTAGCATCTTTTATTTTATTTTTTAATATAGAATGATGAAGAATGCATATGAGTGACCCCATATTAATGTCCTATTTAAAGTTTATAATGCATTATTTGGTCAACGGAAGTATATAAATCAGATAGGACGATCGACAGAAACAAGTAATGCGGGACAATTTCGGTCGATAATTGCTGTTTGGTCTCAATTGGTTTAAATCCAAAACTTGGGTTGCCATTGATCATAACTTCTCTTCTTTTGTAATTCCGTCCAAAACGAAGACAATATTCTCGAAATATTCAATTTAGAACTTTGAAGATTACTAGGCTTCTCTACCGCCAAAATTGTTATCACTACTTGTTCCAACATATCATACGATATATCAAAAACAATTCCAGTCACTAGTTTGTGGCCAGTTTTTCATTGAGGCACATATGGACGTTTTCCGCCAGTTGTGGGCCGTTTGGAATAATTGCAGGGCCAACCGGCTACTGGTCTAGTACTCTTTTACTTCCATATCAAAGTTCTGCAATAATTTTCCTTTTCATTTTCGGTTTCGAGGTAAATAAGTTCTGTAATGTATCATTTCCGTTCGCACAACAGTCGCCGTCAGTGATGCTTGAGAAATGTTGAAGTTCGATAATGAGAAGTCTATCAAATCAAAACTTTTCCGAATTATTATGTTTCTACTTCTTTTGGTGAGTCAGTTGAGGGAAGCCTTAAACTTGATAAGGCTATATTGTTGACTTGGGCTACATGCGGTTCGGGTCTTCGTTTGAGTTGGGTCAAGCACATTTCATTTTGGTTCTATTCGGCTTGGTTCAAGTATCATGAAAATCCGAACTGAACAAAATCGTTGACACCCCATTATCAATATCCCCATGCAGAACTAGGACTTCATCTCCAAAAATTAAGTTGTTGAACAGTGACCCAAGTCGGCCTAGAGAACTAGACATTTGTGCTAGTTTATTGATGTTATTCATTCAGTTTGAGTTCAAAGACCTAACTTGCTCCCAAATATATGTATATTCCCATGGTATTAGCACTGAATCTTACATGAAGGATCTGCGCCAGTTACTGTTGGAGTTCATGTATAATAGCTTACAGTCCACAATTTACTACTGACCTGTAACTTTAAAGATTTTAGTGTTTACTCCTAAGGACATTATTTCATTGGCAGATTAATTTATTAACAACTTTGGCTAAATGGGTTTATTCTTCACTTCTTATTCTTCATGGACATATAAAAGTTACGCAGATGGGAAGATGGAAAAGACATCTGGAAAGGTTAAAGAAACTTTCTATTTTTCTATTTTTTGCTTCATTTTTTTAAAAAGTTGTCTGTTTAACATATCCCGGTATTAATCTTCTCAATTAAACATAAATATTTGCACCAAAAAATGATAAAAGAAGGCATTAGAAGCAAGCCTCTATAAGGAAAATGACATTGCTAACTGCTCTTATGACATCTTTATATAGGTTATCTACGTTGTGCAATTTAAAGACACAACTTCTTCAACAATTTCATTGTCCATGAAATTCGATGGCCTTCCGCTTTAGCTTCTCTATCCACTCCACTGTGCTTCTCTCCAGCATTCTCACAACTCACAAGAGCCATTTGGGCCTTCCCGTTTTAAATACAATGTATGATATGGAAATCTCGATTACAATTCTGGATGCGTAACCTATCCATATTGCTTTAAACCAACCCTCATGCCCTTGGTGGTCGAAAGTTGACAAGGGCAATGGTTGAGGAGGTTGAGCATCGCCAGGGAATGCTTTTGGCAATGGAGTTCCACATAAGCCTGGATTCCCACCAAGCGAGTCACTTGAAAATGTACTCAATTGCTTGTCTTGAGGAATTTGACCAGTGAGTTGGTTCTTTGAGAGGTTTAAGCACCCAAGGAATGCCAAATCTCCCAATTTTCTAGGAATTCCTCCACTGAGCTTGTTTGAAGAAAGATCAAGCCATTCAAGATTAGTCAAGTTCCCTAGAGTAAGAGGGATGGAACCTGTAAGGTGATTATGAGAAAGGTTAAGCCCTATGAGAGAGTGAAGACGTCCAATGACTCCTGGGATATCCGATTGGAAAGAGTTGCATGACAAGTCAATGGTTGTGAAAACAGTTAAGATCTTCACTAGCTCAATCTCTCGCCTTTTCATGGTCATGGTAATGGAATTCTCATAAAACGACGAGTTCATATACAGTGATTTTTCTTGCCCATTTTCACTATCCATCATGGCTTGAAGGTTCACAATCAAGTTGGCTGGCAAGGGACTGCCAAAGTTGTTGTTGGAGAGGTCCAAAATGTGTAACTTGGGAAAGAGGCGAGTTCCCTTAGGAATATTCAAAAGATTCCTAAATCTGTTTGACCTCAAAACAAGAACTTTTAGTTCTTGGAGTGTTCCCAACCATGTCGGAAATGTATCCTCTATCCAATTATCACTGAGATCCAAAACTTCCATATCTATACATTTGACAAGGGATCGGGGCAATGCGCCTTCAAATCTATTTCGACTCAAGTCAAGAGTCGTCAACATATTTGGAAATAATTGAGGAATTGTGCCCTCAAGGTGATTCTTTTGCAGGTTCAAGATTGACAAAGGGGTGCTTAAATTTGTAAAGCACCAAGGCAAGCTACCTGTCAAGCCGTTATCGGACAAGATGATGATCTTGAGGACTGTGGCATTGCATAACAATGAAGGGATCATTCCCATTACATTATTACTTGCAATAGAATAATAATATGTGATAGGAGATGGAAGTGGAATTGAGCCTCCATAATTATTGTTGGACAAGTCAATAATGTGCAATGAGGTGTTTGAGAAATCCTCCACAGGCCACAAACTAGTAAAATGTTTGCTGGAAATAGATAAATGAACAAGACCAGGAAAGGAGAGTGAAAGGGTAGTGATGTTGATCCTACCATGAAATTTGTTGGATTGCAAATCAAAGCTCCACAAATTCGATACTTCCAGCCAATGTGGGAAGGTATCACTTGTCATGCCCCGAACCTCGAGCACGTGTACATCCCTCTGTGGTCCATAAAACTTGCAACTTCCTAGGATATATCGCCGACCCATTAATTTTATTGCACATGCGGAAGCGAATAAATAATCCCCAGACAAAACTCAATTGGGATAGAAAAGCAGGACCACATTTTCAAAACCAAAACACACACCTTTATACACAACAGACCAGTTTATTTACAGAACTAGTCTATCCATAAAAGATCTATAGAAGATCAGTCCTCAAAATGAAGTTGTCCTAAAACCAGCTAGTCAGATTCATTTGTCGACTCTTCAGTCTTTGTAGGCACGGGGGGCATCGGGTTCTCCACCAAACCATCTGGAGGATCAACTGCACTCTCCCCTAGAGCGGCATCTATTAGTCTAGAGGGGATTTCAAAACACCTAAGAGGACCATCTAGGAATCCATTGGGTCTGTAGCAAAACCACGCTCTTAATCGATGAGGAACCCTATAAAGTAGGTTCTCTTCAACCTAGACGGTGGTCCCCACTAGCTCATTGGACCCAATGACTTCCGGGGTTGGCATAGTCATAAACCCGCTTAGTGACCCCTCATTGGTCTACCAAAAAGCTCCGGAGGATCCGCCATCTAAGGACCTGAAAATGTTGAGCCCACGACGGGGTGAGACAATGTCTCAGCAAGTTCATCTCCTAAACTCCGACTAGGAAGGAAATACGCCTAAAGGCCTAACCACACAAGTCAGAAGACTTACCTCACCTCAGTTCCTTCCTGCAAGTCAATACAATTAAATTCTCACTCAATCAATCGATCTAGTCGATCGATACAACCCTAACCATCAATCCATCCATCCACTCAATCAATCAATCAATCAATTTGATCACTGCTCACCCAAGCTGAGATTGATTAAAATTGCTCACCAAAGCTGATACATATATATTTTATTGCTCACCAAAGCTGATATATGTATAACATAGCTCACCAAAGCTAATCCTTGCTCACCAAAGCTATTAATGCTCTCCAAAACTGATTCAAGCTCACCTAAGCTGTTTATTGCTCACCAAAGCTGATATACATATTTTATTGCTCGCCAAAGCTAATATATATGTATATTAAACTCAAAAGACTAATATTCACCCTTTTAAAATCCCACGATTCACACTAATCCTCAATGTCATGCCCCAATCCTCGAACGTGTGCCCATTCCTCAGTGGTTGATAAATATGCGACGTTCTAGGACGCGTCGCCGACCCATTCATTTTATTATGCATGCGGAAGCGAAAAAAATCCCTTGACAATACAAGCTTGGGATAGAAAAGCAGGCAACAATTCACAACCAAAACAAGCCTTTTATAAACACACAAGGTTTATATACAATACTAGGTAGTCTACAAAATATCGGCCCAACAAAAAGGGAACTGTCCTAAGACCAGCTAGTCAGACACGTTCGCCCATCCTTTGATCTCCACTCCTCTCTAGACTCTAGGGCTTCAAGTCCTCCATGACCTCCATCTAAGGACTTGAAAAATGTTGAGCTCACGATGGGGTGAGACAATGTCTCAGCAAGTCCACCCCCTAAACTCTGAGTAGGAAGGAAATATACTCAAGGGTGGCCTAGCCACACAATACAGAGGACTTACCTCGCCTCAGTTTCTTCCTACATGTCAGTACAATTCATATTCAATCATTCAATTCAATTCAAGCCATCAATCAATCGAATCACTCAATTCGATACATTCAATGCCATCTATAAACTCAATCGATTTGAACACTACTCACCTAAGCTAAATAGATGGTCTAGCTCAATGAAGTTGATGTCTATATTGCTTACCGAAGCTGCTATAGTATCAATGCTCACCGAAGTTGCTAAAGTATTATTGCTCACCAAAGCTGCTAAAGTATTATTGTTCACCGAAGCTGCTATAGATCTATATTAGTGCTATTGTTTCCCGAAGATGTTATAGATCTATATTGCTCACCTAAGCTGATCAATGCTCGCCTAAGCTGATTCATGCTCCCTTAAGCTGATATGGTACTTAAAAACCCACTTTTGGTGTCAACACCCGACATCCGGTATTTTCTGATTAAAATACCTATATATCACAATCATCACTCAATTCCACAATACAACAATCAATTACATAAACTAAACACACTACGTGATCAGCTCGAAATTCTATCGAGCGGCTCTCTAGTATAATTTCCTAAAATATTAATTAATTAATAATTAAATAAATTCTAAAAATTAATTTAATTTAAATACAAAATAATATAATTAAATAGTATTTAATTTAATAAATAAATTATTAAATGAAATAATTAATTAAAAGTCTAATCAAGATTAGACTAATCTAATCACATAATTAGACTAATTAATCCATTTACTAAACTAATCATTCATCTAATCTAATCAACATTTAATTAAACTAATCTAACCACCTAAACATGCATTAGCTTAATCTAAACACCCCTTAAGTATCATTAACTCCCTAAGTAGACGGCAACGCCAAGGAGGGCGATAAACCTCCTAGCGGTGACACCAAGCGAGGCCGGGAAGGGCTTGGAAACGGGCCACGAAGCTTCAAGACCCTTGCTAGCTTCTGCTTTTGTTCTTGGCTGAAATTGAAGGAAAATCAACGGCTGAACGGCGAGGAAACGGGCTGATCAAAGCTCTGGTGAGCGGGTGGTCGGCAACCGGTTGTTCCCGAGGGTCAAGGGGGACTTGCTGGTGGTTGGTAGGGGGTGGAGGTAGGGTCAAAATGGGGAGACAACGGGTGAAAATTGCGAAACGGGCGAAACAGTGCAGGCGGGTGAGCTGCTCGATGGACCGGCGAGTGGTGGCTTTCGGTAGTCAGGCGGGTCGATCAACGGCTTTGTTTGAGGAGAGGCGACCTCCGTCCATACGAATTGGATGTGCTGGTCACGATGGTGGGTGGAGTGTGGGCTGATTCACATGGGAAGACCACTTTTAACTCGGGTTTTTGGTGAAAAGTTAGCTGGAGCAGAAACCGGAACGAGGAGAAAATAGAGGGGAAAGAGGTCCGGCGGCTTGGGCAAGTGTGCGACCAGCTAGGGGGAGGCTGTGCTCGGTTCCTCTGGTTTTCTAAGCTTCTACGGCACACCAACAATGGAGAAAGGAGGGAGAAAGAGGAAGAAGATGGCTGATGAAGAGTGGGGGGGACCTCAATTAGCCTTTTAAGCCTTCAACACTTGGCTTTTCCACTCAAGTGGCTGCCCACCTCTTGCTTAGCTATCCACAGTAACCTTGGCAGCCCCAAGCTTCCCCAACAAGCTTCTCCACATGGCTGAAATGTTGCATCCCCTTGGGCCTACGAATTTTGTACACTTTCCCCTCCAATTTCATCAATTCGCCTTCAATTCTTCTCCAAATGGACTCAATTTGGTGTCCATAAATCCAACCATAGTGCCATCATCCCAATCAACATTTTTCCTCACCATATAGTCCAACTTGAATCCCAAAAGCGCGACTAAAAACGGGCCTATGAACTTCCCGGTCTAAAATAGCTTTATTTTGGATTTTTCGTCGAAAATCTCTGTTTGCAAAAAAATCTTCTGAGGATGAGTCGACATTCTTAAAATGACTTGTGACATGACAAAACTTTCAATTTCTGAAATCGGGTTTAAATTCACGGTCAATTTCAATCGGCGCGATTTTAGCGCTTCCTAATTTACTGGTAGCTTTTAGGAATTTTCAGTGCAATTGACCCATGGTCAATTATTTTCAAGCCACAATGTACGTCTTTGATTCATTGGCGACTCTCGGTTGTTGTGAAAATTTCGAGGTTTCAAATACGGACACATGGTACCCAAAATGACAGAAAAATCAGTTTAGTGCCGATCAATGAGAATATTGAAATCAGGTGGAATCAACCATATTTTAATTACATATCTCAGTCGAATCGACCTATCATTGATCTTTGTTCGATTCTGACAATGCCGTAATGATCCTTGCAGACTAGCACGGTTGAGCAGTCGATTCTTGGTCGAATTCTCAAGTCTATTGTGTTTAGATTTCTTAATGGCTTCACCTGATAGACTAGTTATCTCATGAGTGATCAGCTCGGAGAATTGAATTATAGGCGCGTCGATGAAAAGCTCGACTTATTTAATTAAAAATAGAATAAAAAATTTGGAATGTCACATCACTAAACTCATTGTGACTGAGATTTAGCCATGATAAGTTCACAGATTTGACTAGGGAGCGTGGTAATGGCCCTTGCAAGTTATTGCTGCTCAAGTCCAATTGTACAAGATTGGTTATATTACCAAAACATGGTGGTACATTTCCAAAGAGTTTATTGTTATGCAAATTTAATGTTAAGAGTGAACTCAATTGACAAATTGAAGAGTGGATCTCACCAGTGAAACCATTGTGATCGACATGAAAGTAAGAAGTTGAAGGTGAAGGTATTGGGAGTGATCGTTGGAGTGAATTGTTTTGAAGCCCAATATAATACAATCGCTTCCAATGTAATTGTGGTATATCTCCCTCCAGAAGGTTTTGAGAAAGATCTAAATATTCCAATGTATCTTGACTTAATTCCCAAAACCATTTTGGGATCTCCCCACTAATCCTATTATATGAGAGGTCTAAGAGTTGGAGTTTCTTGAGATTCCCTAGTGATGAGGGGATGAGTCCTGTGAAATAGCAACCGGCAAGATCTAAAAATGTTAAATTCTTTGCATTACCAATTGATTCGGGTATTTCTCCTGAAAAGTTTGTATGCTTGAGTGACGAGGACTCAAGAGGACCGGTCCAATTAGATTTGGGAAGAATCCTAGATAAGCCAAAATTGTAACTCATATCGAGATGCATAAGCCTTGATAATTCAAAAATAGTATTTGGAACTATCCCACCTAAGTAACAATCACAAACACTTATATGTGTCAAAGAAGAAAAATTCACGAAGGATTGTGGTGAAATTGTGGACACATCTACACTATGTAGAGCAAGCTTTCTAAGTGATGTTAGATTCTAAACAAGCATCATGAAGATTGAATTTTCCAACTCAAGAGGACATAATGAGAGATCAAGTGTCACCAGCTTGGAGAGGCAAGAGATTTCACTAGGAATGGTACCACGAAATTGTGAATGAGAGAGATTTAGATGAGTTATTTTTACAAATATAGTCGGGTTAGGCGAAAGGGGTGAATCATCTAAGTCGTTACCAAAAAGGTTAAGGCTCCGAAGATGGTGAAGGAGAAAAATGGAGCTATTGGAATGGAGAGTACCATAAAGCCAATTGCAAGTAAGATCAAGACCGATGATGTTACTAGTGACACCGTCGCATGTGACATTGTCCCACAAGCAGCAATTTACACCATTGTTCCATGAGTTTGTCTTTGGATAAGATGTCACATGGTAATCCTCTTCACAAGTACGTGATGACTTGCCATCAAGTGTGAAGGAATTCTTAAAATTGAGCAAGGCATCGTGCTGATCAAGAGGGCAAAGGAGCGAGGTAAAGAGAAGGGGGTAATGTAAGAAAAAGTGAAAACAAAGGAGGCCAAGGATTTGATGCCACCCCATTTTTCATCTTTGCATGCAAGTTTGTTAATTGGTGGGGAGAGCGTTTTAATTTATACAGCTCTTCTAAAGTGTAACGTCATCGACAATAGTCTCCTTTAGCAAGGGAAAAGAAAGTACACAGGGCTAGTAGAAAAGACACGTCTTTGTCGTAATTTCCGGGAGCTTTCTTTTCCCTTCCACCACAAAGTCTAGTGTAGCTTCAATTTTAAGGTCGTTTATTGTGGTGGGGATAGGGATCCAGCTTATAGATTTCCAATGTAAGTCTTATATTAAAGACTATGCCTATATAACCACTGGGGTTTACCCCAGTGGCCACCCTTCCAACATGGAAGGAGGAGGTGGGAGATTCGAATCCCCACCTTCTCAGGAGAGTTGGGGTGGGGGTGGATTAGTTTCAGGAGTGGGTTTCGACTCTCATGCCCTGCAGAGAGGCAGAGCAAAAGTCTAAGAGAGAGAGAGAGAGAGAGAGAGAGAGAGAGAGAGTTAGAATAGGAGTAGAGTAGGACTGACAAAAAAAAAAAAGACTATGCCTATATATGTCAATAACTTCTTAAACGAATGAAATCTGTTCAACTACTCACAGCATCCTAGAATAATCTTTGTGTCGGGGATTGATTGATTCTTGGCCATGGAATAACTCGTGCGCACCTGATAAGCTGAGAATACCAAACCAGCCTTCCTTTTATATTTATTCATAAGAATAATATAGCGAGTCTCATCCTTGTATCGGATTATATTACGCCCATTTTTGGTTGGGTAATCAGTTTCTCGAGTGAGACACATATAACATTTTGGTAGAACCACTAGTTTCAGCTTGTAATGGCCTCATCAATAAAGCGGCATCAGCTCCTGATTAGTTCATGCACGGGAAGCTAACTCCACCTTCAGAGCTCCTTAGAATTAACCTTTCTATCTTAAAATTCCAAAAACAAATGCTCTAATGCCATTTTTATGAGTTATGTGCATCATTCATTCATCATCACTCACCCTTTATTCTGATGTCATAAGGCTCCACTTACAAGGATACGAGAGTACAGGAGAATTTGGTCTGGGACGCTAAGATGATGGATTTTTATCTGCTCAATAGATGATAAGGTATTCATGATTGATCTAATCGGCGACCCGACATAGGCCTTCCTTCCGCGAAGTCAAGTCTCGAGAACCATGAAAATCATATCGCTTTGACAAAATATTGTATCTACTCTGTCTATATGTGGATAACAAAATTATGCAGAAACTACATGAAAACTCGTGTTTTTAAGTGGGGCCAGTATAAGTTTGAAAAAGTGTTCGTCAAATATTTGACTGTTACACTAACTTACAACAACTTTTAAAAAAACCGCCACACAAAATTTTAAGATGTTGTAATTTTAAAATACGTATTACCAAATAAACAAATTGTAATACTTTAAACCATAGTTACAATAAAGCACATCTACACCTCTTCCAGATATATTTTAGTTTTAATTAGTTGAATTCAAAGTTGAAGTGATTATTGCGTACTCCTAAACGCAGGCAACATAAATTCACTTGATTACTAAGTTATTAATATGCATAATTAGGAAGTCAAATACCCTCATATGACCACCAGTATTTGGCAAATGAATGTTAAACGACAGCTCTGTAATGATGAAAGAATTCAATGGAGGCTGTAGAACCTATCTAACTCTGCGGGTGAGATATAAACATTTGTATACGATGATTTCATAAATCATGATATATATTTGATAGAAGTTAAATCAGAAACCAGGCGGCCCCTACGGGCGGTAGTCCCCCCTTCCCCGTCAACCCAAGCATACAATCAAGATCAACAATCACCAAAGATTAGGCTTAGCAATTAAGGAATCACCTTGCATTATAACCTGGGAATCTTTTTTTCGTGATTTCCGGGAGTTTTCTTTTTCCTTTCACCACACTGTCTAGTCTAGCTTCAATTTTAAGGCAAAATTAAAATATCTCGAATTGGTTGCATAACTTATCAAAGACCTGCAGAAAGTGCTTGTGGAAAGGCCTGCTGAATTATTATTATTATTATTTTTTTGGGGGGGCGAGGATTTGATGCCACCCCATTTCACACTTGAGAATACATGTGAGTTTATTGGCGGTGGGGATAGGGATTCAACTTATATAGGGAGTTTATATTGTGTTATGAGATGTCCACTATAACCACTTTAGCTCCTTCGCATAGGCATAATTATAGGAGATTCTGCAAGGACTGCAGGTTTGGATTAATCCGCATAATGGTCACAGGCCGTCCATCATCCACGACTTAAAAACAACTAATATCTTGTAAAATGAAAACATGGAAGCCAAAATATCTGATTCTTGGCAGAATTGAAGGAATCTGTGGCAATCGAATTGGCATCCTAATTTTTTTTTTTTAATTAATGATTGTCGTGTGAACTCGGTTGTGCTGGATTTGGTGGAATGTGAAAAGTAAGAATCAGATCATCATCATTTTCCCAACATGAACCAATTGGCTTCTCCATCTACTCGACTGCTCTTCTCTCCAACATTCTCGCACCTCGCGAGCCACATGGGCCAATCTATTGCAAATGCAATGTATGCTAAGGAAATCCCAATAACGATTCCAAATGCATAACCTATCCACACTATTTTTTGTTTGGACCAACTATCATGCACTTCGTGATCGAAAGTTGATGAGGTTGATGGTTGAGGAGGTTGAGCATCGCTACGGCATGCTTTTGGCAATGGAGTTCCACATAAGCCTAGATTCCCACTAAACAAATCTATTGAAAATGTGCTCAATTGCTTGTCTTGAAGAATTCGACCAATCAATTGGTTCTTCGAGAGGTCTAAGTACCCAAGGGATGCCAAATCTCCCAATTCTCTAGGAATTCCCCCACCGAGCTTGTTCGAAGAAAGATCGAGCCATTCAAGATTAGTCAAGTTCCCTAAAGTGAAAGGGATGGAACTTGTAAGGTGGTTATGAGAAAGGTGGAGCCCTATGAGAGAGTGAAGTTGTCCAATAACTCCAGGGATATCCCCTTGGAAAGAATTGCATGACAAGTCAATGGCTGTGAAGATGGTCAAGATCTTCATTAGCTCAACCTTTAACCCTTTCATGGTCACGATAATGGAATTTTCAAAATATTGCACTCTGTTCAATGTCATAAACAATGATTTTCTTGCCCATTTTCACCATTCGTCATGGCTTTAAGGTACATAATCAAGTCAGTTGGCAAGGGACCACCAAAGTTGTTGTTGGAGAGGTCCAAAATGTGTAACTTGGGAAAGAGGTGAGCTCCCCTGGGAATATTTAAAAGACCCTTAAATTTATTGGACCTCAAAATGAGAACTTTTAGTTGTTGGAGAGTTCCCAACCATGTCGGAAATGTATCCTCTATCTAATTGTCATTGAGATCCAGAACTTCCAGATACTTACATATGACAAGGGACCGGGGCAATGTCCCTTCAAATCGATTTTGACTCAAGTCAAGAGTCATCAACATAATTGTCGAATGAAAAAATTGAGGAATTGTGCCCTCAAGGTGATTCTTTTGCAAATTCAAAACTGACAATGTGGTGCTCCAATTTGTAAAGCACCAAGGTAAGCTTCCTATTAAGTCATTGTTAGATAAGATGCTGATATTGAGTGAGGTGGCATTGCAGAACAAGAAAGGATCTTTCCTTGTTATACTATTACTTGCAAGGGAATAATATAATGTGAGAGGAGATGGAAGTGGAATTGGGCCTCCAAACTTGTTGTTGGACAAATCTATTACATAAAATGAGGTGTTTGAGGAAACATTTGTGGACCACCATCCGGTAAAATTGTTGTTGGAAATATATAAAAATAAAATAGTAGGAAATGAGAGTGCAAATGCACCGCTGTTGATATTACCATTAAATTTGTTAGATCACAAATCAAGGAACTGCAGATTTGATGCTTCGCAAATCAAGGAACTGCAGATTCGATGCTTCTAGCCAATGTGGGAAGGTATCACTAAACTCATTGTGACTGAAATGTAACGACCATAAATTCACACATTTGACTAGAAAGGGCAGTAATGGCCCTCGTAATCTATTGTTGCTCAAGTCTAGATCCATGAGCTTGGTTAAATTACCAAAACATGGGGGTATATTCCAAAGAGATTATTGTTAGACAAATTCAATTCCAAGAGTAAACTCAACTGAAAAATCGTGAAGTGGATCTCACCGGTGAAGTTATTGTCAGAGGCAAGAAAGTAAGAAGTAGAAGGTGAAGGTATTAGGAGTGGTCCTTGGAATGAGTTGTTTTGAATGTTAATATACGACAATCGCTTCCAAGGCAATTGTGGCATACCTACCTTTAGAAGGTTTTGAGAAAGTTCTAAATATTTCATTGTATCATGGCTTGTTTCCCAAGACCACTTCGGGATCTCCTCACTAAAGTTATTATAGGCAAGACCTAGATCTTGGAGTTGCTTGAGATTCCCTAGTGAGGACGGGATGCATTGTGAATTCGCAACCGATAAGATCTAAAACTATTAAATTCTTCATGTTATCAATTGATTCGGGTAATTCTCTTGAAAAATTCATATACGAGAGAGACAAGGACTCAAGAGGACTGGTCCAATTGGATTTTGGAAGAATCTCGGATAAGTTAAAATTGTAACTCATATCTAAATATGTAAGGCTTGTCAATAGAAAAAAAGCATCTGGAACTATCCCTTCGAAGTAACAATAACTAACACCTACATGCGTCAAAGAAGAAAAATTCATAGACTTTGGTGAGACCCTAGACAAGCCTACACTATGCAGAGCAAACTTTCTAAGTGTTGTTAGATTCTGAACAAGCATTGTCAAGGTAGAAGTTTCCAATCCAACAAGATTGAATGAGAGATCAAGTGATACCATCTTGGAGAGGCGGGAGATTTCACTAGGAATAGTACCATAAAAATGTGAGCAAGAGAGATTTTAATGAGTCATTTTTACAAATAGAGTCAAGTTAGGCAAAATGGGTGAGTCATCAAAGTCATTACCGGAAAGGTTGAGGCTCTAAAGATGGCGAAGGAGAAAGAGGGAGCTATTGGAATAGAGAGTACCATTAAGCCAATTGCAAGAAACATCGAGATCGATGATGTTATCGGCGACACCATCGCAAGTGACACCATCCTGGAAGCAGCAGTCTACCTCTTTGTTCCATGAGTTTGTCTTTGGATAAGATGTGACACGTGGATCCTCTATACAAAAGCTCCACGACTTAATATCAAGCCCGAAGGAATTCTTAAAATTGAGCAAGGCATCACGTTGACCGGGAGGGCAAAGAGACGAGGCAAAGGGAAGGGAGAAATGTAAGAAAAAGAGAAAACATAGGAGGCCGAGAATTTGATGCCACCCCATATTTCACTTTTGCATGTGAGTGAGTGAGTTAAATGATAGGGGAGAAGGTTTCAACTCATATAGCCCTTCTAAAGTGTGACGTCATGGACACAAGTCTTCCCAAAAGGGCGAAGAGAAGACACACGGTCTAGTAGAATCCCATTTTTCTTTTATCGTTATGGAATGGCCTCTCCTAGAAATCTTTATCGTAATTTTTGGGACCTTTCTTTTTCCTGCCACCACATAGTCAAGTCTAGCTTCAATTTTAAGGCAACTTGTGGTGGGGATAGGGATCCAACTTGTATAAACTTCCAACCTAAGTCTTCTATCTGAAGCCATGGCAATATATGTCAATTACTTCTTATACAAATGAAATATGTTGAACTACTCACAGCATCTTAGAATAGTCTTGATGGATTTTTTCTGCTCAATATAAGATAGGTTATTCATGATTTACCTAACTGGCGACCTGACAGGCCTTCCTTCCTTAAAGTCAAGTCTCACGAACCATGGAAATCTTATGGCTTTGACAAAATATTATATCGACTCTGTCTATAAGTGATGTGGTGAACAAAATTTTGTAGAAACTGCATGGAAACTCATGTTTTCTAATGGATCCAGTATGGGTCTCTCAAGTTCTTAGATGTACTGGCTTGATTTAGTAAACTAGTAAGTATATGCAGTACTTGTCTAGTAAACTAGTAGTCTACACAATACTTGTTCTTAGACTTTTCTAAAGCCAGTGGTGGGTAGTGAAGGAGAAAGACTTGGAGGGAGGCTAACTCCCTTTGGGTCAAAGTACTTAGAGACTTGACTCTCAGGTATGATTGTGGATTGTGACATCCCAGATTTTAAATCCTGTTTTCCATTGAATAAATCGGGTATTTCATTGACGCGCCTATAGGGTTGTTCTCAAAGCTGATCACTCTCGAGATAACTAGACTATCTGGGGAAGCCATTAAGGAATTTTAAGGCAATAGACTTGAGAATTCAACCACGAATCGGCTATTTGACCGTGTTTATCTTTAGAGGCCATTATGGCACAGTTAAAAATCGATTTGAGATCAGAGATAGGTCGATTCGACAGAGATGTGTGGCTAAACGTGGGTGACTCCACTAATTTGGAAAATTCTTGTCGGCCGGTACTAGATTGACTCTTCTATCGATTTGGTACCCTATATCCGTATTTGAATCCTCGAGATTTTCACGACAACTGAGAGTCACCAATATGTCGAGTGGGTTCATTGTGGCTCGAAAAAAATCGACCACGGATCATTTGCACTAAATTTTTTTGAAAGTTGCCCGGTAGCCTAGGTCACGCTAAAATCACACCAAATTGAAATTAATCGCAAATTTGAGTCCGATTTTAGAAATTGAAAGTTCTATCATATCGCAATAAATTCTAGGAGCGTCGACTCAGTCTTAGAAGATTTTTATGCAAATCGAGACTTTTTGGGAAAAAGTTGAGGTAGGGTTGTTTTTGTCTAGAAAATATTGAGGATTGCTTTTGATCGTGAAATTGGGAAGCAAATGGGATCAATTGGTGAGGAAAAATACCAATTAGATCATTGAGGTGTTGGTTGATTTTATTGAGACTGAATTAGATTGATTTAAGGGAGAATAAATGTCCAATTGAAGAGGAAATTAAGCAAATTCGTAGCCCCCACCACCTATGGCTTTTGGACCATTTCAAGTGTGCAAAGAAGAGCCTTGGTGGCTGAATTTGGGCCAAGGTATGCAGCTGGTGGAGGAGATTGGTTAAGGGGACAAAGAGATGGGCTTGGAAGCTTGGTAGGGCCCTTGTCTCTTCCCTCTCTTCCTCAAAGCTGCCGACCAGCCCCTTCTCCTCAGTTTTGTGCCATTTTCGAAACCAGCAGCCAAGGAGAAGCCACTGGAGACCAGCTAAAGCTCGTCCGATCGCCGATCGCCGTTCGCCGCACCGCACGCCTCGCCTACCCATGCTTGCGTCCCCGCCACCTCCGACCACCCTTCTAGCTCCGCCGTGTGCCCAGGAGGGCTCTAGATCTGGTCGCAACTGCCTCCAGTCGCCGTCAAAGCTAGGACCACTCGCCCAAGCCACTGAGATCTTCGCCGGTCCACCACTGTTTGTTCTCGCCTTAGCTAGCCCGTTTTCTTTCTTTAGCGGCCACCAAACAGAAGCAAGCGTGAGAGTTTCCAGCAGCACCTTGGGCCCATTTTGAGGTTGTTCCCGACCCGAAAGTTAAGCCCGCTTTGAAGAGAAGTGAGCCCTGTTGCATCCCCGACGATTTGAGCCGATTGGATCGCAAAACAAGTGAGTTTAACTCACTAATCCTCTCTTAGTAGGTTAATGACACTTAAAGGTTTATTAAATTAAGTTAAGTATGGTTAGGTGGTTAGTTAGATTAAGTTAGTGGAATTTAATTAATTGCCGATGCATGTTAAGTGGATAGTTAGTGCAATTAGGGCCTAGACGAGCTCTTGTATTTATCTAGAGTGACTTGGAAATTTTCCGGGTCCATTTGGCGTTCAATTAGGCTTTTCCGGGCCTAAGTTGATTTATTGACATTTATTTAATATTTTCCGTAATTCTTTAACTAATTATTTATCTTTTGAAAATTAGACCGGGATAGCCGGTAACCGAAATTTTATGCTGATTATTGTGGTGCAATTTGTTTATTTAATTGAGCGTTAAATTGTGCTAGCATGATTGTGATTTTAGGATTTTATTTCTAAATTAATTAAATTTGGTAATTAATTGGAAAATTACTGAGCGTCGGTTTATAGTGCCAATAATATTTTTTATAGGTTGTTGAGACTAGTGGGATGTTCTAAAGCAAAAAATGGTATTTTGGCTAAGGCCAACCATGTACCCACACACTGCTATTTTTATCGGGTATGATAAAAATGATAAATTGATGAAATGGTTGGGGTGGTATTCTATATCGGCCTACGGATGATATGTCAGCTTAGATTGCGAGCAGTATACCGGTATACTATATCAACTTTTGGGCTATGATATGTCAGCTTAGTTTCTGAGGGAGTATTATTAGTATACTATATCAGCCTACAAGTGATATGTCAGCTTAGATTGAGAGCAATATACTATTTATCAGCTTAGTGAGAGCTATACTATATATTTCTAGCTTATAATGAGCAGTCCTGATTTAAGAGGACATTATAGATAGTATTGAATGTATCGACCATGGAAGGGTTGTGGTGACATGTAATCGATTAGGTCGATTGATCAATGATTTGATCTGATGTTATGAATTGATTGGTTGATGTGATTTGAGACATCTATAAATGATATTGACTTGTAAGAAGGAACTGAGGCCAAGGTAAGTCCTCTGACCCGTGGTGTGCTTAGACAGCCCTTAGGGCGTATTTGCTTCCTAGTCGGGTCTTAGGGGGTGGAACTCATTGAGACGTCATCTCACCCCGTTGTGGGATAACATTTCAGGCTCGTAGATGGTAGCCCCGTCGGATCATTTTGGACAACCTAAGAAATTCACCAAGACGAGTTACCACATTCCTGTACATGGACACCCTGAGGGTCTCAAGTATGTGTTGGTGAAATCCATCATCTGGGTTGATGCGGGACTACCCCACAACGTGCCCATCGATACCGGTCATGGTATTGCTATCATCATAATGGCCAAAGGGTGGGCCCTGTACCGGAATGTGAGGTACTTCTGCGGATTTTGGAGGTTGCTTTTAGGAAGGGTACAGCAGATCCCAAGGATGGATCGATGGTAGATGTGAAAGATTCCAAGCTCGAGGGCAATTCTGACTTTCCAGTGTACTCAGCCGTGGGCTCTAGCTGGAGCAAGGAAGAAGGAGAGATCATTGAGGAGGAGGACTCGGAGGAGGACCCAGATGAGGATCTAGAGGAGGATTGAGACCCCCACCCCTGTCTGCAAACTTTGTTTTGTGAACTCGTTGTTTATGACCTTACTTAGTAGTTGACCTTGGATATATTTGCATTATGGTTTGCAATGTATATAAGTGTGGTTGGTTTTTTAGGTTCGAGATTTTTAGTCCTACTTTCCTATCTCATTGTTTTATTGTTTGGGGATTTCTTACATGCTTTCGCATGCGTATTAAAATGAAATGGTTGGCGATAAGTCCTGGGACGTCGCTATTTAATCGACTAGTGAGGGATGGGTACATGCTCGAGGGTCGGGACGTGACATCCTCGTTTGGTGCTATCAGAGCAATGGTTAAGGATTAGAGTGATAAGGTGCGATAGATCATGGGATAATGGTAGGAAAGGCTTTTAAATTCATACTGATGCATGTCTATGGTAATTGATTGTTAGAATAGCTTGTGGTTTAGATCACTCTGTTTCTAATTCGATGTGGAATTAGAAGCAGGTTTCGGTAGATAAAGCTGAGTCATGAGTGATTAGGAGCAAAGGACTCCTAGCAAGAGGACCATTAGGGCCGTGATTCGAGGTAAGACGCCGACTGGAGTCGGTACCCGAGGAGGCCAAGATCGAGCGCCAGCATAGGTTGGTGCGAGTGGTGTAGCACTGCCTCTAGTTGGTGCCGGGGTAGCAGCCCCTGGTGATCCCAGAATCGAGGGGATCAGGCAGGTGCTAGAGGCCATGAGAGACGTGATGGCATTGCAGGTATAGAATCAAGCCGCTGTTGCTGCTGCCGTTGCCATCGCACCCGCTGCCGCACCTATTGTTGCACTTGCTGAGGGTCAACCTTAGATCGTGATGATGCAGAGAGAGAGAGACTAATACACAAGCTGGTGGAATAGTTTTTGAAGCTGAGCCTGCCAAGATTCACGAGTATCGGATACAAGATCTGGAGAAAGCCTTTGTGTGACATCCAAAAATTTTCAGTCTTGTTTTTATTGAATAAACTGGGCATTTCATTGACACGCCTATAGGGCTGTTCTCGAGCCGATCACTCTCGAGATAACTAGACTATCAGGGAAAGCCATTAAAGAATTTTAAGGCAATAAACATGAGAATTCGACTAGGAATCGGTTTCTCGACCATGCTCATCTTTAGATGTCATTATGGCATAGTTAAAAATCGATATGAGATCAGAGATTGGTTGGCTCGACAGAGATGTGTGGCTAATCGTGGGGGACATCACTAAATTGGAAAATTCTCATCGGCCGGCATTAGACTGATTTTCATATTGTTTTGGTACCACAACGTCCGTATTTGAATCCTCGAAATTTCATGATAATCGAGAGTCGCCTATGTGTCGAGTGGGTTCATTTTGGCTCGAAGAAAATCGATTACGGGTCATTTGCCCTAAAAATTTCTGAAAGCTACCTTGTAGCCTAGGTACGCTAAAAACACTCTGGATCGAAATTAATCACGAATTTGAGTCCGATTTCAAAAATTGAAGATTCTGTCATGTCACAATAAATTCTAGAAACGTCAACTCAGTCTCAAAAGATTTTTCTGTAACCCGAGACTTTTTCGAAAAAAAGTCGGTATATGACCGTTTTTATTTAGAAAAAAGGTCGGGGACCATTTTTTATCACAAAATTAGGATGAAAGATGGATCAATTGGTGATGAAAATACCAATTTGAGTATTGACTCGATAACGGAATTCATTGAGCCCAATTGTGATTGAATTAAGAGAGTTTATGAGTCCAATTGAAGCCATTTGCTTGGAATTTCGTAGCTCCCCCTCCCTTTAGCAAAAATGGACCATTTCAAAGGTTGTGGGTGAGCATTGGTGGCTCATTGAGAGCCAAGGAAGATATGCATGGCCATGAATGGTCAAAGGAGACAAGGAATTGGAAAATGAAGGCATGTGGACCCATCTCTCCCCTTCCTTCCCCCTTGGTCATGCGACAGCCCTCCCCTCTCCCTTGGTGTGCCATTCGAACCCTCAGCTAGCAAGGAGACTGCCGAAGCAAGCCAGAGCAGCCGTCGCCACCGTTCACACCGCTGCACGTTGTCCTCACCTCGCGCATGTGCTACCATCGCCCTCCGCCTCCACCGTGCAACCTTGACGCCCATCTGCCTTACCACGTCGTCCCAGCCCCTGTCCGAGCACCTAGGTGGTTGTCCAGCCGCTGTGAGTGGCTGTGGAAGCCTGCTGGAGCCGCCATTCAACCCACCGAGCACCCTAGCCGCCTCCACTGGTCTTGCTTCGCAATAATTGGTCTTGTTTCTCTTTGTTTCAGCTCAAAATAGAGGCTGGTTTTGTGGGTTTCACAGCAGCTTCTAGGCCTGTTTTGGAGGTGTTCTGGGCCTCGAAACCTAGGCTTGCTTTGGAGAAAGTCGGCCATTGTCGCGTTTCTGTCGAGTTGAACCGAATGGTTTGCTAAACAAGTGATTTTTACTCACTAAACCTCGCTTAGTCGGTTAATGATGCTTAGGGGTTGATTAGATTTACTTAAGTGCAATTAGGTGGATATATTAGATTTGGTTAATTAATTTAGTGACTTACCGATGCATGTTAGGTAAATGGTTAGTATAGTTAGTGAGTAAATAGGTCCTAGTATTTATTGAATGAGCCTCGGAAATTTTTCGAGTCCGTTTCGGCATCCAATTATGTATTACAGGCCTAAACTGGATCTATTGACATTTATTTAATATTTTCAATAATTATTTAATTAATTAATTTTTTTCCTAAAATTAGACCAGGATAGTCGGTGACCGAAATTTTATGCCGCGTATTATGGTGTAGTCTGTTTATTTATTCGAGCTTCAGTTTGTGCTGAATTGATTTAATTGTGATTTTTGGATTATTTTCCTAATTTAATTAATTTTGGTAATTATTGAGAAAATAACCAGGTGTCGGTTGACAGCGCAAAAAATATTTTGGTGGACTATAGAAAATTGTGGGATTTGTGGAAAGGATATTATAATATTTTGGTTAAGGCCGACTGTGTAACCACACACGGCTATTTTATCGGGAATGATAAAAAGGTTGAATTGATTGTGATGTTATACTATATCGACCCACGGGCATTACCCATAGGCGTTATGTTAGCTTCGTAGAGAGCAGTATACCGGTATTCTATATTAGCCTATGGGTGATATGTCAGCTTAGCAGAGAGCAATATACATTATCAGTTTTGATTGAGTATGTCGGTATACTATATCAACCTACATGCTCTGATATGACAGCTTAGCAAAGAGCAGTATACCTTATCAGCTTAGATTGAACAATGTCGGTATATTATATCAGCCTATGGGCGATATGGCAGCTTAGTAGAAAGTAATATACCCGAGCATCTCAAAAGTGAGCTATATTATCTATTTATCAGCTTAACAGTGAGCAGTCCTAATATGAATGGACTTAATAGATAGTATGAGATGAGTCGACCAAGAAAGGGTCGTGGTGACATGTAATCGACTAGGTCGATTCATTAATGTTTGATCTGATGTCATGAATTGAGTGATTGATGTGATATGCGGCATCTGTAAATGATACTAATTTGCAGGATGAAGTTGAGGCCAAGGTAAGTCCTCTGACTCGTGTTGTGCATAGGCAGCCTTTATGGTGTATTGGCTTTCTAATCAAGTCTTAAGGGGTAGAAATTGCAGAGATATCGTCTCACCCCATTGTGGGATAACATTTCAGGCCCCTAGATGGCAGCACCTCCACCTCCCAGTCCTCCTATGCATTTTGGCATCCCTGAAGAAATTACAGAGATAGGTTACCGCATCCCTATTCACCACCACCCCGGGGCACTAGAGTGCGTACTGGTGAAGTCGACCGTTTGGGTTGACGTGGGTAAAGATGCCTGAGGCTCCACGAATATCGGTCATGGTATCGCCACTATGACGATGGGCGAAGAGAGGGTCCCATACCCGAAGGTGATGTGCCTCTGTATGTATTGGAAGTGGCATTCGGGAAGGGGACGGTTGATCCTAAGGATGGGTTGGTGGTGGAGGCAAAGGATCCTAAGCTAGAGGCCAATTCTCATTCTCCTGTATACTTAATCGAGGGTGCTAACTAGAGTGAAGAAGAAGGGGAGATCGTTGAGCTGGAGGAGGGACATGAGGATGAGCCTATAGAGGACAAGCTTGAGGATGAACCCGTGGATGAACCTGAGGTGGAACCCAAGGAGGACCCTGAAGAAGAGCCTGAAGAAGAGGAGCTGGAAGAAGACTCTGATGAAGAGGAGTCAGAGGGGGATCCAGAGGAGGATCCTGAGTATGACTCGGATGAAGATTGAGACCCCATCCTGTTTTGCAAACCCTAAGTTGTGAACTGATGTATAATAGATGAGACTTTTGTGAATAGTACTCTAATATATACTATGTGGTTTGCTGTGTATAAAAGTGTGGTTGTGATTTTTCAGGTTTGAAAAATATGATCCTACTTTTCTATTACATTGTTTTATTGTCTGGAGATTTTATTATATGCTTTCACTTGCATATTAAAATGAAAGGGTTGGCGATGCATCCTGGGATGTTGGTATTAATTGACCAGGTGAGGGATGGGCGTGCATTCGAGGATCGGGGCGTGACATCCCTCTTTTGTGGTATTAGAGCAATGGTTAGGCATTGGAGTGATAAGGTGCGATGACCTATGGGATAGCAGTAGGAAAGATTTTCAAATTCATGCTGGTGCATGTCTATGGTAGCTGATTGGTAGAATTGTTTGTCATGTGTGAATCACTCATCTTCTAATCCAGTGTGGATTTGGAAGGTAGGTGTTAGTAAAAGACTGAACCATGAACGAGCTGGAGCAGAGAACTCCAAGTAAGAGAACAGTTAGATCTATAGCTCAGGTTAGGTCACCGACCAAGGTCGGTACTCGAGGAGGCAGAGGTAGGGCACAGGCACAGGCACAGGCCAGTGCCAATGAAGTAGCACCACCTCCTGTTGGTGCTGGGGTAGCAGCCCCAGGTGATTAAGGAACTGTCAGAATCGATCAGGCCTTAAATGCCATGAGGGGACAATGACTATTGACCAGTATGGGGTCAAGTTTGCGAAGTTATCTCAGTATGCTCCGAGGCTGATTGAAGACCGTGAGGAGAAGGCTTGGAGGTTTAAGAATGGCCTTTGACATGAGTTGAAACAACCACTGGTGCCATTTGATCTAATTGATTGTCGAGAAATGTATCGTCGAGCATAGCTACTTGAAAGGAGTTTGAATGAGCAAGTTGCCTCATCTGGATCGAGGTTCAGCTCTCACAAAGAAAGTATTTGCCATGGGAAGAGGCCCATGTCTGGGAATAGATTCTCGATTTCGCCTAATAGGAAAGGTGGAGTCGGCAGGTCTGGACCAATCCAAATTGAGATGTGTCACTTTTGCGGAAGGCGACATGCCGTGAATCAATGCCCTCGAAGGACGGGCGCTTGTTTTGAATGTGGCCAATAGGGTCATAGGGCCAAGGATTGTCCTAACAAGCCAAGAGGACAACTGCAACTACCGCCGCCACCCCAGATGGGATAGATCAGAGGATATGCCTCTTAGAACGTGCCACAAGGAGGACAACTGAGACCTCCAGTTCAGGGCACAGTTTATGCTATTACACAAGGTCAAGCAAAGGCTGCGCTTGAAGTGATCACGGGTATGGTTTTGCTGAACAACCATCCTGCTTATGCTTTATTTGATCCAGGAGCGACCCATTCCTTCATTGCCGAGCAATATGTTAAGTTGTTAGGATTGATTCCTATATTGTTGGAGTTGGCAGTTTACATATCTATCCCATTGAAGGATAAAGTTATTGTTGCTTTGGGTTGTTCTGGGTGCAAGTTAGAGATTGTTGAGCGAGTGGGGATAATTGATTTGTTAGTTCTAGCCATGTATGATTTCGATTTAATAATTGGTATGAATTGGCTCACCAAGTAACGAGCTAAAATGGACTGCTATCGCAAGGCGATTTAGTTTGACCCTTAGAGGGTGAGAGCTTCGAGTTTGTCGGGAATTGAGGAGGACCCTCAATTGTCTTGATCTCATCGCCAGAGGCAACTCGTCTATTAGACAAGGGTTGCCAAGGTTACCTGGCAACTGCTGTGGATACGATAGTTGAGGAGCTGAAGATGGAAGACATTTCGGTCGTGTAAGAATTTCCAGATGTCTTTTTAAAGGAATTGTCAGGATTACCATCTGAAAGAGAAATAGAGTTCGTAATCGAGCTAGCACCTGGGACAAAGCCAATCTTTAAGGCTTCTTACCGGATGGCATTATCTGAGTTGAAAGAATTGAAGGTGCATATGCAAGAACTTTTGGATAAGGGATTTATTCGTCCTAGTGCATCACCTTGGGGAGCACCAGTTCTGTTTGTAAAGAAGAAAGATGGTTCGTTGTGCTTGTGCATCGACTATCGACAACTCAATCAGGTAACGATCAAGAATAAGTATCCACTCTCAAGGATCGATGACCTATTTGATTAGTTGCAAGGAGCGTTGATATTCTCGAAGATCGACTTAAGAACATGATATCATCAACTGAGAATTAGGAAGGAGGACATTCCTAAGTCAACATTTCGTACTCGGTATGGTCATTATGAGTTCACCGTGATGCCATTCGAATTGACGAATGGTTTAGCTGCCTTCATGGACTTGATGAACAGAGTATTCAAAGAATGAGAGTCATATGAGATTCTGGTCCAGCTGCCCTTAGTTTGTGGTCGTGTTCATCGATGATATTCTGGTGTATTTAAGGAGTGATGAAGAGCATGAGAGTCATATTAGATTAGTGCTGTAAAAGCTGAGGTTCCATCAGTTGTATGCTAAGTTTAACAAGTGCAAGTTTTGGTTGATTCGTGTTGCTTTCTTAGGTCATGTGATTTCGGACGAGGGAATTTCTGTGGACACGAGCAATATAGAAGGCGTGATCAATTGGTTAAGAATGACTACGGTGACAGAAATCTGAAGTTTTCTTAGTTTGGCAGGTTATTACAAACGGTTTGTAGAAGGGTTCTCATCGTTAGCGTCACCACTGACAAGACTTCTGAAGAAAGAAGAGAAATTCGTGTGGATAGACAAGTGCGAGCGTAGCTTTCAAGAGTTGAAGGAAAATATGACTACTGCACCTGTGCTGACCATTCCATCTGGTCTTGGAGGATTCGAGATCTACAGCGATACGTCATTTAGAGGGTTGGGTTATGTGCTGATGTAACATGGCAGAGTTGTTTCATACGCTTCCCGTTAGTAGAGACCTCATGAACAGAATTACCCGACGCAGGACTTAGAACTCGCGGCAATCATCTTTGCCTTGAAGATTTGGAGACACTTTTTGCACGGGGAAAGATTCTAGATTTTCACGAACCATTATAGTCTTAAGTATTTGTTCTCTTAGAAGGAGTTGAACATGAGACAACGCAGATGGATGAAATTGCTGAAAGACTACGACTGCGATATTCTATATCAACCAGGAAAGGCGAACAAGGTCGTCGATGCTTTGAGTTGAAAGTCTTCAGTCACTCATATACTGATTAAGGAGTGGAATCTAATCGAGAGAGCTCGAGATTCTGTATTCAAATTTGAGGTAGGCCACCTTTCAAGTCTTATGGCCATCCTCAGAATTGAATCGGATGTCTAGATCAGAATCAAGTTACTCCAATTGACAAATCCAAAGTGGTACATAAAATTCTTCAGGGAGGACACTGAGAAAAAAAAGGTTGACTTTCAGATCTCTGATGATGGAATGTTGAGGTTCTGATGACGTTTGCTTGTACCTAATGATGTGGAGCTTAGAGAAGATATTTTATCTGAAGCGCATCGTAGCAGCTATAGCATTCATCCTGGAAGTACTAAGATGTATCAGAATCTGTGTCAACACTATTGGTCGTCAGGTATAAAGATGGACATTGCCAAACATGTCGCTAAGTGTTTGACATGTCAGCAGGTCAAAGCTCAGCATTGTAAGTCGGGATGACTTCTACAACCTCTCGCGATCCCAGAATGGAAATGGGAGCATATCAGGATGGATTTCGTGATTGGACTACCAAGGAGTCAGAAAGGAAATGATTCAATTTGGGTAGTAGTCGATAGACTAACAAAATCGGTTCACTTCATTGTAGTTCGAAAAGACCTCAGTCTAGATAGACACGCAGACCTGTATGTGTGTCAAGTAGTTCGTATGCATAGAGTACCAGTTATGATAACCTTAGATAGAGATCCAAGATTTATAGCTGCTTTTTGGAAGAGCTTGCAAAGTGCTCTAGGTACAAAGCTTTAGTACAATATGACATATCATGCTCAGATGGATGGCTAGTCTGAGAGGACGATTCAGACCCTCGAGGACATGCTGAGAGCTTGTGTACTAGACTTCAAAGGAAGTTGGGAAGATAAGCTTCACCTAGTGGAGATTGCCTACAACAATAGTTATCAGCAAAGCATCCAGATGGCTCCATTCGAATCGCCGTATGGCAGAGTGTGTAGAACACCAATGTGTTGGGACGAAGTTGGGAAAAGAAAGATCACAGGCCTAGAGTTGGTCCAACAGTCAGTGGATACCATGACAATAATCAGAGGCAGATTAAAGACCGCACAGAGTAGATAGAAAAGTTGCGCAGACAAGCGTCGGAGATTATTGGAATTCCAAGTTGGTGATCACGTTTTTCTGAAGGTGTCACCAATGAGGGGAACTTTGCGCTTTGGAAAGAAAGGAAAACTGAGTCCCAGGTACGTAGGTCCATTTGAAATTCTCGAGAGAATTGGGAACCTAGCGTATCGTCTTGTGTTGCCTCCGAGATTGGCGCAAGTGCACAACGTCTTTCACGTGTCGATGTTAAGGAAGTACGAGTCTGACCCGATCCACATGCTCAATTTTGAAGAATTAGACATGGATGACCAGTGTCATATGTGGAAACCTCGGTTCAGATAATAGACAGAAAATAACAAGTTCTACGTACAAAACCATTCCGTTGGTCAAAGTGGTCTAGCAACACCACGGTGCAAGGAGTAACTTGGGAGACCGAAGAGTTGATGAGACAGTTTTACCTCCACCTTTTTTGCTTAAGTTTTGTAAATGTTTAAATTACATCATAGATTTTCAATCTTTTTTTTTTTTGGTAAAGATTTTCGTCATGTTTTCTACTAAATAAATCGGACATTTCATTGACATGCTTATATGGCTATTCTCAGAGCTGATCACTCTCAAGATAACTAGACTATCAGTGAAAGCCATTAAGAAATTTTAAGGCAATAGATTTCAGAATTCGACCAAGAATCGGCTTCTTGACTGTGGTCATCTTTTGAGGCCATTATGGCACAGTTAAAAATCGACATGAGATCAAAGATAGGTTGGTTTGACAGAGATGTGTGGCTAATCGTGGATGACACTACTAAATTGAAAAATTCTCGTCGGCCAGCATTAGACTGATTTTTATATTGTTTTGGTACCCTGTGTCCATATTTGAATCTTCAAAATTTTCATGACAATCGAGAGTTGCTAATGTGTCGAGTGGGTTCATTGTGGCTCGAAGAAAATTGACAACGGGTCATTTGGCTTAAAAATTTCTAAAAGCTAGTCTGTAGCCTAGCTCACGCTAAAAACACTATAGATCGAAATTAACTGCAAATTTGAGTCCGATTTCAAAAATTGAACATTTTTTCATGTCACAATAAATTTTAGGAATGTTGACTCGTCTCGGAAGATTTTTCGTAACCCGAGACTTTTGGGAAAAAATCGGCGTAGGACCGTTTTTATCGAAAAAGGCTAGGGATCGTTTTTATCACAAAATTGGGATGAAAGGTGGATCAATTGGTGAGGAGAAATACCAATTTGAGTATTGACTCGATAATGGAATTCAATGAGGCCAATTGGGATTGAATTAAGAGAGTTTATGAGTCCAATTGAAGTCATTTGCTTGGAATTCCGTAGCTCTCCCTCCCCCTAGCAAAAAGGGACCATTTCAAAGGTTGTGGGTGAGCATTGGTGGCTCATTGAGAGCCAAGGATGATATGCATGGCCATGAATGGTCGAAGGAGCCAAGGAATTGGAAAATGAAGGCATGTGGACCCATCTCTCCCCTTCCTTCCCCTTTGGTCGTGCGATAGCCCTCCCCTCTCCCTTGGTGTGCCATTCAAACCCTCAGCCAGCAAGGAGACCGCTGGAGCAAGCCAGAGCAGCCGTCACTGCTGTTCACACCGCTGCATGCCGTCCCCACCTTGCGCAAGCGCTGTCGTCACCCTCCGCCTCCATCGTGCAGCCCCGACGCCTAGCTTCCTTATCACGCCATCCCAGCCCCTGTCCAAGCATTTAGGTGGCTGTCTTGTCACCGTGAGTGGCTGTGGAAGCCCGCAGGAACCGCCGTTCAACCCATCGAGCACCATAGCTGCCTCCACTAGTCTTGCTTCGCCATAAATGGTCTTGTTTCTCTTTATTTCAGCTCAAAATAGAGGCTGGTTTTGTGGGTTTTACAGTAGCTTCTAGGCCCATTTTGGAGATGTTTTGGGCCTCGAAATTGAGGCCCGCTACGGAGAAAATCGGCCACCGTTGCGTTCCTGTCGAATTGAACTGAACGGTTCGCTAAACAAGTGAGTTTTACTCACTAAACCTCGCTGAGTAGGTTAATGATGCTTAGGGGTTGATTAGATTTAATTAAGTGCAATGAGGTGGATAGATTAGATTAGGTTAATTAATTTAGTGTCTTACCGATGCATGTTTGGCAAATGGTTAGTGTAATTAGCGAGTAAATAGGTCCTAGTATTTATTGAATGAACTTCAGAAATTTTTTGAGTCCGTTTCGGCATCTAATTAGGCATTACATGCCTAAATTGGATTTATTAGCATTTATTTAATATTTTCCGTAATTAATTAATTAATTAATTTCTGGAAATTAGACCGGGATAGTTGGTTACCGAAATTTTATATTGAGTACTATGGTGCAGTCTGTTTATTTATTCGAGTTTTAGTTTGTGCTGAATTGATTTAATTGTGATTTTTGGATTATTTTCCTAAATTAATTAATTTTGGTAATTATTTGGAAAATAACCGGACGTCGGTTGATAGCGCCAAAAATATTTTGGTGGACTACAGAAAATGGTGGGAATTGTGGAAGGGAAATTATAATATTTTGGCTAAAGCCGACGATGTACCTATACTCGGCTATTTTATCGGGAATGATAAAAATGTTGAATTGATTGTGATAGTATACTTTATTGACCCACCGGTAATATGTCAGCTTAGTAGGGAGCAGTATACTTGTATTCTATATTAGCTTATGGGCAATATGTCAGCTTAGTAGAGAGCAGAATACCTTATCAGTTTTGATTGAGTATGTCGATATACTATATCAACCTACGAGCTCTATTATGGCAGCTTAGCAGAGAGCAGTATATCTTATGAGCTTTGATTGAACAATGTCAATATACTATATTAGCCTATGGGTGATATGGCGGCTTAGCAGAGAGCAGTATATCCGAGCATCTTAGAATTGAGCTATACTATCTATTTATTAGCTTAGTAGTGAGCAGTCCTAATATGAACGGACTGAATAGATAGTATGAGATGAGCCGACTAATAAAGGGTCATGGTGACATGTAATCGGTTAGGTCGATTCATCAATGTTTGATATGATGTCGTGAATTGAATGATTGATGTCATATGAGGCATCTATAAATGATACTAATTTGCAGGATGGAAATGAGGCCATGGTAAGTCCTCTGACTCATGTTGTGCATAGGTAGCCCTTATGGCATATTGACATTCTAATTGAGTCTTAAGGGGTAGAACTCGCTGAGACGTCGTCTCACCCCGTTGTGGAATAACATTTCAGGCCCCTAGATGGCAACACCTCCACCTCCTCGTCCTCCTATGTATTTTGGCATCCCTGAAGAAATTACAAAGATAGGTTACCACATCCCTATTCACCACCACCCCGATGGACTAGAGTACGTATTGGTGAAGTCGACTGTCTGGGTTGATGTGGGTAAAGATGCCCTGAGGCTCCACGAGTATCGGTCGTGGTATCGCCACTATGGCGATGGGCAAAGAGAGGGTCCCATACCCGAATGTGATGTGCCTCTGTATGTATTGGAAGTGGCATTCGGGAAGGGGACGATTGATCCTAAGGATGGGTCGGTGGTAGAGGCAAAGGATCCTAAGCTAGTGGCCGATTCTCATTCTCCTATATACTCAGTCGAGGGTGCTAACTAGAGTGAAGAAGAAGGGGAGATCGTTGAGTCGAAGGAGGGACATGAGGATGAGCCTGAGGATGAACCCGTGGATGAACCCGAGGTGGAACTCGAGGAGGAAGAACCTGAAGAGGAAGACCCTAAAGAAGAGCCCAAAGAAGAGGAGCTAGAGGAAGACTCTGATGAAGAGGAGTTGGAGGAGGATCTAAAGGAGGATCCTGAGTATGACCCGGATGAGGATTGAGACCCCATCCTATTTTGCAAACCCTAAGTTGTGAACTGATGTATGATAGATTAGACTTATGTGAATAGTATTGTAATATATACTATGTGGTTTGCTGTGTATAAAAGTGTGGTTGTGATTTTCAGGTTTGAAAAATATGGCCCTACTTTTCTATACCATTGTTTTATTGTTTGGGGATTTTATTATATGCTTCCACTTGTGTATTAAAAAGAAAGGGTTGGCGATGTGTCCTGAGACGTCGCTATTAATCAACTAGGTGAGGGATGGGCGCGTGTTCGAGGATCGGGGCGTGACATCTTGCTTTTGTTGTATCAGAGCAATGATTAGGTATTGGAGTGATAAAGTGCGATGACCTATGGGATAGTAGTAGGAAAAACTTTTAAATTCATGTTGGTGCATGTCTATGGTAGCTGATTGGTATAATTGTTTATTGTGTGTGAATCGCTCATCTTCTAGTTCGGTGTGGATTTGGAAGGCAGGTGTCAGTAAAAGATTGTGAACCATGAGCAAGCCGGAGCAGAGAACTCCAAGTAAGAGAACAGTTAGACCTACAGCTTAGGCTAAGTCACCGACCAGGGTCAGTACTCGAGGAGGCAGAGGTAGGGCACAGGCATAGGCCAGTGCTAGTGGAGTAGCACCACCTCCTGTTGGTGCCGGGGTAGCAGCCCTAGGTGATCAAGAAACCGTTAGAATCGACCAAGCCTCATATGCCATGAGAGAATTGATGGGGCAACAGGCCTGGGATCAAGTTGTCGCATTCACTGCCGCTGTTGTAGCTGTAGTTCAAGCCGCCGCTACTGCTGTTGTTGCCGCCACCGCTGAGGTCGCGGCTGTTGCTTTGCACTGCCGCCGCACTGCTCCCGCACCTCGAAGTTTCACCAGGTGTTGTGGTTGTTGGGAGACCGATCTATAAGCTGGTGTAGCAATTTCTGAAGTTGAGTCCACCGAGATTCACAGTGCTTGGAGACCCCGAGGCCGCCTTGCTTTGGATACAGGATTTGGAGAAAGCCTTTGCATTTTTGATGTGTACAGAGACTGAGAAAGTGACCCTGGCAGTTTATCAACTATAAGGTAATGCAAACATCTGGTGGAAAGCCGCCAGAGAGACAGTGTTTCCAGAATGAGTGGTTCCACTGTAGGATGCATTCCTTCAAGTGTTTAATGAGCAATACTTCTTGAGGAACGCCAAGGAATAGAAAATATAAGAGTTTTTACGTCTCCGTCAAGGGACAATGACTGTTGACCAGTATGGGGTCAAGTTTGCGGAGCTATCTCAGTATGCTCCGAGGTTGCTTGAAGACCTTGAGGAGAAGGCTCGGAGGTTCAAGAATGGCCTTCGACATGAGTTGAAACAACCACTGGTGCCATTTGATCTAATCGATTACCAAGAAATGTATCGTCGAGCACAGCAGCTTGAAAGGAGTTTGAATGAGCAAGCTGCCTCATCTGGATCGAGGTTCAGCTCTCACAGAGAAAGTATTCGCCATGAGAAGAGGCCCATGTCTGGGAATAGATTCCCGATTCTGCCTAATAGAAAGGGTGGAGTCGGCAAGTCCGGACCAATCCGGATCGAGATGTGTCGCCTTTGCGAAAGGCGACATGTTGTGAATCAATGCCCTCGAAGGACGGGCACCTGTTTTGAATGTGGCCAGCAGGGTCACAGATCTAGGGATTGTCCTAATAGGCCAAGAGGACAACCACAACTACCGCCACCGTCCCAGATGGGACAGATTAAAGGATATGCCCCTCATAACGTGCCACAAGGAGGACAACTGAGACCTCTAGTTCAAGGCACAGTTTATGCTATTACACTGGGTCAGGCAGAGGCTATGCTTGACGTGATGACAGGTATGGTTTCATTGAACAACCATCTTGCTTATGCTTTATTTGATCTAGGAGCAACCCATTCCTTCATTGCTGAGCAATATGTTAAGTTGCTAGGATTGAGTCCTATATTATTGGAGTTGACAATTTGCATATCTACCCAATTGGAGGATAAAGTTATTGCTGCTTTGGGTTATTCTAGGTGCAAGATAGAGATTGGTAAGCAAGTGGGGAAAATTGATTTGTTAGTTCTAGCCATGTATGATTTCGATTTAATAATTGGCATGAACTGGCTCACCAAGTAATGAGCTAAAATGGATTGCTATCGCAAGACGATTTAGTTTGACTCGTTAGAGGGTGAGAGCTTCGAGTTTGTCAGGAATCGAAGAGGACCCTCAATTGTCTTGATCTCGTTGCTAGAGGCAACTCGTCTATTAAACGAGAGTTGCCAAGGTTACCTGGCAACTACCATGGATACGACAGTTGAGGAGCTGAAGATGGAAGACATTTCGATCGTGCAAGAATTTCCAGATGTCTTTTCAAAGGAATTGCCAGGATTACCGCCAGAAAGAGAAATAGAGTTCGTAACTGAGCTAGCACCTGGGATAGAGCCAATCTCTAAGGCTCATTACCGGATGACGTTATCTGAGTTGAAAGAACTGAAGGTGCATATGCAAGAACTTTTGGATAAGGGATTTATTCGTCCCAGTGCATCATCTTGGGGAGCACTAGTTTTATTTGCAAATATGATGGCTGCGAGTTCTAAGTCACGCGTCGGATAATTCAATTCATGAGGTCTCAACTGACGGGAAGCGTACGCAACAATTCTGCTATGTTGCATCAGCACGCAACCTAATCCCCTGAGTGACGCATCATTATAGATCTCGAATCCTCCAGGACAAGATGGAATCGTCAGCATAGGTGCAGTAGTTAGCTTTTTCTTCAGCTCTTGGAAACTACGCTCGCACTTGTCTGACCATACCAATTTCTCTTCTTTCTTCAGGAGCTTTGTCAAAGGTGACGCTATCGATGAGAACCCTTCCACAAACCGTGTGTAATAACTTGCTAACCCCAGAAAACTTCTGATCTCTGTCACTGGCGATGGTCTCGGCCACTTGATCACGGCTTCTATCTTGCTCGGGTCGACGAGGATTCCTTCCCTGCAAGTCACATGACCTAAGAACGTAACACGAGTCAACCAAAACTCGCATTTGCTAAACTTAGTATACAACTGATGAGTTCTTAAGGTCAGGAGTATTACTGTTAGATGATTCTCATGCTCTTCATCACTTCTCGAATAGACCAAAATATCATCAATGAACACAATCATAAACTGATCCAGATATTCCTTGAACATTCCGCTTGTCAAATCTGTGACAGCAACTGGAGTGTTCACCAGGCCAAACGATCTTACAATACTCTCGTAAAGACCATATCAAGTACGAATAGCTGTCTTTCGTACAACCTCCATCCTGGTTCGTAACTGACAACTTCATAATCTTAAGTCGACCTTTAAAACATCAATACTCTTTATAATTAGTCACACCATTCATTGATCTTTGGCAAAGAACACTTGTCCTTGATCTTCACTTAATTGAGTTGACAATGGTCGAGGTACACTCGCAACAAACTATCTTTCTTCTTCTCACAAACAAAACTGATGTTTCCCTTAAGTGATGCACTAGTATACACGAATTCCTCATTCATCAATCTTCACATCTGCATCTTCAATTCTACCAATTCAGACAACAACAACTGGTAAGAAGCCTTCGAGAGTGGCTCTATCCTAGTGCTAGTTCGATCGCAATTTCTATCTCTTTCTCTAACGACGGTCTGACAATTCTTGTGACAACATGTCTAGAAATTCGTAGACCACTGAGATGTCCTCCATCTCTAGTTCTCCAATATGTCCTACCCAAGACAATCGCCAAGCAAGCTTGGCAACCTCCGTCTAATAAACAAGTTGCCTCTAGTCAATGAGATTAATGAAATCGAAGATTCTTTTCGACTCCCAATAACCTCGACACTTACACATGTTAATACACTAAACTGGATTACTCAATGACCATGATTTATTATCACAAGATGCTCCATAAGCCCACACTATTCATGTGGCATCAAATTCACACCTCAGCAACTAATCAAGCACAACTATTGCTAATGATTTCCCCTCTGTCACTTTTACTTCAACAATTTAAGTTCTACCAACTCAGCACAAAACTCTGCTATGTTACTCTGATAAGATCACCTCAAACACATTCTTTCTTTGATCGGTGCAAGATCAATTCTACTCTCATTCCTTTCGCCATCCTAGTGGCGTTCTGGCCGCAGGAGCGATGTCTATGCTAGCTTAGACTTCCACTGACAATCCTTCACCTGATGGCCATGCTGGTCATCATCACCACACGTTCTAATCATACTTGGACACTGGATTTATCCACGCTTCCTTCTACGATTCCGACACCTATCTGGTGCATCTTCTATCTTCTATCACATGAAAGCATGCACTCTTTCTAGTTGCCCCATCAGTCTGCTAAGACCACTCCTGACCAGATATCCCTGTTGGCTATACTCCAAACAATTTCACGTCCTAGGAAGGACATAAGACTGATCTCCATCATCACGTCTGGGAACAACCTGATCTATTTGACTCGGTGCTGACTTGACTACCCCACCCTTCCTCGCGAGTGGAATAGAATACTTTTCTCTCGATCTCGGTCTTTTCCCTAACCGATTTCCATTCTTGCCTGAATTGGATCTATACTTCGGCTCGAATGCAATGATTAGCTCCCGGATCATATCTCCACTCTGGATCTCAGCAGGTGAGGCAACAACGACGATAGAGATAGCAACAACAACATCGGCTTGATCTTGAGCCTGCTGGCTCATCCACTTCCCAAGGAACACTAGCATCATAACGATCCTATCGAACTTAGGATCATTCGACGCTGCTACACTAGTACCAACCTGTGATGGTACTCTTACACTCGAGCTGGCCAGAGCCGACACTCTGCCACGACCACCTTGGGTACCGACCTTTGTCAGTGCTTTATCTCGAGTCACAGAGGACATTATCCTCTTATTAGGAGTTCTTAGCTCTTGCTCGCTCATGGTTCAGTCTTTACACTGCAACCCGACTTCCAAACCCACACTAGATTAGAAGGTGAGCGATCCTCACACGACAATCAATTCTAGCATTCAGCTAACACAGACATGCACCAGCATGAATTTAAAGGCCTTTCCTACTAACTATCTCATGATCAACGCTCCTTATCACTCCAATCTTGAACTTCGCTTTGATACCACAAAAAAGGGATGTCACGCCCTGATCCTCGGGCACGCACACATCCTTCTACTTGGTCGATTTTAAAATGCGATATCTCAGGACAATGTATCACCGACCCTTTCATTTATTAAGCACATGCGGAAGCAGTTAAAATCCCCAGACAATAAAACGATGGGATAGAAAAGCAGGGCCATATTTTTCATATTGAAATTTATAACCAAACTTTTATACAAAACACAAACTAGAGCACTTCACAACTCTTCACAACTTTTTACTGTACTCTATTCACATCAAAATGGAGTTCTCAAAAGAAGATGGAATCTCGGCCCATCTGGGTCATACTCAAGATCTCTCTCTCAGTTATCTTCTTCTTCCAAAATTCTTCTCCTCAAGTTTCACCCCAGAGTTCTCATTCTCAAACTCTTCCTCCTTAGCTCCTCAGCGGGGTCCTGAAATGTTTTTCCCCAAACTGGGATGAGACTACGTTTCAGCGAGTTCTACCCCACTAAGCCCGATTAGTAAACCATTATACTATAGGCTGCCTAAACACGCATAGAGTATAGGACTTACCTTGGCCTTAGATCTTACCTGCAAGTCAGTACAATTCACAATAGGCACCCAAGTAATCATATCACAGATCGAAGCATCGATCAAATCGACCTAGTCGATTACATGTCAATCAAACCATCTCATGGTCATTTCCAATCAATTAGTCAATTCATAACATCATATCAAAACAATGATCAATCGACCTAGTCGATTACCTATCATCACGACCCATGCTTGGTCAGCACATTCAATACTATCTATAAGTCCGACCATAGTCCAAGACTACTCACTCTAAGCTGATATATAGATAGTATAGCTTGCACTAAGCTGATAGGGTTAAGGTATACTGCTCTTACTAAGCTGACATATCGCCCGTAGGTTGATATAGTATTTCGGTATACTGTTCTCGCTAAGCTGACATATCGCCCGCAGGCTGATATAGTATACCCTCGATGCTCACACTAAGCTGATAAAGTGTACTGCTTGCGCTAAGCTGACATATCACCCGTAGGCTGATATAGTGCACCAGTATATTGCTCTCGCTAAGCTGACATATCAGAGCCCATAGGATGATATAGTATACTATCCAACCATTCAATCCATTCCATCTTTTATCCTTCTCGATAAAATAGTCGTGTGTGGGGACACGGTCGGCCTTAGCCAAAATATAATATTTTCCTTTCCATAACTCCCACATTTTCTGTAGTCCACTCAAATATTTTTGGCATTATTAATCGATGCCCGGTTATTTTTCAATTAATAACCAATGATTATCCAATTAAAGAATAATTCCCTCTTTCACAAATAATTCAATTCAGCATGTAATAGAGCTCAATTAAATAAACAGACTGTGCCACAACAATCATCATAAAATTTCAGTCACTGGCCATCCCGGTTGAATTTCCGGGAAATAAATAATTAAATAATTAATTTCGAAAAATAAATAAATAACTACAATAAATTCAACTTAGCACAATATAAAGCTCAATTAAATAAACGGACTGCACTACGATCATCAGCACGAGATTTCAGTCGTCGGCCATCTCAATCTTAATTTCCGAAAAATAAATAAATAAATAATTAATTTCGAAAATTAAATAATTAATACTAAAAATTCAATTTAGCTCAAAATAAAGCCCGATTAAATAAACGGATTTCACCACGGTCATCAGCATAATATTTCGGTTCCGGACCATCTCGGTTGAATTTTCGGAAAATAAATAATTATTTAATTTAATTCCAAAAATTAATATTTAAATACTAAAAATTCCACTTAGGCCTGAAAAGCCTAATTGAAGCCCACTAAGGGTTGGGAAAAATCCCGAGACACTTCCAATAATTAGTAGACCACGTCTACTTGCTAATTGTGCAATCAATTTATCTTAGTCGCATCACAATTGACTAATAATTGCTAATTTATTCTAATCTAACAACCTAAACATAATTAATTAAAACTAAACCAACCTTAAGCATAATTAGCCAACTAATCCGGGATTAGTGAGATTACTCACCAAATCACGCGCAAATCGGATCAATCCGACGGGGGCGACGCGAGGAACAACAAACTCCAAAGCACGGCTCGGGTTCGGGGCCCGGAAACGGCCCAAAACGGCCCACGAACCGGCTGGATACCCACTCTGTGGGTTGCGGTTCAAGGCTGGCCGGAGCTGATCTGGCGGCTAGAGTGGCGAGGAGAGGCCGGCGGAGGGTGAGGGGAGCTCCGGCGATCCGAACAGTGGCCGGAGATGATCGGACAACCGCCGGTGGTGGCCGAACAAGGGCTGGACAGAGGCAAACAGGGCTGCACAGAGCTGGATTGCGCGGGGGAGGAGCAGCAGGTGTAAGCGGTGCACGGGTGGTGAACGGCGGACGCGCGGCGTGCGCAGCGCGGAACGGCGGCGACGACGAGCTACTTCAATCTCCGGACAACGGTGGCCGCTGCTTCCGCCTTTTTCGGTTTCTGGTTCGCACGAACAAGAGAGAACATAGAGAGAAGGAGTCGGTCACGTGGGGTTGGGGGGAGAAGAAAGAGGAGAGAGAAGAAGAGATAAGTGAGAAAAAAAAAGGTTTGAAAAGTCAAAGTGAAAAGGAAAGAGAGAGAAGCCAAATTGAATTTGGCAAGGGGATTCAGTCGGTGGGGCTGGCTACGCACAAAGGAGAAGGGAGAGGAGAGAGAAAAAGAGAGAAAGGGGAGAGAGAAAAAGAATTAAAATAATAACATTATTCTTATTTTTCTTTTTCTCTTTCCCTTTCTATTTTCTTTTGGTCTTCGATTTTTCCTCCGATAATTTCTTTCTTGAAATTTCAGACTTGTCAATAATTTGACGGACGATGAGACAGGATCCTAAAAATGAATTGTGACACGCTCGAATATTCGACTCCCGAAACCAATTTAAATTTCATGGTTAGAATCAATCAAACACGATTTTAGTCTAATCCCACCAATTGAGTAGCTTTTAGGGATTTTACCGCGGATACATCCCTTAACGGCTTCACCCAATAGGTTAGTTAACTCGTGAGTGATCGGCTCGAGAAAAAAGGACCATAGGCACGTTGACGACATGCCCATTTCACTTTATCGAAACGGGGTCGAATTTCAGGATGTCACAGTTCTTGTGCTTGTGCATTGACTATCGGCAACTCAATCAGGTAACGATCAAGAATAAGTGTAGACTCCCGAGGATCGATGACCTGTTTGATTAGTTGCAAGGACTGTTGATATTCTCAAAGATCGACTTAAGAACAGGAGAGCATCAACTGAGAATTAGGAAGGAGAACATTCCTAAGTCAGCATTTTGTACTCGATATGGTCATTACGAGTTCATAGTGATGCCATTCGGATTGATGAATGGTCCAGCTACCTTCATGGATTTGATGAACAGAGTATTCAAAGTATATTTGGATCAGTTTGTGATTGTGTTCATCGATGATATTCTGGTGTATTCAAGGAGTGATGAAGAGCACGAGAATCATCTGAGATTAATGCTGCAAAAGCTAAGAGTCCATCAGTTGTATGCTAAGTTTAGCAAGTGCGAGTTTTGGTTGACTCGTGTTGATTTCTTAGGTCATGTGATTTTAGGTGAGGGAATTTCTATGGACTTGAGCAAGATAGAAGCCGTGATCAATTGGTTAATCACGACTATAGTGACAGAAATCCGAAGTTTTCTAGGTTTGACAGGTTATTATAGATGGGTTGTAGAAGGGTTCTCATTGTTAGTGTCGCCACTGACAAGACTTCTGAAGAAAGAAGAGAAATTTGTGTGGATAGACAAGTGCAAGCGTAGTTTTCAATAACTGAAGGAAAAGCTGACTACCGCACCTGTGCTGACCAATCCATATGATCCTGGAGGATTTAGGATCAACAATGATGCGTCATTTAGAGGGTTGGGTTGTGTCCTAATGCAACATGGTAGAGTTGTTGCATATGCTTCCCATTAGTTGAGACCTTATGAGCAGAATTACCCGACGCATGACTTAGAACTCGCGGCAATCATCTTTGCCTTGAGGATTTGGAGACACTATTTATGCGTTGAAGGATTCCAAATCTTCACGAACCATCGAAGTCTCAAGTATCTGTTCTCTCAAAAGGAGTTGAACATGAGACAACGCAGATAGATGGAATTGATAGAAGACTACGACTGTGATATTCTATATCACCCAGGAAATGCGAACAAGGTCGTCGATGCTTTGAGTCGAAAGTCTTTGAAATAGCTAGTATAAGTACCCAGAGGGGGGTGAATAGGTGTATAATAATTTCTCGTGATAAGTGAGCAATATGAAATAGACAATAGAAAATAGGTTCGCCTTTTTGTTAGCAAAAACGAATTATGATCAAAGTAACAAGAGTAAGGAAGAGAAAATGAACACAGAGATTATAGTGGTTCGGCTTATTCCAAGCCTACGTCTACTCTTCCGCACTGACAGCCCACTGGCTGGATTTCATTATTAACAAACGAGTTGTTACAGTAAAGCTCTCCCTTGATTCCACAGTGTAGATACTCTACCACACTTCCTCAAGGTTTCTCAAAGAAATAGACTCTCTTTTGCGTACAAGATTTCGCTCAACAAATGAATTGACTAAGAACAAAGAGCTTCAGACTTTGGAATTCTTCTATCGCACACCTTCTCGAACAACTGGAACGTCTTCCTTATATACTCCTTTATGCCATTATACCCGTTGGGTAATATACTCCTTTATGCCATCATACCCGTTGGCACTTACCAAAGGAATTCCTTCAATCTACCCGTTGGACGGAATCAATTAGGAAGATCATTCGAGCTATTAAAGGAACATATCGATAGCCCATCAATCCTGCTCGCCCATACAATCAGGATCTCGGTTTCCATAAGTAGAATCTTCCAAGTATACTTCGCCAATCATCGGATCCTTAACCTCTGAATCAATCATGATCAAATAAAGGATTCCGTTATGTCATATCTAGCCAAGACATCTTCTCCAGTTGATAAGGTCAAATTCTTAATGAAACACCTAATTCTGGATAGCCATTCTTCGACGGATTAGAAACTGTCAATGAGAATAAACTTTGAGTCTTGAGTCTGGCAGTCCGGAGGTCTTCAGACTAGACTGATGGAAACGTTTTGTCAGCTTCAAAATACTCCAGGAAGATTTCTCCAACAATCTCCCCCTTTTTGATGGTGACAAAACTTTCCTGCAGATTTGGATAACTTTGACCTGCAAAATATTACTCAAGCAAAAATAGATATCTCATAAAGATAAATGGCTTAATGATAACACTAGAATCTGCAACCACGGAAAATAGGTTAGTCTTTCATGTGAGTAAAGCCATTCACAATATATCAAAAGTACTTAATATAAGCAGTCAAATCCAAATCCCAAATTCAGTCCACAGCCAGACACAAAAGTCAAGTCAAACATCAAAACAAACCAAAAGTTCAAAAAGTTTAAGGTTCAAAATTTTCAAATCTCGCATCTCTCCCCCTTTTTGTCATCATAAAAAAAGGTTTAAATAGGAAGAGAATGGATTTAAGAATGCTTGGGAATACGAACAAGTTGGAAATCTCCCTTTAATTGGACAATGCTTTCCAGCTTTTTCAAGTCCTCCTTCAGTTGTGCCACATCTTCACCCTTAGCATTTGCCTGAATCTGAAGAGAAAGGGCTTGGATCTTATCATTCAAAGAAACTGAAGAAGCTTGACCTGAATTCTGCAAATTCTGAACTTCGCATCCCAGAGCATATATCTGACCCCGCATTTCCAAGAGAATATCAAGAATTCTGCGAAAATCTGCTGAATTATCAGTCTGCGTATTGGCTTCTGCACGATCAGATGGAGTAAAGGCAGACGATGGCAAATCAGCATAGTCACGCAGATTGGGCAATGAAACATCATGTCCCTCCTTAGGAAATTGAGAGGTATAGATGCCCTCTAGATCTGCTGGAGAGCGACTGACTCCTTCACTAGTAGCAGGATATGAGGACATTCCTCTTTTCTCATGGTCTCCCCCTATTTTCATGCCTTTAGGCGGAGAAGAGAGTTCCTCATGCTCTCCTTCCATTTGATTTCCTTTTTCCTCCTCTACATCTCTTTCTTCAGCTTCTCTCTCCTCTGTTTCTTTCTTTTCTACTTCTTTCTCTTCATCTTCTCTTTCTCCAGTCCTCTGTTTTGAGTCTTTCTCTTGTCGTTTCGTTGATTCTGGAATAGAACGACTCAGGTTCTTCAATGCCATTGCAAAAATGGTGATGTCTTCCTCATTATCTTCATCCTCAACGATGAGAGCTCTTCCTTTCTTGAATGGAGCAACCATGGGCTCCTTCCCTTTTATCTTTGCAACCGAAGAGGTTTGATGAGTTTTGACATGGGTTTTCTCCTTGAATTTCTCCAACACCTTGTTGAGTTCCTTCGACGCATTTTAGACACCATTTTCAGTCCCACCACCATTTGATCACAAGATCGAGTACATAGAATTCATGGAGGCTGAATATTCAAATGTCTAAATAACTTTGTCACAAGAGATGGATAAGGAAGTTGACCATTATCCTTCACCACTGCTCTATAGATGTGGAACATAATAGCGTGAGGAAGAGAAAGCTTTTTCCCAGCATTGATGGCATACATCAACTTTGTCTCTGAGTTTGAAATATCAGTCTTTGAAGTAGATTTTGGTCTGAGGCAATTAATCACAATCTTGTAAAGCAGAATGTTAAATGCACTCATCCTCAAGTAGGAAATCTTTTCCTCTGTCCTTCTATCCTTAACAAGTTCTAATGTAGCACGAGTAATAGAGACATTAATAGGTTGATATCTCCCTCTCTCAACCCCAATCACATCAGCCAACATATCTACATCCACCACATAGTCCTGATCTCGGACACTAAAAGAGAATCTATTCGCATCCAAGAAACTGAGATTCGAATAGAAATATGCAGTGAGTTCAGCAAAGGCTATTCAAGTTGAAGAAGACTAAACTTTTCCCTCAAATTAACATTCACAGCATCAAGGAAATCAAAATCCACACTTCTAGGGTTTATTACCCCACGCTTCAACAACTTAGAGTATAGATGCTTTTGTTCCTCTAAACGAAACAAATCTGTCATTTTTCCCCGAATTTTTGCCACAACACCCATTCTCGGTTGAAATTGACTGTACAACTTGTCATCATCATTCCCATCTATCGCATTCAGCCCTCTAACACGAGGATCGATTGGAATATTTGCCATTGCTTCTTCTGCCAATCCAGCAAGGGCAATTCCTAACCGTTCCATTGTGCGTAAAAAGAAGGTTTCATTTTTGTACCCTTTGTCTTTCAAAAATTCGTCAATGTAGTTCAAAGGAGTTCCACCCCTTTTCAAAGCACGATAAAGCTTGTAGATAAAATAGGGTTTAGAAACTCTTACAGGTTCTGCATCTTCGATTATTTCTTCCTCTTTTTGTCGAGCAACCTTCTGTTATCTAGATGGAGAAAATAAACGCTGCTGAGAATGTTGTGGGCTTTGTTGCTGACTAGGAGACTCTTCTTCCTCGGTGAGATCAAAGTGCGTAGGCCCCTCGCGCATTTGCTGTGGTCCCCTGTTTGGGATCCTCGAAGACTTTCTTTGAGACGACATCTTTCACAGTCTTTGAAAGATTCCAAGCTTGACTTTCCCAAGAAAGATGACAACTTTTCGAAGATTAAACAAGAGAAGAAAACAGAAATGGAAGATCGGTGCTCTCTTAGGGTTTTTGAGAGTAAAGCGAAGAAGAAACGACAGTATATAAGATAGTCGAAGAGAGGCATACGGAACGTCATAAAAGAAAGTAAAAAGATGCATTTTTAAAAAATAACTGCCTTTTTCAAAAAATTAGATAATTGTCATTTCAAAAGTAACTCTTTTTTGAAAATGAAACATTGCAATAATCACGTCAATTAAAGATAACAATAATCAAACACGGTTAATGATCGTATCTTTTCGAGATGAAATTTGAGAGATAATAAAGTAAAATAACTTACGAAAGAAAAACTTGATCATCTGAGTCTGAGTATCTTTAGACTTTCAGTCCTGAGTCTGAATTTCCTCAGACTTTAAGATTTTGAGTCTGGTACGAATAGCTTCAAATTGATTTTTTTCCAAAGGTTTTGTAAAAATATCCGCCAGTTGGTTCTTTGAGTCAACAAACTGAATCCAAACTTCTCCATTTTGAACATGATCTCTATTGAAGTGATGTCGAGTCTCTATATGTTTTGCTCTTGAGTGAAGAATTGGATTCTTAGTGAGATTGATTGCGCTGGTGTTGTCACATTTAATCTCCGTGCATGAATCTTCAATTCCAAAATCTCTTAACTGTTGTTTTATCCACAAAATTTGTGAACAACAACTCCCAAGAGCTACATATTTTGCTTCTGCTATAGAGAGAGCTACTGTACTTTGCTTTCTTGAAAACCACGATACTGTTCTGCTTCCAAATAGTTTACAGGTACCTGAGGTGCTATTTCTATCAACTTTGCATCCGGCTAGGTCTGCGTCTGAGTATCCAAGAAGAGTAAAGTATCCCTTTTTAGGATACTAAAGACCAAAGTTTGAAGTTGATGCAATATATTTGATAATACGCTTTGCAGCACTTAAATGAGATTCTTTAGGGTATACTTGAAATTTGGCACAAATGCAAACACTAAACAAAATGTCAAGTCTAGAAGCAGTAAGATAAAGAAGTGAGCCAATGATACTCCTGTATAACTTCTGATCAACTTTCTTTCCTCTTTCATCTTTTTCTATCTTCAAGGAACTTGACATTGGTATATCAGCTTTTTTGCAATTATCCAGTCCAAACTTTTTGACAAGATCATTAGCATATTTTTCTCGATGAATAAAAGTTCCTTCCTTCAGTTGTTTCACTTGAAGCCCGTGAAAGAAGGTTAACTCACCCATCATGCTCATTTCAAATTCATCCTGCATAGACTTAGAGAATTTCTTACACAGACTTTCATTAGGGGATCCAAAAATAACATCATCGACATATATTTGTACAAGTATAAAACTTTTGCTTTTTCTTTTGATAAACAAAGTAGTGTCTGCTTTACTTTTTACAAAGCCGTTTTGATTAAAAACTTACTCAGCCTGTCGTACCAAGCTCGAGGTGCTTGCTTTAGACCATATAAAGCCTTTTTGAGTCTGAATACTGAGTCAGGTTTTCTTTGGTCTTCAAACCCAGGTGGTTGTTCCACATAGACTACCTCATGGATAAATCCATTTAGGAAAGCACTTTTGACGTCCATTTGAAATAACCTGAAATCCTTATCGCAAGCAAAAGCAAGTAATAATCTAATTGTTTCTAACCTCGCTACTGGTGCATAAGTTTCGTCAGTCTATCCATTCTTCTTGCGTATATCCCTTGGCCACGAGTCTTGCTTTGTTTCTTACGACCTTTCATTTCTCGTCCTTCTTATTCCTGAAAACCCATTTAGCTCCAACAATAGATTTACCTTTCGGTTTAGGAGTCAACTTCCAGACATCATTAATACTGAATTGTTTGAGTTCTTCTTGCATAGCTTCAATCCAGCTTTCATCAGATAAAGCTTCTTCTATGCTTTTGGGTTCTACTTCAGAAATAAGAGCTATAGCACTAGACTCTTCGCGCCTTTTGGATATTGTGCGAATTCCTTCATTAATGTTGCCAATAATAAGATCTTTGGGATGACTGGACTTATGCTTCCAATTGCTGGTTGATTTGTCAGGTTGATGGTCACTTCCTTCATTTGAATCTTCAACAATCATTTGTTGCTGATCTTTCGAAGTCTGAGCTACTTCCTGAGATTTAGACTTTGTAGAGTCTGGAGTAGGTTTAGATTCTTCAAGATGAGTCTGAATAGATTCATTTTGCATAGAATCTTGGAATTTGACATTCATTGATTCCTCCACAGATTGAGTCTTCTTGTTGTAGACTCTATACGCTTTGCTTGTGGTTGAATATCCAAGAAAGATGCCTTCGTTTGATTTTTCTTCAAACTTGCCAACTCGATCATTTGCATTTTTCAATATAAAGCATTTACATCTAAACACATGAAAATATGAAACTATAGACTTCTTTTTTTTTGAATAACTCATAGGGGTTTTTTTCTAGAATAGGCCTTAGAAAAACTCTATTAATAATATAACATGGTGTAGAAACTACTTTAGCCCAAAAACACGAAGAGATGTTACTTTCTATTAAAAGAGTTCTAGCCATTTCTTGAAGTGACCTATTCTTTCTTTCCACAACTCCGTTTTGCTCTGGAGTATATGGAGAGGAGAACAAATGCTGAAAACCAGATTTATCACAAAATTTTGTGAAATCTTGATTTTCAAATTCACCTTCATGGTCTGTTCTTATACTTGAAATAACATACCCTTTTTCATTTTGAACTTTTTTAGCAAATTTTTCAAAGTAAGAGAAGGTTTCAGACTTACTTGACAGGAAATATACCCAAGTAAATCGTGAGTAGTCATTCACAATTACTAGGCAATATTTCTTACCTCCAATGCTCTGAGTTCTGGTTGGTCCAAAGAGATCCATATGTAGAAGCTACAGTACACGATTAGTGGAAACTTGATTTATTGGTTTAAAGGAATTTCTTACATGCTTTCCCAATATGCATGGTGTACATAGATCAAACTTTTGGTATGATAGATTGGGTAAACGACGAACAAGCTTCTTTGCTGAAATTTTGGCTATCTACTTCATATTTATGTGCCCAAGCTTTTTGTGCCATAAGTTCGCTTCGTCTTGAATTGAGATTAGATATTGTGATTCATCTGGTTTCACATCCAAGAGGTAGATATTTCCATGTCTTCGACTCATGAATGATTGAGTAGAATTTTTACTGGTTCCTGAACATATTCTTTCTTGAAAGTTGATTTTGAAACCGGTATCACATAGTTGACTGATACTGAGCAGATTGTAGTTGAGTCATTCCACTAAGGAAACATTGCTTTTTGTGAGGTTTTCAATCTTTACAGTTCAAAATCCCACAATTCTTCATTTACTGTTTCCTCCAAATGAGACTTTTCCACCATTTACTTGTATGAGTTTTATGAAACAACTTGAATCTCTTGTCATATGTCTTGAGCATCCACTATCCAGATACCATTTAACATTTTTCTTGATAGTGACATGCATTTAAAAAAGAGACTCAAGCTTTCTTTGGTACCCATATTTTCTTGGGTCCATTGGTGTTAGTATGATATGCAGTTTTTGCCCATACTTTCTTAACGGATTTCCAAACCATAGGACATTCTTTTTCAAAATGATCTGCACTATTGCACTTTGAACTAGGGGTGAGCGGTTCCAGGTTCCGGTTCGGTTCCGTCTGGAACCTGGAACCTACCCTCGAGTACAGGTTCCTCAAAATAAGGAACCTGAAACCTACCCGTGGGAACCGAGAACCTGGAACTTACCCTGTCACAGGTTCCAGGGTCGGTTCCAGGTTCCAATAGGTTCTTTTTTTTTTTTTGTTATTTTCAGATTTGAACCATAACATATGTGCACGTTACCCAAAAAAACTATAACGTACGCGCATGTTACCCAAAAAAAAAAACTATAACATATGCGCACGTTACCAAAAAAAATATAACGTATGCGCACGTTACCAAAAAAACTATAACGTGAACGCACGTTACTAAAAAAAAATATAACGTATGCGCACGTTACCAAAAAAAAACTATAATGTACGTGTATACTACACGGTAACTTCCCATTGACATGTTATCTTGATACATTAACTTCGCACTGCACAACAATAATAGAATATAATTAGAAATTTCAAAACAAATAGCAAACTAGAAAGTAGAAATAAAACACCACTAGAACAAGAATGTCTAGAGGTACAAGTTTTGAAAACAATTTCGATTAAACCCTTAAATGAACTCAGAAAATTATGAAATTTGGACACGTTGTATTTAAGACCTAGAGGTACAAGTTTCATGAAGAAATCATAGTCCAATTCTTTCTGGATTAAAAGAAAAAATCGATTTACTTTTCCTATTCTCTACTTGCACAGTTTTTGAAATTTTTTTGGTTAAATAGGCAAATAAACTACAAAAATTACGAAATTTAAATATGTTGTAGGAAGACATGAAGAGAGATATTTCATGCAGAACGCATTTCCAAAAGAACCTCATACAAAATGATATAGTCCACGCATTGCAACTTACAAGATCCGAACACATCAGATTGCACAGTTTTAGAAACATTTCCGATTAAATACCCAAATGACATTAAAAAATTATGAAATTTGACTATGTGATAGCCAAGACCATAAGGTAGATACTTCATGAAAACATTGAAGTCAAATTCGTCCTAGATAATTAAATATGGACGGTTAAAATCCATGTTCGTAGTACCGTAATTCCAGATCTAACCATCTCCAAAGGACCACGATTTCACCTACCTATTCTTGTTTTTTTTTTTTTTTGCTCTAAATTTTTTATATGTGGTACCTCAGGATGTCCTTTACAACTTTTGTTAAGAAACCGAAGTGAAATTTCGACAAAAAGGTTGCCTTACAGTCCATGCATTCATCAAGGGTCGGTCCCAAAATCTCCAGATCCATTCTTTCCAAAGAATAACGATTTCGCCCACTTATACTTGTTTGTTTTATCCCAAATTTGAGTATGTTATACTCCAAGAAGTCCTTTACAATTTTCATTTAGAGGCCGAAGCCAAACTTCGACTAGAACATCACATACAAGTCACTAGAACATCCAAGGTCGAGATTTTTCTGCCCTAAGTAACCGGTCCCCCTTGGAACCGGGAACCGAACTGGACCCTCCTCCGGTTCGGTTCCGGTTCCTGTAACCCAGAACCGCGCTCAACCCTACTTTGAACATCTGAGAGCATTTCGACCTATCGATTTTACAAAGATCTTTTTAAAATGATTTTTGTAAGCATCTCTTGTGGGTCTTTGCTTAATTCTTTCCTTTACTTTAGGAAAATCAATTAAAGGAATGGTTTCCACAGTCATTCCCAAACCAGATTTATTAAAATAAGGTCTTTAAGCTGAAAGAATTTTTTCAAGTTTCTCAGATCCTATTAAAAATCTTTTGGAAATATTTGATATGTCATTTTTTAAAAATACATTTTCTTTCAAAAGATTGTCTTCACTTTCTTTAAAAGTAGAAACATTCATGTCTAAACATTTCAACTTTTCTTTCAAAACATTTTCCTATTGTTTCAGTGCAGAGTTTTCCTTTTTAAGTTCGGAAATTCTTTTAAGAGAAGTCCCAAGACTAAAACACAACTCATCAATGTATTTAAAAACTTTAATAGGGATTTGGAAGTTACTTATCTCAAATTCACTGTCTGATTTTGAGTCTGTCTCGGAGTTTGAATCTGAATCCGATTGTGCCATCAGACATATATTGGCATAATTATCATCACTTTCTTCACACTCTATATCACTCCAGGTTTCTGCTTTAAGAGCCTTTCGATACTTTTCAACTTTTCCTTTCTTCTTCCTCAGAAGAGGACGGTTGGGTCAGACTACATCTTTGTTTGATTCATCATCCTCAACAGACTTAGTCTGTTGCTTTTGAAAACTCTGTTTCTTTGGATTGAATCCTCTTCCTTTTCTATTCAGCTTTCTGAATCTTCTTATCATGAGAGCAAGCTCCTCATCATCCATATCGTCTTCAGAATCTGTAACATTAGAATCATCATTGGATTTTAATGCAAAGGATTTCTTACCTTTAGGATCTTCGTCTTCATTGATTCGTTCCACTTCATAAGACTGAAGAGTCCCAACCAACTCATTAACAGATAGTGGCATGATTCATTGTGTCTCTCTTATTGAGGTCTTTATGTGATTCCAATCCTTGGAGAGTCCACGTAATAGCTTGTTTACCTTCATGGGATCAGAAATTGGTTGACCTTGATTTTCAAGACCATTCATGATTTCTGTAAAACGACTAAACATGTCAGTTATAGATTCTCCTAATTTCATTTTAAAGGCTTCGTATTGACCGATGAGAATGTTGATTCTGGTCTCTTTCACTCGATCGGTTCCTTCATAGATAATATGTAATCTATCCTAGACTTATTTCGCTGTGACACAAGAAGATATTCTATTATATTCAGTAGGTGACAAAGCACAATATAAAGAATAAATTGCTTTTGCATCAAGAGATTGTCTCTTGGTTATCTCTTCTTGAGCTTGAGTCATTTCACTAGACTCAACAGTATCTTTTCCTCTCTCTGAGACCGGTGCAGCTTTAGAAATGATTCCTTTGTCTATAACGTCCCATTCCAGAGGATCCTTTGATCTTAGGAACGCCTTTATCTTGTTTTTCCATATGTTGTAATCCTTTCCATCAAAGTAAGGCGGTCTGGTATTGCTTTGCCCTTCTACCAGCCTTGGAGCCAACATACTAGCCATGGATCTTTAACTCTAAAGTAAAACACTTCAAACAAAGTGAGTACACAGGCTTTGATACCAATTGAGATAGCTAGTATAAGCACCTAGAGGGAGGTGAATAAGTGTATAATAATTTCTCGTGATAAGTGAGCAATACGAAATAGACAATAGAAAGTAAGTTCGCCTTTTTGTTAGCAAAAACGAATTATGATCAAAGTAAAAAGAGTAAGGAAGAGAAAATGAACACAGAGATTATAGTGGTTTGGCTTATTTCAAGCCTACGTCCACTCTTCCGCACTGATAGCCCACTGGCTGGATTTCACTATGAACAAAAGAGTTGTTACAGCAAAGCTCTCCCTTGATTCCACAGTGTAGATACTCTACCACATTTCCTCAAGGTTTCTCAAAGAAATAGACTCTCTTTTGTGTACAGGATTTCGCTCAACGAATGAATTGACTAAGAACAAAGAGCTTAAGACTTTGGAATTCTTCCATCGCGCACCTTCTCGAACAACTAGAACGTCTTCCTTATATGCTCCTTTATAACATCATACCCGTTGGCACTTACCAAAGGAATTCCTCGAATCTACCCATTGGACGAAATCAATTAGGAAGATCATTCGAGCTATTAAAGGAACATGTCGATAGCCCATCAATCCTGCTCGCCCATACAATCAGGATCTTGGTTTCCATAAGTAGAACCTTCCAAGTATACTTCGCCAATCATCGGATCCTTAACCTCTGAATCAATCATGATCAAATAAAGGATTCCGTTATGTCATATCCAGCCAAGAGATCTTCTCCAGTCGATAAGGTCAAATCCTTAATGAAACACCTAGTTCTGGATAGCCCTTCTTCGACGGATTAGAAACTGTCAATGAGAATAGACTTTGAGTCTTGAGTCTGGCAGTCCGGAGGTCTTCAGACTTTAAATAGTAGAGACTGCAAATCCTCAGACTAGAATGATGGAAACGTTTTGTCAGCTTCAAAATACTCTAGGAAGATTTCTCCAACAGTCTTCAGTCACTCATATGCTAATTAAGGAGTGGAATCTAATCGAGAGAGCTCGAGATTTGGTATTCAAATTTGAGGTAGGCCACCTTTCAAGTCTTATAGCCATCATCGAATTGAACCGAAAGTCCATATCAGAATCAAGTTACTCCAATCGACAGATCCAGTGGTACAGAAAATTCTTCAAGAGGAACATTGAGAAAAAGAAAGGTTGACTTTCAGATCTCTAATGATGGAACATTGAGATTCCAATGGCGTTTGGTTGTACCTGACAATGTGGAGCTTAGAGAGGATATTTTATCTAAAGCGCATCGGAGCAGCGACATCATTCATCTTCGAAGTACTAAGATGTATCAGAATCTGCGTCAACACTATTGGTCATTAGGTATGAAGGCGAACATTGCCAAATATGTCGCTAAGTGTTTGACATGTTAGTAGGTCAAAGCTCAGCATTGCAAGTCGGGAGGACTTCTACAACCTCTCGTGATCCCAGAATGGAAATGGGAGCATATCACAATGGATTTCGTGATCGGACTACCAAGGAGTCAGAAAGGAAATGATTCAATTTGGGTAGAATCGATAGACTGACAAAATCGGTTCACTTCATTGCAGTTCGAAAAGACCTCAATTTGGATAGACACGCAGACCTGTATGTGCGTCAAGTTGTTCGTATGCATGGAGTGCCGATTACGATAACCTTAGATAGAGACCCAAGATTTACAACTGCTTTTTGGAAGAGCTTGCAAAGTGCTCTAGGTACAGAGCTTCAGTACTATACGACATATCATGCTCAGACGGATGACCAGTTTGAGAGGACGATTCAGACCCTCGAGGACATGCCGAGAGCTTGTGTACTAGACTTTAAGGGAAGTTGGGAAGATTAGCTTCACCTAGTGCAATTTGCCTACAATAACTGGTATTAGCAGAGTGTCCAGATGGCTCCATTTGAAGCATTGTATGCCAGAGTGTGTAGAACACCAGTGTGTTGGGACAAAGTTGGGGAAAGAAAGATCATAGGCCCAGAGTTGGTCCAGCAGTCAGTGGATACCTTGGCAATAATCAGAGGTAGATTAAAGACTGCACAGAGTCGACAAAAAAGTTACGTAGACAAGCGTCGGAGATTATTGGAATTCCAAATTGGTGATCACGTTTTTCTGAAGGTGTCACCAATGAGGGGAACTTGTGCTTTGAAAAGAAAGGAAAACTGAGTTTGAGGTACGTAGGTCCATTTGAAATTCTCGAGAGAATTGGGAACCTAGCATATCGTCTTGCATTACCTCCGAGATTGACGCAAGTGCACGACGTCTTTCATGTGTTGATGTTTAGGAAGTAAGAGCCTGACCTGACCCACGTGCTCAATTTTGAAGAATTGGACGTGGATGACTGAGTGTCATACATTGAAAGTCCAGTTTAGATATTAGACAGAAAAGAACAAATTCTGCGTACAAAGACCATCTCGTTAGTTAAAGTGGTCTGACAACACCACGGTCTTGAAAGAGTAACGTGGGAGACGAAGAGTCGATGAGACAATTGTACCCCCACCTTTTTTGCTTAAGTTTTGTAAATGTTTAAATTTTGAGGATGAAATTTTTATAAGAGGGGAAGAGTTGTGACATCCTAGATTTTCAGTCCTTTTTTTTTGGTAAAGATTTTCGTCCTGTTTTCTACTAAATAAATCGGACATTTCATTGACACGCCTATATGGCTATTCTCAGAGCTGATCTCTCTCAAGATAACTAAATTATCAAGGTGAAAGCCATTAAGAAATTTTAAGGTAATAGATTTGAGAATTCGACCGGGAATTGGCTTCTCGACTTGTGGTCATCTTTAGAGGCCATTACGGCACGATTAAAAATCGACATGAGATCGTAGAGATAGATTGGTTCAACAAAGATGTGTGGCTAATCATGGGTGACACTACTAAATTGAAAAATTCTCGTCGGCCGGCACTAGACTGATTTTCATATTGTTTTGGTACCCTGTGTCCGTATTTGAATCCTCAAAATTTTCACGACAATTGAGAGTCGTTAATGTGTCAAGTGGGTTCATTGTGACTCGAAAAAAATAGACCATGGGTCATTTTGCCTAAAAATTTCTGAAAGCTACTCGTAGCCTAGGTCAGGCTAAAAACGCTCTAGATCGAAATTAATCACGAATTTGAGTCCGATTTCAGAAATTGAAGATTTTTTCATGTCACAATAAATTCTAGGAACGTGGACTCAGTCTCAGAAGATTTTTTTGTAACCCGAGACTTTTTGGGAAAAAGTCGGCATAGGACTGTTTTTATCAGAAAAAGGCTGGGGACCGTTTTTGATCACAAAATTGGGATGAAAGGTGGATCAATTAATGAGGAAAAATACCAATTTGAGTATTGACTCGATAACGGAATTCATTGAGGCCAATTGTGATTGAATTAAGAGAGTTTATGAGTCCAATTGAAGCCATTTGCTTGGAATTTCGTAGCTCCCCCTCCCCCTAGAAAAAATGGACCATTTCAAAGGTTGTGGGTGAGCATTGGTGGCTCATTGAGAGCCAAGAAAGATATGCATGGCCATGAATGGTCAAAGGAGACAAGGAATTGGAAAATGAAGGCATGTGAAACCATCTCTCCCCTTCCTTCCCCCTTGGTCGTGGGACAGCCCTCCCCTCTCCCTTGGTGTGCCATTTGAACCCTCAGCCAGCAAGAAGATTGCCAGAGCAAGCCAGAGCAGCCGTTGCCACCGTTCACACCCCCATATGCTGTCCCCGCCTTACGCAAGCGTCGCCGTTGCCCTCCGCCTCCACCGTGCAGCCACGACGCCTAGCTGCCTTATCACACCGTCCCTGCCCCTGTCTGAGCACCCAAGTGGCTGTCCAGCTGTCGTGAGTGGCTGTGGAAGCCCGCTGGTGCTGTCGTTCAACTCACCGAGCACCCTAGCCGCCTCCACCAGTCTTGCTTCGCCTTAACCGATTTGTTTCTCTTTATTTCAGCTCAAAACAAAGGCTAGTTTTGTGGGTTTTACAGCAGCTTCTAGGCCCATTTTTGAGGTGTTCCAGGCCTCAAAACTTAGGCCCACTTTGAAGAAAGTCGGCCCCCTGTCACGTTCCCATCAAATTGAACCGAATGATTCGCTAAAAAAGTGAGTTTTACTCACTAAACCTTGCTTAGTAGGTTAGTGATGCTTAGGGGTTGATTATATTTAATTAAGTGCAATTAGGTGGATAGATTAGATTAGGTTAATTAATTTAGTGCCTTACCGATTCTTGTTGGGCAAATGGTTAGTGTAGTTAGCGAGTAAATAGGTCATAATATGTATTGAACGAACCTTGGAAATTTTTCGAGTCCGTTTCAGCATCCAATTAGTCATTACGAGCTAAATTGGATTTATTGGCATTTATTTAATATTTTCAGTAATTATTTAATTAATTATTTATTTTTCAAAAATTAGACCGAGATAGTCGGTGACCAAAATTTTATGCTGAATACTGTGGTGCAGTTTGTTTATTTATTCGAGCTTCAGTTTGCGCTAAATTGATTTAATTGTGATTTTTGGATTATTTTCCTAAATTAATTAATTTTGGTAATTATTGGGAAAATAACCGTGCGTCGGTTGATTGCACCAAAAATATTTTGGAGGACTACAGAAAATGGTGGGATTTGTGGAAAGGAAATCATAATATTTTGGCTAAGGCCAACCGTGTACCCACACACAGCTATTTTATTGGGAATGATAAAAATGTTGAATTGATTGTGATGGTATACTATATTGACCCACAAGCGATATGTTAGCTTAGTAGAGAGCAGTATACTGGTATACTATATTAGCCTACGGGCGATATATCAGCTTAGCAAAGAGCAGTATACCTTATCAGTTTTGATTGAGTATGTCGGTATACTATACAACCTACGGGCTATGATATGGCAGCTTAGTAGAGAGCAGTATACCTTATCAGCTTAGATTGAGTAATGTCGGTAAATTATATCAGCCTATGGGTGATATGGCAGCTTAGCAGAGAGCAGTATACCTGAGCACCTTAGAATTAACCTATACTATCTATTTATTAGCTTAGCAGTGAGCAGTCCTAATATGAACGGACTTAATAGATAGTATGAGATGACCCAACCAAGAAAGGGTCATGGTGACATGTAATCGATTAGGTCAACTCATCAATGTTTGATCTGATGCCGTGAATTGAGTGATTGATGTGATATGAGGCATTTGTAAATGATACTAATTTGCTGGATGTAGTTGAGGCAAAGGTAAGTCCTCTGACTCATGTTGTGCATAGGTAGCCCTTATGGCATATTGGCTTTCTAATCGAGTCTTAGGGGGTAGAACTCACTGAGACGTCGTCTCATCCTATTGTGGGATAACATTTTAGGCGCCTATATGACAGCACCTCCACCTCCTTGTCCTCCTATGCATTTTGGCATCCCTGAAGAAATTACAGAGATAGGTCACCACATCCCTATTCACCACCACCTCGAGCGACTAGAGTACGTATTGGTGAAGTTGACCGTCTGGGTTGACGTGAGTAAAGATGCCCTGAGGCCCCACAAGTATGGGTCGTGGTATCGCCACTATGATGATGGGCGAAGAGAGGGTCCCATACCTGAAGGTGATGTGCATTTGTATGTACTGGAAGTGGCATTCGGGAAGGGGACAGCTGATCCTAAGGATGGGTTGGTGGTGGAGGCAAAGGATCCTAAGTGAGAGGCCAATTCTCATTCTCCTGTATACTCAGCCAAGGGCGCTAACTGGAGTGAAGAAGATGAGGAGATCGTTGAGCCGGAGGAGGGATAGGAGGATGAGCCTATAGAGGACGAGCTTGAGGATGAACCCATGGATGAATCCGAGGTGGAACCCGAGGAGGAAGAACCTGAAGAGGAGGACCCTAAAGAAGAGCCCGAAGAAAAGGAGCTGGAAGAAGACTCTGATGAAGAGGAGTCGGAGGAGGATCCAGAGGAGGATCTTGAGTATGACCCGGATGAGGATTGAGACCCCATCCTGTTTTGCAAACCCTACGTTGTGAACTGATGTATGATAGATCGGACTTCTATGAATAGTATTGTAATATATACTATGTGGTTTGCTATGTATAAAAGTGTGGTTGTGATTTTTCAGGTTTGAAAAATATGGTCGTATTTTTCTATTCCATTGTTTTATTGTTTGGGGATTTTATTATATGCTTCCACTTGCGTATTAAAAAGAAAGGGTCGGCGATGCGTCATGGGACGTCGCTATTAATCGACGAGGTGAGGGATGGGCATGCGTTCGAGAATCGGGGCATGATACTTTGCGCTTCTTATGTGCACTAAGGCAGAGAAAGTAACCCTGATAGTATATCAATTGCAGGGCAATGCTAATACCTAGTGGAGAGCCGCCAAAGAGACAGTGTTTCCAGAAGGAGTGGTCCCGTTGTGGGATGCATTCCTCTAGGTGTTCAATGAACAGTACTTCTTGAGGAACACCAAGGAGCAGAAGATAGAAGAATTTATGCATCTCCGTCAAGGGTTAATGACTGTTGACTAATATGGGGTCAAATTCGCGAAGCTATCCTAGTATGCTCCAAGGCTAATTGAAGACCCTGAGGAGAAGGCTCGAAGGTTCAAAAATGCCCTCAACAAGAGTTAAAGCAGTCACTGGTGCTATTCAATCTAGTCGATTACCGAGAAATTTATTGCCGAGCACAGTTGCTCGAAAAGAGCTTGAGTGAACAAGTCACCTCATCTGGATCAAGGTTTGTTTCACACCGAGAAGGAATTCGCCAGGGAAAGAGACCCATGCCTAGAGGTAGATTCTAAATTCCGCCTAATAGGAAGGGTGTAGTTGGAAAGTCAGGGCCAAATTAGAATGGCCTGTGTCGTCTATGTGGAAAAGGGCATGGTGCGAACCAGTGCCCTCAAAGGATGGGCACCTGTTTTAAATGTAACCAGCAGGGCCATATGGCTAGAGATTATCCTAGGCGACCAAGAGGACAACCGCAGTTGCCACTGCTGCCACAGATGGGTCAGATCAAAGGATATGCACCTCAGATCGCGCCATAAAGAGGACAGTGAGACCACTATTTCAAGGCATGATGTATGCCCTTACACAAGGTCAAGCACAGGCTGCGCCTGACGTGATCACAGGTATGGTTTCGCTGAACGACCATCCTGCTTATGCCTTATTCGATCTAGGAGCAACCCATTCCTTTATTGCCGATCAATACATTAAGTTGATAGGAGTCAATCCTGTATTATTGGAGTCAGCGGTTTGCATATCTACACCGTTAAAGGATAAAGTTATTATTGCTTTGGGTTTTTCTAGTTGCAAGTTAGCGATTGGTGAGCGAGTGGGGAAAATAGACTTATTAGTCCTAGCCATGTATGACTTTGACTTAATTATTGGCATGGACTGGCTCACTAAGCAACGAGCTAAGATGGATTGCTATCGCAAGGCAATTCAGTTTGACCTGTTAGAGGGTGAGAGCTTCGAGTTTGTTAGAAGTCGAGGAGGACCCTTGATTATCTTAATTTCGTCGTTAGAGGCAACTCGTTTGTTAGACGAGGGTTGTTAAGGGTACCTGGCAACTTTCATGGATACGACAGTTGAAGAGTTGAAGATGGAAGACATTGATGTGGTACAAGAGTTTCCTGATGTCTTTCCAAAAGAATTGCCAAGATTACTACCAGAGAGAGAAATTGAGTTCGTGATTGAGTTGGCACCCGAGACAAAGCCAATTTCTAAGGCTCCTTACCAGATGGCATTATCTGAGTTGAAGGAATTGAAGGTGCAGATGTAAGAGTTATTGGATAAGGGATTCAGTCATCCAGTGCATCACCTTGGGGAGCGCCAGTTCTATTCATAAAGAAGAAAGATGGTTCGTTGCGCCTGTGCATCGACTATCAACAACTCAATCAGGTAACAATCAAGAATAAGTATCCACTCTCAAGGATTGATGATTTGTTCGATCAATTGCAAGGAGCGTCGATATTCTCGAAGATTGACTTGAGGACAGGATATCATCAGCTGAGAATCAGGAAGGAGGACATTCATAAGTCAACATTTCGTACTCGGTATGGTCATTACGAGTTTACGATAATGCCATTTGGGTTGAGGAATGCTCCAGCTGCCTTCATGGATCTGATGAACCAAGTATTCAAGGAATATCTGGATCAATTTGTGATCGTGTTCATTGATGATATTATGGTATATTCAAGAAGTGAGGAAGAACATGAGAGTCATCTGAGATTAGTGCTGTAGACGTTGAGAGTCCATCAGTTGTACGCTAAGTTCAACAAGTGCGAGTTTTGGTTGACTCGTGTTGTTTTCTTAAGTCACGTGCTTTCAAGCGAAGGAATCTCTATGGACCCGAGCAAGATTGTAGCCGTGATCAATTGGCCAAGACTGACTATAGTGACAGAGATAAGAAGTTTTCTGGGTTTGCCAGGTTATTACAGACAGTTTGTGGAAGGGTTCTCATCATTAGCATCACCTATGACAAGACTTCTAAAGAAAGAACAAAAATTTGTGTGGACAGACAAGTGTGAGCGTAGTTTCCAAGAACTGAAGCAAAAGCTGACTATCACACTTGTGCTGACCATTCCATCTAGTCCTGGAGGATTCGAGATCTACAATGATGCGTCATTCAGAGGATTGGGTTGCGTGCTGATGCAACATAGCAGGGTTGTTGCATATGCCTCTCGTCAATTAAGACCTCATGAATAAAATTACTTGACGTATGACTTAGAGCTCGTGGCAATTATTTTTGCCCTGAAGATTTGGAGACATTATTTGTGCGAGGAAAGATTCCAAATCTTCATGGACCATCAAAGCCTCAAGTACCTATTCTCTCAGAAGGAGTTGAACATGAGACAGTGCAGATGGATGGAATTGTTGAAGGACTAAGACTGTGATATTCTATATCACCCGGGGAAGGCGAATAAAGTCGTTGATACTTTGAGTCGAAAATCTTCAATTGCTCATATACTGATTAAGGAGTGGAACCTAATTGAGAGAGCTCGAGATTCGGTATTCAAGTTTGAGGTAGGCTGCCTTTCGAGTCTTATGGCCACTCTCAGAATTGAACCGGATGTCCATATCAGAATCAGGCTACTCCAACCGACAGATCCAGATGTACAGAAGATTCTAAAGGAGGATACTGAGAAAAGAAAGTCTGATTTTCAGATTTCTCATGAAGGAACTCTATGGTTCCGAGGACGTTTGGTTGTACCTAACGATGTGGAGCTTAGAGAGAATATTCTATCATAAGCACATTGTAGTAGTTACAGCATTCATCCTAGTAGTACTAAGATGTATTAGAATCTGCGTCAACATTATTGGTGGTCAGGTATGAAGGCGGACATCGCCAAGCATGTCACAAGTGTTTGACGTGTCAGCAGGTCAAAGCTCAACATTGCAAGCTAGGAGGACTTCTGCAACCTCTCGAGATCCCAGAATGGAAATGGGAGCATGTCACAATGGATTTCGTGACCAGACTACCAATGAGTCAAAGGGGAAATGATTCGATTTTGATAGTAGTCGACAGACTGACAAAGTCGGCTCACCTCATTGTAGTTCTAAAGGACCTCAGTTTGGATAGACATGCAGATTTGTACGTGCGTTAGGTAGTTTGTATGCATGGAGTGCCGGTTACGATAACTTTGAATCGAGACCTGAGGTTTACCGCCGCTTTTTGGAAGAGCTTACAAAATGCTTTACGTACCAAGCTGCAAGATGATCGGCATATCACCCTCAGACGAATGGCCAGTTTGAGAGGACAATTCAAATCCTCGAGGACAAGTTGAGAGCTTGTGTACTAGACTTTAAAGGAAGTTGGGAAGATCAGCTTCATTTGGTGGAATTTGCCTATAACAATAGTTATCAGCAGAGCATCCAGATGGCTCCTTTTGAAGCGTTGTATGGTAAAGTGTGCAGGACACCAGTGTGTTGGGATGAAGTTGGGGAAAGAAAGATTACAGGCCCAGAGTTGGTCCAGCAGTTAGTGGATGAGGTGCGTGTCGAGGCGATTGAAGACCACACAGCGTGACGAAAACTTACGCAGACAAGCACCGGAGATTATTGGAAGTCCAAGTTGGTGATCACGTTTTTCTAAAGGTGTCACCAATGAGGGGAACTTCGTGCTTTGGAAAGAGAGGCAAGCTGAGTTTGAGGTACGTAGGTCCATTTGAAATTCTAGAAAGAAACGGGACCCTAGCGTATCATCTTGCGTTGTCGGGGAGATTGGCGCAAGTACACGACATCTTTTACGTGTCGACGTTGAGGAAGTACGAGCTTGACCTGACCCATGTGCTTAATTTTGAAGAATTGGGTGTGGATGACCGAGTGTCATACGTTAAAAGCCCAGTTCAGATCATGGACAGAAAAGAGCAAGTTCTGCGTACAAAGACCATCCTATTGGTCAAAGTGGTCTGACAACACTACGGTACTGAAGGAGTAACATGGGAGACTAAGGAGTCGATGAGACAGTTGTACCCCCACCTTTTCGCTTAAAGTATTGTGATGGTTTAAATTTTGAGGACGAAATTTTTATAAGAGCGGAAGAGTTGTGACATCCTAGATTTTCAATCCTGTTTTCTACTGAATAAATCGGGCATTTCATTGACACGCCTATAGGGCTGTTCTCAGAGCTGATCACTCTCGAAATAACTAGACTATCTGGGGAAGCCATTAAGGAATTTTAAGGCAATAGATCGGGAATCGGCTATCTGACCGTGTTCATCTTTAGAGGCCATTACGGCATAGTTAAAAATCGATTCGAGATCAGAGATAGGTCGGTTCGACAAAGATGTGTGGCTAAACATGGGTGACTCCACTAATTTGGAAAATTCTTGTCGGCCAACACTAGATTGATTCTTTTATCGTTTTGGTATCCTGTGTCCGTATTTGAATCCTCGAGATTTTCACGACAATCGAGAGTCGCCAATGTGTTGAGTGGGTTCATTGTGGCTCGAAGAAAATCGAACACGGGTCATTTGCACTAAAAATTTCTGAAAGTTACCCGGTAGTTTAGGTCACACTAAAATCGCACCAAATTGAAATTAATCGCAAATTTGAGTCCGATTTCAGAAATTGAAAGTTCTGTCATGTTACAATATATTCTAGGAGCATCAACTCAGTCTCAGAAAATGTTTATACAAATCGAGACTTTTTGGGAAAAAGTCGAGGTGGGGTTGTTTTTGTCCAGAAAATGTCGAGGATCGCTTTTGATCGCGAAATTGGGAAGCAAGTGGGATCAATTGATGAGGAAAAATACCAATTAAATCATTGAGGTGTCGGTTGATTTTACTGAGACTGAATTGGATTGATTTAAGGGAGAATAAGTGTCCAATTGAAGAGGAAATTAAGAAAATTCGTAGCCCCCCACCACCTATGGCTTTTGGACGATTTCAAATGTGCAAAGAAGAGCCTTGGTGGTTGAATTTGGGCCAAAGGATGCAGCTGGTGAAGGAGGTTGGTCAAGGGGACAAAGCGATGGGCTTGGAAGCTTGGTAGGGCCCTTGTCTCCTCCTTTTCTTCCTCAAAGCCGTCGACCAGCCCCTTCTCCTTAGTCTTGTGCCATTTTTCGAAACCAGCAGCTAAGGAGAAGCCACCGGAGACCAGCGGAAGCCCATTTGATCGCCGTCCGTTGCTATCGCCACGCGCACGTGCCGCCGTTGCCCTACGCCTCACCGTGCCCACGCGTTCATCCTCGTTGCCTCCGACCACCCTTCCAGCTCCGCCGTGTGCCCAGGAGGGCCCATGATCTGGTCGCAACTACCTCCAACCGTCATCAAAGCTAGGACTGCCTGCTCGAGTTGCTGAGATCCTAGTGGGTCCACCGCCGTTCGTTCTCACCTCAGCCAGCCCATTTTCTCTCTTTTGCAACCACCAAATAGAAGCAAACTGTGAGAGTTTCTAGCAGCACCTCTTGGCTTGTTTCGAGGTTGTTCCTGGCCCCGAAAGTTAGGCCCGCTTTGGAGAGAAGTGAGCCCCATTGCGTCCTCGACGATTTGAGCCGATCGGATCGCAAAACAAGTGAGTTTAACTCACTAATCCTCTCTTAGTAGGTTAATGACTCTTAAGGGTTGATTAGATTAAGTAAAGTATGGTTAAGTGGTTAGTTAGATTAGATTAGTGGAATTTAATTAATTGCCGATGCATGTTAGGTGGATAGTTAGCGCAATTAGGGCCTAAACAAGCTCTAGTATTTATCTAGAGTGACTTGGAAATTTTCTGGGTCCGTTTCAGCGTTCAATTAGGCTTTTTCGGGCCTAAGTTGATTTCTTGGCATTTATTTAATATTTTTCGTAATTAATTAATTAATTAATTATTTTTCGGAAATTAGATTAGGATAGCTGGTGATCGAAATTTTATGCTAATTATTGTGGTGTAATCTATTTATTTAATTGAGCGTTAAATTGTGCTAATTTTGCATGATTGTGATTTTAGGATTTTATTCCTAAATTAATTAAATTTGGTAATTAATTGAAAAATTACTGGGCATCGGTTTATAGTGCAAAAAATATATTTATGGGTTGTTGAAACTGGTGGGATGTTCTAAAGCAAAAATATGGTATTTTGGCTAAGGCCGATCGTGTACTCACAAACGGCCATTTTTATCGAGTATGATAAAAATGATGAATTGATGAAATGGTTGGGGTCATATACTATATTGGCCTACGGGCGATATGTCAGCTTACATTGCGAGCAGTATACCGATATACTATATCAACTTATGGGCTCTGATATGTCAGCTTAGTTTGCGAGCAATATACCCTATCAGCTTAGAGTGAGCAATGTAATTATTAGCTTAGAGTGAGGAATGTAATTATCAGCTTAGAGGGAGCGTTATTAGTATACTATATTAGCCTACAGGTGATATCTTAGCTTATATTAAGAGCAATATACTATTTATCAGTTTAGCGTGAGCTATGCTATCTACTTTTAGCTTAGAGTGAGTAGTCATGATTTGAGAGGACATTATAGATAGTATTGAATGTACTGACCGGGGGGGGGGGGATCGTGATGACATGTAATCAACTAGGTTGATTGATCAATGATTTGATTTGATGTTATGAATTGATTGGTTGATGTGATTTGAGGCATCTGTAAATGATATTGACTTGCAGGAATGAATTGAGGCCAAGGTAAGTCCTCTAACTTGTGGTGTGCTTAGGCAGCCCTTAGGGCGTATTTGCTTCCTAGTCAGGTCTTAGGGGTGGAACTCATTGAGACATCGTCTCACCCCGTTGTGGGATAACATTTCAGGCTCGTAGATGGCAGTCCTGCTGGATCATTTTGGACAACCTAAGAAATTCACCGAGACAAGTTACCACATTCTTGTACATGGACACCCTGAGGGTTTCGAGCATGTGCTGGTGAAATCCATCGTTTGGGTTGATGCAGGATTACCTGACAAGATGCCCCATCGATATCGATCATGGTATCGCCATTATCATAATGGCCAAAGGGTGGGCCCTATACCAGAATGTGAGGTACTTGTGCAGATTTTGGAGGTTGCTTTTAGGAAGGGTACAACAGATCTCAAGGGTGGATCGGTGATAGATGCGAAGGATTCCAAGCTCGAGGGTGATTCTGACTCTCCAGTGTACTCAGCCGTGAGCTCCAACTGGAGCGAGGAAGAAGGAGAGATCGTTGAGGAGGAGGAGGACCCGGAGGAGGACCCAAAGGAGGATTGAGACCCCCACCCCTGTCTGTAGACTTTGTTTTGTGAACTCGTTGTTTAGGACCTGACTTAGTGTTGACCTTGTATATAGTTGCATTATGGTTTGCAATGTATATAAGTGTGGTTGGTTTTTCAGGTTCAAGATTTTTAGTCTTACTTTCCTATCTTTATTGTCTGGGGATTTCTTATATGCTTCCGTATGCATATTAAAATGAAAGGGTCGGCAATGCGTCTTGAGACATTGCTATTTAATCGACCGGTGAGGGATGGGCGCATGCTCGAGGGTCAGGACGTGACATGGATAGTGAAGGAATTAATGCAAAAGAAGAAAGATTAAAACTAGAAATATGGTGAGAAAGTCTTTTTATATAAAAGAGCAAATAAAAAGCCAACAAAATTTGTCTGACGCACATACACAAACCTAATTATATTATTTGGATCACGTCCAAGCATATATAATACAAGAGTACTTGAGATTAATATTTCTCATCAATGTTTCTCAAAGTTAATTATTGTGGATTTTAAGATAAAGTGATAATTATGTTTTAAGTTTAATAAAGTGCTTGTTATATATTTTATAGCTACAAATGCGCAAAAAAAGGAAATAAAAGATGCAAATAACTTTCGCATCTCGCTGAATCACGATTTGTTCTTCCAAAAGTGAAGTATGTGTTAATTCAAAACCCTAGGGTGACGGTTTAGAGTAAGTTAGACCTAGGCATGCACCACTAACTGGCAATGCCATAGTCACTAGAGATGAAATTTCTGGTGTCTATTCATCCTTGACGTAGATATGACGCCGATTATTTTGTTGATTATTGTGGAATGAGTATGTGCTTAACTCTACTAATGCTATGTTGTTGTTGTTTTTTTTTTTTTTTTTTAACGGAATAACCTTGTTTTATAGTATTTTGGGCTTTCCCCTGCTTCGATTTACTCCATTATGAGATTTATATTCCTTTCATACATTTTTTGAGTAATGAATATAATTTTTTTTTATCAAAAAAATTAGCATCATATATATTTTTTTTAATTAAAGATTGTCGTGTGAACGCAATTGTGTTGAATTTGGTGGGATGCGAAAAGTGAGAATGAGATCATCACTTTCCCCACCTGAACCGATTAATGATCACTCACGCTCTCATATTCCAAGTCAAAAAGTCTGTTTTCACATGGCAAAGGTATTGTCAAACAAGCTTTAATCAATTGACAACCTAATCAAGCGTAAAAGAAAATGGCTTTAGTAAAAGTGAAGAAGGCATTATTGAATGGACTCATGTAGTCGTTGTTCTGCTTTTCGTTTCATCCATCCAAAGGCAAATCAAGTCTCCTTCAAATTTTTTTATCTAACTAAAAAAAAAGTCTCCTTTGTTTTATATAAGCCAAATATCATGGCAAGCCCGTGGTTGACCCAAAGTTGTCATACGATTGCATGAAATCGATCAATCCGCGATCGACACATAGTCACATAGGATTGATTTATGGTCGCCTGTGGTTGGTACATGATCGAGCGGAATCAGCCACGACTGGTGCATGACTTCGCAGAATTGATCCATGATCATCCATCGATCCTTGGTGATGTGTGACCGTTTCATGACTAACCCTTATGGTTGAGTGGCCGATCCATGGCCGAATAATTCAGGTCGACTTGCGTCATCAATGATTGATTCACTGATGTTCCCTTGATCAGTCCATGGCCAATCCTTTGACCGGGCCATGGTTGATCCCTTGGTCATCCTCCTAATCGGGCCAATTGGTCCATGATCAATCCCAATGTCAGCGCACCGATTCCATAACCATTTCTTATGAGACAGAACCGTGAATGTCACAGATGCTAATTAGATAATCATGTCAGTAATTTATAGCATAATTAATCGGAAGGACTAAATTGACAAATAGGTAAAATGCTATAACTAAATTGGTTATATTGAAAAATTTAGAACTGAATTGGTTATATTGAAAAATTTAGAACTGAATTGATATATTCACAACAAATGTGAATTTTTTTTTTTGGATAATTTTCCCAGTGCCTGTGTAATTGCTTGAGAGGCCAAGAATTTGACGCCAACCCATTCTATTGGTGGATCAACTTAAATAGACTTGGGTTAAACCAATTCCACTATGAAACCATCTTTTACTTCTTTCCTCGTACCAATTCCACCAACCCAAGTATCAGCTGAGTAAACTCACCAGAGAAAAAAAAAAAAAAACTCACCAGAAAATTTCTTGTGAAAACAACTCTATCCCTAGAAGAATTGGAAGGAGAGTAGGCCTCACAATGGCTTCATTACGACTGGAGATAATACTAAAGAAAGACCCATCGTTCGCTTCTTTTCAGGTGGTTTCTTTTCTCATTCCTTGAAGTCTAATCTTGCTTTACTTTAAAACGAAATAATAATAAAGAAAGGCCTGAATGAATTTTGAGACGGACCTGCATAATCTAATATAAAAACGACAAAGTAACCTTCACGTTGTGCCATTCAAAACACTTTCTCCCCTCATCAACGGATGGTCTCTTGATTACTATAGCGATTGGCGGTCCAACAAGAGTAGTCTGATATCGAGGGAGCGTTTGATGTACGATGGTTCAATGTAAAGCAAGGAAAACTTCCAGAGAGGCTGATTTTTGAGATAGCTAGTATAAGCACCTAGAGGGGGGTGAATAGGTGCATAAACAATTTATCGAAATACGGAAGCAATTCTTGGCAAATGATAGAAAGGAAGTTCACTATTGATTAACGAAAATGAAGTACGATCAAAGTAAAGAGAGTAAGGAAGAGAGAATTGAACACAGGGTTTATAGTGGTTCGGCTTATTCCAAGCCTACGTCCACTCTTCCGCACTGACAGCCCACCGGCTGGATTTCACTATGATCAAAAGAGTAATTACAGCACAGCTTTTCCTTGATTCCACAGTGTAGATGTTCTACCACACCTCCTCAAGGTTTCTCACAAATATAGACTCTCTTTTGAATACAATGTTTATCGCTCAAAGTAATTGTCTAAACAACAAGGAGCTTCAGACTTTGAAATTCTTCTATTGCGCACACCTCGAACAACTTAGAACGTCTTCCTTATATACTCCTTTATGCCATCATACCCGTTGACACTTACCAAAGGAATTCCTCCAATCTACTCGTTGGACGGAATCAATTAGGAAGATTGTTCGAGCTATTAAAGGAACGTGTCGATAGCCCATCAATCCTGTTCGCCCATACAATCAGGATCTCAGTTTCCATAAGTAGAACATTCCAAGAATATTTTGGCAATTATCGAATCTTCAATCATCGAATCAATCTCGATCAATCAAAGGATTTCGTTAAGTCTTTTCCAGCCACGAGATCTTCTCCAGTTGATAAGGTTGAATCCTTAACGAAACATCCAGTTCTGGATAACCTTTCTTCAACGGATTAGAGACTGTTAATGAGGATAGACTCTGAGTCTTGAGTCTGGCTATCTGGAAGTCTTTAGACTTTAAGTAGCTGAGTCTGCAAACCTTCAGACTAGATTGATGGAAACGTTTTGTCAGCTTCAAAACACTTCAAGAAGATTTCTCCAACAATCTCCTCCTTTTTGATGGTGACAAAACTTTCCTGCAGATTTGGACAATTTTGACCTGCAAAACATTTCTCAAACACATATGCATATCTTATAGAGATAAATGGCTAGATGAATAACACTAGAATCTGCAACCACAGAAAATAGGTTAGTCTAATATGTGATAAAGCCATCCATAAGATACCAATGATAGTTAATAAAAGCAGTCAAGTCCAAGTCTAGTTCAGTTCTCATCCAGACACAAAAGCAAAGTCAAACAAATCAAAACAATCCAACAAAATCCAACAAACTGTAACCACACAGTCTAACAAACACAGTCTAACAAACCACACGATTTAAAAGTCAAATTGTTCAAATCTTGCATCTCTCCCCCTTTTTCTCAGCATTAAAAAAAGGTTGAGATGAAAATGGAATGAAGTGAAGATGGCTTGGGAATGCGGACAAGCTGGAAATCTCCCATAGACTGAACAATGCCTTCCAGCCTTTTCAAGTCTTCCTTCAGTTGTGCAATCTCCTCACCCTTGGCATTGGCCTGAATCTGAACAGAGAGGGCTTGGATTTTATTATTCAATGAACATGAAGAAACTTGACCCGCAGTTTGCAAGTTCTGAACCTCGCATCCCAAGGCATAAATTTGACCTCGCATTTCCAAGAGAATATCCATGATTCTGCGAAAATCGGCTGAGTTATCAGTCTGCGTACTAGCTTCAGCACGTTCTGCAGATGATGGCATATCATAATAATCTCGCAGGTTTGGCGATGAAACTTCATGACCTTCTTCTGGAAATTGAGAGGCATAAACATCCTCTGGGTCTGCAGGTGAGCGACTGACTCCTTTACTTGCATCAGGATATGAGGACTTCTCTCCTTTCTCTTGATCTCCCCCTGTTTCCATGCCTACAGGTGGAGAAGAGTGTTCCTCGAGTTCTACTTCTTCTCTTCTTTCTTCTTCAGGTCGTTCCGCCTCTGCTTCTTTCTCGCCAACTGCTCTTTCTGCTTCTTTCTCTTGTTCTTCTCTTTCTTCTTCTTCTTTCTCTTTTTCTTGACCTTCTCTTTCCTCTTGGCCTCCTCTTTCCTTTCCTTCTGTCTCACAATGTTCCATTGACTCTGGAACAGTACAACTTAGCTTCTTCAAAGCTATGGCCGAAATGGTAAGGTCATCATCTTCTTCATCTTCCACAATAAGAGCTCTCCTTTTTGGTTTTGAAGCAACTAAAGGCTCCTTTCCTTTCCTTTTTGAAGAAGAGATTTGATGAGCTTTGACTGGAGTCTTCTCCTTGAATTTCTCCAACTCCTTGTTCAGTTCCTTCAGACGCATTTTGGTTAGCATCTTCAGTCCTACCACCATATGATCGCATGATCGAACACAAAAGATTTGCGGAGGCTGAATATTCAGATGTCTGAATAACTTCGTAACAAGGCTTGGGTAAGGGAGTTGACCTCTGTCCTTCATCATCGCTCTATACATGTGGAACATGATAGTGTGAGGGAGAGAAAACCTTTTCCCAGTGAGAATGGCATACATCAGCTTTGCCTCTGAACTTGAAACATCGGTCTTGGAAGTTGATTTTGGTCGGAGGCAATTGATCACAATCTTGTGAAGCAAGATGTTGAATGCACTCATCTTTAAGTAGGTAATCTTCTCCTCTGTTCTCCTATCCTTCACCAATTCCAGTGTGGCCCGAGCAATGGAAACTTTGATCGGTTGATATCTTTCTCTTTCAACTCCTAACACATCTGCCAACATATCCATATCCACAACATAGTCTTGATCTTTGACACTGAAAGAGAATCTATTCGCATCCAAAAAGCTAAGATTTGAATAGAAATATTCGGTTAATTCAGCATATGCCTCTGTAGTGTTGGAGCAGAACTTTTCAAGTTGAAGAAAACCGAACTTTTCCCTCAAGTTCACATTCACAGCATCCAAAAAGTCAAAATCCACACTTCTAGGGTTTATCACCCCACGCTTCAGCAATTTCGAGTACAAATCCTTTTGTTCCTTTGATCTGAACAAATCTCCCATTTTTCCTCGACTTTCAACCGCAACACCCATTCTTGGTTGAAATTGACTGTACAACTTGTCATCATCATTCCCATCTACAGGATTCGGTCCCCAATCACGAGGATCACTTGGGATATTCGCAAGGGTTTCCTCAGCCACCCCTTTACGAGCAATTCCCAAACTTTCCTTTTTTCGCAGAAAGATATATTCGTTCCCATATCCTTTGTCTTTAAGAAAATCATCGACATAGTTCAAGGGAGTACGAGTTCCTTTTAAGACACGATATAGCTTATAAATATAAGCGGGCTTTTGAACTCTTACCGGATTTGCATCCTCAATGATTTCTTCTTGCTGTTGAAGATCAACGCCTTGAGGACTAGAAGGAGGAGAATGACGCTACTGAGAATGTTGTGGGCTCGGTTGCTGTTCTGGAGACACTTCTTCTTCAGTGAGATCGAAGTGCGTAGGCCTTTCACTCATTCGCCGTGGTCCCCTACTTGCGATTCTCGAAGACTTTCTTGAAGATGACATCTTTCTTAGTTTTTGGAAGATTCCTTGCTTGACTTTCCCAAGAAAGATGACAACTTTTTGAAGATTAAACAAGGGGAGAAAACGAGAATGGAGGATCGATGCTTTCTAGGGTTTTTTTTAGAGTAAAGTGAAGAGGAATCAACAGTGCATGATCGGTTCAAAAAAAAAAAAGATAAACGAACTGTCACAAAGGAAATAAAAAGATGCCTTTTCAAAATAACCGTCATTTTTCCGCGAAAATAGTCATTTCAAAAAATAACTTCTCTTTTGAAAAGGAAACGATGCAATAATTAAGCCGATTAAATATAGCAATAAAACACGGTTCACAATCGTACCTTTTCAAGATAAGATTCGAGAGAGAGAAAGACTAACTTACAGTCTGACGGTCGTACCAAGACTAACTTACAGTTGAAGTTTTGTATGTTTGAGTCTGAAAGTCTTTAGACTTTGATCTCCTCATACCTTAAAATGTTGAGTGCAGGCGGATGGTTTCAAACTGATTTTTCTCCAAAGGCTTTGTGAATATATCCGCTAGTTGGTTCTTTGAGTCAACAAATTGAATTGAGACATCTCCATTTTGAACATGGTCCCTAATAAAGCGATGTCGAATCTCTATATGCTTTGCTCTTAAGTGGAGAATTGGATTTTTGGTGAGGTTTATAGCGCTGGTGTTGTCGCAATTAATCTCTGTGCATGAGTCTTCAATTCCAAAGTCTCTTAGCTGCTATTTTATCCACAGAATTTGTGAACAACAACTTCCGAGAGCTATATAATCTACTTCTGCTGTGGAGGGAGCTACTGTACTTTGCTTTCTTGAAAACCAAGACACTGTCCTGCCTCTAAGTAGTTGACAAGTACCCGAGGCGCTCTTTCTATCGACTCTGCATCCAGCAAGATCTGCGTCTGAATATCCAAGAAGAGTAAAGTCTCTCCTTTTTTAATACCATAGACCAAAGCTTGAAGTTGATGAAACATATTTGATAATACGCTTCATAACATTCAAATGAGATTCTTTTGGGTCTGATTGAAATCTAGCACAAATGCAAACACTAAACAGAATGTCAGGTCTAGAAGTAGTAAGATAAAGAAGTGATCCGATGATACTCCTGTACAACTTTTGATTGACTTTCTTTCTTTCTTCATCTTTGTCTATCTTCAAGGAACTTGACATTAGTATGTCAGCCTTTTTGCAATTGTCCAGTCCAAACTTTTTGACAAGATCATTTGCATACTTTTCTTGATGAATGAAAGTCCCTTCCTCCAGTTGTTTTATTTGAAGTCAAGAAAGAAGGTTAACTCACCCATCATGCTCATTTCAAATTCATCTGCATAGTCTTAGAAAATTTCTTGCCTGAGACTTTCATTAGAGGATCCAAAGATAATATCATCAACATATATTTGAACAAGTAGAAAACTTTTGCTTTCTCTTTTAATAAAAAGAGTAGTGTCTACTTTACCTTTAACAAATCCATTTCGAACTAAAAACTTACTTAATCTGTCGTACCAAGCTCGAGGTGCTTGCCTTAAGCCATATAGGGCCTTTTTGAGTCTGAATACTGAGTTTGGTTTCTTTGGATCTTCAAATCCTGGCGGTTGTTCCACATAGACTTCCTCATGGATAAATCCATTTAGGAAAGCACTTTTGACGTCTATTTGGAATAACCTGAAATTTTTATGATAAGCAAATGCAAGTAATAAACGAATTGCTTCTAACCTTGCTACCGGTGCATAAGTCTCGTCATAGTCGATCCCTTCTTCTTGTGTATATCCCTTGGCCACGAGTCTAGCCTTGTTTCTTATGACTTTTCCTTTCTCATCCATCTTGTTCCTGAAAACCCATTTAGCTCCAATAATTGATTTGCCTTTTGGTTTAGAAGTCAGCTCCCATACATCATTAATTCTGAATTGTCTGAGTTCTTCTTGCATAGCTTCAATCCATCTTTCATTGGATAAAGCTTCTTCTATGCTCTTGGGTTCTATTTCAAAAATAAGTGCCACAGCACTACACTCTTCTCGCCTTTTGAATCTCGTGCGGATTCCTTCATTAATGTCGCCAATAATAAGATCTTTGGGATGACTGGACTTATGTTTCCAATTGCTTATTAATTTGTTAGATTGATAGTCACTTCACTTGAATCTTCAACAGTCACTTGTTACTGGTCCTTCAAAATCTGAGCTGCTTCTTGAGATTTAGACTTTGTAAAGTCTGGAGCAGATTTAGTCTCTTCAAGATGAGTTTGAATAGATTCATTTTGAATAGAGTCTTGAAATTTGACATTCATTGATTCTTCCACAGTTTGAGTCTTCTTGTTGTAGACTATGTACGCTTTGCTAGTAGTTGAATATCCGAGGAAGATGCCTTCATCTGACTTTTCTTTAAACTTACCAACTCGATCATTTGCATTTTTCAATATGAAACATTTACATCCGAATACATGAAAATATGAAACAATGGACTTCTTTTCTTTAAATAGTTCATAGGGGGTTTTTTCTAGAATAGGCATTAGAAAGACTCTATTGATAATATAACATGATGTTGAAACTGCTTCAGCCCAAAATCGTAAAGAGATATTGCTTTCAATTAAGAGAGTTCTAGCCATTTCTTAAAGCGATCTATTCTTCATTTCCACAACTCCGTTTTGCTCTGGAGTATATGGAGAAGAGAACAAATGCTGAAAACCAGATTCTTCACAAAATTTAGCAAAATCTTGATTTTCAAATTCACCTCCATGATCTGTTTTTATACTTGAAATAACATACCATTTTTCATTTTGAACATTCTTAGCAAATTTTTCAAAGTAAGAGAAGGTTTCAGACTTACTTGCCAAGAAATATACCCAAGTAAATCGTGAGTAGTCATCCACAATTACTAGGCAATATTTCTTACCTCCAATGCTCTGCGTTCTTGTTGGTCCAAAGAGATCCATATGTAGGAGCTGCAATACACGGTTAGTGGAAACTTGATTTATTGGCTTAAAGGAATTTCTTACCTGTTTTTCCAATATACATGGTGTACATAGATCAGACTTTTGGTATGATAAATTGGGTAGACCACGAACAAGCTTCTTTGTTGAGATTTTGGTTATCTGCTTCATGTTGATATGCCCAAGCTTTTTGTGCCATAAGTTCGCTTCGTCTTGGATTGAGATTAGACATTGCGATTCATCTGGTTTCACGTCCAAGAGGTAGATATTTCCATGTCTTCGACCCATGAATGACTGAGTAGAGTCTTTACTGGTTCCTGAATAAATACCCTCTTGAAAGTTGATTTTAAAACCGGCATCACACAGCTGACTAATACTGAACAGACTGTAATTGAGCCCTTCAACTAAAGAAACATTCCTTATTGTGAGGTTCCCAATCTTTACAGTTCCAAATCCCACTATTTTTCCTTTGCTGTTTCCTTCAAATGAGACTTTTCCACCATTCACTTGGGCAAGCTTTATGAAACAATTCGAGTCTCCTGTCATGTGTCTCGAGCATCCACTATCCAGGTACCATTTCACCTTTTTCTTGATAGTGACCTACATTTAAAAAGAGACTTAAGCTTTCTTTGGTACCTATATTTTCTTGGGTCCTTTTGAGTTAGTCTGATATACGGTTTTTGCCCAGACTTTATTGACAGGTCTCCAAACCATAGGACAATCTTTTTCAAAATGATATGCACTATTGCATTTTGAATATCTAAGAGCATTGCGACCTACTGGTTTTACAAAGTTCCTTTCAAAATGATTTTTGTAAGCATTTCTTGTGGGTCTTTGTTTAATTCTTTCTTTTACTTTAGGAAAATCAATTAAAGAAATGGTTTCAGCAGTCATTCCTAAACCAGATTTATTGAAATACGGTCTTTGAACAGAAAGTATTTTCTCTAGTTTTTCAGATCCTAGAGAAAATCTTTTGGAAATATTTGAAATATCATTTTTCAAAAATGCATTTTCTTTTAAAAGATTATCTTTACTTTCTCTGAGAGAAGAAACATTATGGTATAAGCATTTCACTTTTTCTTCCAAAACATTCTCTTGTTGTTTTAAAATAGAATTTTCCTTTTTGAGTTCGGAAATTCTTTTTAAGAGAAGTCTTAAGATTAAAACATAATTCATCAATGTATTTTGAAACTTTAATAGGGATTTTGAAATTACTTACCTCAAATTCACTTTCTGAATCCGAATCAATCTCGGAGTTTGATTCTGAGTTTGATTGTGCCATTAGACATATGTTGGCATAATCATCATCACTATCTTCACACTCCGTATCACTCCAGGTTTCAGCTTTGAGAGCTTTTCGATATTTTTCAGTTTTTCCTTTCTTCTTTCTCAGAAGAGGATAGTTGGGTCTGATGTGTCCCTTTTTCTTGCATTCAAAGCAGACTACATCTTTGTTTGATTCATCATCTTCAGCAGACTTGGTCTGTTGCTTTTGAAAACTTTGTTTCCTTGAATTGAATGTTCTTCTTTTTCTATTAAGCTTTCTGAATCTTCTTATCATGAGAGCAAGTTCTTCATCATCCATGTCGTCTTCAGAATCTATTACATCAGAATCATCATTAGATTTTAATGCAATAGATTTCTTACCTTTAGGATCTTCGTCTTCATTGATTCGTTCCACTTCATAAGACTGAAGGGTTCCAACCAACTCATCGACAGACAGTGGCATGATTCTTTGGGTCTCTCTTATTGAGGTCTTTATATGATTCCAATCCTTGGAGAGTCCACGTAGTAGCTTGTTCACTTTCATGGGATCAAAAATTGGTTGACCTTGATTTTCAAGACCATTCACGATTTCTATAAAACGACTAAGCATGTCAGTTATAGATTCTCCTAATTTCATTCTGAAGGTTTCATATTGACCGAGAAGAATGTTGATTCTAGTCTCTTTCACTCGATCGGTTCCTTCATAGGTAATGTGTAATCTATCCCAGACTTCTTTGGCTGTATCACAAGAAGATATTCTATTATATTCAGTAGGTGATAAAGCACAATATAAAGAATAAATTGTTTTTGCATCAAGAGCTTGTCTCTTGATTATCTCTACCTGACTCAATTCGCTGGACTCAACAGTGTCCTTTCCTCTTTCTGAGACAGATGCAGCTTTAGGAATGATTCCTTTTTCTACAATGTCCCATTCCAGAGGATCCTTTGATCTTAAGAATGCCTTCATTTTGTTCTTCCATATGTTGTAGTCCTTTCCATCAAAGTAAGGCGGTTTTGTGTTGCTTTGCCCTTCTACCAGCCCTGGAGCCAACATACTAGCCATGGATCTTTTACTCTGAAATAAAACACTTCAAACAAAGTGAGTACACGAGCTCTGATACCAATTGAGATAGCTAGTATAAGCATCTAGAGGGGGGTGAATAGGTGCATAAACAATTTATCGAAATACGGAAGCAATTCTTAGCAAATGATAGAAAGGAAGTTCACTATTGATTAACGAAAATGAAGTACGATCAAAGTAAAGAGAGTAAGGAAGAGAGAATTGAATACAGGGTTTATAGTGGTTCGGCTTATTCCAAGCCTACGTCCACTCTTCCGCACTGACAGCCCACCGGCTGGATTTCACTATGATCAAAAGAGTAATTACAGCACAGGTTTTCCTTGATTCCACAGTGTAGATGTTCTACCACACCTCCTCAAGGTTTCTCACAAATATAGACTCTCTTTTGAATACAATGTTTATCGCTCAAAGTAATTGTCTAAATAACAAGGAGCTTCAGACTTTGAAATTCTTCTATCGCGCACACCTCGAACAACTTAGAACGTCTTTCTTATATACTCCTTTATGCCATCATACCTGTTGGCACTTACCAAAGGAATTCCTCCAATCTACCCGTTGGACGGAATCAATTACGAAGATTGTTCGAGCTATTAAAGGAACGTGTCGATAGCCCATCAATCCTGTTTGCCCATACAATCAGGATCTCAGTTTCCATAAGTAGAACCTTCCAAGAATATTTTGGCAATTATCGAATTTTCAATCATCGAATCAATCTCGATCAATCAAAGGATTCCGTTAAGTCTTTTACAGCCACGAGATCTTCTCCAGTTGATAAGATTGAATCCTTAACGAAACATCCAGTTCTGGATAACCTTTCTTCAACGGATTAGAGACTGTCAATGAGGATAGACTTTGAGTCTTGAGTCTGGCTATCCAGAGGTCTTCAGACTTTAAGTAGCTGAGTCTGCAAACCTTCAGACTAGACTGATGGAAACGTTTTGTCAACTTCAAAACACTTCAAGAAGATTTCTCCAACAATTTTAATTTGTGATCCTTCCAGAAAGCATATGAAAACACTGCCCTGCTTTCTATTCCAAAACATAATAGGTCCACAGTTACGTACAATTAGTTTGAGCATAAAGTCCTTGTGGAAAGACGGGTAAATGCTTGGCAGACCGAGAATTTGATGCCACCCCATTTTGCACTTCGGCGTGTGAGTGAGTTTATTGATGATGGAGATAGGGATTCATCAACTTAGACTTCCAGCACAGGTCTTCTCTGAAAAGTCTGTTGGTGGGCTCCCATAGACTTCCAACTTCTTCTCCCATGGTCTCCCATAAGACCACTTCAACTTGCCTTCCGGATTCGGAGTTTAATCAAGATCGATGTCGTTTTATTTTAGAGTAAGAAGGTAGTTATTCAAGATAATCTTTGCCGCTGGTTAATAACACCACTACTTTTTCTATATACTAAAAAACCTTGAATTACTCAAGGTGATGTTTGATAAATCTATATCGAATTTTTCTCAATGTTGATAGTAATAAAAAGAATATTTCGTTAGCGAAATTGATGGTGTTAACAAAAGGACATAATTGCACCAATTTGACAAATTTGAGAACTTAATTGCACTTTTTAAAAAGTTTTAGAGCTCAATTGCACTTTGACGACAAGTTTTAGGACTTTTGATATAGTCATCCCATTTTTATATGAACAAGGGAAGTTTGATAGTTTAAATAACTACTAACTTCTTCTCATCAATTAGTAACTTTCAATATGGAACGATAACATATTTCGTGTGGCTAATAGCTTATTCATCCTGCTATTAATATTTTCCAACTGATTAGCAATTTTTACATGCGCTAAAGTAACTCAAACTATGTCCATATATGTCAATAGTTTCTTATACGAATCAAATAATATTTAACTACACACAGCATCCTAGAATAAATCCTGGATGATGGATTTTTTTTTGTTTGCTCTTGAGACGAAGGGTTATTCATGATTGACCTCACTGGGGAACCAACATATGTTTTCCTTGCCCCAAGTCTACGTCTCGAGAGCCATAAAGTCCTACGACTTCGGCATACAATGAATAGAACCTTGCTGAAACTGCACGACAGTTGTGCCTTTGGTGGCGGCTAGCACATGTTCTTAAATGTATTGGCTTGACTTAGTAGACTAAAGCTCCATTTATTTTGCGAAAAACACTGCATTCCTTTCTATTCCAACACAAGTGAGGTCCACAGTTACGTACAATTAGTTCGAGCATAAAGTCCTTGTGGAAAGGCAGGTAAATGCTTGGGAGATCGAGGATTTGATGCCACCACATTTTGCACTTCGGCGTGTGAGTGAGTTTATTGATGATGGGGATAGGGATTCATCAACTTAGATAGACTTCCAGCACAAGTCTTCTTCGAAAAGTCTGTTGTTGGGCTCCCATAGACTTCCAACTTCTTCTCCCATGGTCTCTCCCATAAGAACAATTCAACTTGCCTTCCGGATTCAGAGTTAAATCAAGATCGATCTCGTTTTATTTTAGAGTAAGAAGCTAATTATTCAAAATAATCTTCATCGCTCATTAGTAACACCACTTGTTTTTCTATATACTAAATAAACTTGAATTACTCAAGGTAATGTTCGACAAATCTATAGTGAATTTTTCTCAATGTTGATAGTAATAAAAGCATATTTTGTTAGCCAAATTGATGGTGCTAACAAAAGGACTTAATTACACCAATTTGACAAATTTGAACACTTAATTGCACTTTTTAAAAAGTTTTAAAGCTCAATCGCACTTTGACGACAAGTTTGAGGACTTTTGGTATAGTCATCCCATTTTTATATGAACAAGGGAAGTTTGACCGTTTAAACAACTAGTAACTTCTTCTCGTCAACTAGTAACTTTAAGTATAGTCATCCCATCTTTATTACTATTTATTTAGACATGTCTTTTCATATATCTAAGGAATGTCAAGAGTCGTGTTTTAAGTCTACATATAAATGAATCCTGTAATTGTTTCAAATGATGGAGTGTGAAAAGACTTTTCTATGAGTAAAGTAGTGTATTCATCTCATTCCCTAAGAGCTTCTATTGTGAAAGTGTTATCAGAGCTGTGCGACTCTAATATTCAACAATTGGTGTCAGAGCAGGGTTATTTGGAACCGAAAGCACGGTTGTCAGGGACCACGAGTCAAGTCTTCCGGAGCATAGTTTGTGAAGACGGTGGTCAAGGACCATTGTTTGTGTGCAGGCAATCGAGGACCAAAATATGTCGAAGTTCTACCAAGGTACAGTCAGGGACTGTGATCGATTGGTCTAGGATCAAGGTTCCTTGGAGTAGTGCTGGGCATTATTTCAAGTCAAATGGCAGATATTTCAAATTTGACAAATGGCATTGAGAAGCTCAACAACTCCAATTACAATAATTGGAGTGTCCTGATGCAGTTTTATTTGCTGGGTCAGGATTTGTGGGATATTATTGGCAGTAGCAACACCACGGCACCCAGAGGCGATGATGAATAGAGGAGATGGAAGATCAAAGCGGGTAAGGCTCTTTACGCTCTTGTTGTAACTGTCGAAGATGATTTATTACCACCCATTAGGAGCATGCATACTCCTAGGGAGGCGTGGGATAACTTGGTAGCGTTATCCGCAAGGTCGAATGATGCCAAGCTACAAAGGCTGGAGAACGAGCTACTGTTGATGTTACACCAAAATATGATGGTGAGTCAATATTTCTCCAAAGTTAAGTCTCTCTGTGACAAAATTTCAAAGTTGGATCCCACTAATGCCATCTCATAAACAAGAATGAGAAGAATTATTATTCACGGGTTAAAGCCAGAGTATAATGGTATTATTACGGCTACTTTTGGATGGGCAACTCAACCGACATTGACCGATCTGGAGAATATTCTAGTTAACCAAGAGACTTTAGATAGTCAAATGTCTACAGTTTCGATTAAGGAAGAAGAAAGTGCCCTCTTCAGTGATAAAAGAGGGTTCAAGGGCTAGAGGCGAACCAGTGCTGAAAATAAACATGGCAAGTCCAGGAAAAGCCATGTCGAATGGCAAAAGCAACTAGCTCGTGAAGGATGGCAAAAGCGTCTAGGAGAGTCAAGCCTTCGACCAGGGGGAGCCAGGCGACGCAATGGCGAAAGACGTAGTGGATGATGTTACGTCTGTGGCAAGGAGGGCCACTTTGCCAGAGATTATCGAGTGAAGAAAGTCGAAGGAAATGTCGCAACATCATCGAAGAGGAATGATTTCAATGAAGATAAGGAATGGGATTTCCAAATGTTTGTTGCAATAGTGCTGTCAGACGAATTCACTGCCTCTTTCGCAGTCGAGTTAAATGATGCGATGGCATTAATCTCTGTAAGTGAAAAGTCGATTAATTATGATTACGACTGGATTGTTGATTCAGGGTGTTCGAGTCATATGACTGGAGATCAAGGCAAGCTGTCGAACATGCATAATTATACTAGAAGACGTGTTGCTATTACTGCAGACGGCTCGAGATTGCCGATTACTCATATTGGCGAGACGATGATAACTCCTCAGTTCAATTCATAGCAAGTTGAATTGAAAAGTGTGTATCACGTGCTAGGAATGAAGAAGAATTTATTGTCTGTGTCCCAGCTCACAGACTTGGGTAATTATGTGGTGTTCGGTCCACGAGATGTTAAGGTGTACCAAAGTTTGAAGCCCATTGGTCGACTAATCATGGAGGGACGTCGGCTGGAGTCCGTTTACGTGATGTCTGCTCAAACGGCATACGTAAACAAAACCCGAAAAAATGATACACCCGATTTATGGCTTGCGTGCCTTGGGCATGTAAGTTATCACAAGTTGATGGTGATGATGCAAAAGAACATGTTGAGGGGTCTTCCCTAGTTGGAAGTGCAAGAAATTGTGGTTTGTGCCGGGTGCCAGTACGGGAAAGCACATCAACTTCCGTATGAGGAATCGTCATTCAAAGCTCGAATGCCTCTCGAGCTCGTTCACTCAGATGTTTTTGGTCTAGTGAAGTAGCAATCTTTTAGCGGATTCAAGTATATGATCAGTTTCATCGACGACTTCTCCAGGTACGTTTGGGTTGCTTTCATGAAGGAAAAATCTGAGGCATTTATCAAATTTAAGGTGTTTAAGGAGAAGGTTGAAAGTAAAGTAGGTAGAAAAATTCGTTGCCTACGCACTGATAACGGGGGAGAGTACACTTCTTATGAGTTTACGAAGTATTAGCAAGAGTGCAAGATACGTCGATAGTATACTTGTCCGTATACAACGTAGCAAAACGGTGTTGCCGAAAGAAAGAATCGACATCTAGTTGAGACATGCAGGAGCATGTTGCATGCAAAGAATGTTCCACTAAGATTTTGGGCTGAATGTATGAAGACGGCGGCTCACTTGACTAACAAGTTGCCACAAGCAAGGCTTGGTTTTATGTCACCATACGAGAAGCTATAGAATTGCAAGCCAGTGGTAAGTCACTTTAGAGTTTTCGATGTATATGTTATGCATTTGTGCCTGATCATCTTTACAGCAAATTCGACAGAAGGCAGTCCGTTGCATATTCGTGGGATATGATGATCAACGAAAGGGGTGGAAGTGCTGCAACTCTACAATAGGGAGGTGTTATACTTCAAGGAATGTGGTGTTCGACGAAATGTCATCTTGGTGGTCATCTCAAGTTGTCGAATTGCCAAATTCATAGCATTTCAATGTAGAGGTCAAAGAAAGGCTGAAAGAATTCGATGAGAATCAGCCTGTTGAAAAAGATGTCGAAGCATAATCATTAGGATTGACAAGTTCATCTAGTGAGCATCCAAGGTCGACAGAAGAACTTTGACCAAGTTAGGTCGAAGAACTTGAAGAGGAGGAGCCTCAACTTCGGAGATCAATGAGGCAAAGGAAGCCAAACCCTAAGTATGCCAATGCAGCATTGACTGAAGATGTTGGCATGGTCAAGCCTTCAACATATGAAGAAGCCTCGAAGAGTACAGAATAGAGGAAGGCCATGGAAGAAGAAATCCTTGCGCAAAAGAAGAACGAGACATGGGACTTGGTACCAAAACGTGAAAAGGTACATCCTATTTCTTGCAAATGGGTTTATAAACTTAAAACTCGACTAGACGGGTCAATTGAGAGGTATAAAGCACGTTTAGTGGCTCGAGGATTTTTGCAAAAATATGGGGTTGATTATGAAGAGACCTTTAGCCCGGTGGCAAAGGTTACCACTGTTCGAGTTCTATTAACACTTGCAGCAAGCAAGTCGTGGAATGTGTGGCAGATGGAAGTGAAGAATGCTTTCCTACATGGAGAACTCGAGTGAGAGATATACATGGAGCAATTAGATGGCTTCAAGAGCAAAACTCATCCAGAATATGTCTGCAAGCTAAAGAAAGCATTGTATGGCTTGAAGCAAGCCCCGAGAGCATGGTATGGAAAGATTGCAAAATTCTTGCTGAAGAACAATTATAATGTAGCTCCAGTAGACTCGAGCCTGTTCGTGAAAGCAAAAGATGGAAAAGTTGCAGCCGTGCTGGTTTATGTGGATGATCTCATCATTACTGGAGACAATGAAGATGAGATATGTTGAATTAGAGCCAACCTCTCTGTGCAGTTCCAGATGAAGGAGCTTGGAGAACTAAAACACTTTCTGGGGCTCAAGATTGATAGGACAAAGGAAGGATTATTCCTATGTCAACAAAAGTATGCATGAGATCTCTTGAAAAAATTTGGAATGCTTGATTGCAAACCTATATCTACTCCGTTGGATGGGAACGCAAAGCTATGTGCTGAAGAAGGTCGAGAGCTAGAAGATTCGACCATGTATAGGCAACTAGTAGGTAGTCTAATTTACCTTACCATAACTCGGCCTGACATCTCTTTTGTAGTGGGAGTAGTGAGTCAATTCATGGAGAAGCCAAGGAAGCCTCACTTGGATGCAGCCAAGTGTATCCTAAGCTATGTAAAGAAGACTTTTGATTTTGGGCTTTTGTATAAAAAGGGATAATCGAGTGAGTTGGTTGGTCATTGTGTGTGACATCCCAAATTTCACTGACCTTCATTTGTGTAATCAGAATCATTAGGAACTTAGATTAATTTAAATTGGACCAGATAGTGAACCCGATGGACCGTGAGAAATGTGTGGGCTCGAGAAGTAAGCGGGCCACACGAATTTTAGAATTGGGCTTGATAAGTCGAATGGAAGAGCTAGGCTTGGGCTTAGCTTTAGAGCGGGCCAAGATTTAGAATTTTTAGATTGGTAAATTTAGTTTAATGGGCCGGATTATCATAGATTGAGCTTGTTGGGCCAGAGACGGATATTTAGGCCCGAGTGATTTTATTTTCAATTTAGTTTATGGATTATAGTTATGATAATTTGATTAGTAATAGTAAATGCTAATATCAATTGTTTTTTAACTTTAGCATTTCTTGTGATGAATTCCCTATAGACTAACACTAAATAGTTAATATGTCATATAATTTCATAACTTTGTATGATTATAATAGAATTGAAATATAATGGAATCAAAAGGGAATTAAGTGAAAAATATTAGAAACTAATGAACCGACTAACGACACGGATTAGAGATTAATTAAGATTGAGTGACAAATGGCGAAAGTGTCGTGCATGGAAGCCATGACACCCCCTCCTCTCTTTGCATCACCCACGGATTTCCTATTCCCACTAAACCAAAACAAGCAAAGGAGACATCATCATTAGATTTGCTAATGATTAGCCTAGCCTAGGGACAAGACCATAGCCCCATTTCCCTCTTAAATTTCGTAACCCTCTCTCTCTCCAAAAACCGAAACCCATCTTTTTCTTCTGCTCATTTTCTTTTTCAATCGAATGGCTAAGGGAGAACCAGCAACAAACCAGCAATTCTCTTCTTCTTGCATGTGAGTTTTGGTGTTGATTTTTGAAGAATTCTTGAGTCATCCAGTAGCTGAACCAAGTGAGAGAAAGAGTTCTTATGAGAGGGTTCGTGGGTGCTTTGGCAAGGGAAGAGGAAGACCAAGCTCCGCCGTGCGTGCGTGTGACATCCTGAAATTCGACCCCGTTTCGATAAAGTGAAATAGACATTTCGTCGACGTGCCTATGGCCCTTTTTCTTTGAGCTGATCACTCACGAGTTAACTAACTTATTGGGTGAAGCCGTTAAAGGATGTATCTACAGTAAAATCCCTAAAAGCTACCTAATTAGTTGGATTGGGCTAAAATCACGTCTGATCGATTTTTAACCATGAAATTGAACTCAATTTCGGGAATCGAATTTTAAGCGCGTCATAATTTTTTTTAGGATATTGTCTCATTGTTCATCAATTTATTGACGAGTCCGAAATTTCAAGAAAGAAATTATCGGAAGGAAAATTGAAGCCCGAAAGGAAATAGAATGGGAAAGAGAAAAAAAATAGAAAAAGAAAAAAATAAGGCTATTGTTTTATTTCTTTCTCTCTCTCTCTCTCCCTCTCTTTTCTTTTCCTTCTTTTTCTTTCTTTTCTCTCTCTCTTCTCTCTCCTCTCCCCTCCCCCATTCGTGCGGACACCCTCCCCACCGAACACTCTTGCCGAATTCAAATTGGCTTCCTCTTCCCCCTTTTTGACTAGTCAAACCCCCACATGCTTATCTTCTCTCTCTCTTTCTCTCTCATCCCTCCTTCTCTCTCTCGACACCCTCTCCCTCGCCTCTGTTACAAGCGAAACCAAAAGCAGAAATCGGAGACAGCAGCTCGCCGTTGCCGCCCGTCCCGCCGCCGCACCGCACGCCCGCGACGCCCGCCCGCGCGACGCCGCGTGTTCCGCTGGCCGTCCCTCATGCCCAGGCGTGCTCCCCCGCGTGGTTTAGCCTTTGCTCAGCCTTCGTTCCACCCTGTCCGGCCACCTCCGGCCGCCGTTTGAAGCCGCCGGACCTCCACCGGCCCTCCCCAGAGCACCGCCCACTCTCCCGAAGCCTTCTCCGCCCTTAACCATCTATGTTTTCCCCTATTTCGCAGCCAACCAGCAACCCATGAAGTGGGTTTCCAGCGGCTTTAGGCCCACTTTTGAGCCGTTTCCGGGCCCCCAACCCGAGCCGTGCTTTGGGAAGAATCGTTCCTCGTGTCGCCCCCATCGGATTGATCCGATTTGCGCACGATTTGGTGAGTAATCTCACTATCCTGGATTAGTTGGCTAATTATGCTTAAGGTTGGTGTAGTTTTAATTAATTATGTTTAGGTTGTTAGATTAGAATAAATTAGCAATTATTAGTCAATTATGATGCGATTTAGATAAATTGATTGCGCAATTAGCAAGTAGACGTGGTCTACTATTTATTGGAAGTATCTCGGAAATTTTCCGACCCCTAATCGGGCTTCAATTTGGCGATTCGGGCCTAAGTGGGATTTTTGCATTTAAATATTATTTTTTCGCAATTAAATTAATTATTTATTTATTTGCCGAAAATTCAACTGGGATGGCCAATGACCGGAATATTATGCTGATGATTGTGGTGAAGTCTGTTTATTTAATCGGGCTTTATTTTAAGCTAAATTGAATTTATTGTATTTAAATATTATTTTTCGAAATTAATTAATTAATTAATTATTTTCCGGAAATTCAACTTGGATGGCTAGTGGCTGAATTTTTATGTTGATGATCGTGGTGCAGCCCGTTTATTTAATTGGGCTTTAATTTGAGCTAAATTGGATTTATTGAAATTAATTATTAATTTTCAAAATTAATTAATTCTTTATTTATTTTTCAGAAATTAAGATTGAGATGGACGACGACCGAAATTTTGTGACGATCATCGTGGTGAAGTCCGTTTATTTAATGGAGCTTTATTTTGTGTTGAATTGAATTATTTGCGAATGATGGGAATTATTCTTTAATTGGAAAATCATTGGTTATTAATTGAAAAATAACCGGGCATCGGTTGATAATGCCAAAACTATTTGAGCGGACTATAGAAAATGTGGGAGTTATGGAAAGGAAAATATTAGATTTTGGCTAAAGCCAGCCGTATGCCCACGCACGAAATTTTATTGGGTATTTTTAATACGAATAAACGAGGCTAATACATTACTTTAATTGAGGAAGTTAAGTGCGAGGCACAATGTCATTGGGCCGTGAGGGATTAATCGTGTGTTGGCTTATAGTTGAAACAAGATGATTATTGGAAGTTGATGTGATGTGTGTTGTGTTGAGGGAAACCAATGGATCATGAGCAGGTAAAGGACTAAGTACAGCATAAGTAGAAGACTTCGTGTGAGTTACCTCTAGCGCCTTATACCATTGCTTATTGTAGTTAAGGGCTAAGTGTTACATGGCAACCTAAGTCGCATGGGAATTACCTCTAGCGCCTTGCAATATTATTATGCATAGTGAAGGGCTAAGTGCTACACGATGGCAAGATCTAGTGTTAGTCACCTTTAGCGCCTTACCCTATTGCATTTTGTAGTGAAAGACTAAGTACTACACGATAGCGAGATTTCGTGTAAGTTACCTCTAGCACCTTATACTATTGTTATTTCTGGTCAAGGACTAACTACCGCACAATGACAAGACTTCGTGTTGGGGTCACCTCTAGCGCCTTGAGCCTATATTTTAGTGGGAATGTTGAGATTAATTATCGAGTATAGATGAAATCATCGATATGGTTTGATTCGTTTGTCATGGATTGACTGATTGAACTGAATTGGCCAGGGAAAGGTCATCGTTGACATGTAATCGCCAAGGTAAGTCCTCTAACCTGTGCGTGTTTAGGCAGCCTATAGTATAATGGTTTACTAATTGGGTCTTAGTGGGGTAGAACTCGCTGAGACATAGTCTCATCCTGGTTTGGGGAAAATATTTCAGGACCCCGATGAGGAGCTGAGGAGGAGGAGTCTGAGAAGGAGAACTCGGAAGTGAAACCTGAGGAGAAGGATTTTTGAAAGAAGAAGATAATACTGAGAGGAGTCTTAAATATGATCCGGATGGACTGAGATTCTATCTTCTTTTGAGATCTCCAATTTGATGTGAATAGAAATAGAGTAAAAAGTTGTGAAGTACTCGATTTGTGTTTTGTATAAAAGTTTGGTTATAAGTTTCAATATGAAAAATATCACTATGCTTTTCTATCACATTGTTTTATTGTTTGGGGATTTATAATTGCTTTTGCATGTGCTTAATAAAAGAAAGGGTCGGCGATATATAGTCCTGGGATATCGCATATTAAAATTGACCAAGAGAAGCATGTGTGCGTGCCCGATGATCAGGGCGTGACAGTGCGCCTAGCTGTTGCCATTGAGCCCGCCTTGCCTCGCCATTGTGTTTGCTGTGTTTTGCTTAGATTAGAGACAAGTAGAGTCCATTGATCTACCCTTTGTTTGCTGTGTTTGTGTGTGATGAATGGTGAGTTTCAGATGTGGATGAAGGGTGAAATTTCAAAACTATAAGAGTTGTGTTCTAGCCTAGTGTTCTGTTTCAAAAAAAAAAAAAAAAACAGTCCGACCTTTGGTGATTTTGTGAGTTGTATGTGATGTTCTAGTTGAAATCTGACTTAGATTTCCTAATTAAAGTTGTAAAGGACTTCTTGTAGAATAACATATCAAAATTTTAGAGGAAATGAACAAGTATAGGTCGGTGAAATCATTTTTCTTTGAAGAAGCTAGATCTGGAAACTGTTATGTTGATCTGTTGTGATTCCGTGGATTTTGTGAAATCATCCAGTCCGAATTTGATCTCGTGTTCTTGATAAGAGTTGTATACAACGTCTTGAGGAGTAACATACTAAAATTTTAGAATGAACGGACAACTATTGATCGGGGAAAACGATTTTCTTTGAAAAGTATGAATTTGGACAGTGAACCGAGAGTTTGGGAGAATTACAAAAATCGTATCTTTTAATCCAGAAGGAATTAGACTTTGATTTCTTCATGGGACTTCTACCTCTATGTTTCAGCTATAACATATTAAAATCTCAGAATTTTTGGAGCTAATTTAGAATTTTTACCGAATTTGTGAATAAAACTGCGAATGGCAATATTCCAAAATTATGAAGTCTGTAATGCGTAGACTGTACCGAATTGTATGATATTCTTTTGATATGGTGTTCTCACAAAATATCTTCCTCTAGATCTTGTATATAACATGTCAAATTTTTGGAAATTATTAAGGCTGTTTGCTAATTTTTCAAGAATTATGACCAAAGGAGTACAATCTGTTTTTATCCGGAAATTTGCTGCATTTTCAAAAATTAAATGAATTTGCTCCATGTGATATAATGTCTCGAGTGGTTGATTTTGCTGCATATGTGGTGACATATGGCATGTTATATGACATCAAAAGCTGGTTGAGACCTTTGATATTGTTGCATCAAATGCGATGTTGAAAATGAGACATATATGTGAATATACATTGTGAAAATGATGATACCATCGGAGGTGTGAGCTGACCATGCCTCGGGAGTAGGAACGCCCAAAGGTTCGAATGAGTCGATGCCCTTTGGATGCCTGGTTGTATTATGAATACATGCCCAGAGGTTTTCCCTGGGAGTGTCGGGATGCCCGGTTGTATTACGATACATGCCCGGAGGGTGAGGGGTTGTATTATGATGCATGCCTGGAGGGTAGGGGTAACCATTTTCATGGCGAGCCCTGGAGATTCCTCGTGATGCCAGGTGGGATGCGAGATGCCCGGAGGTGTGTGCCGAAGGCTCCTCACGATGCCAGGTTGGGTGCGAGCAATAAATTGTGGGATGCAAACACTGGTTCCTGGAAAGAAAAATGATGAGATCCTTATAAAAGATAAAATTGAGAATTGAATCATACGCATGGATGTGTGCATATGGCATGGGATGAACCTCATGGAAATGCAAGCATGAAGTGCATGGTGGTATATGCACGTTGCATGGTGATATATGCATGGCTGCTTGATGATATATGTACAAGTGCATGATGGTATATGCACGTTGCATGGTGATATATGCATGGCTGCTTGATGGTATATGTGCAAGTGCATGATGGTATATGCACGTTGCATGGTGATATATGCATGGCTGTATGGTGAGGTATGTTCAAATGCATTGATGATATGTGCTTTATTCATGATACCTTGATTAATCTGTCTAACGCATCGTGTAGTTTGGTGAATCTTTACTGCTGAGTGGTTGTACTCACCCCATTTGGGGACTAACATTTCAGACTAGATAAGACATCTCTACTACCATTGCCACCGGTAGATGGATCAAGTGGTTGGATATGACCGCGAGGAGGAGGATAGCAAAAGGAAGGAACTTTTGGATGCCGACACTGAACAATGGACTTTGAGTATACGACTATTGGAGGAGATGTCGGTCATCTTTTGAAGTATAGCCGAGTATAGAAGACTACGTCATTTTAATGTACCAATGAATGATGTCTATCTAGTTTAAGTAAATAAAAGTGTTCGGCTTTTACCTAAAAATGTTTAGTAGGTGTGCATCGTTTTCTGAATATAAGGAAGGGAGTTGATGGATGTGCTTCCGCCATATAAATTGCGCAAGGACCAATCTAAAAGATGTAAACCCCCAGAATTTATGAATTTTAATGAAATTCCTTGGTATCAGAGCATTATGTTATCAAGTCAAGTGAAGGGTAAGCGGACTGTGGCGACCTTAACGGTTCGGGGGCCGTCGAGGGGTGCCACATTGTGATGCCGACTATGCTGGAGATCAACACACACAACAATCAACTACTGGATACTCGTTTAATCTTTGATCAGTAGTAGTATCCTGGTGCAGTAAAAGACAGCCGACTGTGTCTTTGTCTACAACAAAGATGAATACAAAGCAGCAGCAATGGCAGCTCAATAGGTTATTCGACAATATTGTATTGTGATAATTTATCCACTATAAGCTTGGCAGAGAATCCAGTTTTCCATGCTAAGACTAAGCATGTGGAAGTCCACTATCACTTTCTGTGAGAGAAAGTGTTGGAGGGCGAGATCAAGATGAATTACATCAAGATAGGTGATCAAGTTGCTGATATCTTCACCGAAGGTCTTGGAGCTGCAAAGTTTGAAGAGTTTCAAGCTCAACTTGGTATGGTCGCAAGGACTGTCCTTAGAGAGAGTAGTCAGTGAGGTGGAGTATTGAAGATATCACCACCTATCTCTTGTGACTCTTCATGTTTTGGTCGAAAGATTGTTTAGTTTCCAACAGAAGTCTTTTCAACACACATATTAAAGTGTCTTTATTACTATTTATTTAGACATGTATTTTCATATATCTAAAGAATGTCAAGAGTCGTGTTTTAAGCCTACATATAAATGAATCCTGTAATCGTTTCAAATGATGGAGATTGAAAAGACTTTTCTACGAGTAAAGTAGTGTATTCATCTCCTTCCTTAAGAGCTTATATTATGAAAGTGTTATCAAAGCTGTGCGACTCTGATATTCAACAATTAGCAATTTGAACATGCGCTAAAGTAACTCAAACTATGTCTATACATGTCGATAGTTTCTTATACGAATCAAATAATGTTTAACCACATACTGCATCCTAGAATAAACCCTGGACGATGGATTTTTTTTCTGCCCTTGCGACGAACGGTTATTCATGATGAACCTTACTAACGAATCGACATATGTTTTCCTTGCCCCAAGTCTACGTCTCGAGAGCCATAAAAGTCCTACGACTTCGTCATACAGTGAATAGAACCTTGCTGGAACTGCACGACAGTTGTACTTTCGTGGCGTCTAGCACATGTTCTTAAATGCATTGGCTTGATTTCTCCCATTAGTTCATTCACAATCCAAAACTGCCCCTGCAAGCTTGTTTTTGCAGGCTTATCCCTTCCCTCTTTCCTTATGCTCTGCTTTGGGTGAACTTCAGACGGAAAATTTGCCCATTCCTTCTGTGCCTCTCCTTGGTTTGTTCGCCGCGTGATTCACCTTGAGTATGCAGCAAGACAAGCAGTCTGAACAGTTCCCACTCTTCTAATTTCCTCCTATTGCCTAGACTGCCCTTTGGTCTGCTTTCCTTTCTTTATATTTTGCACGCTCTCACGCACTCCTTCCAGTTGTAGCTCCCAGCCAATTGTTACCTAGATGGCCCATATTTTGAGTTCATTATCAAACCCTTTATTTGGTGTTCAGCAGAATCCTCCCTCAATTTTGCCCAATTTTGACGTGATTTCTTGTTCCTGATAAGGCTAAAACGATGAGACTAGCTGAGGTTTAATGGTACACACACAAAAATGGGTCAACTCGAAAGGAGCGAATCAATCGGGAAATGTTGAATGGCGTTGAATATTTCTTCGGAAATTCAAGGGACTCGAAAGTGCCGATCGTCCTCGTCAATCCATTTTTTTTTTTTTTTTTTTTTAATGTCAGGCCCAAGGTGTCAAAATTATCATGCCTCTAATCACGAATGCAACGGAATGAATGCAAAATCGTGTAAGATTGGTAGGTTTTGGGTTAGGGGTCAAAGTTTGCCACTACCAACGAATTTGATTCCTTACTTTTTTGATAAATGTACTCGTGACCTGCAAACAAAAATTTAAGTGTCAATAAGGACATATTTCCACGACAAGTAATTTATTTACAACTTTGACTGAATGAATTATGGTCAGTTTTTGGAAGCTAATTCTTCATGGAGAAAAAAAAGGCAAGCAGATGGGAAGATGGAAAAGATATTTGCAATTACAATAAGAAACAAGAAGAGAAGGCATTAGAAACCTTCATAAAGGAAATAACATTTCAAACTAGTCTAATGACATCTTTGTTCCCCAAACTCCATTATAGTTTAAACATACAACTCCTAAACAATTTCATTGCCCATGAAATTTGATGGCCCTCTGCTTTGGCTTCTTCATCCACTTGGCTGCTCTTTTCTCCAGCATTCTCACACCTTGTGCGAGCCATTGGGGCCTTCCAGTTGCAAATGCAATATATGCTATGGAAATGCCAATTATGATTCCAGATGCGTAACCTATCCACAATGTTTTCTGTTTGAATAAACTCTCATGCCCTTCGTGGTCAAAAGTTGGCGAGGACGATGGTAAGGGAGGTTTAGCATCGTTGGGGCATGCTTTTGGCAATGGAGTTCCACATAAGTTTGGATTCCCACTAAACGACTCACTTGAAAATGTGCTAAGGTGCCCCTCTTGAGGAATTCGACCGGTGAGTTGGTTCTTTGAAAGATTTAAATACCCAAGGAATGCCAAATCTTCCAAATTTCTAGGAATTACCCCACTGAGTTTGTTCGAAGAAAGATCAAGCCATCCAAGATTAGTTAAATTCCCTAGAGTTAGAGGGATCGTACCTGTAAGGTGGTTATGAGAAAAGTTGAGCCCTATGAGAGAGTAAAGATGTCCAATATTTTCTGGGATATCCCCTTCGAAAGAGTTTTGCGACAAGTCTATGGTTGTGAAGATGGTCAAGATCTTCACTAGCTCAATCTCAGACCCTTTGATGGTCACGGTCACAGAATTTTCGTATGATGCTGTTATGAAAGACCGTGTCATATAGAGAGATTCATCACGCCCATCTTTACTATTCATCATACCTTTAAGGTTCATTATAAAGTTGACAGGCAAAGAACCGCTAAAATTGTTGTTGGAGAGGTCCAAAATGTGTAACTTGAGAAAGAATTGAGCTCCCTTCGGAATATTCAAAAGGCCTTTAAACTTGTTGGACCTCAAAATGAGAACCTTTAGCTCTGGAGTTTTCCCAAAAATTTCGGGAATGTGTCCTCTATTTGATTGCTACTGAGATCCAGAACTTCTAGGGATTTACATTCGACAAGGGACTGGGGCAACCTCCCTTCAAATCGATTTTGACTCAAGTCGAGAGTTGTCAAGCTATTTTGTGAAGAAAATGATTGAGGAATTGTGCCCTCAAGTTGATTCATTCGAAAGTTCAAAATTGATAGACCGATGCTGAAATTTGTTAAACACAAAGGCAAACTACCTATTAAGCCATTGTCGGACAAGTCGATGACCTCAATCTGGGTGGCATTACATATCAAAGAAGGGATCTTTCCTGTCATCCTATTATTTGCAATGGAATAATAATACGCTTTTGGAGATGGAAGTGGAATTGATCCTCCAAACTTGTTGTTGGACAAATCTATTACACCCAATGAGGTGTTTGAGAAGACCTCTGTAGGCCACCACCCAGTAAAATTGTTGTTGGAAATAAAAAATGAAAAAAGATAAGGGAAGGAGAGTCCGAATATTGCAGGGTTGATGCTACCATGAAATTTGTTGGATTGCAAAGCAAGGGCCCTTAGATGCGGTGCTTTCAACCAATGTGGGAAGACATCACTGAACTCATTGTGACTGAGATCTAGTATCGATAAGTTCATGCATTTGACTAGGGATCGCGGTAATGGCCCTTTTAATTTATTGCTACTCAAGTATAGATACTCAAGATTGGTTATATTACCAAAACATGGTGGCATATTTCCGGAGAGAGTGTTGTTAGACAAGTTTAAATCACTGAGTGAACTTAACTGGCAAATCGAAGAGGAGATCTCACCAGCAAAACCATTGTTAGAGGCATCAAAGGAAGACGTTGAAGGTGGCAAGATTGGGAGTGGTCCTTGGAATGAGTTGTTCTCAAGGCCAATAAATGACAATCTTTTCCAACGCAATTGTTGTATACCTCCCTCCAAAAGGTTTTTAGACAGATCTAAGAATTCCAATGTATCAAGGCTTATTCCCCAAAACCACCTTGGGATCTCTCCACTGATCCTGTTGGAAGAGAGGTCTAAACTTGTTAATCTTTTCAAGGAATTCAAGAAATAGGGGAACTTGGTCAGGTTGCAAAAAGGCAACTTCAACCATTCAAGTTTGGGGAGAACGAGGGAGCTATTGGAGTAGATAGCACCACGAAGGCAATTGCAAGTAAGATCAAGACCGATGACGTCACTGGTAACATAATCACAACTGATGCCATCCCACAAGCAGCAGTTTACGCTCTTGTTCCATGACGTTGTATTTGGATTAATTGAGAGACGGGAATACCCGTGACAATAGTGCGACGTACCGCAATCAAGTACAAAGGAATTCTTAAAATGGAGCAAGGCATCACGCTGGTCAGAAGGGCAAAGAGGCAAGGTAAAGGGTAAGGAGGAACGTAAGAAATAGAGGAAATAGAGGAGGCAGAGGAGAGCATGCCAACCCATTTTTCAATTTAGGGTGTGAGTGAGTTGTTGGTGGTGAGAGTGCTCCAACTCATATAGGCCTTCGCCCTCGTGGAGTCGTCCACACGTCTTCACTAGAGGGTCCGAGTCAAAGTCTTCTCCAAGTGACGGGTCATGTGGGTTGGGATTAATTGGGGGTGGAAAATTCTTGGTGTCGTAAATTTCCGGGAAAAGTCTTCTTAAAACTCTCTTCTGCACCCGATGTCTTGCCACTTGGACAAAACTCGACGTCACCGCACTAGTAACTCTCCTTGACGATTGACGAATTCGAATGTAGAAATTGAAAGGATGACCGCACCGGCACTCCTTTAAATCAGAGCCACGGTGGCGCCCTCCATGATAGGTTTCACACTTAAAAAATAAATAAATCAAATGAAAAAAAAAGGAAATAGAAAATTAAAATATCTTTACATTCAATATAAAAAAACATTTAAACATTTTTGTTACTGGACAAAATAAATGTAGGGTTCCTATTAATAAATATCCTTCGACTTTCCTATATACTTTAGTTGCATATTTTTGTTGACATTTTTGAATAGGTTAAAAAGAGTACGCTTGTCGATGCCTCACAACAAGTATTAGTGACAAAGTTCCATTTTGCAAGTTAAATTTCACTTGCCTGTGAGAGAGACTTAGGGTGGTTCTTACATCGATTCGTCCATAAATAAGCACAGCTAGTGAGCTTTTAAATTGGATTACTAGTCGTCTCATCTTCCTAGTCTTCTTTTCTTTTCCAAACCTCCAATTTCTCAATTTTCTATTAGTTCTCTTCAACTGAAGTTTTTGTCTACTCCATCTTCATGCTTTCTTTAAGAGGGTGTTTTTATTTTTTAAATAAAAATCTCTCCCTAAACACACCTAGAGAGTTAGGTTGGCAACTATGTAAAAATTTTCCTTTCAAACCGCAGGTTTCCATGAGTAGTTCAATCAATGATAATCTTCTCCATATAAATAGCTCTCTTCAAGTAAGATGCTTTTTCGACCATAAAAAGGAAAAGAGAAAGAAGTTAGATGCTTTCTTTATTATCCTTCCATTTTTTTGGCCAGTTCTCTTTATTTTCATTTATCAGGGTGAACATGGGCAACATATGGAGGTGCAGACACTTGGAATGCCAAAACTTGGCATGGGGCACACTTTAGTGTCAAAAATTTCATAAGATTCACTTAAGTGTCAAAATCAAAGAAAAATGAAACACTTAAGTGTCAACGGCGAAAAATTCCAACCAAACTGTTGATGTGACATTTTACTGATGAGATAAGTGCAAAACAACGTCGTTTTTCCCATTAACGTGGTTAAATAAGTCCAAAACAACGTCACTTTGGCGTTGACGTGACCCTAAAATAGAATTTTAATATAAATATGAACTAAAATAAATAAAAAATTTAATTAATTTATTTTTTAAAAAAGGCAACATCAAGCGTTTAGCGAGGATTGTGGAACCCTATGCCGTTGTTGCCCACCTTCAGTCGACGATGGTGGGGGATGGTCGGCTAGGATCATTGGGCCCTGGGCAGGAGCCGGCGACCTTGGCCAAACCATCGGTGAGGGTCTACTGGCCGACGACCCACCCCAAGCAAAGGTCGGCGACCCTTAACGAAACTGGGTGTGGGCTGGCAACCCTTGCCGGATCCAAGGGAGGGCCACAATCCTCACCCTAGATCTAGGCAAGGGCTAGTAAGCCTGACCCTCCCCACCATTGCTGGCCCTTCCTAGTGACAATCGAGCGACAGCGATGGCAAGGGCTTCCATAGACCTCATTAAACATACTACTACATTTGTTTTTTTTTTTAAGTTTTTAATTTAATTTAATTTAATTATATCATAAATCAATTTTGCGGAAAAACGACGTCGTTTTACATATTCATTGCTGACTAGGCATCTCTAGTGAGCCACGTAGACTAATCTATTTTTATTGCATTGGATTTCCGGCTACTCTTGCCGGAATTGGCACTTAAGTAGCTCAATTAAAAAAAAAATGACACTTAAGTGTACATTTTGAAACTTTTGACACTAAAGTATTTACTTGTGCCAAGTTTTGGCACTCATGGTATACTTTACCCCAACATATGCAAGTTAATAGTATGTTCATGATAATTTTATATATAAAGATCAATTGAGGATTAGCATGTCTGCGATCCTCGCGTGACTGGTTATTTTTGGTTCGGCCACTAAAAGTGCCTTTGCAGAGAATTTCAGATTAATGCTGTCACTTACCTGAAGTTGTTGACTAAAATTTAACAAACTTGATTATTATACAGGCTTCTTTTTATGGTCTTTGTTGAGAGAAAAAGTGCGGGAAGGAGTTCTATTTTAAATTAGAAAGAAGTACAAAGCTTGTGGAAATTCACCAGATTGAGTACTTGCTGCTGGTCTATGTTTATAGAATTATCGAGTAAACTCCACAAGTATATCCCTATAGTATTTAGCATACGAGCTTCAAACAACAAATCCGTGATGATCAATGAATTAAGTGGCAGATGTAGAGACCTAGTTTGGAGGAAGCGTGACGAAACAAATTATAGTAGCAAACCCTATCATTCTTCCGCTCGTCCTGGGATTGCAGTATCAACGCGAGTCGATTGTAAGAGTGAGTGAACTATTAAAGTGCAGCAATGTGTCACGGCCAAGAGGTTTCCAAAGATGAAGGACCGTGCCATGACGCGGAGGACCTCCTGTGCTCGCTCGAATTCCCACCAAGTCTTCTTCCGGACGTTTCCAAGGGCGGGCGACACCATCATTACGCCTAATTCTAGAAGTCTCTAGCTTTATTTATGTCGGTAGATGGTAGTTGCCATTAATGTCGGTAGTTGAGGCGGTGCGATCTCGTCCGCCGGATAAACTCTAGATCAACGAATGTAATCAGAGGACCTCGAGTATAAGAAGGGGTGCCCTCCCTCTCATTTGCAACCATCCAACATTTTAGTAATATAAAGTTCCTTTCTTTCCAGAGCTCCTCTCTCTAGAAGCTTTCTCTCTCTACGATCCGGGTGTGCGAGCGAGTTGTGCAATTGATTGAGCAAGGCTTGGCTTGGGTGATCCAAAAGAGCCTGAGTCACTGTGCAATCACGATCCCAATCGATCGGCCCGTGACAAGTGGTATCAAAGCAAAAGAGAGATCCATTTTGAGAGATCAAGGAGTGCCAACTGTTCGAGAGAATGTCGAGCCAAGATGCTGTCATGGATGGAGAGGCCGTGCAAGTCAAGGAGACTCGTGGCAAAGCAAAGAAAAGAGATGCCTCAATGGATGCCGTAGCTACGTTCGATGAGAAGATTGGGAAGGTCCAGAGTGCCGTGCTCAAGCTCATGGAAGGTCTTGACGATGTGCGAGACCGGATCATGGAGGTTGAGACCTCACTCTGTGAAGACTTCACAACCGGCCTCAATGAAGCTATAGCCCCATTACACAACAAGGATGAAGCCCTTGAAGCATCAATCGATGTGTTGAAGGAGCGTGTCCAAGTGATCGAGGAAGAAAGCCCTCGTAGGGACGAGGTCGAAGCCATGAAGGCGAAGATCCAAGAGCTCAAGACCGAGCTCACCCTATGCAAGCTGAGCATCACCAATGGAGCGATGCCCACTCAAGTGGTGCCCAAACTTGAGGTGCCAAAACCTAAAGAGTTCAAAGTCGACCGATCCGCCAAAGAGGTGGATAACTTCGTCTGGAGCATGAAGCAATACTTTGGTGCCGTCAACATCCAAGACGAGTTGAGCAAGGTACAAACCGCTTCGATGTTCCTTTTTGATATCATGATGCTTTGGTGGTGAAATAGGTGTGATGAGACGAAGCGTGGCGCCGATCTCGTGGACACATGGGATGACTTTGTAAGGGAGTTTCAAGACTATTTCTTCCCCAGGTTTGCTCAACAAGAAGCCAGTTGCAAGCTCCATCGCCTTGAGCAAAGAGGTGCGATCCGAGAGTACGTGAAGGAGTTCACGGAACTCAAACTCCAAATCCGCAACCTAAGTGAGGAGGAGGCTCTCGGAGCATTTATGGATGGATTGAAGTCGTGGGCACTACTCGAGCTCAAACGAAGGGATGTGCAAAGTCTCACGCGGGCGCTGAGCGTGGCCGAGTCACTCGTTGACCTCACCAAAGTCGAACCGAGGAATAGAGCAAGGGATTAGAGGTCGGATCGATTAGAGGATGAAGGAAGAACACTCCCCAAGGTGCGCATGATCAAACTGGCCGAGTCAAGACGTGGGGAGAAGGGTCTTCCAAGCCGTCCTTCCAAAGGGGTCAACCACAAACGGACTGTACGACAAGTAAGTTCGATCAAACCCCGCCTTCTCCTTGCTTCATTTGCAAAGGTCCGCATTGGACCCAAAAATGCCCGAAGAAGGGCAAGATCAACGCCCTCCTTGCCATTGAAGAAGTGGAGGAGGAGCCCAAAGAAGAAAAGAGGCAAATCCGACTTGGAGCCGTGAAGGTCGTCAACTCCATCCAAGCTCAGTCGCTGTCCAAAGAAAAAGAAGCTGCGTCGAACTTGGACATGTTCTTCGTGGAGGTTGAAGTGTGTGGCCGAGTGCTTTACACCTTGGTCGATACTGGAGCCTCAAACATGTTCATGTCGACCGACGTAGCCAAAGCCTTGGGACCTCGTGTGGAGTCAATTGGGAAGATGTTCAAACCCATCAACTCGGAAGGCCTCCATGGTGTAGGATCGACTTCGGATGTGGATGTCAAAATCGACGGATGGAAGGGCAAGATGGCATTCGATGATTATGATCTCATTTTGGGAATGCAATTCTTCGATAGTGTGAGAGCCATAATCGACATGAGGACCAAGTGCATTATAATCCTCGACCAAAAATGCCCATCGATGATTCCCATGATCAAAGGAGTGATCGACACCAAGACCATCGCGACGATTTGACGCCTCGACAAGAGCTTGAAGGTCGTAAAGCGCATGAACAAGCTGACCGAGGAGAAGCCGAAGGTAGAGTTGGATCCTACTCCAACACACGCCATGCCAATTCAAGTGCTCTTCCCTAAGGTTGAGTACTCGCCGCATGCCACGCCTAAGCCGAAGGTGGAGTCGCGTGCCAAGCCCGAGCTAATAATAGAAGGGTGTGGTCCATCGTTCGTGAGCATCCGAGCCAAACGAAACCGAAACAAGAAAGCCCGTGCCAAAGCCCGTGCTCGTACCAAGAAGACCACCCGTCAAGCTATGAGTGACGAGGGCGTCACTTGATTGAGTGAGGGAGAATGTCATGGCCAAGAGGTTTCCGAAGATGAAGGACCGTGCCGTGATGTGGAGGACCTCCTCTGCTTGCTCGAATTCCCACCAAGTCTTCTTCCAGAAGTTTCCAAGGGCGGGCGACACCGTCATTACGCCTAATTCTAGAAGTCTCTAGCTTTATTTATATCAGTAGATGGTAGTTGCCATTAATGTCGGTAGTTGAGGCGGTGCGATCTCGTCCGTCAGATAAACTCTAGATCAACGAATGTAATCAGAGGGCCTACAGTATAAGAAGGGTGCCCTCCCCTCATTTGCAATCATCCAACATTTCAGTAATATAAAGCTCATTTCTTTCCAGAGCTCCTCTCTCTAGAAGCTCTCTCTCTCTACGATCCGAGTGTGCGAGCGAGTTATGCGATTGATCGAGCAAGGCTTGGCTTAGCTGATCCAAAAGAGCTTGAGTCACTGCGTGGTCACAATTCCAATCGATCGGTCCGTGACAAATGTATCACTCTACACAGGATGACATGCTTTTTCTATTGACAAAGGGGAAAAATATCAAAAAAATCCTAAACTTATTGCATTGGTATCAATTCAATTATAAACTTTTCAATTGAACTAATTTAGTCATAAACCTTTTTACATTAGTATCAATTCAGTCCACCGGCCAATTTTGGCTAGCTGGCACTAATGTGGACATTGACCAATAGCCAGACGTTGATGTTGCAATTTTTTTAATTTTTATCTTATTTTTTTGAATTTCTTTCCCTTTTCTTTTCTTTTCTTTTTCCTTTCTTTTCTCCCTTCTTCCTCCTTGAACTGTTCCGGCGGTGGCTCACAGCCCTCACTTGCCATTGGCGAGGGTCACGGCCCTCGCCCGACCTCTCCCAGGGCCGCCAGTGAGGCGGCTTCGCCCGAATCTGGCCGAGGCCAGCCTTGCCATGGGCGAAGGCAGCCTGTGGGTGAAGGAGGCCTCGCTCGCAGCTGGTGAGGCCATGGCAACCATCGCCAAGGTGGAGATGAGGGCTTCCAAGCCGAAGGCTCGCCGGCCACTGGGCGAGGCTCATTAAGCCCTCGCCAACTGTCGGAGAGGGTCGCAGCCCTCGCTTGACCTTGCCCAAGGTCGCGGGCAAGGTGGCTTCACCCAAATCTAGGCGAGTCCAGCCTCGACTGGCCTTGCCATGGGAGAAGGCGGCCATCACTAGGTCGGCGTGCTAGTGATGGCCACCTTCATGGGCAACAAGGTCTGGTGAGGGCTGTGTCAGCCTCGCCCACTGGCCTCGCCCAGATCGGGGCGAGGCTGCCTTGCTCGCAACCCCGGGCGAGGTTAGGCGAGGGCTACAACCCTCACCTAATGGCCGATGAGGCTTGTCGGCCGCCGTAAGGACGGTCCAAGGAGGAAGGAGGGATAAAAGAAAAGGAAAAAGAAAAGAAAAAAAAAGAAAAAAATTAATAAAATTTTTTAAAAATCATAAAAGTTGTCACGTCAACGTTCGGCCACCAGCCGATGTCCACATCAGTGCCGACCGGCCAAAATTGGGCAAATGGACTGAATTTGTATCAATATTAAAAGGTTTATGATTAAATTTGTCAAATTGAAAGTTTAGAACTGAATTGGTACCAATGCATTAGCTTTATGACTTTTTTGGTACTTTTCCCATTGATAAAGGGAGGACCGATAACTGCATAGAAAGACAAAAAAAAAAAAAAATGACAGAGGATAATCCCATGCTTTGCCTCTAGACATTGGCCGACGGCTCTAGGAGAGCATTTAGCTTAGTTATAGAATTCATAGTCTCCTTGTTAAGTCATATTAGGTTACTTGATTGAATTTTTTTTTTTTTTAGGGAGGGAGGGGTCAATTTCACATGCTATAGAGTTTTATTCCTTGACTCAATACACAAGAGATATTGGAGTTGTTTTCTGGGCATCGATTTAAAGTGGCATCGACAGGCTCATGTAATAATTTGGATTTTTCTGATGAATTTTTTTCCCGTTGTCATTCAATCTTGCTACATAAAACACGGCAAGGAAGCCTTTGGTGTTTTTTTTTTATTTTTTTTATTTTGAAGACGTATCAATCAAGTCTGTGGTTACATCCATTATCAATGAGACAATCGATGGACCGAATGTGACCATTAATAAAAGACACGCATGGCTATGGCCGTGACCACAAATTACTTTGAATTTGACAAATGATTATTGTGGAGGGCACTATCGCGACCTCTTTTTTTGGCGCTTGATAGGTGCGGATGCCTGCAGAGGCTAATGGTTCGATTAGGTCTATTAGGCTTAGCCCAGGCTCTCCCAAGCCCACCAATTCATGACTTAAAGGTTTTGATTTTTTTAACCTATAAGTTAATTTTAAAAAAGAGTCACCGTTAATTAATTTGGGGGGTCAATTAGAAACCCAAGTGAAATATTGGGAGAAAAATTTGTTCTTGCGTAATAAGAGAAATTAGAATTGAGGACTTGATTACACTAGTTAATCATTAATATCCTTTTAGTACCTAATCTTGTTTAAACCTTGAGGCTTTTGGATTTTTGAGGTTTTCCATACATTTATGGAGGAAGAACATTTTTTGGTCTTTTTATGAGGTTTTCCATACGTAAAAAGCATTTTTTTATTTTTGATCTTTTTATGAAAATATTAACAATTTTTTGGCCTTTTTGGAAAATTAGGAAAACATGGGACATTTTGGATTTTTCTGATCTTTTGAAAATAAATTTTTTTATTAAAATATTATTTTTATTATTATAATAATTATTTAAAAATATATAATAATATTATATTATTAAGACGACCTGGGTTGGGACCAACTCGGGTCGTCCACCCAAGACCGAACGGACCTGCAACGCGAGCCCGACTTGGGCTTCTTTTTGCTTTTTAAAACAGAGCCCAAACCGATTTGGCCCATTTTCATTAAAAAAAACTCCAGCCCAAGGGTTAACTGTATGTGTGCAAACCCAATCCGGGCGGGACCCTACCCGATCAACGACCCGGGTCCGACCCGACTCCTTAGTCGCAACCCAATTCCATAAAAAAATAAATAAATAAAATAAAATAAAACCTACCCGAATGACGGCCCATGCCCGACTCGATTCTAACTCGTTCTCATTCACTGACCCAGCTTTCTGGAGCCCTCGAGTCCGACCATTCGCAGTGGAGGCGGCCGAGCTTCTCTCAGTCAGAGCTCGGGCCTCCACCGACACCACTTTGGATTCCACTTAGCCAGTCTCGTCGCCTATCGCCACCAATCACTGCAGGTCCAGCTGCGGTAGTTATGCTCACTTGGGACTTCCATCGAACGCTTGGCGGACGCCAATTGAGGGGGAAAAGGTTGAGCCCTTCAGGCTCGAGATCATAACAAGGCTTTTAGTAGGTGAACAGTAGGGACCAATGGGGAGGCAGATTGCAGATGGTCAAGGGCCGGAACTCGTGTGAAGCCGATGGCCACGAGTCCTGGCCCGACAACCCTAACACGCACAACAAACAACCAAAAAAAAAGACAAACCCTAGCTCACCGAAGCAAGGGGCGCAACGGCAGGTGGGCGGTCAACCGCAACTATCGACGGCGCCCGAGCTCCCTTCTCACTGCAACCCACGGATTTGGGTGCCTTCTCCCCCCTCGCTTGCGCTCTCTCCTTTTTAGGTTCGCTCGCCGTTGGCCTCCCCCAATGTTTCTCGAGGGGAGATCGTTTGAGCTTGCGACCTCTTCTCTCTCTTGCTCGCTCTTCGATCTTCCCTTGAAGTCTCTCCGGGGGAAGGTCTCTAAGGGGGTGCATGATAACCAAAATTTATATTCCATAAACAATTTTTCTATTCCAGACATATTTCTAGAATAGAAATCCGTTTGATAAACTTATTCCGCTTTTCTATTTCTGGAATAGATTTCTATTCCAGAAATAGGTTTGGAATATAAATCGAAGCTAAAATTTTTTACTTCTCTATTTCTGGAATAGAAATGAGAAATAAAAATTTTTCTCATCATTCGTCAACCGGTCCTTTATTCGTTGTCGCCGACCACCGTCCATCGATCGCCCGCTGCCCGCCAACCCCTCGTCATTGGCCATCGCCGGCCGTCGCCGGTCGCCGCCGTCGGTCACCGTCGGTCGCCGCCGTCCGTCACCGCCATCCGCCGGTCCACCGTCGTCCAAAAGGAAGAAATTTTGTGTCGTTATCAAACGGTTATTTTTGCTTAGAAACTATTTCTGAAATAGAATGGTTGTCATGCGCGCCCTAACTTTGCTTTGCCACCGTCGACGGGGATTGCACCCGCCTATTTATAGGCGAGAAGGGTCTCGGTCAACGGAGAGCCCCGGCCACCGACCCTTGGCTTGCCGACCAGACTCTCTCAGCCAAATCGACATCCCATCCTTGCTTCTTTACCGAGGCATGCTCGACATTGAAGGCGAGCATTAATGGCGCCTAAGAAACGTCTCCTCCGGCCAACGTTGGCCTACCCCCTCGGTCGTAGGTGCTATGTTGGTTGCAGAGGCTAAGGAAGAAGACAAGGGAGGAAGGAGACAAGGAGAAAAGGGTCGGGCCAGGGAAAAAAATAAATGGGCCTCCGGGCTCGTGCGGGGATAAAGAGGAGGAAAAGGGGTTGGGCACGAAGGCCCACCCATGCGATTGTAGCTTTTTTTTTTCTTGTTTTTATTTTTATTTATTATCCAAAAAAGTAAAAAAGAAAAAGAAAATAAAGATTAAAAAAAAAAGGAATTAAGGCCTAATTTTAAAAACCTATTCAAAATTTAGGTGTCAACAATACTCTCTTTTATTATTTTTAGTCCAATTATTTGGAATTTGAAGATATTTTTAATATTTCATTGAATATTCTTCTATTCCTCTTTGATTTATGTTCTCTATATAATAGCTTCTTGTCCGTAATCTACTACTGACCTGCAACTTCAAAGAATTTAGTGTTGATTGTTTGACGACACATCTCTGCAGCAAATATGGGTTAAGGTCAATCTTCTCTTCTAATTCTTTATGGACAAATAAAAGCTACGCACACAAGTAAATGGAAAAGATATCTGTAGAGGTTAATGGGACTTCTTCTTCTTCTAGTTGTGTGATTCACAGATCTCATTATCCATCTTCTCAATTTAACTTATATATATGCACGAAGAAATAAAATACTAGGGGCAAGCCTTCTTACTATTGACATTGCAAGATGGTCTAGTGACAGTTTTATTCACTAAATCAACATTGTACAGTTTAAAGAGACAATTCCTCAAACAATACCATTGTCAATGAAATTTGATGGCCTTCCTCTTTGGCTTCTCCATCCACTGAGTTGTTCTTTTTTCTCTATCTTTCTCACACATTGTGCGAGCCATTTGGGTCTTCCTATTTCAAAACAAATGTATGATATGGAAATTCCAATTACAATTCCAGATGCATAACGTATCCACGTAGCTTTTTGTGTTATGAACCAACTCTCATGCCCTTTGTGGTTGAAAGTTCAGGAGGGTGACAGTGGAGGAGGTTGAGCATTGACAGAGCATACTTGTGTCAATTGAAGTCCACATAAGCCTAGATTCCCACTAAAAGAGTCATTTGAAAATGTGCCCGTCTACCTGTCTTGAGGAATTTGACCAGTCAATTGGTTCTTGGAGAGGTTTAAGTACCCAAGGGATGCCAAATCTCCCAAATTTCTAGGAATTTCCCCAATAAGTTTGTTCAAAAAAAGATCAAGCCATCCAAGGTTAGTCAAGTTCCCTAAGGACAGTGGGATGGAACCTGTAAGGTGATTATGAGAAAGGTTGAGCCCGATGAGAAAGTGAAGATGTCCAATAACTCTAGGGATATCCCATTAGAAAGAGTTGTTTGACAAGTCAATGATTGTAAAGATGATTAAGATCTTCGTTAGCTCGATCTTTTGGCCCTTTAAGATCACAGTCATAGAATTTTTATATGACACATTTCGGAATGATTGTGTCATGTACAATCAAGTGTCAAAGCCAATCTCGCTATTTATCATGGCTTCCAGTTTCATTATCAAGTTGGCTAGCAAAGAACCACCAAAATTATTGTTGAAGAGGTCCAAAATGTATAACTTTGGAAAAATTGAGCTCCCCAAGGAATATCCAAAGAAGCCTTAAAATTGTTGGAACTCAAAACAAGAACTTTGAGATTTGAGAGTGTTCCCAACAATTTCGGGAATGTATCCTCTATTTTATTGTTGCTAACATCTAAAACTTCCAAATATTCACATTTGACAATGATTGGGGAATTGTTCCCTTAAGGTGATTCCTTCACAAGTTCGAAAACTAACAAATCGGTGCTAAAATTTATTAAGCACCGAGGCAAGCTACCTGTTAAGCTATTGTTAGACAAGTCAATTACCTTGAGCTCACTGGCATTGCATATCCAAGAAGGGATCTTTCCTATGATATTATTACTTACAATGGAATAATATATGTCATGGGAGATGGAAGTGGAATTAACCCTCCAAAATTGTTGTTGGAGAAATGAATTACAACCATGAGGTGTTCAAGAAACTTCTATAGGCCACCGTCCAGGAAAATTGTTGTTGGAAATAAATAAAGATTTAAGAGTAGGGAAGAAGAGTTCAAAGGTAGTGAGGTTGATCCTACCATGAAATTTGTTGGATTGCAAATCAAGGGCAAACAGTAGCAATCCTTCCGGCCAATGCAGGAAGATATCACTGAGCTCGTTGTGATTGAGAACTAGTGATTTTAAGCTAAAGCAATTGGCAAGGGAGCGCGGTAATCGCCCTTGTAATTTGTTTATACTCAAGTCTAGACTCCAGATAGAGAAGAAATTACCAAAACATGGTGGCATATTCCCAGAGAAATTATTGTTAGACAAATTTAAAACCTCAAGTGAATTCAATTGACAAATTGAGGAGGGGATCTCATTGTTGAAGCCATTGTCGAAGCATCTATAAGAAATAGAAGATTGGAGGATTGGGAGTGGTTGAGGGGATTGGGGGATTGGGGGATCGGGAGTGGTCCTTGGGATGAGTTGTTCCAATAGTCAATATACAAAAATTGCATCCAGTGCAATTGTTGTATACCTCCACCTAGAAGGTTATTTGAAAGATCTAAACGTCGCAATGTACTAATTTCCAAAAACCACCCTAGAATCTCCCCATGAATCCTATTGGAAGAGAGGTTTAAGTGATTTAATCTTTTAGATGAATTCAAGAAATAGGAGAACTTGATCAAGTTGCAAGAAGGCAACACCAACACTTCAAGCTGCGGGAGAAGGAGGGAGCTCTCGGAATTGAGAGTGCCAAGAGGGCACACAAGTAAGATTGAGACTGATGACATTACCAGCATCATCGCAAGTGACACCACCCCACGAGCAGCAGTCCACATCCTCATTCCATGAACTTGTTTTTGGGTAAAGCATATCACAAGAGTTTGACACCTTGTTATCAAGTAAGAAGGAATTTGTAAAATGGAGCAAGCCATCACGCTGGTCAGGAGGGCAAAGGGAGGATTCAAAGGGAAGGGAGGAGTGTAAGAAAAAGAGGAAACATAGCAGGCTGAGAATTTGGTGTCACCCCATTTTGCAAATTAGCATACGAGTGAGATTATTAGTGGTGGTGAGTTCTTCAATTTATATAGCCTTTCTCAAATGTGAAGTGATCGATCCAAAGTCTTCTGTAGACTGGTGTAAAATATTAACATAGGCACAAAATCGGTGAGATACATTTGCCGAGTTCGACTTCTCTTTCCTAATGGACATTTGGAAACTTCCAATTTGTAAAATCCTTGTAATTGAGGGCAGACTTTGAGTTCTTGTTTAGAAGAATGCATATACTGATATACAGTTGTCTCCCATTAATCATTATAAGTCCCAAATCCCCGTTCCGACCAAAAACTGCATTCTAAAGCAACGCAAACAAGCAAAAGATATTATTCAGAAATACTAAGCGACATTGTCCTAGGTCGGACATTCCTTTAGGTGTCTTTGACTGATGAAGTAGTTAAAATATGACATTTCAATTAAGTCATACAGGCTTTGCCAACGACTTCTCCCGAGGTCCAATCTCATACTTTTTGTTGTCTACAATTAGAAGGTTTAGTCAGATGTGATCATGTGCCTTTGTCCATTTTACATCTGATAATATATATTTCATGTATAATACAAAAGTACTTGAGATTAATATTTCTCAAAGATAAATTATTGTAGAATTTAAGATAAACTGATAAACTATCCTTAAATTTATTAAAGTGCTTGTCAAATATTTTACGGCTACAATTGCACAGAAAGGGAAAAGAAAAGGCCTAATAGTCATGGTTTTCACTCTAGCACAAAGGCTGGAGGACAGCGATGCACTTAATTATAAAGGGAAATGATTGGCTAACCGTACCATTAGCTTGGAAAAAAGACAGTCAACGCTCAATTACACATTGCATACTACTATGTATACACAAGATCTAGTCATTTGAGATCTGTTTGATAACATCTATGTTTCGAAAAACAATTTCTTTTCAAAAATAGTTTTTTTCTATTTTTATTCTCTGGAATAAATTCTGAGTAAACAAATGCATTTAGTAACTATACAAAGTTTTTATTCTTGAAAAAATATAAATGTGTTTGGTACAATCCACAATTTTTTTTTATAACATAGAATTTCTTTTAATAGTTTAATAATATTTTTAGATTTTTGTTTTTTTCCCTCTCTTCTTCTTCTTCTTACTCCACCTCTAGCCAACGGTTGCGGTGGCCAACAACCAGTGGCAATGGGTAGCAAGGAATTAGAAGAAAAGTAAAAAAAGAAAAAAGAAAATGACTTATTTGTAAAATTTGTTTTCAGGAATAAGCAACTACTTTTTTTCTATTTTGTATTTCTATTCCAAATATACTCTCCGGCTACTTTTCTATTCCGAGGAATAGAAATATTAGTTGACGTTATCAAACAGATTTCTGTACTTTTTTTTTTGGAGAACAAAAGAACAAAAATTGGGAGAAATAAGAACGTTATCAAACGGAGCCTTGATTACCAAGTTCCTAGTCTACATAATTGTCCAGTAAACTCCCTAATGTATCCATCGGTATTTGGCAAATGAACGTTGAACATCAAATCTATAATAATAAAAGAATTCGGTGGAGGATGTACAACCATAGCTTGGGGGAGGTGACATATAAACTCCAGTAGATATCTTTGGGGGTGAGATATAAAAAATTTTAAACAATGATTTCGTAGATCATTATATATAATTGATAAAAGTCAAAGCTAAAAAAAAAAACCAAGTAGCACTGTGGGGGAAACCTAGCAGTCATGGAATTGCCTCGCACTACCACCTCGAAATTTTACCGTCATTTTTGGGAGCTTTCTTTTTCCTTCCACAGCACGGACACAGAGTCTAGGCTTAGCTTCAATTTCAAAGACAAAATCAAAATGTCTCCAAATTGACCACACAACTTATCGAAGACCTACCTGAAGTCCCTATGGAAAGTCCTGTAAATTGCTTGGGAGACCGAGGATTTGGTGCCACCCTGTTTTGTAGTCTAGCATACGAGTGAGTTAATTGGTGGCGGGGGGAAGGAATTCAACATGTGTAGACTTCCAGCACGAAAAGTCTTTTCTGAAAAGTCTGTTGGTGGGCTCACTTAGACTTCCAACTTTTCCTCCCATCGTCTCCAGCTAGACGACTTCAACTTGCCTTGGGGGTTAGGAGTTGAATCAAGATCAATCTCGATCCATTTTAAAGTCTTTCGGTGTTTTTGACTTTTTCCCCCCAAATTAGTGCCCGGCATAAGCGCGTTTGCAAGGGGGACAACTAGCATTGCCTTGGATCTCGTACCCCATTCAGCAGAGTTTTAAGCAGAGATCGTCCCATAACAAACTCTCTCATGCACCAACTTTCCTATGAAATCCCGTCGGCATGAGAAGATGATTCCATGGTCCATACAGCCTTCGAGAAAGCACATTCGAAGAGTAGATAGTTCCTAGATTTAGGAATAGAGGAAGACAAGACACATTTATCATCAATTGAAATCTATCAAATTTTTGCAGCCTATGCCAGATCATCTTTTGCTTCATTTTTCGTACCAATTCCTAACCCAAGCATCAGCCCTGCGAGGGTGGCAGTCACCTTCCAGGTTGTTAAAATATGTTTCGAGTTTGAGTCCAATGTGAAATTCAAAATATTTCAAATTGGATATGTTGCGAACGTTCAAAATTGAGTAAAGAAGATCTGAAGATCAACTTCCTAAAGTTTGAATCTGCGTTGGAGAATTCGGCCACTGAAATAGGAAAGTTCAACTTTAACTTGGATTTGGATTTTGTTTAAAATATGCAGAGATATGTTTTGGATAAAATCGTTTAAGATAGGAAATAGAATCCTACAAGAAGTTGGCAAAAGAATAAGGGTTTCACTTATATATAGATTTGTGGCCGTGGGTGGTAAGTGTGGATCACAAATTGTCTTGAAGCGCCGCATGAGTGCTTGGTGTTCTACCGTTGATCGTAAAGAATTGGTCTTGAAGCGCCGCCTCGTCGTCGAGTGCTTGGGAGGGATTTTCTTTGTCGTTCTTGTTCGTGAATTACATCCAAGGAAGTTTAGTGTTGAGACCAATTAAATCTTGTGGTAAGATTTGCGTGTAATTCCTTCGTGAGATTGAGAGATTATTTCTTGAGAAATTTCGAGGCTAAACACTGCGTGTGTTATTAGGTGTAATTGGGGCTTGGGAAACACCGAGAGAGTGTTTGAGTGACTCGAGTGTGTAATCTCCTTGTATCGCTTGATCTATAGTGAAATTCGCTACTGCTCTCCCCGTGGACGTAGGTCTTTACGACTGAACCACGTAAATCTGGTGTCCAATTTATTTTCTTTTTCTGTCTATATTATTGTTCGATCGCTCGCCCTTAATCGCAACATAGTTCAACTCAATCATATAATTAAGATCAACACTCACCAAAGATTAGGATTAGCAGTCGTGACGTTGCCTCGCATTATAACCTCGAAATCTTTATCGTCATTTTTGGGAGCTTTCTTTTTCCTTCCACCACAAAGTCTAGGCTAGCTTCAATTTCAAAGACGAAATCAAAATGTCTCCAAATTGACCACACATCTTATCAAAGACCTGCATGAAGTCCCTATGGAAAGGCCTCTATAATTGCTTGGGAGACGGAGGACTTCGTGCCACCCTGTTTTGCAGTCTAGCATACAAGTGAGTTCATTGGTGGTGGGGGAAGGATTCAACATATGTAAACTTCCAGCACGAAAAGTCTTCTCTGAAAAGTCTGTCGGTGGGCTCACATAGACTTCCAAATTCTCCTCCCATCATTTCCGGCAAGACGGGTTCAACTTGCCTTGAGGGTTGGGAGTTGAATCAAGGTCCATCTCGATCTATGTTATAGTCCTCCGGTATTTTTGACTTTTTTTGCCCCTAATTACTGCCAAGACATGTGCGTGCTTGCAAGGGGAGCAACTTTGCTTCGCCCTGGATTAAGTATCCCATTTAGCACAACTTTAAGTAAAGATTACCTCATAGTAGTTAGAAGTACCCATTCAAACTCCAAATCTCATGCACCGACATTCTTGTTGAATCCCATCAGCTCCAGAAGATGATCCCATAGTCCATACGGCCTTAGAGCAAGCATATTCGAAGAATAGATGGTTCCTAGATTCAGGAAAAGAGGAACAGAAGACGCACTTATCATCAATTGAAGTCCATTATAACCTCGAAATCTTTATCGTCATTTTTGGGAGCTTTCTTTTTCCTTCCACCAGAGTCTAGGCTAGCTTCAATTTTAAAGACGAAATCAAAATGTCTCCAAATTGACCACACAACTTATCAAAGACCTACATGAAGTCCCTATGGAAAGGCCTCTGTAATTGCTTGGGAGACCGAGGAGTTGGTGCCACCCTGTTTTGCAGTCAAGCATACAAGTGAGTTCATTGGTGGGGGGAGCACGAAAAGTCTTCTCTGAAAAGTCGGTCGGTGGGCTCACATAGACTTCCAACTTCTTCCATCATCTCCGACAAGACGAGTTCAACTTGCCTTACGGGTTGGGAGTTGAATCAAGATCCATCTCGATCTATGTTAAAGTCCTCCGGTGTTTTTGACTTTTTTTTCCCCTAATTACTGCCAAGACATATGCGTGCTTGCAAGGGGAGCAACTTTGCTTCGCCCTGGATTAAGTACCCCATTTAGCACAACTTTAAGCAAAGATTACCCCATAGGAGTTAGAAGTACCCATTCAAACTCCAAATCTCATGCACCGACATTCCTGTTGAATCCCATCAGCTCCAGAAGATGATTCCATAGTCCATACGGCCTTAGAGCAAGCATATTCGAAGAATAGATGGTTCCTAGATTCAGGAAAATAGGAACAGAAGACGCACTTATCTTCAATTGAAGTCCACTAACTCATTCTTTCAAATGCTTGTAGCCTATTAAATGTAACAAGCCGCATAATGAAATCAAATTTCGGCAGGTTTGGATTGAACCAGATAATACTATGGCAGACCATCTTTTGCTTCTTTTCTCGTGCCAATTCTTAACCCAGGCATCAATCTGAGTAAATTAACCAGAAAAATTTCTCCGGAAACAACTCTATCCACAGAATTGCAAGGAGAGAGAGTCCCACTAAGGCTGCATGAATCTGGACTAAACAAATCCGACCTTGCATGAGGCCCTTGACCAATCCTCTCCATTAATAACAGAGGCAACCAAAGAATTGGGTCCCAAAGCTGCATCATACATGACTCATGAAGGTAAAAATCTAGAGAAACACCATGGGCATGCCATGGATCATACCATAAAGAAGTGTCCTACCATTTCAATTATATGGAACAAATGGCTTAAGAACAGATCTTGCCTTAAGTACCTTCCTGCAGTCAATATGTACTGTCACCCTTCAGATCAACAAACCAAATATAGACATAATTAAGCAATGGATTGTTGTTTAATTCAGCAATGAGTTTAATAAATTGTGTTGGTTTTTTATGGAATTTATGATGAAATCATGAAATTGATCATTTCAGATGCTTTCTTTTCTCCTGCAATAAAGTCCAGTCTTGTTTTATTTAAGACGGCCAAGTCTAGTAAAGCCAGACCCCAAAGAAAGGGGGTCTGGTAAAGAGATGATACTAAAGAAAAAACCTGAATGAATTTGAAATGGACCTGCATAATCTCTTGTAATTACAACAAAGAAATCTATATGTTCGTGCCTTGCATAACACTATCTTCCCTCATCTACGGCTGGTCTCCTGGTTACTAGTACCAGCTGTTGGTCCAGCAAGAATGGACTGATACTGAGGGAGCGCTTGATCTAGGATGGTCCCAATATAAAGAAAGGAAATCTTCCAAAGAGGCTGATTTTACTTGCCTTGCTTCCAGAAAGCATACATAAACACTGCATTGTTTTATATTGCAAAACAATTGACTTCCACATTTACATACTAGTAGCTGGTTCCAAGGACATTATTCAGCAATATTTGAACAAAAACACTGCATTATTTCTCATTGCAGCTTCATGTAACTACAGCAACCCACCAAACATGACTTGGCTAAACTTAATTGGAACCATAAGACCATCTCATATGATGAGGCCACTCAATCTTTATCATCATCAAGAGAACTATTTCAATCTATTTATATCACATTCTAATAATTAGTGTGAGTATAATTTGACTTGGATGTGTACTCTGCTGCCAACTACACACAGGATAATGAATTGTCGCCAAGCATTCTCTTGAGAGAATTGTACTCTTCCAGAATCCCAGAAGAGCAGATTGTGTGAGAGAATTTGCTTTTACTTAAAAGATAAACAAATGATCAATGCTTGGGAGGATGAATCTTTGTGAGCTACTAACGGTAATGTAAAAGAAACCATATAGCTGCTAAAAGAGGAAATGATCAGATGTGCACAAAAATGATGATGGTATCATCCGGGCCGTCGTTGATAGTTCAATTTTGATTTGGCTACTAAAAGAAAACCTTTTGCAGAGAACCTCAGATCAATGCTGTCATTTTGGCAAAGTTGATCGCATAGCTAAGAGAACTGCTTCAAGACCAGTGAGTAAAGGATATCGCACATAGAATAATGCTGAACCTTAAGTAGACACTCAGCAAATCAGACTCACTTTACTTGGTAAAAGAAGAATGATATATGAACAGTAATGGTTGTCGAAGTGGTTTAGTTTTCTGAACTCTGAACATCAATTACGAAAAGAGCAATATCAACACCGCCCCCCGGGGGGGCCCGCAGAAAAAGCTAACTCAATATGGCCCGACCCAAATGGGTCGACCTCTCGAAAGAACTACTCTAGTGGCAAGCTTTGCGCATGAGTCTTTATTTACAAAAAATAATGGCAAAGAAATTAAACGAACAGGCAGGGGAATGACAAGGCTCCCCTTTGGTCATCAAGCTAAAGAAAAAAAAAAGGAAGTCAGTTGTTTGAGTAATGCAAAATGCAAGAAGAAGGCCATGATCAATTACTGGGCTAAACTTGCTTGGAGCAACAAGAGCATCTCATATGACAAGGCCAGTCACTTTTCCTCATCATCGGGATAACTATTTCAATCTCCTCAATCTCCTCATACCACATTCTAGTCATTAGAGGGAGTATAATTTGACTTGATTGTGTACTCTGCTACCAGCTACACACAGGATTCGTCAAGCGGTCTCTTGAGGGAATCGAACTCTTCCAGAATCCCAGAACAGCAGATCATGTGAGAGAATTTTCCTTTACTTAAAAGATAGACAAATGATCAATGCAGAAATGCAACTGCAATGGCCAGGAGAAATTCTGTGAGCTACTAACCCTAATCTAAAAGAAACCACGTTGCTGCTAAGCAAAGGGAGTGATCAGATGTGAGATAGCTAGTACGAGTACCTAGAGGGGGGTGAATAGGTATACAAAAAATTTCTCGATGTTTGCACGATACTTAAACAATTAGAGACTTTGCAACAGTTGAAAATTCAATCGCAAGACTGAGTAAGGGAAAGAGAGAATTGAACACTCGCCTTTATAGTGGTTCGGCTTGATTCAAGCCTACGTCCACTCTTCTCGCACCGACAGCCGATTGGCTGGATTCCACTATGATCAAAGAGTTGTTACAGTGTTGATCTTCCTTGATTTCTAGGTGTAGATGATCTACCACACTTGCTCAAGGCGTCACCAAGTATAAACACTCTCGCATATACAATTTCGCTCGTCTCAACTAACAATCAAAGGATCTTCGAGACTCGGAATTTTTCTATCGATCACACACTTAAAACAACTAGAACGTCTTCCTTTTATACTCCTTCATGCCATCATAGCCGTTGGCACTTACCAAAGGAATTCCTCCAATCTACCCGTTGGACGGAATCAATCAAGAAGATCATCCGAGCTATATAAGGAATCTGATGATAGCCCATCAATCTGTTCGCCCATACAATCGGGATCTCGGTTTCCAAGAATAGAATAATCCAAGATTATTTCGTCGACCATCGGATCTTCAATCGTTCTTAGATAAGATATAAAGAATCCGAAATGATTATCCAACCAAAGAATCTATCCCGGAGGATAGGATCAAATCCTCAATCATAAACCTCGACTTTGGATTTCCTTCAACACTTTGGATTAGAAAGACGTCGGTGAGAATAACTTTGAGTCTTGAGTCTTGAGTCTTGAGTCTTGAGTCTTGAGATAACGAGTCTTGAGACTATAAAGTCTTGAGACTTTAACTATCGATATCCGAGACTTAGACTGATAGAAATGTTTTGTCGGCTTCAAAATATTCTGGAAAGATTTCTCCAACAATCTCCCCCTTTTTGATGGTGACAAAACTTTCTTGAAGATTTGAACAACTTTGACCTGCAAAAACATTTCTCAAGCAATATGGCTAACTCATAAAGATTAATAAACAACCAGACTCGCATCCACAGCAAATTGGTTAGTCTTTCATGAGTAATACCATGTAACAATACTTGATATAAATGCAACCGGTCAAGCATCAAAATCCACAACCAATTCAGTCTAACACTCAAGTTCAAGTTCTCAAGTCATACTCAAAAATAAACATAACCACAAAAAGTCAAATAAATAATGTTTGTTCAAATTGGTTCTCCCCTTTTTGTCATCATTAAAAAGAGGGTGAGAAAGGAGTCATGTCTGCTTGGGAATGCGCACGATCTGGAAATCCCCAATGGACTGGACTACTCCTTCGAGCTTCTTCAGATCTTCTCGCAGATGAGCTACCTCTTCTCTCTTGGCATTGGCTTGAAGTTGTAGAGAGAGGTCTTTGTATTTTTCTTCCGAGAGACCGAAGATGCTTGTCCAAAGATGCTTCAAGACTTGGATTTCACAATCCAGAATATATATCTGGTTACGCATTTCCGAAGAATATTCATGATACTACGAAGATCTACGAAATCATCCGTCGTATGCGGCATTGGCTTTCTCGGATGGTGTGTGTGCGACGATGGCGCTTACGAACGGTCTTGCAGATTTGGAATTGTCGTATCATCTTCTTCGGGCAATTGAGAGACCTCGAGCTTCTTCGGTCTTACGGAGATTTTCTTTGATCTTCGGCGGCATGAGGTGGAGACCTCTCTTGCTCGCTAACTCCCCTGTCTCTAGGACATCGAAAGGGGAAGAGTGATGATCAATCTCTTGATTTCCCTTCTCTCAGTTTATCAGCCAGACCCGATCTTTTACTTCTTCTTTTTCTTCCTCAACTTCTTTCTCCTTCTCTCTCTGTTCTTCTTCTTCTGCTCTGCTGAAGTTCTCGTCGAATAAGACACGAACGCGTCTTGTTCTTGTCGGTCTTTGGAATAGTGGGATCTTCATCATCTTCATCTTCATCCTCATCCTCCAGGATAAGAATTCTTTTCCTCTTTTCGAAGAAGCACTAAATGCCTTCTTTCCTTTTCCTTTTGAAGCGGCATTTGGAGATTTCACTTTGAATTTCTCCATTGCCTTAGAAAGTTCTTGCAGACGCATCTTCATTAACATTTTCAACCCTACCACCATCTTATCACACGGTCGAACACAAAAAGTATGTGGCAGTTCAATATTCGATGTCTCAAGATCTTGGTCACCGAGACCCGAGGATAAGGCAATTGTCCTTTGTCTTTTGACACGGTTACGTACATATGGAAAAGAATAGTGTGCGGGAGAGAGAACTTCCGTCTGAGTTGATCGCATACATCAACTTTGCTTCAGAAAGAGACACGAGAAGTCTTTGAAGTAGACTTAGGTCTTAGACAATTGATCACAATCTTGTGAAGCACAATGTTGATAGCGTTCATTGAATAGATAATTTTCTTATCTACATCCCTATCTTTGACAAGATCCGAGTAGTTCGAGCAGTGAGACTTTAATTGGGAGATAGCGTCCCCGTTCAACTCCAACTATGTCTGCCAACATATTCACATCTACCACATAGACTTTGTCTCGAACATCAATGAAATTCTATTCGCATCCAAAAAGCTAAGATTTGAATAGAAATAAGCGGTCGGATGATCATACCCGTCGTAGAGTCGGAGCGAGAAAGTCTCAAGTTGAAGCAAATTCAACTTCTCTCTTAGGTTCAAGTTGATGGAATCCGGGAAGTCAAAATCGACACTTCTAGGGTTGATTACCCCTCTTTTCAACCGGACGTAATACACTTTTTCTTGATCCTTGGATTTAAACAAATCCATCCGATTTCCTTTCGCCTTTGCCGCCACACCCATTCTAGGTTCAAATTCAAGGAACATTTTGTCATCATCATTCGCGTCAATCGTTTTGTCTGGCATACGAGGATCTCTTGGAATGTTCGCAAGAGCTTCCTCTGCTTTTCCTTTTGGGGCAATTCCCCATTCCTCCATTTTCTTCAGAAAAAGATACTCATTCCCATAATTTTTGTCCTTAAGGAAGTCATCTATGTAGTTCAATGGAGTACCTGTGCTTTTCAATGCACAATAAAGTTTATACAAAAAGGAAGGCTTTTGAACTCTTACTGGGTCGGCATCCTCGATTATCTCTTCTTCCAGATTATGACTTTCACTTTGTGGGGCGGGAGATGCTGAATGACGTGGAGGAGAGAGCGAATCGGACTTTGTCGGCGACCGGATAAGTCTTCTTCCTCGGTGAGATCGAAATGAGTCGGTCCCTTCTTCATTCTTTGTGGTCCCCATTCGCGATTCTTGATGATTTCCTTGAAGACGACATCTTTCTTTGTCTATTGGAGGATTCCTTCACTTGCTTTCCCAAGAAAAATGACCACTTTCTCGACGATGAACAAAGAGTAGAAACAAGATAGAGAGAAGAGTGCTTTTTAGGGTTTTGAAGATTTGGGGAAAAAGCGTATATATAACTTAGTTTTTGAAAAGGGAAGTTCAATCGGTGCAATGGAAAGTGAACGATTACTTCTTTTCAAAATCTATAACTCGCCAAAATTATTAAACAAAAGATCGTACCTTTTCGACTAAATGACAATTAGTACCTTTTAGAAGAAATACAACTTACGCCTTTATCCACGAATGTCTGAGTCTCAGGACTTAGAGTCTAAGAGATCAGAGTCTTTAGAGTTGGTGAGTCTCTAGACTTTAACTTCTTCAAGCTTCAAAATGTTGAGTCTTGAGCGGATAAAGTCAAACTGATTCTTCTCCAAAGGCTTTGTGAATATGTCTCGCTAGTTGACTTTTTGAATCAACAAATTGGATCGAGATTTCTCCATTTTGAATATGATCTCTAATAAAGTGATGTCGAATCTCAATATGCTTTGCTCTTGAATGAAGGATTGGATTTTTGGTGAGATTTATAGCACTGGTGTTGTCACATCTGATTTCCATGCATGAGTCTTCAATGCCAAAGTCTTGTAGCTGTTGTTTTATCCATAGAATTTGCGAACAGCGGCTTCCAAGAGCTACATACTCGCCTTGTTGTTGAAAGAGCTACGGTGCTTTGTTTCCTCGAAAACCAAGACACCGTTCGTTTCCAAGTAGTTGACAAGTTCCCGGAAGTGCTCTTTCTATCGATTCTCGCAACCGGCCAGATCTGCATCCGAGTATCCTAGAAGATTAAAGTCTCCCTTCTTTGGATACCAAAGACCGATGCTTGAAGATGAAGCAACGTATTTGATAATTCGTTTCACGGCACCGAGATGTGATTCTCTAGGATCCGATTGAAACCTAGCACGAGATACAAACACCGAACAAAATATCAGGTCTAGAAGCAGTAAGATAAAGAAGTGAACCGATCATGCTTCTGTACAGCTTTTGATCTATTTTCTTCCCTTCTTCATCCTTGTCTATCTTCGAGAACATGACATTGGTATGTCGATCTTTTTGCATTTTTCCAATCCAAACCTTTTGACAAGATCATTCGCATATTTTTCTTGATGGATGAAAGTTCCTTCCTTCATTTGTTTCACTTGGAGTCCAAGAAAGAATGTTAATTCTCCCATCATACTCATTTCAAATTCATCCCGCATAGACTTAGAAAATTTCTTGCAAAGACTTTCATTAGAAGATCCAAAAATAATGTCATCAACATATATTTGAACAAGTAAAAAGTTTTTGTTTTCCTTTTTGATAAACAAAGTAGTATCTACTTTACCTTTGACAAAACCATTTTGTAATAAAAACTTACTTAATCTGTCGTACCAAGCTCGAGGTGCTTGCTTTAGACCATACAGAGCCTTTTCGGTCAAGACCGAGTCGGCTTCTTTGGGTCTTCAAATCCAGCGGTTGTTCCACATAAACTTCCTCATGGATAAATCCATTTAGGAAAGCACTTTTGACGTCCATTTGGAATAACCTGAAATTTTTGTAACAAGCAAACGCAAGTAATAGACGAATAGCTTCTAACCTTGCAACGGGTGCGTAAGTCTCGTCATAGTCTATTCCTTCTTCTTGCGTATACCCTTTGGCCACGAGCCTTGCTTTGTTTCGTACGACTTTTCCTTTTTCGTTCATTTTGTTCCCGAATACCCATTTGGTTCCAATAACAGTTTTACCTTTTGGTTTAGATGTCAATTCCCGGACATCATTGATGTTGAACTGTCTAAGCTCTTCTTGCATAGCTTCGATCCAGCTTTCATCGATAAAGCTTCTTCTATGCTTTTTGGTTCAATTTCGAGAGATGAGAGCCACAAAGACTAGATTCTTCATGCCTTTTTGATCTCGGTGCGGATTCCTTCATTAAGTTCGCCAATAATAAGATCTTTGGGATGACTGGATTTGTGTTTCCAAGTTACCGGGTTGATGATCTCTTTCTTTATTTGATTCTCCATGATCGTCTTGATGATGGACTTCCCGAATCCGAGATGCTTCTTGAGATGTAGACATTTGAAGATCTAGAGCGGATTCGATCTCATCGTGCCGAGTCTGGCTGGATTCATCTTGCACTGAGTCTTGGAATTTGACATTCATTGATTCTTCCACAGACTGGCTTTTTTTGTTGTAGACTCGTAGGCTTTGCTTGATGTAGAATATCCAAGGAAGATGCCTTCATCGATCTTTCTTCAAACTTACCAACTCGATCATTTGCATTTTTCAAAATAAAGCATTTGCAACCGAACACATGAAAGTATGAAACAATAGGCTTCTTACCTTTGAACAATTCATAGGGGTTTTATCAAGAATAGGTCTTAAAAAGACTCTATTTATAATATAGCAAGCAGTTGAAACAGCTTCAGCCCAAAATCGTGAAGAAATTTTACTTTCAATTAAAAGTGTTCTAGCCATTTCTTGAAGAGATCTATTCTTTCTTTCCACAACTCCATTTTGCTCGAGTATACGGAGAGGAGAACATGTGATTAACACCCGATTTATCACGGAATCTCGTAAAATCTTGATTTTCAAATTCACTTCCATGATCTGTTCTTATACTAGAAATAGCACATCCTTTTTCATTTTGAACCTTTTTAGCAAACTTTTCAAAGTACGAAAAGGTTTCTGATTTGTTTGCTAGAAAATATACCCGTGTAAAACGAGAGTAATCATCTACAATTACTAGACAATATTTCTTACCTCCAATGCTCGGGTTCTTGTTGGTCCGAAGAGATCCATATGAAGCAAATATTACATGATTAGTAGATACATGATTTATTTGTTTAAATGAATTTTTTACCTGCTTTCCCGAATGCATGGAGTACATAAGTCGACTTTTGGTATGGCGGTTTAGGTAGACCTCTAACAAGCTGCTTTGAAGAGATTTTGGCTAATTGCTTCTTGTTGATATGGCCAAGCTTTCTATGCCATAGAATTGCTTCATCTTGAATTGAAATTAAGCATTGTTCTTCATTTGGCTTTACATCAAGGAGGTAGATGTTTCCATGCCTTCGACCCATGAAAGACCGAGTCGAATCTTTGCTAATTCCGTAACAAATGCCTTCTTGAAAGAAGATCTTGTAACCGTATCACACAATTGGCTAATGCTGAGTAGATTGTAGTTGAGTCCTTCCACTAGAGAGACATTGCTTATTGTGAGATTTCCAATTTTCGCAATTCCGAATCCCACAATACTTCCTTTGCTATTTCCTCCGAATGAAACTTTTCCACCATTCACTTTAATAAGCTTTATGAAACACTCGAGTCTCCCGTCATGTGTCTTGAGCATCCGCTGTCAAGATACCACTTTACCTTCTTTTTTGACAGAGACTCGCATTCAAAAAAGAGTCTCAAGCTTTCTTTGGTACCCAAATTTTCTTGGGTCCTTTCATGTTAGTAGGATAAGCATTATTAGGCCATACTCTCTTCACAGGCTTCCAAACCATAGGACACTCTTTTTCAAAATGATCCCGACTGCTACACTTAGAACACCTTAAAGCATTTCGACCTACGGGCTTTACAAAAACTCTTTTGAAATGATTTTTATAAGCCTCTTTCGATGGTCTTTTCTTAATTCTTTCTTTTACTTTCGGAAAATCAATCAAAGGGATTGTTTCTTCTGTCATACCTAGACCCGACTTATTAAAGTAAGGTCTTTGGATTGAAAGAACTTTTTCAAGTTTTTCGGACCCTATTGAAAATTTCTTTGAAATATTTGATAAATCAGTTTTTAAGAAAGCATTTTCTTTTGAAAGATTGTCTTCACTCTCTTTAAGAGTAGAAACATTCAAGTCTAAATTTTTACCTTTTCTTCTAAAATGATTTCCTTTTGTTTTAAAACTGAGTTTTCCTTTTTAAGTTCGGAAATCCTTTTAAGAGAAGTCTTAAGACTAAAACATAACTCATTAATATATTTAGAGACTTTGACAGGGATTTTATAATTGCTTACCTCAAATTCACCGGCACTGCAGTCCGATCCGAGTCCGAGTCGATTGCGCCATTAGACACGGGTTGGCATATTCCTCATCACTCTCTTCACACTCTGTATCGCTCCGGTTTTCGGCTTTAAGAGCTTTTCGAAATTTCTCAGCTTTTCCTCTTTTCTTTTTCAGAAGAGGACAGTTGGGTCTGATGTGTCCCTTCTTTTTACATTCGAAGCAAACTACTTCTTTGTTTGGTTCCTCATCATCAACAGACTTGGTCTGCTGTCTCTGAGAACTTTGTTTCTTTGGGATAAACCTTCTGCCTTTTCTATTCAGTTTTCTGAATCTTCTTATCATGAGGGCGAGCTCCTCATCATTCATATCATCTTCAGAATCTGCATCATCAGAATCATCATTTGATTTCAGTGCAATAGATTTCTTACCTCTTGGATCTTCGTCTTCATTAATTCGTTCCACTTCGTAAGACTGAAGAGTTCCAATCAGTTCGTCTACAGATAATGGCATGATTCTTTGCGTCTCTCTTATTGAAGTCTTTATATGATTCCAATCCTTGGAGAGTCCACGTAGAAGCTTGTTCACCTTCATGGGATCAGAAATTTTTGTCCTTGGTTCTCAAGACCATTGACAATATCTCGTAAAACGACTAAACATGTCAGTTATAGATTCTCCTGGTTTCATTTTGAAGGATTCATATTGACCAAGAAGAATGTTAATTCTGGTCTCCTTCACTCGATCTGTTCCTTCATAAGTGATATGTAACCTGTCCCAGACTTCTTTTGCTGTGACACAAGAAGATATTCTGTTATATTCAGTTGGTGACAAAGCACAATATAAAGAATAAATTGCTTTAGCATCAAGTGCTTGTCTCTTGTTTATTTCTTCTTGAGACATTCCGCTGGTTTCAACGGTTTCTTTTCCTCTTTCGGTGTTTGATGCAGCAGCAATAGTGATTCCTTTTTCCACTACGTCCCATTCCGAGGATCCTTTGATCGTAGGAAAGCTTTCATCTTGTTCTTCCGATGTTGTAATCCTTTCCATCGAAGTAGGGAGGTCAGTATTGCTTTGCCCCTCCATCGGCCCGTGCTAGCATACTAGCCATGGATCTTTTACTCGAAGTAAAACACTTCAAACAAAGTAAGAACACGAGCTCGATACCAATTGAGATAGCTAGTACGCAGTACCTAGAGGGGGTGAATAGGTATACAAAAATTTCTCGATGTTTGCACGATACTTAAACAATTAGAGACTTTGCAACAGTTGAAAATTCAATCGCAAGACCGAGTAAGGGAAAGAGAGAATTGAACACTCGGTTTATAGTGGTTCGGCTTGATTCAAGCCTACGTCCACTCTTTCGCACCGACGGCCGATTGGCTGGATTCCACTATGATCAAAGAGTTGTTACGGTGTTGATCTTCCTTGATTTCTAGGTGTAGATGATCTACCACACTTGCTCAAGGCGTCACCAAGTATAAACACTCTCGGTATACAATTTCGCTCGCCTCAACTAACAATCAAAGGATCTTCGAGACTCTGGAATTTTTCTATCGATCACACACTTAAAACAACTAGAACGTCTTCCTTTTATACTCCTTCATGCCATCATAGCCGTTGGCACTTACCAAAGGAATTCCTCCAATCTACCCGTTGGACGGAATCAATCAAGAAGATCATCCGAGCTATATAAGGAATCGATGATAGCCCATCAATCTGTTCGCCCATACAATCGGGATCTCGGTTTCCAAGAATAGAATAATCCAAGATTATTTCGTCGACCATCGGATCTTCAATCGTTCTTAGATAAGATATAAAGAATCCGAAATGATTATCCAACCAAAGAATCTATCCCGAGAGGATAGGATCAAATCCTCAATCATAAACCTCGACTTTGGATTTCCTTCAACACTGGATTAGAAAGACTCGTCGGTGAGAATAACTTTGAGTCTTGAGTCTTGAGTCTTGAGTCTTGAGTCTTGAGATAACGGAGTCTTGAGACTATAAAGTCTTGAGACTTTAACTATCGATATCCAGACTTAGACTGATAGAAATGTTTTGTCAGCTTCAAAATATTCTGGAAAGATTTCTCCAACAAGATGTGCACAATTAATATAACAGTATGGCCACTAAAGAAGTTCCTTTGCAGAGAACCTCAGATTAGTCCTGTAGCTTGCGCGAAGTTGTTCGCTCGACTTTGAGACGACTGGCATATGTAAAATAAACACAATGCAGCTTAGTCCTCCTAGGTTGTCCTGTCTCGAATATGCAATTTCAGGTCCTCTGGTTCTGGTGACTTGGTCTTTGACCCTTTATCGGCCATAGATGGTCGAGTTAATCAATGAAACACGAGGAGTAGAATTTTGAATTTCATATTCTGCTACATAGAACTGATAGAAATAATTTTGGATGACCGATTCAACATGGATCACCAAATACCGAAAAAAGCAGTAAATTTTCACGTCTAATATAACATACAAATGGACCGGACCAGACGTGACCTCGATTCCATGAACAGAAGCATGCGACTTGGTCATTATGAATAAAAAATTAGATAGATTCAGAGGATTAAAACATAGACTAAGGATCCGTCCGTTTCATAGAAAATAGGTCATTTCCGGAAAATATTTTCCCATAAGTCATTTTCCAGGAAAATGACAATATTTTCTGGTGTTCGCTAAAATCTGAAAATGTTTGAAACTATTTTCCAATATTCAGTAAGGAAAATATTTTCTTAGACTTTACCACTTAAGCATGTATCATTTACCAACCTATAAATCCATCAAATATAAACTTGCATTTAAATCCAAGCAAACTTACTTCATATCTTTGTTCCCTCATTGTCACAAAACGCTCATCTATTCTAAAAAATGTTTGTATGAATTTAAAAAAAAAAAAAAAAAAAAAAAAGAAAAGAAGCAAAGTATGTACAGTCCTCATGAGAATCTTCTAGTTGAGTGGCCTGTTCTCCCCCTACGTCTTTTGTGTTATAATAAACAAAAGAAAACATAAGCAAAGCATGTAGAGCCCTTTGCTTGAGCAATGTACAATTGCAGGGTAGAATAAATAAAGAAAATGATAAGCAAGAGTGCAGAATGCGAGCTTGAGATCGATGAGCTCGAGGTTCGCCTGGCAACGGCCGACGACTAGCCAAGAAAGAAGAAGATGGGAAACAAAGAAAAGAAAAAAAAGAGAAAGAAAAAAAGAAAAGAAGAAGTAAAGAAATAGGAAATTAAAAATAATTCTAATTAAAAAGAAAAAGAAAATTAAAAATAATTCGAACAAAAAAGAAAAGGAGAAAAAGAAAGGGGATGAGGAAGTGATGATTTGTATAGGTGTGAGATAAGAGAGATCAAGTGACGAAAATGTTTTCCACTTTAAAATATTTTCAGTTTTGAAAAGTGGAAAACATTTTTCCTCAATTTAAAAGACTTTTTTCCTTTTGTGGAAAACATTTTCCCCAAAATTCATTTTCCGTGAAACGAATGCTAGAAATCCGGAAAACATTTTTCCACAAATTATTTTCCGCAAAATGAATGGAGCCTAAGATAGAGCTAGTTCTAATTAAAACGATGGAATTTGCCATGTTCTCATTTATTGCTTGAAATTTCTGGCCTTGGACAGTAAACAATAAGCCAGCACACTCATTGATGAATTTCTGGGCACCAAATACGATAGAAAAGGTCAAAGATTTTTAGCGCGATGCCTTACAAAATAAAATAAATTTCAGATTCCCTTGGCCAAATTTGTACTGACTTGAGACTCCCTTCCTTGAATAAGTCGAATTAAACTATATTATCCCTCAAACTTCTTGAAAATTTTAAATTGAACCGAGTCCAGCTCCATCATACCATGTGATCAATTAGTACAGTAATCTAATGTGAGGAAATTTGGCCGAATGTTTAAAATATGTCATTTGTGAAGATGTTTTTCCGTCTATTTTAGAGCAGGGAATGAGCCACTTCAAGGAATTCCATTGGAGTTTAGTAAGATGCAGCATGTTCATGTTGTCAAGCCATAAGCTGGCATGCTTGGTCAACCTTATATCTAAACTAGATAAATTACACCGACCAAAAAAAAAAAAAGAACTAGATAAATTACGAAATCAACCATTGCATCCTCAAGTCACATTTCTCTATTAAATATGCTTAAATGGTTATACTTATATGGTATATTAGAGATGTTTGCACAATAAAAAGTTTTAGTTCATGCATTTCTAAAGTGATTAAGGCTCCATTTGTTTTGTAAAAATATGGTGTTTCTAAAACATGTTTTCCAATAAACTATTTTCTAGGTAAATATAATTAATTTCTAAGGTTCAGCTGAAACCTAAAAAAAGCAGAAAATATTTTCTTCTATTCAATAAAGAAAATATTTTCCTTCGTACATTCTTTTTCAATAATTTTTTTTATTATTTCATTTTTTTAATTTTTTTTTTTTTAGTAAAGTAAGTATTATATAGACTTTAACCAACAAATGTACAACAGGGGATCTTGGCACCACAAAAACTTACACTCATAGTGACAAACAAGTCATAATGAGTGGAATGGTGTCGAGAAAAAAGAAACCGAAACAACCAAACAACGGCCAGCAAATGGCTAAAACAGCAGCAACAAGAAGCCAAACAACGGCAACAAACAAGAAAGGGAAGGGAGGCAGACATCAAAAACAACAACAGCCCACACCGCCAATGATGGCAACCTCCGAGACACTGGACTAGCCCCCAACTATTCTCGAGCCATCCGCATCAGCAACATGAACCTCTGAAAAAGAAAAAAAAAAAAGGAGCTGAAACTAACCCCCAACTCCAAAAAGAGCACAAAAACAATGGCAACCTCAACCAAGCTCTAAAAAACCCCGACACTAATTTTTTATTTTTATTTTTAAAATACTCAATTTTTAATTTTTTTCTTTTTCTTTTCTTTCTTTTTGTCTTCTTCTTCTTCGACCAATCGTTGGCCACAGCAATGACTGACGACTAGTGAAGGCAAGCTCAAGCTCGCCCTATGCCGACAAGCTACTCCTAGATTGACGAGCTTGGCAAGCAAAGAGCCAAATTGATAAGCCCGGAGCCCTAGCTTGGCAAGCCTCAAGCTCACCTGAGGCCAATGAGCTCAAGGCTCGCCTATGGCCGATCGCCGACGGTCGTTTTGGCTAGCAATCGCCAAGACAGAACTTAAATATATATATATATATATATATATATAATTTTGATTTTTTAAATGAAAAAAATGAAAAAGAGAGATGGAAAGATTAACATTGGTGTGAGATAAGAAAAGGTGAGCGAGGAAAATGTTTTCTAGGGGTGGCAAATGGGTGGGTCGGGTCGGGTATGGGTTGGGTCGAAAATGGGTCGACCCATATTTGACCCATTTAACCCATTTTGACTCATATTATTGTAGTGTAAATCTAGTGACCCATACCCAACCCATACCCAACCCGACCCATATTGCTAAAAACTATTAATATTCTAGGAAAACCCACTTCTACTATATGCTAACTAGATTAAAACTTCAAACTAAATTAAAAATAATTAATAAAATTAAAAATTAAAAAAACTATAAATTGAAATATTTATAAAAGATTAGACTATGCACATGCTGCTTTTATTTGAAATGAACATACCATTGAATAACTAAAAACTGTAACATGAAAATTTTTTAACTAAACTTAAAAAACTCTTCTTTATGAATTTTTTATAAAAATAAAAAGTGTTGTTAAAACATTTTTATGCAATATAAATTTTTAACAATTTTTATGCAATACAAATTTTTTAACAATTTCTATACAATACAAATTTAATGGAAAATTTTTATAACTCTTTTTAAAATATTTTTAAAAAATCAAATTTTTAATTTTTAAATATAATTTTTATTTATTTTTATTTTTTAAAAATATATTTTTTATAATTTTTATTTTTTTAAATATAATTTTTAATTTTTAATAATTATTTTTTCTTTTTCTCTTTTCTCTTTTCTCTTTTCTTATTCTTCGACCGGCGCTAACCACGATGATGGCGGCAGCGGCCACAGCGAGATCGAGTTCGCCGGCATTGGACGGGGCTTGATCTCGCCGATTCGGTGAGGCCAAGGCCCTACCTAACGTCGACAAGACTCGAGCTCACCAGCATAAGGCGAGGCTCGATCTCACCGATCTGGTGAGGCCGAGGCCCCTTCCGATGCCGGCGAGCTCGAGTCTCACCAAATCCGGTAAGGCTTAAGCCTCGCCAATCGTCAATGCCTTGCCGACCATCTACTAAGGAAGGAAGAAAAAGAAAGAAAAAGAAAAGAAAAAAAATTGAAATATGAAAAATAATTATAATTTCAATTTTTTATAAAAAAACATTTTTATAAAGTTAAAAAAGGCCATGTGTTTAAACTTTAAAGTGGGTTTCCTAATAACCCATTTAGACCCATTTCTTTTTGTGTTTTACTTTCTTAGACCCATTTCTGACCCATATTTAGTTTTCACTCGACACATTTCTGACCCATATTTAACTTTCACTTGACCCATATATAACCCATTTAACTAAAAATGAGTCATATTATGGGTTTATGACCCATTTTGCCAACTTTAATGTTTTCCTCTTTTTAAAAAGTGAAAAATATTTTCTCCTATTTTAAAAAGACTTTTTTTTCTTCATGGAAAATGTTTTCTCCAATTAATTCATTTTCCGTGAAATGATATCAGAAAATCTGAAAAAATTTACTGAAAATTATTTTTTATGAAATTAACAGAGCCTAAGATTAAATAATATTTTGTACTAACTCACAATGAAATAAGTATATTAAAGGTATTGGTTCACTTTTTGTCAAGTCATCATGTCCCTGTACATGAAGGGGGCCTCATTCTACTTATAATGCAGGATTTTTATGTGCTAATTCAAAATGGTTAGCATCAAAGGAAAGTCCATTTTACAAGCTGAACAAAACCAGATGATTGATTAATTTGAGCGTGTTTGGGATGACTTTTCAATTATACATTTGACTTTGTTCAGTTATCACGGTGCATGCACTTTAAAATGCGTCCACTCATGATAAATTTCAAAGAAAATACGTTTTTCACTTCAGGAATGATATTTGGTAGATGAGAATTGCTTTGAAAAAGTTGGTTTAATCCTCCACTTTAGTAGGAAATATTGGACCAGTGCTGAATCATGTTTTTAATTTTCTTCGGGCATAAGGATGTCCATAGAATTGATTGGTAACCAGTCAATTTGTTTTCTTTCTCAGCGAATATACATCTGACAACCCTCCGGACACGTACAAATTGTATTCAGAATGTTTCTGAGTTTTTTTATGCAGACCAGTTCAGGCAGGGACATCATGCACGCTAACTGGGTACTAAATTAGGATCGATACAAATCTTAAGAAGTAAAAACCTGCGAGTGCTACAATTGTGTCATATGCAATTGTCACATTGTCGAGATTCCCATGACCAAAGGATTGTGGTCAATGGAAAAAGACTATCCAAAATCACCTAAGTTTCCGAAACGTTCTCAGGAACAGGCAAGATGGTAATTGTCCTGAATTCTAGAGATTTTTTGGCTTAAGTGTTGGTAGGTAATAGATGGAGAGATGCAATCACTGTTGTTAGATTGAATATGAATCAATGGTTGTAATGAGGGATCTTCAGTATAAGAAGGGCTGCCATATGCTCATTGTAATCATCTGAACATTTTAGTAATAGAGTCCCCTTCTTTCACAAAACTCTTCTCTCTAAAACTCTTTCTTTACGATTCAAGTGAGCTTCAAGTGAGTGAGTGAACTTTTCTCCTAGAGCTTCTTTCTCTAAAACTTAAGCTTCCCAAAGCTCTTCTCTCTAAAACTCTCTCTCTCTATGATCTAAGTGAGTGAGAGAACTTCTCTCTCTAAAACTTAGCTTAGCTTAGGTGCTCCAACAATCCAAGAACTCTAGGTTGCCGCACGGTCTTGATCCCAAATGATTAGCCCATGACACAATCATGTTAGTTGAAATAAAAAAGAAGATAAAAATCACAATCTCTCCAATAACGGTATTCTTTCTTAAAAGAGTATCTTACTCACAAATTCATCAGATTTGAAGCTACACATTTACACCACAATCACCACTAAAATGTCCATGTGAAAAGTGGGAAAAAAGAAAACAAGAAAAAGATAAAGACTTCCCATGGACAGCACTAAAAATTGAGAAGCACTCTAACGAAGTCCTCAAACTGAAGCTATAAGTTTAGACCATATTCACTACTAAAATGTCCATGGAAAAAATCGAGCAAAAACAAGAAAGATAAAGACTGAGAAGCACTTATCCTATCAACTCTTGAATCACAAATACTTCCTGCCGAGGAAGAGGATATTCTATTTTTTCCTGATTGCGCCAGATTTCAATATCCATCCATCATATTCTCCTATGTACTCTTCAACTTGTTCATCCTCTCTTTGCAGGCCATGATAACTTCTTCCAAGTTTGATTTTAGATTTGTCATAACTAAATCTGTTCATGAACCCAAGCGTAAGCAAAAGCTATAATTTTGGGTTCTCTATCTAAATTTTAAAAAAATGCCATTCCATACCGCTACCGCTAGGACAAAGCTTTTGGCAAGTTGAGAGCACATGATTTCTCTCGCCCTTGACACCCCAAGTACATGCAGAAACAGTCGTCATGTGAAGCGTCACCGCTATGGCCAGTCCTCACAAACATCATCACGCACGAATCAACAAAAGAACAATCTCAGTGACGACAGATACACGATATTGAACACCACCCAACACGCATTCCAGCAACAGGGAGTCTATAGAGAGACCGGGAGTATGAAAATCTCCCTCCCCGTTCGGTGAATATGAACGTATCCAGAAGCCAAGATTTGGTCATGATTCTTGCTCTAGAGGAGGAGCGAGTTAAGGCCCAAATTTAGCCAAATTTTTCGTGATTTTTTTTCCTCCAAGGGAATAATGCGCAATTATGAATGGAAAGACAACACCACAATACAAACACTCACTCGCCCTTACCTAGAAGCGCCACTCGTGATATGAGTCGCCCCCACAAAAGCTTAGCTTTTGATCCAATAACTAATATATACATCGATTAGCACAAGTTGTACAGGAACAATTCTGTAAGAGCTGAACCTTGCATTCCTCAAGGCTCATGCTAGTGTCACTTGTCGGTCGAACACGAATGATCAAACACCGTGCAGCCTTAAGATTGGTGATCCCAAGTCAGCCTATTCACTCACACGCACAACACAAAGGTCGGCTGCACAAAGGGGGAATGTATTTCACTATGAATGAGCTGAGCTCAAATGAGGGGGAGGGACCCCTTTTATACAAGTTTGGATCAATTCTCGGACGTGGATCGTCCCTCCGATCCAACAGCTGTGTTTGAACTATGGCCATCGTTACAAATCAACTCAGTAGGCCACTCAATGGCTGCAGGTATTGGGAAACAACCACAGGCCAGGCGCAAGTCAGAAGCAAGATTAGTGGCAGCATGGGCGAGTCAGGGCCAGCATGGGTGTGCAGGGGGCACCTGACAGGAGAAGGTGAACCACTCCGGATTTGTGCAGGGGCTGGCCGTGCATTGATCAAGGGTCGGCCATTGGTCATGCGAGGATCATCCCCTGTATCGCTCAAGGATGGATCAGGCACGGATTGCGGATCGTGTAGGAACCGATCTTCACGTCCACGAACATCATCCCTTTGGGCTCTTTGTCCATGAGTGCGCTCATCGTGACACCACCGATCTCCATTTTTGTTTCAGGTCATGAAAGGCAAAAGGTTCATATGAAGTCCACCTTGCAAGTTGCCGCAAGATCAAGAAGACTGCCATTGACAGTGGCACGTACATTAAGATGAGTGATGCGTCACTAATTTAGAATTTCTCCTGGTCCAAACGAAACTAAAGTCAGAGCAAGAAGTTTTGCGTAATTTTTATTTACGACTAACATCCACTTTCTTCTGACGTGGCAATTGAAGTATACAATTTCAGTTTGACCTAGATGGTTCCAAGGTCGTTGAACATATCCTACCGTCACTCCATTCTATATTTTCTCGAAATCCTATGCGTGATGTGCTTTCACACAATTGGATTTGTTGATATTGAATGCTGCGAATGTATTGACGTCTTGCTCATTTGTCTAACTTCATGTGCACTGGTCAAGTTGTCTTTGGATAATGCAAATTTTGGAATGATCATTACTATGATTTCCAAGAAAAAAAAGAACAATGTCATTCGTATAGCAGTCTCCATATAAGGGCTATGCCTGAATGAATCCCGCCTAGTCTATTTTCAATTACAAGCAAGGTTATTTCCCTCCCAAATTCAAAATTTTCACATTTTTGTCAACTGTTCTGTCTTCTATATTCACATTTAATACCGTCCTCTTCAGCTCAATATCAGCAGCAGAAGCTATAGCTTGCGAATAAATGCCCACAGCTTTAACGAAATCAAAGAAACTGACATACAACATTACTATTATATTCTGCTCCTTGAATGTCCAAAATGGTGATGACTTTGATTAAATCTCCTATATTCCTTTTACTGCTGTCTACCAAAAGCAATCCACATTCATAAGACTTTACTCTAAATCATCGAAGGCGTGTGTTGGTGGCTAAGCCACTATCGAACAATCATGTCTCTAAACTGTCCGGAAGTAGACTAGTGAGCCTCTACAAAATAAACTACAGACTTTCTAGGGGAAAAGTACCAAAAAGTCTTAAATCTATCGTATTGGTACCAATTCAGTCCTAAATTTTTCAATTAAACCAATTCAGTCCTAAACCTTTTATTATTGGTACCAATTTAGTCCATCCAGCCAATTTTGGCCGGGCCGACACCGACGTGGATGTTGGCCGGTGGCCGGATGCTGACATGGCAATTTTTATGATTTTTTAATTATTTTTTCGAATTTTTTATTAATTTTTTTCTTTTTTCCTTTCTTTTTCCTTTTTTTTTTCTGTCTTCTTCCTTGCATTGGCCAGCGAGCCTCCAGTGAGGCTCGTCAACCACCGGGTGAGGGCCGCGACCCTCGCCGGCCACCGGGCGAGCCGCGACCCTCGCCGGCTCGCCGGCCTCTCCCGGGGCCGCGGGCGAGGCTAGCCTCGGCCGATCGACCGCCAGCGAGGCGGCTTTGCCGGATCTGGTCGAGGCCAGCCTCGCCTGCGGCCCGGGAGAGGCCGAGCGGCCCTCGCCAGCTACCGGCGAGGGTCGCGGCCCTTGCTCGGCCTCGCCCAGGGCCGTGGGCAAGGTAGCTTAGCCCGGATCTAGGTGAGGCCAGCCTTAGCCGCGGCCCCAGGCGAGGCCGCTCGGCCTCGCCCAAATCCAGGCGAGGCCTCCGCACCGGCGGCCTTGGGAGAGGCGGGCGAGGGCCACGGCCCTCACCGGTGGCGGTGAAGGCTTTGCGGCCCTCGCCCGGTGGCCGGCGAGCCTCACCAAAGGCTCAACGGCCACCGCTAGGAAGACAGAAAAAATAATTAAAAAATCATAAAAATTTCCACGTCAGCGTCGGCCGGCCAAAATTGGCCGGATGGACTGAATTGGTACTAATAGTAAAAGGTTTAGGACCGAATTAGTTCAATTGAAAAGTTTATGACTGAATTTGTACCAATGCAATAGGTTTAGGACTTTTTTTGGTACTTTTCTCGACTTTCTAGGTATCCTTATTTGTACTTGTCCTTTATGCAACTTTCTCATTGCCAAGCTAAGCCTGAAAGAAAGTCATCCTTATTTGTACTTGTCCTTTCTGCAACTTTCTCATTGCCAACCTAAGCCTGAAAATTTAAGATCTAGAATAGCGCTCAGAAAGTACATTGCTTAGTTTCAGGTCCATGTGAATGACTTTGAAGTATCGACTCCTCGTGGATATAGGGAAATCATGCAATTCCCGAGACAATTTCACCTTTTCACTGACAAAGTAGGAGCTCATCCTCCGGAAGATCTGTTGGTCAATTTAGCTCCACACCCCTTTTTGTCTCAAGCATGAAAGTCGCGCATACAAATTATGTCTAGGAAACAAAATCAATTTACCAGGCCCTATGCTCTCATTCCACAAGCTAATGCCCCGTTACCATGGTGTTCACCACAGCCACAATAACAGAAGAAATGAGAACTTTTAATCGTTATCATTCTGCGGGGCTCAGTCTGCTTCTGCCTTTGTTGCACACGACTCGCAGGAGATACGCACATGGGGAGATCGCACCAATGGCTAACACTACCACGCACTAAATATTCAAGACTCAACTTGACTGAAGCCGGGTCTAGGGGGACGCTCGGAAACGTCAAGTCTTTTGATCAAACATTTGCTGTAGATACCATCTGTCCATAAACTTATAAGGGTCCATTAGATATTTTCCTCAGCCAGAGACAGGTACAAACCTCATCGTGCCAAGACGTCCCTGTGTTTAGTTCATATCGTCAGGCGTCTTCCTCTGTGTTCTGAATTTAAGTGCTAGGATTTCCCTGCTCAAAGCAGAGGACAAGAATGGGTTTCTGCATGAAAACCTTCTCGAGAGCATTAGTCACAAGCTGGCTGCTCACATGATTTCTAAGATGGTCAACATTGCGGATGCCATTAAAGCGCGTCGAGTGAAATAGCCACTAGTCTGCTCCAAACCAAGAGCACCTCCCACAGCAGACTATACTTTAAAGTAGTAGACAATCAAATTCATATCCACATCAATTCTTTAAAAGAGTCAGTTTGGGGGGGAGAGATGGACAGAGAAATGTTTCACGAGGAAGAAATAAGGGATAATACAAACCCAGGACTCCAGAAACCAGACGTAGTTATAATAGATTATAAAATAAGGCATAAATTAACCATATGTCATCACAAAGTTCGGAGGAACTTTAAACATAAATCGAGCACATTGATGTAGCAATGGCGTTGAGGTTGATGTCCACTGCCATCAGAAGACAATTCATACTCAACAGGATCCTCCATGCCTTTCATCAGTCCGGAACCAGAAATATTCTTTTGTTAGTCGCTCGCAAAGTGGGTCCAAAGGACCTAAAAGCAGTTGAGAAAGGGAGTGGGAGAGGGGTTTTTCTATAGTTGGCGAGCAATTGACCACCCAGGACCTTTCTCGTACTCATACCCAATATCATTGCATACTGCATGACTGCATGAGAAATCTATATACAGATTGTGGTGCATTTTGAGAGAGCTTAGAAAAACTTGAACTGTGGCCAATTCGCTTCTTGACACCTACGTCCATCTTATTTCTGTCCAATATTTGCACTTCCAAAAGATCAGCCCTCATAGATTTCACGAGGTTTCAGATACAGCTAACCCCTCATTTCTTTTTCTATTCCAAAAACAATTTGAAGGGATTAGAGACTTCTTTGAATGATAAAACCTAATCGAATTAAAGAGAGAACATAAACAAACTAAAGAAATTAGAGACTCCTCAGGCCAACCGAACTTAATCAAATTTAACAAAAAGGAATTCAAAAAGTTCAAATATGCAATCGAAAATACAAAGTCCAAAGTAACAGAAGACTTGAAATTGAAAATAGAAGTACTGGATGAGGTAAAACAGAAAAGACAACAGAAAGAAAAGGTACAAAGCATTTAACATGCTCTCTTAAACCATCCCAACCAATAAAGTAGAACTTCCCAATCAAATTTTACTTTTACTAGGCTTTAGCATCTTCCCAACAAGGATGTCACGATAAATTTCAATTTTTTCGTATGAGAAACTCTGCAGCCACTAATCATTTGTTATCTCCATGTCGTGATCATTTTGTGACCACAAAAACCGATCATTTATGAAAGAGGGATTTGCATATGAGCATATGCACAAATTTTGTATACTCAGAATGGTTTTTTTTTTTTTTTTTAAATCGGCGTGAGAAATATCTTCTAAATATACGAGTGCCTTGGCCCAAAAAAAAAAAACAGAAAGCAAGGACAATTGCCATTGTTATTCATTAAAAGTTAAGGGAGATCTTTTTTTTTTTTTTTAAATAACTTTTTAACATCGCTAAGGTCTAATAATAACATGTCTACTCTGCTGCACTTTCAAGCAGTAATAGAATTCAATTATCAGTGTGTAGCACGGGCCTAATTGCTAGTTTCAAAGCAGTTTATGTGGTATAACACTTGCTATAAAAGTTTTGGAAAAAAAATGAACTTCCCATACTGCGGGAGAATAGATCCTTACAAAGGACCAAGGGAGATGGAAAGGATAAAATAAGTAAAATTTGTGGGTTACTCACCAAGAAACCTGATGAAGTGTTCAAGTGAAGAACGGGCAAGGGGATGATCCCACTCAAGCGACTCCCACATCTGCCGATTTATCTGAATCTCTTGAAGAGAAGGGGGAGGAGAAGGCAGCCCATTGTCAAGCAGGGGCAGCTGCAGAGGAATCCTCTTCAGTTTTGGACAATTGTATATAGAAACCCACTAGAGGGAATTGCATCTCGTGATCCCATCACATATGCTCTTCAGTTCCGGAAGATTACATAGAACCAGCTTCATTAACTTCGGGAAGGAGAAGTATGTCATTTTGGCAACAGTGCCCATTATCAACTCTATGCCCTTGCTGCCTTTGACTACTATCTCTTCGAGGAAAGGGAGATGGAGCACCATGTCTTGCGTCAGCAGCACCCTCTTCATGTTGTTGCATCCATTTACTTCAAGATATTTAAGGCAACAAGTGGCTTCACTTGGCAATGGCCCATGTATTATCTCCTCTAATTTCTCACAACTAATGATTATAATCTCCTCCAGATTTGGAAGGTGAGCGGTTAGCCACTCCCGTTCCATCACTCTCTTCATTTTATGACATCAGGACAATTCCAATGATTGCACACTTTCCGGAAGCAGAGCGCAGCCATCACCACTTGTTCCATCTACACTCGCGGCGATATGGTAGCAACTATCAATGAGTAAGGACCTCTCAGTCTCACTCCCACACCAAAGGACCCTATCACTTGGTGCACCCATCACGAGCCTGTAGCATGGGGATCCATTTTGCTCAAGACACCCCACGCATGCATTGAACGTTTCCACATCGGAAACAGAACAATAAAGTTCCTCCACCTCCAGTAATTTTACCTCTTCTCCCACCCTTAGCTCTTTAATCGCGAGATATTGCAAGTTCACCAGCTTCCCCAACACTCCCTCCGGTAATGTCTGGATCTCTGAGTCATCTAGGGCAAGGTACCTCAGGTTTGCCAACATCTCCATGCCCTCTGGCAACTCTCCAAGACTTCCACAATCACTGAGGTCCACCTTTCTTAGGGACCGCAACTTTCCTACTTAAGGAATAAAATGCAATGAGTAACAACCTTGCAATAACAGTGCTTCCAAGCTCTCCAACTCAAAGATGGAGTCTAATAATTCCGTGATTCCGGTGCAGCAGAGATCTAGAACCGTCAGCCCCTTTAGATGTCTGAAGAAAGATCCATGGATGACTCCCAACGAGAAATTGCTATGTAAAGACAGCCTCGTTAGTTTAGGGCAATTTGGTGATATGCCATATGGGATTTCTTCTATTTTGTTGCCATGTAAAAAGACTTTCTCTAGACGATCGGTCCAGAATACGTCCTCCGGTATTTCTCTCAAACCCATAATGGCCTTAAACATGTGAGTTGTGCTCGGCACCATATGCAATGCCATGTCCCTTGTCAATGGGTGTAGACACCGATGCCCTTTTCAAAATCCAACAGGCCAGCCCTTCTATTTTACCCAATATTTCGTTACCCCGTTCGTACAGTCTAATCCTGGTGGCAATTCCACCTAACAAACCCTCATCTATGAAAGACTCTATGCAACACTTTCTGTCATCTGCTGAAAGGTAATTTCCAAAACAAAGGATGAAATGCAGGAAACACTGTTGCACTTGTTCATTACCCAAGTTCAAGTAACTGAGTTGCAGTCTCTTGAACACATCAAGCTCCATCGTTAAGTCTTCTAAATTTTGCAACATCCATCTCCAAGCATGCTCTTCTTTCTCTATTCCTCTCATGCGAGTTGCAATCTCAATGATCCCAAGTGGCAGACCATAACACCTACCATGAAGAGATCTTGCAATTTGTCCAACTTCCTGAGATTGTTCTACCGCAAAGCAAAGCATCCTTGAAAATAACCTCCAAGAATCTTCCTTATTGAGAAGTTCTATCTTCATTTGCTTTTGACAGAGCATCATACGACACACATCTAGTGATCGAGTTGTCACTACCAACCCTAGTCTGCCCATTCCAACCGGAATACCCACATCCTTAACTTCAAAGTGCCTCCAAAGGCCATCTAAAATTAGGACGGGTCTCTTCTTCACCTTCAGATGTCCACACAATAGGCCCGCCCTTCTTTTCACGTCCTTCTCATTTGAAAGATTGTCTAATCCGACCGCATTGGCAATCGCTTCTTGTAGCACATAAACACTAAAATCCTGAGGCACAGCAACCCAGAATACATCCAATGCAAGATACTCAAGGAGTCTTAGACATTCCTCAAAATGGCCGTCTTGCCCACTCCGCCCATACCATAAACACCAATTACGAAATCCTTGCTCACCATTATAAAGGAAACAATCTTATCCACCTTCCGCAGAGTTTCTTTGCCTACTAATTCTTCTATTGTCACCGAGGGAGATGTTTTGCGACATCTAACCATCACCTCTTGCCGAAATCGTCCTGGAACTAGAAGAATCTGTTCAACTTCTTTGGACAGCCCTTCCACCTCTGCTACTTTCTCCGGTGGAAAAGTTATTCCTTCTCTGATTGCCCGAACCACACTCCAATATTCTTCTTCTGTCCTCGTCCACTTCGACTTCAGCTCGTTCATGTCCGCTTGGCGACTGCTGATGAGTTCTTCCAGCTTTCTTTTGAGAGACATCATATTCGTATCGGCAAGCCCACGGGTACCTCGTTGACTCTTAACCAGTCCAAGATGCGGTCTCGCACCTAAACACAATTATAAGTGAAAATTCACTATTGGATACTCCTTAGATATATTTTATAGGTATGTTACACTCACGGAAATAAAAAAATTGTAACTTTGTATTCACTTTTTCGAACTAAAATATTACATGCAACATTCGATACAATAATTAATATGTATTGTAGGCATTCATGTCACGATAGTGAAATACTAGCGACTCCATATCATGAGCTCTTCATTAGAAAAGAATTGATTTACAATTAAAAGTCATGGGAATTATCTTTGATAAATAATTTAACCATATAAGCCAATGCTCATGTAGAAGATCGGAGGGGACAGGGAGAGCCATGGCTTTTCAAGATTTGAATGCCACACTTCAAAACATTTGTCTTTTCGTTTTCAAAGATCTAGTGATTATCAATGACCGACTCTAAAACTCCTCTTGTCCTATTAATTCCTGACCATTTTCAGTTTCTCTATACCTGTATCACTTTTCTTAGGTGAAGATTAGAAGACAAATAAGGCAGCCTGCACAAGCTTCAACGTATGCCAAATTTATAGATGAAATTTAGAGATGCACACATACCATGTGGAACCTCTGCATTGAGTTCTCCCTCTTTGGCATTCAGCGGGCGTGGTATGTTGGTTAAAGCAGCAACAGACTGATTGGGAAAATTCGTCTCAGCCGATGGAAGAAAGGTTGACGAACCTGCACCATAGCTCAGGTACGGCATGGCAACAAATGAAGTCTTACACCGAGCAACTTCACTGCCCGCAGTCAAGGGCTGATGCGAACTCTGTGTAAGGTTGGATGAACCTTCATCATTGCCTTGTCTCTTGCTCGATTCCACTGCTCTTTCACCCTTCAGCACCTCTGGTGCTTCTGATCTCACTCGGTCATTGAAGACCTTACAGCCAAGAATTCCACATCCTCCTACCCCAGCAAACTGCGCCTTGATCCTCTTCGTGTCTCCAACGTACTCATTCCCGCAGAAGTTACACTTCCGCTTGTTATTAGGCAGAACCTCAACAACTGAAAGTGGATCCAATGCTCTCGGCATTTCTCCTGCATCCCACGAAAGGGTAAACGGATGGAGGCTTTCTTATATAAAATACACGCGATACAGATTTCAAACTGGGCTCTTCAGATTGAAAACCATAATTTGCTTCTGTTTTAAAAAAGCAAATGCTCTTTATGTAGGTGATCTGAGGGGATAGAGAGCCATTGCTTTTCAAAATTTAAATTTCATACTTAAGGAGTATTCTTCTGACCATTTTCAAAGATCTATTAATCGTCAATGACCGACTCTTAAGCTCCTCTCTTCCTATTAGTTCACGTTTATTTTGTGTTTTTCTATAACTATCAGAAATCTGAGGTCCTGCCTATACCCCTATTATTAGGTGAAGATTAGAAGACAAATTAAGCATCCTGCACGAGCTTTTACAAAAGGGGAATTGGGAGATGCACATACCTTGGGGAACCTCTGTATTGAGTTCTTCCTCTTCTGCATTCAGTGGGCGTGGCATGTTAGACAAATCCTCTGCGTTGGGTTATTCAGTGGGCATGGCATGTCAGACAAATCAACAACAATTTATTAGGCAGAAACTCAACAAGCTCCCATAATTTAAATGTCGCACAAGAGTGAACAGATATGTTTCAAGTGACTGGGTACCAACAAGCAAGACCCTGGGAACTTCTTTTGAAAAGACAGGAAACAATCCTCAAAATGTGCTCTTCAGATTAAAAGCTATTGTTCTGTCGTTTGCTTCTTGTACACAAGCCCGGCTTAGTTTTTCTGTGAATGACTCGGATGCAGCAAATTGTTTTACCAACTCAAAATTTCAGCCTATATGAACCTATATGTGAAATCATAGATTCATAATGAAAAATGGGACACGGAATTGAGATTTGTAAGGATAAAAGATTTGGTGAAGTGAGCATGAAGAGTGAAATTTTGAGTCAAGCTCACCAAAACCCAACGTAATTGTCCAATTTGATTATTTGGAAGTTTCCAAACTCCTAGCATCACATAATTTGCTGCTACATCTAAGATTCTCTCTCAACATTATTTCGTGGCCCCGGCTCAGCTGCACCCTCAAGTTTTTCAATTTGCTTGATTTCTATTAATGCCAATCAATTGTAACGATGGACTGTAAACTATACAGTTTGCCCGTGTCACGCCCCGATCCTCGGGCACGCACACATCCTTCTCTTTGTCGATTTTATAATGCGATATCCCAGGACTATGTATCGCCGATCCTTTCATTTATTAAGCACATGCGGAAGTAGTTAAAATCCCCAGACAATAAAACAATGGGATAGAAGAGCAGGGCCATATTTTTCATATTAAAACTTATAACCAACTTTTATACAAAACACAAACCAGAGCACTTCACAACTTTTTACTCTAAACTCTATTCACATCAATTGAAGTTCACAAAAGAAGATGGAATCTCAATCCATCCGGGTCGTACTCAAGACCCCTCTCGGGATTATCTTCTTTTTCCAAAAATCCTTTTCCTCAAGTTCACCTTCGAGTTCTCCTTCTTAGACTCCTCCTCCTAAGCTCCTCAACGGAGTCCTGAAATGTTTTCCCCAAACTGGGATGAGACTTTGTCTCAGCGAGTTCTACCCCACTAAGACCCGATTAGTAAACAATTATACTATAGGTTGCCTAAACACGCACAGGGCAGAGGACTTACCTTGGCCTCATATTCCACCTGCATATTAGCACAGTTCAATAGGCACCCAAGCAATAACATCACAGATCGACATTTCGATAAATCGACCCAATCGATCACACGCCAACAAAACCACTCACGGTCAATTCCATTCAATCAATCATTTCACAATATCATATCAAAGCAAAGATCAATCGACCTAGTCGATTACATGTCAGTTGGACCATTTCTAGGTCATCTCACTCCACACCATATAATCCCCAATAGTACACTCAGTCACAAAGCTACAGTAATGCTCTCGGGCGTCTATTCGCCAAGGTGATGTACAGTAAACACTTTATGTGCATACTCTTAAGCATTCCACTTTCCTTCAGCCACATGGGCACGATACTCGGCACACAGAAATACGGCCATGCGGGCACGATCTACGCCACACAGGCACGATCTACACCACACAGGCATGATCAACTATCGCCACACAGGCACGATCAACAGTCGCCACACAGGCACAATCAACTATCGCCACACAGGCATGATTAACTATCGCCACACAGGCATGATCAATATTCAACAATTTATGTGCATTCTCTAAGGCATCCTACATGCCAAAGCGATGTAATAATTGCCGAGCCACATCACACAGCATTTCTCCTTATCTTTTATCATCATTGATAAAATATCGTGCGTAGGTACACGATTGACTTTAGCCAAAATATAATTATTTCGATTTCACAAATCCCACCATTAATTGCATCCACCAAAACACTTTTGGTGCTATCAACCGATGCCTGGTTATCTTCCAATTAATTATCTAAATTAATTAATCCAGGAAAATAATCTTATAATCATAATTAATTCATTTCGGCACAAAATAAAACACAATTAAATAAACTGACTGTGCCATGATGATCAGCACGAGATTTCAGTCGTCGGCCATCAAAATCTTAATTTCCGAAAAATAAATAAATAAATAAATAATTTCAAAAATTAAATAATTAATATTAAATTTTCAATTTAGCTCAAAATAAAGCCCGATTCAATAAAACGGACTTCACCACGATCATCAGCAAAATTTTTCCGGTCACTAGCCATTCTAGTTGAATTTTCGGAAAATAATTAATTAATTAATTTAATTCCGAAAAATAATATTTAAATACCAAAAATTCCACTTAGGCCCGAAAAGCCTAATTGAAGCCCACGAAGGGTCGGGAAAAATCCCGAGGCACTTTCAATAATTAGTAGACCACGTCTACTTGCTAATTGCGCAATAAATTTATCTAAATCGCATCACAATTGACTAATAATTCCTAATTTATTCTAATCTAACAACCTAAACATAATTAATTAAAACTAACCAACCTTAAGCATAATTAGCCAACTAATCCGGGATTAGTGAGAATACTCACCAGAATCGCGCGCAAATCGGATCAATCCGACGAGGGCGACGTGAGGAACGATAAACCCCAAGTACAACTCGGGTTTGGGGCCCGGAACGGCCCAAAACAGCCCACGAACCGGCTGGAAACCCACTCGCGGGTTTGTTGGTTCGGCTGTAAAACAGAGAGAAAGAGATAGGGTTGGGGCGGCAAGGGATCGGGTGAGCGAGCGAAGCTCCGGTGAGACCGAACGGTGGCCGGAGGGGGTCGGGCCACGACCTGAGCTGGCCGAACAGGGCTGGGCAGAGGCGAACAGGGCTAGGTCGCGCGAGGAACGGGCGGTAGTGAGCGACGGACGCGGGCGGCGAGCGGCGGAGCATAGGCGGCGATGGCGAGCTGCTCCAGTCTTCCCCTCTCGGTGCTGCTGTCTTCGCTTCTTCTTCTACTCTGGTTTCGTTCGGTGTCGAGCGAATAGGGGAAGGAGGGAGAGAGAGTCGAGATAGAAGGAGAGAGGAGAGAGAGGGAAGAGATAAGGAAGAGAAGAGATAAGAGAGAGTTTTGACTAGTCAAAAGGAGAGAGAAAAGTGAGTCGGTGGAGGGAAATCGCACGAGGGGGAGGGGGAGAGAAAAGAGAAAGAAAAAGAGAGAAAAGAGAGAAAAGAGAGAAAGGAGAGAGAGAAAGAAAAGGGAAAAGAAAATAATATTTTAAATAAGAAAACACCATTTTCTTATTACCTCTATTATTTTCCTTTTCTCGTTCCCTTTTTTAATTTCTTTTGGTCTTCAATTTTTCCTCCGATAATTTCTTTCTTGAAATTTCAGACTCGTCAATAAATTGACGGACGATGAGACAGGATCCTAAAAATGAATTGTGACACGCTCAAATATTCGATTCCCGAAACCAAATTAAATTTCATGGTTAGAATCAATCAAACACAATTTTAGTCAAATCCAACCAATTGAGTAGCTTTTAGGGATTTTATTGCAGATACGTCTCTTAACGGCTTCACCCAATAGGTTAGTTAACTCGTGAGTGATCAGCTCAGAGAAAAAGGACCATAGGCACGTTGACGACATGCCCATTTCACTTTATTGAAACGGGGTCGAATTTCAGGATGTCATAGCCCGCATCTAGTATGGCTTGGCTTGACCAAAGGCTTTCAACCCAGTTGGAGTTGAGAACGATTGAAGTGGAAGCCATTGGTCAAGCCAATTATGTAACTTGGCGTTGATAAACCAATAAAAATCTTCGCTCTTTGCTCAACGGGAACATTAATTATCTTATTTGATAGAGAACGCCTTCCAGGAAAAAGCTCCAGAAACAAGACCAGACATGATTATTGCTTATTTTCTGTTCCATATTTGGCCGATTAAACAATTTAAGTGTCTTATGTTTCTTACAGATATAGAAGATCTGGAAATTTAAGTAGAAAAATCCTATAATAGAGCGTCACGAGTTGCAACAGAAAATTCAGACAGGCATGCAATTGCATAACGAGGGCAAAAGCCAACGTACAATGAGGAGGACTGAAGTTCCGGTCCAGTTGCTAATCTCTGGCGTCGATATGTTCCTTCAGCCCCTGATCACACGCCCTCGACTCCGCTTACAGCACAATTTCCATGGCCCTGCTTCAACTGCCCGCTCGAGTTCTTCTCCCTCAATCTCGATCTCGTTCACATGGAAATTCGGAGAGGTGGGATACGGCAAGAGGAAATAAGGAAGAGGGCTTCGAATATGAGAGGAGGAAGAAACCATAGTGATTACGTTTAGTCGTCTGGATTTCTAATAAGTATAGAAAACCCTAGAAACCGAGAATGCCCCTCAATTGTCGTGCTCGGCACATCTGCACCGTTCATTTTCAAACGAGCACAGACCATCGTTGGATTATGTAAATCACCCCCGCAAAAAAGAGCACCAAAAAAAAAAAACAGAGAAAAATTTTATTAATTTATGAAAATTGATTCGATAAAAAAACCATCTGGTGTTCCCAAATCATTGACCAGAATTACTAATCCTCGAAAGGATGGAATTTGCATTTAAATTTACTTCTTCATTTTTTCTATACGAAAATTTACTCGAGACGCATAAAAAAAACTAATTATCTCATGATTGCTTGATTTTCATCTATTATAGGGAAGTGCAATTATCACGACCCTCACCATGTGCAAAATGCTAAATGTTCTCATGATATGAGTCAACATATGAACGTAGGAACACTAATGATTTCTCTTGTAAGATGATGCTTATGCTTGGCTACAGTTCACTCGAGCCCCTATCAATCGCAAATGGTTTCCCCAATCAATCATGAACATAAGATTTTATTCATAAGTTGCCACCAACCCATAATAGGTCAATTTAAGGAAAATTAGATCACGCCAAGTTATTTTATTTCTTCAAGCCAGAATTTTTTCATGGGGACTTGGAAATAGGGAATACATATCAACGAAAGTTTTAACTTGTGGAATTAGGGTATGTGCTTTTCTCTGATACATTGTGATTAGTATCAATGGTAAATTAGTTCAAGGTGCATAAAGAGAGGGATTCAAACCCTTGGTAAACAAAAGCTTACATAGCATTACCAATGTTATGCCTTGAACCCATTGGCCATCTTTCATACATAATGATATGTCTCAACAGCTGAGGAATACTCAATCATTCATTTGGTACTTTTTTATTCACATCGGAAATATATCACATCATGGCAAAATGAGGTTTCGCAGCTTAATGAATCTTCGACTTATTTGATGGGATAATTAGTAGATTGGTGACTTATCGTAGTAGTGAAATCTGAAACCTTCCTATTCTAGGATCTCTTTCATGTTTGGTTAACATGATCCCCAAAAGAAATCGTTTGATAGATATAGTAATTAGCTACTGATCAAATGCACTTCGCGGCTGAATTCATCAAAACTTTTACCATTAAAAATGATCGTCCAACCTTGAGTTTTTAAACAAAGGTTAGATTCGTAAGAAGACTAGAGTGGAAATTTTCCGCAACTGCATCTTGTATAGATTCGACATTTGATGTGAACTTAATAGGCTCATGACAAAGAAGGGCAAGTATCTCTAGTTTTTTTCACTTGGAAGTGTAATTGGAGCTTCAACTCTTACTTTATCGTCATAACCATTTGATTTTTGATGTGGTTTTGTATGCTGATTCAACCATGAATTGTCGTTCTTTCTTTCACTTGTTCAATGTCAAATGCACACAATGCTAGCCATAGCCTCGGACTTCCAAGACCTCACCAAACCACGATGACACTCACCTAGGACCTCAGGCAAGTAAATTTCCTTCCTTTTTTATGTTACATAGGTTGATTGCCATGCGCGGAGGTTGATTCCTCAGATTTTAGTCATCTTGGTTGATTTCGTACATACTCATGTTAGTTGGCGATTTCAGCAAACGTACATCTCGAGCATTGTTGAAATTATGGTTTATTGAGTTCACTAAGTTGCTGAAGTACTGAATGTTGAGATTTATGCTGCTTTGAGCTTAAATGGCACGAGTCAAGGACAAATCCGAGGATATGGCTATTTTTGGTTCGGTTTACTGTAGACTGTACTTTTTCCAATTTTATACTGGTTTTTTGTGGTATGAGTTTTGTGAGGGTTTCTTCAAAAAAGTTTCTCATTATACTTTGTTCTATAACATACTTTAATTTCGGATTTTTTGGACTTCGTATGTTCAACATATATTTAAAAAACTAAAGAGGGTTTGAAACTGTTTTCTTGGATTTTTACTGACCTTTACTCGGTTTTTATTTTCCACAAAATTTTCAACAAAAGATTTGGAAAAATGTTCTGCAAGAAAATTTTTAGACCACATCTTAAACTATAATGTGTAATTTTTTTCATCATTTTTGGAATTCATTTAAACTTGCAAAATGCCTATTTTTGGATTTGTTTTAGTTCAGAAATTCGACCCTGTTTTCACCTGACTTATTTGAAATATTGAGAGCTGTACAAGCTAAACTAGATTTTGATATCTTCATATAAAATGTTCCCGAGAGTCTTGACCAAATCATGTTAAATTTTGTGATTTTTCAAGTTGATTTACTTGACGAATGCCATTCATTTCCAAAGGCAGGCAAACTGTTCTTTTCGAGTTTACTTTGGATTTTGAATAAATCCTTTCTTAACTTGTCTTTCGGCTAGTATTGCCATCCAATTGTTTTACACTATTTTTCTATCTTACAAATCGTCGAAAGATTGTTGATGTTAAAATTGATTCAATTTCTATGCATTAGCATAGTGGATGGTATGTTAAATTGAATTATTAAATTGTTGCACCATGGGATGAGTGTGTGATTTGAAAATGCTATCAATTTCTGAGACGACGATCCATTGGGTTGTAGTAGGGATGCCTGAGGGGTGTAAGATGGTTCCCTCGGAGCTTTGAGGGTGTAATAGGATTCCCTATATGGCGGCACAATGGGTGTGAGATGCCTGGAAGGGTAAATGGGTTCCTTCGGATGCCTGAGGGGTGTAACATGGTTCTCGCAGATGTCCTCGCGATGCCAGATGGGTGCGAGATGTCTAGGCAGTGACGGGGTTCCCCGAAAGATGGTGGCAGTCAATTCATAGTAAATATGATCAATTGCACTTCCATTTTATTTCAAACTTTTTTAAGACCCGTCTGGACCTTCGTTGGTGTCGCCGCAGGCTTGAGTGTTGCTCACCTCCACGTCATCATCGCCATGGACTCACTGGCCCGCTAAACCAGTGAGTTTACTTGCTAAACTCTGCTTAATTTGTTAATTATGCTTAGTAGATAATTATCTTAGCTTAAGATGAGGTTAGGTGCTTAGTTAGTTTAGATTAGTGATTTAATTATTTAATTATACATGTTAGGTGGTTAGAATAGATTAATTATGGGCTAATTAGTTGTACTATTTATTTAGATAAGTGCATAAATTTTCTAGGCCCATTTAGGTGGTTAGATTAGCGTTTCTGGCCTAGGTTTGCATTTATTGGATTTATTGGTATTTATTTAATTATTTTTTCTATTTATTTAATTATTTTATATTTTCTGAAAATTATACTAGGATAGCCAATGACTGGAATTTCGTGCTGATTGCAGTGATATGCTTAATTTATGCAATTAAGTGTTAATTTGTGCAAATTAAGTGGTGATTGTGATTTTGAGTATTTAATTCAAAATTTGGAAATTTTGGTAATTATTAGAAATTATTGAGTGTTGGGTTTTGACATCGGAAGCGATTTTAAATGCTATATCAAATAGTGGGATTTTAAAAGGGAGGATATCAACTTTTCTAGTTCAAATTGACCGTCTATCTACACACGATTATTTTTACAGTGTATTTTTAATACGAAGAAAATAGGCCAAGTACATTATTTTAATTGGGACATTTGAGTACAAAGCACGATGTCTTGACTGGGATTGGATGGGTGCATGAATGGTTATGCCCCAATGTGAGTCGGGTGGACATTGCCCCTATATGAGATGCCCTTATCAACGGATACCGGTCGCAGTGGAGGCTGGACTTGTGATGTCCCAAAGCATCATGTACTAAGTGCAAGCGGAATTATCATTTATCATTGTCATCTTCCTTAATGTGTAAACTCCTTTAGATAATCTATAGTGTTTACCATTGAAGGTTAGCATGTATAACATGGATTATTTAAAATTTCAAGTTTATATTATAAGGTTGTCTTGCAATCACTCTACCTTCAATTCTAAGTATTGGCCAAATCATTCATGCACATAAACAAGGTCACGAGAAGCTTCATTTCTTCTTAACATCATCAGGGCTTACAAAATTTATCAACCTAGACTCTTTCCATGTTCATCGCCTATATATACAACATATACATTACAAAAGTCAGGCATAACAAAAGCTAGGGATAAAGGGTGAGGGTATCTACTCCACGAGTTCCCACACCAGCTCGTATCTAACAAAAAACAAAAGTCAGTCAGCTACACGATCCAAGGCATCTAGGCGCCGTCCATCCTCGCTCTAGGTCCTCCTGCTCCAAAGAGTAAAGGGCCAAATATCTCCCCTTCATGGTTGATAAACCAGGCAACGAACATCATCAATGTCAAGTCGGCTCTACTGTCATCCAGCCATAAAGTAGCCTCATACTTGAAGAAAACCATGTCAATGTCGGGATCATACATGTCATGAAGAGAAACATCAAGACGCACTACCGCCCCGTATCGAGCTACTAGTGGTACATCCATGATATCAATCTGAAAATGTAAGGTATGAGCAAACAACCTTGCCCAGTAAAGAATGATAAAACTCTAACTTAAACAATCCACAGCCATCAAGATTACAAGAGAATCATCAAACAATTTAGGAGGCTAAAGGAAGTATATCACAAGCATAAACAATTGGATATTGACACATTATGTATATAATCACCTTATGAGCATCCATTTTTATGCTTACCTTTCTCAAGCTCAATCTCATATCAAGATGTAATGCAACAATAATAAATGGACTCACTCGCCAAATAGAATTATATTTAGTGTGCACATAATCCACCGTTGATCAATCACTAACCAGAATTCAACCGGCCCGATCGAGTCACTTCCGGAAGTTACCTTATCCGGACTTCCACAATATTTCTATCATGGGCATCTCACTCTGAGGCATCCCGGCATCACTCAACCGAGGTCCTCCCAAGACCACTCAGCAAGGGGCATCTCACTCCGAGGCATCTCAGTATCACACAACCGAGGCATCCTTGATCACACACAAGGGCATCTCACTCCGAGGCATCCCAGTATCTCTCTACCAAGGCATCCAAGACCACTCAGCAAGGGCATCCCAACTTCTGAGGGGCATCACCAGTATCTCTCTACCGATGGGTTCATTCACTCACTCATGCACACGTTTCACACCACCACACATTTGATTAATGCATTTCTCTTATGCAAAAGAAAAAGACTCTAAAGTATCTAACTATCTATTTTACTCTCATGAACCTAGCACATGTGCGTGTCCAAATTATAAGATAAAACCCATTACGTCATGTCTCATTCCATGGCGAACAGATATTTACCCCATAATCAAGCACTATGCACCGCACTCATTGCACACGCATGATACTATATGCATCTACACCTTAAATGATATATGAGACTTACTCTTACACAATTAACATCTATTAGAGGGTTATTATACTCTATGTGTGTCATACAAGTCTAATATAAAAGACACATCATCTAATATATGTTCTCGAGTCCAGACAGTTTACTAACTAAATGAACAGTTTCGGTTTCGGATACAAAAGGCCTATCAATTCTTGTAGAAATATTACCAAATTTTAGTATGTTATATTTAAGACATAGAATAACAATTCTTGTGAAGAAACTTAAGTCTAATTCTCACTGTATTAAGAGTAACAATTGCCATAATCTTTACTAGCACCCTGTATCAACGTCCAGATTCTTTATCTACAAAGAAAATTGTTTCACTAGCCAACTCTTATCCATTTAATCTCAAATTTTGACACGTCATTTCTAAAGATGTATTCTACAATTTTCATTGAGGATTCAAAGTCCAAATCTAACTAGATAAATACAGAAAATTCGTATAATCAATAAAGGTCAAACCGTTTTTCACAAGAACAGTTTACTAGTTTTACTATGTTCACTTCTATCCCTACGTTTTATATATTCATATGGTTATAGCTACGCGTATAACTTGATCTTATAAATGTTCTATCATGTAGAATGGTTTCTTTCTTATTTCCATTAACATACATAAAGAAAATAACACAGAACAGAAGATTCCATAACCGTTTTCACCTAGAACAGAATAGGTACACGATTTCCTTTACTTCTAACCCAGCTAAACCACTTATTTTTTCACAAAATTCTTCTACAATACTTCAATGCCTAATCACAGCAACTTAAGGCACTTTCGGCATATCTTTCTCTAACAAATAATCAATCCACAACTCGGCTCGAAGTGCTGTTGCATCCGTGAGTTCACTCATAACAGTATACACCACATCCATCCACTCGGCATCCATTTCACCACTTCACTCAGCAAAACAGCACACTCACACTAGGATTTCGAAACATGCAAGGCTCAAAAACAACATGCAATAGTTTCTACCTTTAATCTAACACTTACTCAGCTTAGATTAACCACAAAACAGCAACTACAAACTAAAATCCTTCACTGTTTGGATTGATCCGCAAGCTTTCTTGACAAAACAATGGATAACTTTCAATTTAGAGTTATATCTTTCCTTAACTTGTTCAGCTATTAGACAACACAAAGATGCTTCAAGATCAACACCAAAATCTTGCATGCAAGAAGAAGAAATCACTGGTTTGCTTCTGGTTTGCTTCTGGTTCTACCGCTCGACCAAGAGAGAAAGAAAGAAGAAGATGAAGATGGGTTGCTCGGTTTTATATGGAGAGAGAGAGAGTACGAAACTTAAGGGGAAATAGGTCTACAAAGCTAATCCCTAGGCTAGACTAATGATGAAATTTGCTAATGATTGTTTTCTTTGAGTTGATGGTTTCGGTTTCTAGAGGAAAGAAATCCGTGGGTGTCACATGCAAGGAGAAACGAGAGAGAGAGAGAGAGAGGGTGATGTGGCCTCCAAGTTTGTTCTCTCAAGTTTAATTTGTCACTCAAAATCAATTAGTCTCTAATCCGAGTCATTTAGTCGGTTCATTAGTTTCTAATGTTTTTCAATTAATTTCCTTTGGTTTCTACTTGATTTCAATCCTTTTATAATTATACAAAGTCATGACATAACATTTTGACTAGTCAATGTTAGTCTATAAAGAATTCATAACAAAATGCTAAAGTTAGAAATTGATATTAGCATTAAAAAAATTAATCAAGTTATCATAACTATAATCTATAAAATAAAATCATTCGGGCCTAAATATTAGTCTCGGCCCAACAGGGCTTAATCTATAACAATTCCGGCCCACTAAACTAAATCTACAAATCTAATAATTCCGAACCTTGGCCCACTTCAAGCCAAGTCCAAGCCCATAATCTCTCATTAGATTCCTCAAGTCCAGTTCGTGTGGCCCACTTATTTCTCAAGCCCACACATTCCTCACGATCCATCGGGTTCACTTTCTGGCCCAATCTAATTAATCTAAGTTCCTAATGATCTAATTACACTAATGAAGGTCGGTGAAATTTGGGATGTCACAGACTGATGCTCCTATGTGGAATGCCATCTCGAGGTAGACATTGTCATGCTCAATGGGGTGAGACAATGCTTGGTTACGCCAGAAGACCACCGAACGTCGAGTAGGCCGTGATAAAAATTGGAACGCGTGATTGAGTAAAATTGACGCACCTGATTATGAGACAAAATTGTATGGCACGGTATGAGACGTGTCATAATGAGTTGGCCTTATAATTGGAACCCCTGTGGTTGTTTGAGAGATGAGATGTGGTGTTCCAATTGATTGAGTTTGATTACTGCTTATGTCTATAATATGAATTGTGCTAATATGCAGGGAGGATTTGAGATGAGGTGAGTCTATGTGATTGTGTGGTTGTGTGGCTATGTGGTTAACACGCCCTTAGGCATATTTTCTTTCTAATCAGGGTTTAGGGGGTGGACTTGCTGAGATATTGTCTCACCCCGTAGTGGGCTCAATTCTTTTCAAGTCCATAGATGGCGGTCCTGTTAGTGTGTTTTGGGAAGCCAAGGGGGTATACGAAGCAGAGTACTGACATCCCTGTCCCCAAGAGTCCCTGGCTCCATGAGCTCATAGTGACCACTATCTTGGTCGATGAGGGCCGGCCACAGTTGGTACCTCATCGATTTAGGGCGTGGTTTCGCCATGGGATCAATGGGATCAGGGAAGGTCCCCTGCAAGGTTTTGACATCCTTGTCATTGTGGTCAACGCCGTGGTAGGTGAGGGGGTAGCTAATCCCCTTGATGGTGTCGTGGAAGACCTAGATCCCCTGGAGGTCTCAGAGGTCTCAGCTGAGGAGTCCTATGCCTAGTAAGCTGGGTGGCTCTTCTTTTTGGAGTAGACATTTTTTTTTTTTAGTCTAGTGTTGTATATAAACTCAACTTCTTTATGAAAAGTGTTTTGTGAAAATGGTATCTCGCTTTTCTATCACATATCTGTGTTGTTTGGGGGTTTGTTTATACGCTTCCGCATATGCAATAAAATGAAAGGGTCGGCGACGTGTCTTGGAACGTCGCAATTTTATCGACCATCGAGAGATGTGCGCACGCTTGAGGTTCGAGGCGTGACAGACAAGGTCGCTTCTTCATTTGCCAACATGATAACCATGGATCGTACCCCTAGCCTCTCCGGAATATTTTTGGATGAATAGCTAACCGACCTGGATACATCTCTCTACTTGAGATTCAATGTAAAGTTACCTAAAGAATCAACCTTAAGTTCCAAGGCAATACCTTCTTTCCACAGCAACCATGCCTAGGAAAGATCAACCTGAGTTGGTTGGTTGCCGAACATGATAAGCAACTAGAAGCCATATGTGAATCTGTAATGATTTGAACATCGAAGGAATTAAGGGGCTGCATGTTTTTATTTCTTTTTTCTGTTCAAGAACAGAAATTTTGTTTTTTTGTTCCTGGGAACAAAAAAAGAACAGAAACGCGTTTGTTTGCATTTTTGTTCAAAATCAAATTTTTGTTCCCGAACACAAAAAGAACAGAAATGAGAAACAAAAAAAAAATTATTTCTTGCTCCAGAAACACTTCTCTAGAAACACTTTTTTCTTCTTTTCTTCTTTTCTTCTCTCTCCTCTTTTCTTCTTCTTCTTTTCTTCTTCTTTTCTTCTTCGCCGTCGCCGCCTCGGCCATGGCTGGCGACGCCATCGAGGGTCGGCGACCTTGCCGGAGCGTTGCCGGCGTGGGCGAGGCTCGGCCTCGCCTTGACTGGGCGAGCTTGAGCTCGCCTGATTCAGCGAAGCCGAGCCTCACCATGGCTAGGCGAGCTCGACCTTGCCCAGATCCGGCGAGGCCGAGCCTCGGGGGTCGCGATGCTCGGCCTCGCTGGATCAGGGGGCGAGGCCGAGCTCACCTCGCCGAGGGCCGGCGAGCCTCGCTGTGGCTGGGCGAGGATGCCGGCCCCGTCGGCCGGTCGCGAAGGCCGGCAACCGGCAAAAAGAAGAAAAAAATAAAAAAAGAAAGGAAAAAGGAAAAATAAAATAAATATATTTAAAAAGTAAAAGAAACAAAAAAGAATATAAATTTACTAAACGTGTTTCTATTCATTTTTTATTCTCGGAACAAGTTTACCAAACGCATCTTTCTAGTCAAAAACTGCTCCCCGAACAAAACACTTTTTTTTATTTCTGTTCCTGGAACAATTTTTGAACAGAAATGTTACCATTCGCACTCTAAGTGTAACAAGAAACATCATTACATGTCCAAGAACATTGTGAAGGTGACTTGGTTGGCAGAATCCTCTATTGCTTTTGTCATGATCCATTTCTAAGAAGAGAGCTACATAGTACATTGGATTTTGTCGAGAATTTTTTATCCAAGGCATAGTCTTAGGGACCTATAGCCACTCCATCAAGCAAATCATGTCTCAATTCTCCCGATGTTTCAAAACTCATGAACTTTGGAGGTCACGAAATGAGATAAGCACTTACCAAGTGCCGATGATCCTTCTAGTTCTTGCTTATGTTTCTTCACTTCCAAAAGATTCTTGCCAATGAAGTCAAAAATTTTTGGAGTTAAATTGTCGTCCAGGAAGATGTTGCCGATTTTAAGGTCTCCGTGAATGACTTGAAGTTTTGAATCTCCGTGTAGGTAAAGATTGTTGAGAAAACTCCTATTTGGTTTTGAAGTTGACAAAACTTTCATTCTCTTATTCTTCTTCTTATTCTTGTTATGAGGAATATTGGACTTCTCTGTTATATCAAGGATTGCCATCAAAGTCTTTTTACATCATAAGTCTTTCCCACTTTGACGAAGATCTAGACTGAACCAAGTCTAGAATGAAGACATAATGAGACTCGGGCTTATTGATCTACCAACTAGGATTCAGTATGATCAAGACATATTTAACTTTCTGGCTAAGAATCTCACTTATCTTTTCTAAATATATTGATGAAATCAATCACGGATTGATGAAATTAATTTCAAAGACAAATTCCTTTTTGGGAAGCATCTATTTATGGAAACCTAGATTCTAATTGTATGGGCGACCAGGATCATCTGATTTCACCTCAATCTTCAAACGGCTACAAGATTTCCTTAATTGATTTTGTCCAACGGATTGATTGAAAGAAATTCCTCTGAAAAGTGTCAACGGTTAGAAAAGCATGGAGTAGTATTTAAGGAGGTCATTCGGTTCATTTGAGATAGCGCGTGAGGATTAAAATTCCAAAGTTTGAAGCTTTTCCAACTGCTTGTTCTTCATAGATAATGCTTGCAATTGTACTCAAAAGAGAGATAAACACAAAGGAGTGACTTAGTGAGAGAAAGAAACTCTTCACTGAGTGATCATACTCAAATCGTCGTAATTTTCTTTTGATTCCATAGTGAAATCTAGCTAGAAGGCTATTAGTGTGGGAGAGTGAATGTAGGCTTGATCTAAGTCGAACCACTTTAAATTATGTGTTCAATTTTCTCTTTCCTTAACTCCTTTAATTTGGTTATTGCGATATTTTTTTATGTCCTGCTAAATTCCAAAATATCTGATTTGAGTTTGAATTGAATTTAGAAGTCTGATGTTAATCAGATCTTGTTTGAGAAAATAACTTTTATTGCTTTTATTGGCCAAATTTGTCTTTACACTCATTCACCCCCTCTAGATGGTAATACTAGCACTTTCAAAGAAGACCTAGACTAATTCCAGTGATAATGTTAAAGCGCCCTTACCATGCAATGAGAGGCGCCACTCGTGATATGCAGTTATTCAGCACCCACAAAAGCTTAGCTTTTGATGCATATATATATATATATATATATATATATATATATTGATTAGCACAAGCTGTACGGGAACAATACTATGTGCATTGAACCCTGCATTCTTCAAGGCTCATGCCAGTGGCCAACCGATGGTTGATCAGATCTGGTAGTTTAAAATCAGAGAGTTTGAAAAGTGCTTCTCCTGTAGAACAATTTGGGGGAAACTTTCTCAAGAAATCACTGGTCCAATTAAAGCATTTGCCACTCTTCTGGCGGCTCTGGGAGGAAAACTTGCAAGCACTCGCATCTCGAATGTCCGTAACTTTTGCAGAAACCATTGTAAACCACACAGTGCATAGTTGTCATGGGATCAGTAGAAAGCAATTGCATGATAGACTAACTAAAGCTTCCCTTCTTCCACACAAACATTGCACCAAACCATATGCATACATTGGTGTTCTGGTGAGGATTTCATCATATGATGGCCGATGGTACGCAGCGTAGGCATCCGTCTGGTTGTAAACCACCATTTGCCTTACAATGGCTTCCACTGGCATCGAGATGCCATCAAACTGGATCCCATTCCACTTCTCGATTGCAATATGTTCAGATGAACCCAACGTTCAACACTTCAAATCGCGGCAATCCCTGAGTGGTTAATCTGAAGGGGTGGTGACCAGGGGTAGGGTCATCCACACTTTTCCAGGTGGTCAGATACCATTTAAATCCGGTTCAAGTTCGACCCCAATTCCATACCTACTAAGACCACGTCAGATGGGTACTCAAAGCTTTGCCAAGAATAGGCACGATCAGAATGTGAGCTGAATTTGAAGACCCATTGAAATCATTTGATTAGTTGAGAAGAGGGATAAAATTATCACAAATATCATAACTTCCATACAATACTCATTTACGTGCCGTAACTTTTAAAAAGTGTTGACCCAAGTGCCAGAAATTTGACATGGCATGACACTCGTGGTGAATGTTTTTTTTAAATAGTTATGAAGTGATCCATTGAAGAATTATATGGCACTCAACTGAGCAAAAAAAAAAAAAAAAAAAAATTATGACAATCAACTAACTGCCATATGAAAGTTATGGTATCCAACTTATTGGGAAAAAAAAAATTATGACTTTCATGTAAGCACCATACGTAAGTTATGAAATTTGTAGTGACTTTTTTCTGCTGAGAAGAACTAGATTCCCTTCATGGCTGAATGTCATAACACCATTTGAATCTGTTGGTTGTCTCTATTAGCAATCCAAACAACTGTCTGAGGAGTGATCTTGTTTCAATGCCCAAGTATCTGTTCTTGCAGCTTCCAGGAGAGAAGAAGCCAAGCTCAAATCTTTGGCCTGAAGAGACCAACGTCTCTCCATCTTTCACAGACTTGTCGGAACTCAAAGTACTAGCTCCAGATGAGGACCCAACAGTGACACGAAGATGATAAAACAATAAATGCAAGTGGCAAAAGGAGTTTTTTTTTGCATTTGATTGAAGACTTCAACTAATCTTTTGTGCTCCCCACGATTAAATCCATTTTTGTTTCAGGTCATGAAAGGCAAAAGGGTCATATGAAGTCCACCTTGCAAGTTGCCGCAAGATCAAGAAGACTGCCATTAACAGTGGCACGTACATTAAGATGAGTGATGCGTCACTAATTTAGAATTTCTCCTTCACCAAACGAAACTAAAGTCAGAGCAAGAATTTTTGCGTAATTTTTATTCTACGACTAACATCCACTTTCTTCTGACGTGGCAATTGAAGTATACAATTTCAGTTTGACCTAGTTGGTTCCAAGGTCGTTGAACATATCCTACCATCACTCCATTCTATGTTTTCTCGAAATCCAATGCGTGATGTGCTTTCACACAATTGGATTTGTTGATATTGATTGCTGCGAATGTATTGACGTCTTGCTCATTTGTCAAACTTCGTGTGTGCTGTCAAGTTGTCTTTGGATAATGCAAATTTTGGAATGATCATTACTATGATTTCCAAGAAAGAAAGAACAATGTCATTCGTATAGCAGTCTCCATATAAAGGCTATGCCTGAATGAATCCCGCCTAGTCTATTTACAGTTACAAGCAAGGTTATTTCCCTCCCAAATTCAAAATTTTCACATTTTTGTCAACTGTTCTGTCTTCTATATTCACATTTAATACCGTCCCCTTCAGCTCAATATCAGCAGCAGAAGCTATAGCTTGCGAATAAATGCCCACAGGTTTAACAAAATCAAAGAAACTGACATACAACATTACTATTATATTCTGCTCCTTCAATGTCCAAAATGGTGATGACTTTGATTAAATCTCCTATATTCCTTTTACTGCTGTCTACCAAAAGCAATCCACATTCATAAGACTTTACTCTAAATCATCGAAGGCATGTGTTGGTGGCAAAGCCACTATCGAACAATCATGTCTCTAAACTGTCCGGAAGTAGACCAGTAAGCCTCTACGAAACAAGCTACAGACTTTCTAGGTATCCTTATTTGCACTTGTCCTTTCTGCAACTTTCTCGTTGCCAACCTAAGCCTGAAAATTTAAGATCTAGAATAGCGCTCAGAAAGTACATTGCTTATTTTCAGGTCCTTGTGAACGACTTTTAAGTATCGACTCCTCGTGGATATAGGGAATCATGCAATTCCCGAGACAATTTCACCTTTTCAGTGACAAAGTAGGAGCTCATCCTCTGGAAGATCTGTTGGTCAATTTAGCTCCACACCCCTTTTTGTCTCAAGCATGAAAGTCGCGCATACAAATTATGTCTAGGAAACAAAATCAATTTACCAGGCCCTATGCTCTCATTCCACGAGCTAATGCCCCGTTACCATGGTGTTCACCACAGCCACAATAACAGAAGAAATGAGAACTTTTAATCGTTATCATTCTGCGGGGCTCAGTCTGCTTCTGCCTTTGTTGCACACGCAGGAGATACGCACATGGGGAGATCGCACCAAAGGTTAACCCTACCATGCATTAAATATTCAAGACTCAACTGACTGAAGCCGGGTCTAGGGGGACGCTTGGAAACGTCAAGTCTTTTGATCAAACATTTGCTGTAGATACCATCTGTCCATAAACTTATAAGGGTCCATTAGATATTTTCCTCAGCCAGAGACAGGTACAAACCTCATCGTGCCAAGACGTCCCTGTGTTTAGTTCATATCGTCAGGCGTCTTCCTATGTATTCTGAATTTAAGTGCTAGGATTTCCCTGCTAAAACCAGAGGACAAGAATGGATTTCTGCATGAAAACCCTCTCGAGAGCATTAGTCACAAGCTGGCTGGTCACATGATTTCTAAGATGGTCAACATTGCGGATGCCATTAAAGCGCGTCGAGTGAAATAGCCACTAGTCTGCTCCAAACCAAGAGCACCTCCCACAGTAGATTATACTTTAAAGTAGTAGACAATCAAATTCATATCCACATCAATTCTTTAAACGAGTCAGTTGGGGGTGGGGGAGAGATGGACAGAGAAATGTTTCAAGAGGTAATAATACAAACCCAAGACTCCAGAAACCAGACGTAGTTATCATAGATTATAAAATAAGGCATAAATAACCATATGTCATCACAAAGTTCAGACGTACTTTAAACATAAATCGAGCACATTGATGTAGCAATGGCGTTGAGGTTGATGTCCACTGCCATCAGAAGACAATTCATACTCAACAGGATCCTCCATGCCTTTCATCAGTCTGGAACCAGAAATATTCTTTTGTTAGTCGCTCGCAAAGTGGGTCCAAAGGACCTAAAAGCAGTTGAGAAAGGGAGTGGGAGAGGGGTTTTTCTATAGTTGGCGAGCAATCGATCCCCCAGGACCTTTCTCGTACTCATACCCAATATCATTGCGTACCGCATGACTATGCATGAGAAATCTATATACAGATTGTGGTGCATTTTGAGAGAGCTTAGAAAAACTTGAACTGTGGCCAATTCGCATCTTGACACCTACGTCTATCTTATTTCTGTCCAATATTTGCGTTTCCAAAAGATCAGCCCTCATAGATTTCACGAGGTTCCAGATATAGATAACCCCTCATTTCTTTTTTTATTCCAAAAATAATTTAAAGGGATTAGAGACTTCTTTAAATGATAAAACCTAATCGAATTAAAGAGAGAACATAAACAAACTAAAAATTAGAGACTCCTTTGTTCAACCGAACTTAATCAAATTTAACAGAAAAGAATTCAAAAAGTTCAAATATGCAATCGGAAATACAAAGTCCATCAAAAGTATTCATGAAGAATAGTGATCAATTTAAAAAGTAACAGAGGATTTAACATGCTCTCTTAAACCATCCCAACCAATAAAGTAGAACTTCCCAATCAAATTTTACTTTTACTTTGCTTTAGCATCTTCCCAACAAGGATGTCATGATAAATTTCAATTTTTTCGTATGAGAAACTCTGCAGCCACTAATCATTTGTTATCTCCATGTCGTGATCATTTTGTGACCACAAAACTGATCATTTATGAAAGAGGGATTTGCATATCAGCATATGCACAATTTTGTATACTCAGAATGGCTTTTTTTTTTTAAAATCGGCGTGAGAAACATCTTCTAAATATACGAGTGCCTGGGCCCAAAAAAAAAAAAAAAAAAAAAAGAGAGAGCAAGGACAATTGCCATTGTTATTCATTCAAAGTTAAGGGAGATCTTTTTTGTTTTTTTTTAAATAACTTTTTAACATCGCTAAGGTCTAATAATAACATGGCTACTCTTCTGCACTTTCAAGCGGTAATAGAATTCAATTATCAGTGTGTAGCACGGGCCTAATTGCTAGTTTCAAAGCAGTTATGTGCTATAACACTTGCTATAAAAGTTTTGGAAAAAAAATGAATTTCCCGTACTCCGGGAGAACAGATCCTTACAAGGGACCAAGGGAGATAGAAAGGATAAAATAAGTAAAATTTGTGGGTTACTTACCAAGAAACTTGATGAAGTGTTCAAGTGAAGAACGGGCGAGGGGATGATCCCACTCAAGCGACTCCCACATCTGCCGATTTATCCGAATCTCTCGAAGAGAAGGGGGAGGAGAAGGCAGCCCATTGTCAAGCAGGGGCAGCTGCAGAGGAATCCTCTTCAATTTTGGACAATTGTCTGTAGAAGCTAGAGGTAATTGCATCTTGTGATCCCATCACATATGCTCTTCAGTTCCGGAAGTTTACATAGAACCAGGTTCATTAACTTCGGGAAGGAGAAGTGCGTCATTTTGGCAACAGTGCCCATTATCAACTCGATGCCCTTGCTGTCTTCGACTACTATCCCTTCGAGGAAAGGGAGATGGAGCACCATGTCTTGCGTCAGCAGCACCCTCTTCATGTTGTTGCATCCATATGCTTCAAGATATTTAAGGCAACAAGTGGCTTCACTTGGCAATGGCCCATGTATTATCTCCTCTAAGTTCTCACAACTAATGATTATAATCTCCTCCAGATTTGGAAGGTGAGCGGTCAGCCACTCCCGTTCCATCACTCTCTTCATTTTATGACACCGGGACAATTGCAATGATTGCACACTTTCCGGAAGTAGAGCGCAGCCATCACCACTTGTTCCATCTACACTCACGGCGATACGGTCGCATCTATCCATGAGTAAGGACCTCTCAGCCTCACTCCCACCCCAAAGGACCCCACCACTTGGTGCACCCATCATGAGCCTGTAGCATTGGGATCCATTTCGCTCAAGACACCCCACGCATGCATTGAACGTTTCCACATCGGAAACAGAACAATAAAGTTCCTCCACCTCCGGTAATTTTACCTCTTCTCCCACCCTTAGCTCTTTAATCGCGAGATATTGCAAGTTCACTAGCTTCCCCAACACTCCCTCCGGTAATGTGCCATCTAGGGCGAGGTACCTCAGGTTTGTCAACATCTCCATGCCCTCTGGCACTTCTCCAAGACTTCCACACTCACTGAGGTCCAACTTTCTTAGGGATTGTAACTTTCCTACATAAGGAATAAAATGCAATGAGTAACAACCTTGCAATAACAGTGCTTCCAAGCTCTCCAACTCAAAGATGGAGTCTGGTAATTCCGTGATTCCGGTGCAGCAGAGATCTAGAACTGTCAGCCCCTTTAGATGTCTGAAGAAAGATCCATGGATGACTCCCAACGAGAAATTGCTATGTAAAGACAGCCTCGTTAGTTTAGGGCAACTTGGTGATATGCCATATGGGATTTCTTCTATTTTGTTGCCATGTAAAAAGACTTTCTCTAGACGATCGGTCCAGAATACATCCTCCGGTATTTCTCTCAAACCCATAATGGCCTTAAACATGTGAGTTGTGCTCGGCACCATATGCAATGCCATGTCCCTTGTCAATGGGTGTAGACACCGATGCCCTTTTTCAAAATCCAACAGGCCAGCCCCTTCTATTTTACCCAATATTTCGTTACCCCGTTCGTACAGTCTAATCCCGGTGGCAATTCCACCTAACAAACCCTCATCAATCAAAGACTCTATGCAAAACTTTCTGCCATCTGCTGAAAGGGAATTTCCAAAACAAAGGATTAAATGCAGGAAACAATGTTGCACTTGTTCATTACCCAAGTTCAAGTAACTAAGCTACAGTCTCTTGAGCACATCAAGCTCCATCCTGAAGTCTTCTAAATTTTGCAACATGCATCTCCAATCATGCTCTTTCGCTCTGCCTCTCATGCGAGTTGCAATCTCAATGATCCCAAGTGGCAGACCATAACACCTATTAAGAAGAGACCTTACAATTTGTCCAACTTCCCAAGATTGTTCTCCCGCAAAGCAAAGTGTCCTTGAAAATAACCTCCAAGAATCTTCCTTATTGAGAAGTTCTATCTTCATTTGCTTTTGACAGAGCATCATACGACACACATCTAGTGATCGAGTTGTCACTACCAACCCTAGTCTGCCCATTCCAACCGGAATACCCACATCCTTAACTTCACAGTGCATCCAAAGGCCATCTAAAATAAGGATGGGTCTCCTCTTCACCTTCAGATGTCCACACAATAGGCCCACCCTTCTTTTCACGTCCTTCTCATTTGAAAGATTATCTAGTCCAACTGCATTGGCAATCGCTTCTTGTAGTGCATAAACACTAAAATCCTGAGGTACAGCAACCCAGAATACATCCAATGCAAGATACTCAAGGAGTCTATTATAGACATTCCTCAAAATGGCCGTCTTGCCCACTCTGCCCATACCATAAACACCAATTACAAAATCCTTGTTCTGCATTATAAAGCAAACAATCTCACCCACCTTCTGCAGAGTTTCTTTGCCTACTAATTCTTCTATTGTCACCGAGGGAGATGTATTGCGACATCTAACCATCGTCTCTTGCCGAAATCTTCCGGGAACTAGAAGAATCTGTTCAACTTCTTTGCATAGCCCTTCCACCTCTGCTACTTTCTCCGGTGGAAAAGATATTCCTTCTCTGATTGCCCGAACCACACTCCAATATTCTTCTTCTGTCCTCGTCCACTTCGACTTCAGCTCGTTCATGTCGGCTTGGCAATTGCTGATGAGTTCTTCCAGCTTTCTTTTGAGAGACGTCATATTCGCGTCGGCAAGCCCACAGGTACCTCGTTGACTCTTAGCCAGTCCAAGATGCGTTCTCGCACCTAAACACAATTATAAGTGAAAATTCACTATTGGGTACTCCTTAGATATATTTTATAGGTATGTTACACTCATGGAAATAAAAAATTGTAACTTTGTATTCACTTTTTCGAACAAAAATATTACATGCAACATTCGATACAATAATTAATATGTATTGTAGGCATTCATGTCACGATAGTGAAATACTGGCGACTCCATATCATGAGCTCTTCATTAGAAAAGAATTGATTTACAATTAAAAGTCATGGGAATTATCTTTGATAAATAATTTAACCATATAAACCAATGCTCATGTAGAAGATCGGAGGAGACAGGGAGAGCCATGGCTTTTCAAGATTTGAATGCCACACTTCAAAACATTTGTCTTTTCGTTTTCGAAGATCTAGTGATTATCAATGACCGACTCTAAAACTGCTCTTTTCCTATTAATTCCTGACCATTTTCAGTTTTTCTATACCTGTAATCACTTTTCTTATGTGAAGATTAGAAGACAAATAAGGCGGCCTGCACAACAACGTATGCCAAATTTAGAGATGAAGTTTAGAGATGCACGCATACCATGTGGAACCTCTGTATTGAGTTCTCCCTCTCTGGCATTCAGCGGGCGTGGTATGTTGGTTAAAGCAGCAACAGACTGATTGGGAAAATTCGTCTCAGCCGATGGAAGAAAGGCTGACGAACCTGCACCATAGCTCAGGTACGGCATGGCAACAAATGAAGTCTTACACCGAGCAACTTCACTGCCCGCAGTCAAGGGCCGATGCGAACTTTGTGTAAGGTTGGATGAACCTTCATTATTGCCTTGTCTCTTGCTCGATTCCACTGCTCTTTCACCCTTCAGCGCCTCTGGTGCTTCTGATCTCACTCGGTCACTGAAGACCTTACAGCCAAGAATTCCACATCCTCCTACCCCAGCAAACTGCGCCTTGATCCTCTTCGTGTCTCCAACGTACTCATTCCCGCAGAAGTTACACTTCCGCCTGTTATTAGGCAGAACCTCAACAACTGAAAGTGGATCCAATGCTCTCGGCATTTCCCCTGCATCCCATGAAAGGGTAAACGGATAAGTTGACTCCATGCCGCAAGGAAGACCTTAGAGGCTTTCTTATATAAAATACACGGGAGACAGATTTCAAACTGTGCTCTTCAGATTGAAAACCATAATTTGCTTCTGTTTTAAAAAAGCAAATGCTCTTTATGTAGATGATCTGAGGGTACAGAGAGCCATTGCTTTTCAAAATTTAAATTTCACACTTAGGAGTATTGTTCTGTCCATTTTCAAAGATCTATTAATCGTCAATGACCGACTCTTAAGCTCCTCTCTTACTATTAGTTCATGTTTATTTTGTGTTTTTCTATAACTATCAGAAATCTGAGGTCCTGCTATACCCCTATTATTAGGTGAAGATTAGAAGACAAATTAAGCATCCTGCACGAGCTTTTAAAAAAGGGGAATTGGGAGATGCACATACCTTGAGGAACCTCTGTACCGGGTTCTTCCTCTTCTGCATTCAGTGGGCGTGGCATGTCAGACAAATCGGGAAGAGACTGATTAGAAAAACTCGTGTCAGGCAATGGAGGAAAGGCTGATGAACCTGCACCAGAGCTCAGATACGGCACAGCAGCGATTGAAGTCTCTCTCGAAGCATCTTCGTTGCTCGCAGTCACGGGCAGATGCAAACCCTCTTCAACATTACCTCGTCCGTTGCCAAATTCCACCACTCTTTCTCCCCGTAAAGCTTGCAGGGCTTCTGATCTCACCTGGGCATCGACGACCTTGCAGCCATCAACTCTGGCAAAGAGGGCCACGATCTCGCCTCCGGCATACTCATACCCACAGAGCTTACACTTCCACTTTTTATTAGGCAGAAACTCAACAAGCTCCCATAATTTAAATGTAGCACTCGGCATTTCGCCTGTAACCCACAGAAGAGTGAACAGATATGTTTCAAGCGACTGGGTACCAACAAGCAATACCCTGGGAACTTCTTCTTTTGAAAAGACAGGAAACAATGCTCAAATTTTACCCTTCAGATTAAAAACTATTGTTCTGTCGTTTGCTTCTTATACACAAGCCCGGCTTAGTTTTTCTGTGAATGACTCGGATGCAGGAAATTGTTCTACCAACTCAAAATTTCAGCCTATATGAACCTATATGTAAAATCATAGATTCATAATGAAAAAATGGGATGCGGAATTGGAGATATGTAAGGATAAAAGATTTGGTGAAGTGAGCATGAAAAGTGAAATTATGAGTCAAGCTCACCAAAAGCCAACATAATTGTCCAATTTGATTATTTGGAAGTTTCCAAACTCCTAACATCACATAATTTGCTGCTACATCTAAGATTCTCTCTCAACATTATTTCATGGCCCCGGCTCAGCTGCACCCTCAAGTTCTTCAATTTGCTTGATTTCTATTAATGCCAATGAATTGTGACAATGGACGGTAAACTATCCAGTTTGCCCGCATCTAGTATGGCTTGGCTTGACCAAAGGCTTTCAACCCCAGTTGGAGTTGAGAACGATTGAAGTGGAAGCCATCGGTCAAGCCAATTATGTAACTTGGCGTTGATAAACCAATAAAAATCTTCGCTCTTTGCTCAACGGGAACATTAATTATCTTATTTGATAGAGAACGCCTTCCGGGAAAAAGCTCCAGAAACAAGACCAGACATGATTATTGCTTATTTTCTGTTCCATATTTGGCCGATTAAACAATTTAAGTGTCTTATGTTTCTTACAGATATAGAAGATCTGGAAATTTAAGTAGAAAAATCCTATAATAGAGCGTCACGAGTTGCAACAGAAAATTCAGACAGGCATGCAATTGCATAACGAGGGCAAAAGACAACGTACAATGAGGAGGACTGACGTTCCGGTCCAGTTGCTAATCTCTGGCGTCGATATGTTCCTTCAGCCCCTGATCACACGCCCTCGACTCCGGTTACAGCAAAATTTCCATGGCCCGGCTTCAACTGCCCGCTCGAGTTCTTCTCCCTTGATCTCAATCTCGTTCACATGGAAATTTAAAGAGGTGGGATATGGCGAGAGGAACTAAGGAAGAGGGAAGACAAGAAGGAAAAAACCATAGTGGCTACGTTTGGTCGTCCGAATTTCTAATAGGTATAGAAAACCCTAGAAACCGAGATAGCACCTCGATTGTCATGCTCGGCACATCTCCACCGTTCGTTTTCAGAGGAGCACAAACCATCGTCGGATTATGTAAATCACCCCCCAAAAAAAAGAGCACCAAACACACAAAAAAACAGAGAAAAATTTTATTTGCGTTCAAAATTTCCGAAAATTGATTCCATAAAAAAACCATCTGGTGTTCCCAAATCATTGACCAGAATTACTAATCCTCGAAAGGATGAAATTTGCATTTACTTCTTTGTTTTTTATATATGAAAAATTAGTCGAGATGCATAAAGAAAAAAAGAAACTAATTATCTCATGATTGCTTAATTTGTATCTATTATAGGGAAGTACAATTACCACAACCTTTGCCATGTGTAATATGCTAAATGTTCTCACGTTATGAGTTAATAAATGGTTGTGGGAACACGGAATTTTTCTCTTGCAAGATGATGCTTACGCTTGGCTACGGTTCACTCGAGCCCTATTGATCGCTATTGACACCTAAATTTTTGCATAAAAAATGGGTTAATTTTTACCCCCAAAAAAATTATTAAAATTGCATGACATATAGTTTAGAAACATTCATTTTATTCCCATTTTGCATTGGACCGATGGTGAGCATTGATACGACGTGAAATTTTTCACATATTCAGGTGATATTTTTCACATATTCAGGTAATATACACCGATGGACATATTTTTGGGCAAAAAGGAAGATTTCGGATGGAATATTTTAAAAAATACAAAAAAAGAATATTGCGCGGGGTGCATATATTTCAAACAATATATTCAGGGGATTATGCACAAGCGAAATTGGAAACAAAATATGCCACAAATATCTAAATTTTTCCCCTATAAAACGTGTTGTGCGCGTACAGACATAGGGGAAATTCGAAAAATTTGAGAGCAAATACATGAGGAGTTTTTAGGGTTTGGTGAGTATAAATTTGAAAAGAAAAAAAAAAATTGGAGAGAAAAGGTCAATTCGCTTAGCCTTGGTTGAAGGAAAAAGGGGGCAAAGAGCGTATGGAGTGACGTGAGAGAGAGAGAGAGAGAGAGAGAGAGGAAAAAAAAAAAAAAAGAAGAGGAAAGGGTGCTACAGTGTCGTCTTCTTCGAAAGGTTTCCCAGACTGCGCCGCGCCGGCCATGCACGCGCCATCCGCAATGCTAGCATCACTCTGCTCGCTTCCGCCACCGTCACCGCTCCACCCGATGACTTGCGATCCGCAACCCAGCTCCGACATATCACCTGATTTGCAACCATGCATGGGTTTTTTATTCCATCTATAAGGCTTTAGATGTAATAATTAATCAAGCGGGAATAAAATTGATATTTTGATCTTTAAGGCTTAAGATCAATTTATTGATTTTATTAGCGAGATATTATTCCTTGATCTGAACGATATATAATATCTTTGATGATTCTAAATGGCCTGGTGCTTGTCTCATCTTGATTGATTTATTTATCTTAAAATATGTTTGAGCTAGATTAGGTTCATATTAGAATGTCGCATGCTTTAGGGTAATTTGCATATTTAGGCTAAGCATTTTATTTATTCTAAATTTTTGAAATAAAAATTCCAAAAACATAAATTTAGGATGTTAGATTGTCGTTTCATTAATTTAATTTGCAATTTTAATTTCGAATTTTATAAAAAAACAAACAAACAAACAAACAAAAAGAAAACCTAGAATTAGGGCATTCTTTGTACGTCATTGCACATTAGGGTAAAATTGCATATTTCATTTTAGATTGATTTTTTTGATAGATTGCATCTTAGGTTAGAAATTTCTAAGTTAAGATAATATCTTAGTTTAAATTAGGATTTAGCTTAACCTAATTCCTAATTCAAATTGAATATAATCTTAATCTAGTTAGACAATTTTCACATTTTCCTAATTTCGAATTTCATGAAAAAAAATACAAAAAATGACTTGGGATAAATTAGTTTCAATCCCTAGGATAGATTGCATTCTTTTTTAAGAAAAAATAAAAAAATGTCATGTGCTTGTCATATAGAATTAGATTCATGAAATACATGTCATTTAGTGATTGTTGCTAGCTCCATTTAATTGTAAATTGTCTGTCATTAAAATTAGGTCATTTAGTTATATTGCATTGCATAAAGCATGATTAATTAAATGAAAACAAAAAGAAATTGCGTAGGTTGTTGATGTGAATTCTGATCTAACAATACAAGGTAAGTCCTGTAATTTATTCATTACTTTCTTGGGTGTTAAACTGGTGGTTTGTGCATCTATATGATCACCTTACACGTTAGGGAAATATATTTAAAATCAATCTAAGCTACCTGCAAAAATATTTTTGAAAATAAAAAGAAATGGTACCATAAGGACATTAGAGAAGTCTAGTATAACCAAGTCCCTGTACCCAAAGTCTCTGGTTCGTAAGAGCAAAATAATTATCCCATTATATTACTTAGGTATCTAATCGACCTACCATAAGCTAATTAGTGGCGACTTCTAGATAAAATCCATTTGCATGTTAAAAAATCTGAACCTACGTCGCGAATTGATATGAGCTTGGGAGAGCTCGAGCTAAGTTTAGACTTAGTAATCCATTAGCTAAACCCTAGGTGGTTCACCCGAAATTTTGGTCGCGATAATCGCAAATCATTTTCCCGGTCAATGATGAACATAAGATTTTATTCATAAGTTACCACTAACCCATACTGGGCCGATTTAAGGAAAATTAAATCGCACCATGTTATTTTATTTCCTCCAACTGGAATTTTCGAGTGGAGACTTGGAAATAGGGAATACATATTGTCACACCCCAAATCCTAGTAGGAACACGACTGTCATTCCATCCGAAAGATGTAACCTCAAACTATACCCAAAAGTCCCCATAGTTGGCACTCTCATACTATCACTGCTAACTAAAGAACCAGAAAAGATTAGGAAAGAAAAGGGCGAGCAACCACGCTCAGTGAGTAGTATAAATCTTTTAAACAAATCAACATCCATATTACGCATTTAAAACTCAAAGACATGACTCATTTATGTTAATCCAAAATATAATAACTTATAAGAATAAAATGAGTAATATTTTTCTTCAGCCTTGCAATATCAATAGTAGAATTTCCCATTCTTTACCAAAAAAAATAATAATAATAAAACAGTAGAATTTCCTGTTGATCCATAATATCAAAACAAGTCTCGCTTGTTCAATATAATAATCAAACTCATTATATTTCATGTCAATGGTCCATTTCATTTCCAAACTGGTACCACATCACATCTCAAGACCCTTGGCTCCCACAAGATCACTTCCACAGGATCGCATCACGTGTAGCACTTAGGCCTTGATCAACACGTACCAATAGTACAAAGTTCTAAAAAATGGCTTTCACAAAGCTACATTATTGTGTAGCACTTTGCCATTGACTGACACATATCAAAGGCTAAATTCACCTTGTTCTCCTGCTCCATCCGGAGGTGGTTCCCTTGTTGTCTTGCTGGAAGCCGTGGAGGCAGAGGCGGAGGTGGTAGAGGAGGTGGAGCTGGAGGTGCTGGAAGTGGCATTTTCCAAGTAAAACTGCATACTAATATTTTTCCTCAATAGTGAGATTTTGACAAGTTGAGAAGACACGATTTCTCTCGCCCTTAACACCCCCAAGCACACGCAGAAACAGTCGTCACGTGAAGTGCCACCGTTGTGGCCAGTCCTCACAAACATCATCACACACGAAGCAATAGAAGAAAAATCTCAGTGACAACAGATACACGATATTGAACACCCCCCAACACGCATTCCAGCAAGAGGGAGTCAAGTGCTATATAGAGACCGGGAGTATGAACATCTCCCTCGCCGTACGGTGAATATGAACATATCCAGAAGCCAAGATTTGGTCATGATTCTTGCTCTAGAGGGGGAGCGAGTTAAGGCCCAAAATTAGCCAAATTTTTCGCGATTTTTTTCCCCAATAATGCGCAATTATGAATGGAAAGACAACACCACAATACAAACACTCTCACTCGCCCTCTCTCTCTCCAAACTTGAACAGACTCTACCCGCCTTCGTAACCGATCCGTCTCTGTATATTTTTCGACCCGAAGAAGACGAAGCGAGCAAGAAAAACAGATGGAGGATCAAATTCTTGCCCATGGGTGCCTCCCAATTTCACTGTTCTCTCTCGACAATGCCGTGAGGGTGTGATTTACGAGATTTTAGAGAGGCATGACAGTAACAATCAATGACAACAGTAAGCCAAGAATGTGTAAAAGGAGGCTTTTGTTTCTCTTGAGATCAAGTTTGTGCCGGGTGGTGAATTCCTGGCTACCGGCATTATGCGACTCGACCCTTCCTCCTCTTTATTACAAGGAGGCTCTCTCTAAAAAAGGAAAAAAAAAAGAAGAAATATTTATGTTATACAAACTTGATATCGAACCACGGGCTGTAATGGCTCCGCTGGGTAGGCTTCAGTAATCCTCTGCGAGGGAGGGGAAAGGTTCAAAGCCATTGCAACGCAAGGGTACTGGCGGAGTTACTTGACATCTTAAGTGTGCTACCAGGGGTGGTAGGTCCTCCCACTTAAGGCACTTGGGGTTTATCCTTCAGCTACCGGCTAAGGCGGTTCTTTCAACACAAAAAAAAAAAAAAAAAGATTTCGAACCAAACGGTAATTACTTAAAATTTTGCAAAATTTATGAAGTCTGCGGAATTTTCTTCTGCTGTTTTTGAGGGGTTTGATATTGGTTTTGGTACGTAGGGGAAAGCTGCTGCTGGAGCGTTGAAATTGTCTTCTTGATTTATGTTTCCGGTTAAAGTCTAACTTACGAGGGTTAGAGAAGTTGAGGATGAGTCTTAGTCACGGTTTCCATTCTTAGTTCTTCTTGCACACACTGCAGAGTGTCGAAAAGTCAAACCGACGTAGCTTTTTGGTAGGGCGAGGAAGGGAAGGGTGGGGAGTTTTATCCGCTGCGGATTGCTGTATCCCAGCCCCAAAGTACGCTAGGCTAGCTAGGCATGAGCAGTGCAATGTAACCCAATAAAATTTGTCATTTCTTTCTCCATCTACTGCGAGTCCAGCTCCATCAATTAAAAACAACGCCATTCCTGTTTCAAATTCTCTAGGTTCCTGGGGTCCATCGAACTTTCCCACTATTATGGCCTCTTCAGCCAGGCCTAAATCATCGAGCTTCAATAAACAATTTCTTCTCTTCCTCCTCCACCATCATTCCTGCCCCAAAGCGTCGGGAAATTAGAATTTAGAAACCCTTCCTGTCAAAGACCCTCCCAAGTTGAAAATAGGATTGAGGCTTTTCTCATTATTGAATTTGAGCATTTATATTGTTAAGCAAAATCAAATCAAATTTTCGATGGAAAATATTTTTAGTTTCATTTTCAACTTTGAGGCAAATACTAAAAAATATTATCATTTTTTTTAGAAAATATTTTCCAAGAATGTCATGTTTTTCACCAAATAAATGGCGCCTTACTTTGTTATATTTTTCTTTAAAACAAACAAATTAAAAAATTCTTTCAACTTCAAACTTTGAACCTAATGAAAACCATTCATACATCTATATGTATAATAAAAAGATTGGACATGATAGCTTTCCTGACTATCTGGGATGTCTAAATTTGATCAATTTCCATGTTTACATAAATGGACATGATCAACCCATATGACATGTGAGGACCAGAAGAAGACCGCCCCTCCCCTCATCCTTCACCAAGGGCAACGCCGTGGAGATCCTCCACCCTAGCCTCCATGGTGCGCTCTACTCTACCACCGTGCTTCAATCGCCAGCCAGGGCCAAGAAGCTCATCTTCATTGAGTACTTGACCCTGACGGGCTATGGCGGCGGCAGCCTGGAGAAGCAACTGAGAGAGTACATGGACCTAGCCCAAGTGAGGCCCGCCCCACCGCGGGAGATGCACAAGCGGTTCCGAGTAGAGGAGGAGGCGGATGCTTACCTAGAGGACTGGTGGCATTTCGGCGAGATCAGGGAGATTCACAAGGACTCCAAGTATCTAGTCCGGGGGGTGGGAGTGAGGAGGTGGAGTTTTTCTTTTTTTGGTCGAAAGAAGATATTGCATTCATTCATGATAATAAGCGAGCCTTACAAGGCAACGATGGATAAAGTTCTAAACATAGAATTTCCGAAAGGGAGAGAGGAGGATAAGTTACCCAATTTGTAGGGAGATTTTTGGCTCGGTGAGTTTTAGCAAGCCAATCCGCCGCTTGATTTGCCTCTCATGGACAATATACTACCCTTGCTGATTCAAAAAGGGCTAGCTCTTCTTTACACTGTTCCACTATCTCCTTTAAATCCCATGATGCTTCGGCCTAGCCCATCACCATTTCCGGCAAACTTAAACTATCACTTTCGAACACCCATCTCCTACTTTGTCCTGTCTCTAATCCCACATGCGTTTCTTCTCTTCTTCTCAAGTACATTAGCCCGTGCAGCAGAGCTAGGGCTTCTGCTTGCTAGGAGGAAGACGCCCGAATCTCTTTAGCGAAACCCTTGACAACAAGCCCCGACAAATCTTGCAAAAAAGCAGCAGTTGAACAGAAGAATTCGCCCGGAATCCACAATGCATCAACATTTAGCTTCATCTCATCTCTTTTCGACGGCATCCATCTAATCGGTAGGCATCGATTTGTGGGTTTTTGCCATTTCTAATTCTACCATCTACTGAAGTTCTTTTGTTGTGCTTGTGCGAGATCTACAAGATCAATTGGTTATGGAGGCTTTGCTTGGAAAATAAAGTTATTTCGAGTCTTCCAAATGTTCCACAGCACCACAGCAACTAGTTCTCTTTCAGGTAAGACTTCCCTTCCTTCGAACACTTCCGTTAGCCACTAATCAAACCTTGTTATGTTGCTTGGGTTTCTGATGAGATTGATTCGTGGGTCCGCCCATATTTTTTTCGTCCATTTACGAGTAGAAATAGGTGTTTTGTTGTTTCCATATGTATAGAGCAAAGTGGACAGTAGGGGTCGAGTAGCATCTTCCTTTTATGCAAGTTCTCCCTCATTGGTATGGCGTTTTGACATAGACTCCATAGGAAAGTTCTCATTTTCGGGGGAATAGCTAGACTCCAGATTCCAGTCCAAAGGGTTCTTGGAGGCTTGAAAGAGCAGGATGCTCTGTTTGGTTCTGTTCTCGTGGTGTTAGAATAAGCCATATTGTACCCACTCTTCACAGTATATTTCTCTGATTTATTACCTGTCCAAACTAGACAATCATTTTTTGGGATTGGGCTAATGGGTATCACAAGTATCTCGTTTGCTGCTTATTCTTCAAAAAGATTAAGGATCAAACTTTCCTTCCATGTCCGCGAGTCTTCATTGATAAGTTCTGCCACCATAACTGGTTCATTTTGGTTGGCTGGGCCACCAAACACTCCAGACTTTAGCCATTTGTCTTCTCATATGTTGATAGATTTGCCATCCCCCACTGACCATTTAACCTTTGATTCTATGGCTTATCTTCTTGTTAAAATGCTTTGCCATCCCCAAGACGGTCGCTGCCCTTTTCTTGCCTTCCACAAGTCTCCATTTGGAAAATATGGGGATGGTCGCTGCCCTTTTCTTGCCTTCCACAAGTCTCCATTTGGAAAATAGATACCTTTCAATATTTTACTCCACAAAGTTGAAGGGGTCTTGGATAATTGCCAAGCTTGCTTCCTGAGCATTGCTTTGTTAAAATTTATCAAATCTTTGAACCCCAAACCTCCCTCATCCGTTCTGATTTTTAATGTTTCCCATTTTTTCCAATGCAACCCTCTTTTTGAATCACTTTTCTGCCACCAAAATGAAGCAATTCTTTTTTCTATGGCTTTGCAAATAGAGATAGGCAATTTAAAGACTGACATCGCATAATGAGGGAGGGCTTGTACAACGCTCTTTATCAAAATTTCTTTACCTGCTTTGGATAATAACTTTTATTTCTATCCCTCTAACTTCGAGTTTACTCTTACTAGAATCCAAGCGAACATCTCCTTCTTTGAGTGGCCCCATTCTATTGGTATTCCAAGATATTTCCCTGTTTTGTCTATTATTTGGACTCTAAGCTCTTGTGTTAGGTTTCTTTTCAGAGATAAAGGACAATTACTGCTGAAACATACACTTGATTTGTTTAAGGTATTGGCTTGGCCTGTTGCAAAGCAATACCATGAATAGTTGCTAAGTTTTGGCATTCTACGATAGTCCCATTCAGAAAAAATATGGCATCATCAACGAAGAGTAAGTGGCACAATGTAGGGTAGAACCTGTTTAACTTTATACCCCTGAGGCTTCCATCTTCCAAGGCTTTGTTCATCATCCAAGTCAAAACATTTGCTGTTAAGATGAATAAGTATGGGGAAAGAGGATCGCCTTGTCTAATTCCTCTTGAAGGGGTGAAAAATTGAGTAGGCTCCCCATTTATCTTCACACTTAGGGACACCGTCGAACATATTGCATGATTAAAGATACCCACCTCTCACAGAAACCCATTTTCAGCATATAATCCCTCAAAAAATCCCATTCAATTCTATCATAGGCTTTCTGCATATCCAGTTTTAATATTGCCTGAAACTTTTTCTTCCTTTTTGTTATTCTCAACTGATGTAGAACTTCCTGAACTATAAAAATATTATCTTGGATTTGCCTCCCTTGTACAAAGGCGCTCTATTCAAGCTCTATAATCTTTGGAAGCCAAATCTTTAGTCTATTAACCATAACTTTTGAGATGATTTTGTAGCTGAAATTGCACAAACTGATAGGTTTGAATTGGCCTATGCTTTCTAGGTTTTTTACTTTTGGTATCAATGATATGTGTGTTTTGTTTAGTAGGGGGTCGATGGTACCTATTTCAAAGAAGTTCTGCATTAGCTAGAACAAATCCAGCTTGATATCCTCTCAAGACCGTTGATAAAAAGGTCCATTTAGTCCGTCGGGTCCTAGGGCCTTTAATGAGCCCAATTGGAAAACCACATCTTTCACCTCTTCAAGGGTAATATTTACCATCAAATATTCATTTATTTCCTCTCTTACTGGGCTAGGACATTGGTTTAGGATTGGCTGATAGTTCCTAGGACCCACCGATTTATATAGGTTTCGGTAAAAGGACCCTATGTGTTCTTTGAGTGCCGATGGATCCCTACACTAGCTTTGATCTTCCATTTATAGCATTGTAATCCTATTCCTTTGTCTTCTCCGTACTATAGTAGCGTGAAAGAACTTAGTATTCCTATCTCCCCATTGCAGCCAATTGATGCGTGATCTCATCCCCCAAAAATTTTCCTCTTGTTTCCAAAGCTTGTCTATCTGGTCGACAATGTTCTGGGCTTCCTTCCTACTGGAATTTTCGAAGTTCTGGTTAGTAATCTATGTTAATTCTCTGTTTAGCTCCCTGATACGACATTGTGCATTGGCGAACTTATCTTTGCTCCACTTTATGAGCTCCTTAGAAATATCATTGACTTTCATTGAGAAGCTCATTTGGCTTAATGGCGTTTTGTTCCATATCCTCTTTATAAACTCTCCACACTCTTGATCTTCTTACCAGTATGCTTTGAACTTGAATTCTCTTCCTTTTCTTAATTTCAGGATGCAACATAAGGAGAAGAGGGCTATGGTTCGAGCCAATTGCTGGTAGGGCCTCGTACTTTGCAGCCGGAAAGGTAATTCTTCATTCCATTGTGCATAGAACTCTATCTAGTCTTTTTTTTAACAAGGGCCTCCCCTTCCCGGTTGTTTGCCCAAGTGTAGGCACAACCTTTGCTGTCCATGTCCATTAGGGAACACTCATTTAGGGCGCATTTGGTAACGATTCTGTTTCCGGGAGCTGATTTTGACTAGAAATGATTATTTTTGATTCTGTTCCCAAGAATCGATTCTCGAGTAAAAAAAATGTGTTTGGTAACTGTCCAAATTTTTTTATTCTGGAATAGAATTACGTTTGATACCGTGCTAATTGATTTTATTCCAAATTAATTTCTTTTGATTTTTAAATAATTTTTTTTTTTTTTTTTCCTTTTTTTTCTTTTTTTTTTTTTTTTTTTTCCTTTTTTCCTATTCTTCTTCTTCTTCATGTGGCCGGTCGCCGGTTTGGCGACCGGCTATACGAGGGTCGCGACACTCACCGGAGCATCGCCGCCCTCGGTGAGGTTGGCCCTCATCGGCCGAGCCTCGTTGGTAGCTAGGCAAGGCTCGACCTCGCCCAATCTAGCAAGGCTGAGGCCTGCCCAGCCCACCGGCGAGGCTCGACCTCGCCCGATCTAGCGAGGCCGAGCCTTGCCCAGCCTGCCAATGAGGCTCGCCTGGCCATCGGTGAGGCTCACCCAGCCCCGCCGGTGGGCAGCCCAGCCTCGTCGGGCTAAGCAAGGCCGGCTCGCCACCGGCGGGGTTGAGCGAGCCTCGCCGGTGGCTGGGCTTGCTTCCGGCGAGCTCACCGGACCTCGCCTTGGCCCGGTGAGCCTCGACGAGCTTGCTGGATCGGCGGCCGGCGGCGGCCGGTGGCGGACAGCAATCGCAAGATGACAGAAGGGAAGAATGAGAGTTCTGCTATTTTAATTCTTTTTTTGATTCTTGGACGAAGAATCAAATTTTTCTTTATTCTCAATTCTTTTCCCAATCTGTTCCCAGGAACAAAAATTTTACCAAACGCGATTCTTGTCCCAAACTAATTTTGGGAACAAAAAATCAGAATCATGCACTATTTGGCACGTTACCAAACAGGCCCTTAATAGTTCTCGAAATGTTGTTATTCTGTGATTATCTACTTCTCTTTTCCCCACCTTCTCCCAAACATATAAAATTTCATTAAAATCTCCCATGCAAATCCATGGTAGATGGTTTGTTGACTGGAAATCCTTCAACTTTTGCCATAGCTTTAGTCTCTCCCCAAAGTTCATCGATGCATGGAGAAAAGTTATCTTCATTTGATAGCCATTATCTAGATCTTTACACTCCAAGTCAATAAAATCTTTAGAGCTAGCATTTACCTTTAACTCCACTTCCTCACTCCATAAAATTGCTAAGCCTCATGCGATTCCTTCCGAGTTTTCTAGGAACAGATTTTGGAACTTAAGTCTCCTTTTTACACCTTCCACCATTGTTGCTTGGTTCTTTGTTTCCATCAAGAAGACCGGATTGGGCATTTCAAGAGCTACTAGAGCTCTTAGCTCCTGGAATGTCAGGGGATTGCCCAGCCCCTGACAATTCCAGCTTATAATTTTCATATCATCGCCGGTGACTTATTAGGGCTAGCCACCACAGCCCACTCATTGCCCTCTTTGATCAGCTGAATTGGGGCTTCCAAAAGCTCCGTATCATCAATCATAAGAGGAACTTGTTCTGCTATGCATTTCTGTTTTTTTGCCCTCTGCACCTTCATACTTTTCTTGCTACATTTCCCAACCTTCGACAGAATCGGCCTAGTAGCTTCTAAACAGATAATCTATTTGCCATGATCTGTATTTTTCATAGTGGTATCTACTGTTTCTTCTGGTGCCTCTTGCATATTTGAATTTTCTGCCCTTTTCTTGTTGCGATTTGGGGCTTCCCTATTATCACTTTCATCTCTAGCCACTATGTCCATTTCATAGGTTATAGGAGGAATTTCTAGTGCCATATCTACCTCAACAATTTCTTCTTCTAATTTGCCATAGAACGCTTCCCAATGGGGGCTATGATCTCGCACTTCCACCTTAAGCCATGGGCCATATTTTCCAGCTTTATTTTCAGCTCATGTTGTTTGCTCATAAGGAATTTCTTCACAATTAGTAGCATAATGCCCAATTTTTCCACACAAATAGCAATAGTGCGATAGACGTTCATATTTAAACTCTACCTATAACTTCTTGTTTCCTATATCCAGAATAGCACCTGATTTTAATGGAGCTAACAAGTCCACTTCTAGTGGGAGTTGAGGCGTCATCGTGAGTGAAGTGGCAATGGGGTTTAGAGCCTGCCTTTCGCCAGCAATGAAAAACAGGTAGAGATGTCTCATGGCTTCTATTTATCTTCCATTTCTTCTTGCTGTTGGCGTTGCTTAGTTCGTCGATAGACTAATAGTTGAGAATACTTTATGTTGTTGTAGGTTTTCTATTTAGTAATTGATGTCATTCATGAGATAATTGGATCAATTTAAATCAATCGAGTTGCTACTAAAAGGTTCGATAGATTTAATTGGGATAAATTTGGATTATTTCTTTTCAATTTAGCCCATTTCTCTTTCAATTAAATAAGATTTCTTCACGACTAGGTCCTCCAAGGACCTAATTGTACACAATTTTGGCCAAGTCTAACCAAACCAATCAAAACTGATTTAGATTGGTCTGACCGACCTCTGACGGGAGATGGCCTTTCTAGCCATATTTCGGTGGCGAGGGACCACCATGAGTTAGCCATTCTCTTGGCCAACCACCCCCATCCCCCTCTTGCATGAAATGACAAAAACGCCTCTAGTAAATTACAAAAATGCCTTTGAAGTAGGAAATTACGAAAATGTCCTTAATTAATCACTAATCCAAAAAATAAATTTTGACCATTCATTGAGATTTGCATCCTTACCATCCAATATAACATGTGCTTAATTTTCCTCTAATCATAAGAAAACTTAGGATTTTTTATTTTACCTTGGGAGATCAAATCCCAGATCTCATCTTGGAACAAGGTATATAAGAGGATTTTCCCCCCAAAATTAGGAGGGCCCATTATCCAGATTTACTTCCTCTCTCTTCAACTGCTTCTCTCTCTCTCTCTCTCTCTCTCTCTCTCTCTCTCTCTCTCATCCTCGGTCGAAGCTCCTATCGCCCTATTAGCCGTGCGCCAACTTCGCCAACTTCCCTCTAGCGAACCACCGGCTTGTTGACCTCCCTCATAGCTGCCCCTCGCCGGTCACAACGCCAGTTGTCGCTAGTAATTCATTTCATGGACATTATTCAGCAATGTTCGAACAAGCGTTAGGCTCCAATTTGTCTGTTCTCTCATTGCAGCTTCAAGCAACCGCAGCGACCCACCAAACATGACTCTGGTCATCATCAGGAGAACTATTTCAATCTACTCATACCATGTTCTAGTTATTGGTGGAGGTATGATTTGACTTGATTGTGTACTCCGCAGCCAATCGTACACAGGACAAAGACTTGCCGTCAGGCAGTCTCTCGAGAGAATCATACTCTTCCAGAATCCCAGAATAGCAGATCGCATGAGAGCATTTTCTTTTACTTAGAAGATACGATCAATGCAGAAATGCCATGGCAATAGCGAGGAGAATTTTTGTGAGCTACTGAACGTAATCTAAAAGAAACCATTTAGCCGCACTGTTGCCAATAGTCATCGTTTTTGGTTTGGCCACTAATAGAAATTCCTTTGCAGATAACCTCAGATTAAGGATGTCACTTTCATAGAGTTATTCGCAAAACTAGGAGACAATCTTTCTCAGGACCAATTAATGAAGGATGCCGCACACAGGATATTGCTGAATGTGAACTAGACACTCAGCAAATCAAATTCACTTTACTTGGTAAAGAAATTGAACGAATAGACAGAGGAATGACAAGGCTCCACTTGGTCATCAAGCAAACGAAACTAAAGAAATTGGCCCTTTGAGTGATGCAAAATGCAAGAAAAAGAAGAAGGATCAATGCTCTTGGGAAGGGAAGTTTGCGACAATCATTTTGGGACATTACCGAGCAAATGCAGAAGCTTCTATTTGGCATTATAACCTGTGCCGTATCTTTTTACTCTGTCATGGGACTGTAATTTAGTACATTGGCCGAAACAAATGAGCACGCACACATCCAAAATCTTCTTGTTCATGTACTCCTCCAAGGCTCCAAAGGGTCAAGACATGACATCGTGCAACTAGTGTCGCTAGGAGCCTTGCCAAGGCATGGTTTTGGCAATGGAGTCCCCCATAAGGTTAGATTCCAACCATTCGAGCTACTTGTGAATGTCCTCCATTGCTTGCCTTGAGATATACAACTGGCCAATTCTTCCTCCGAGAGGTTTAAGAAGACAAGATGAGGTGGACGCGGCTGCTGAGGACTTCCTGAGGGTTTAAATAATCAGAAAATCAAAATGTGGGCCCGAAAATACGAGTTCGTGCAACGTTCAATAAATAGGCGATAACTTTTGATACAAAAAAGTTACAGGGCCATAATACCATTTAGAGAACCTCGTTCCGAACGTTATGTTGCCTAGACTGAACCTGTTTGTCGGTGTTTCTGCCCTCAAAATTCACCGTTTTCATGAGTTTGAGGCCAGTTTGGCCAGTTTTCTAGTATTTGGTCTATTTTATGCATTCTTTCAGTCCATTTATTTATTGTCCAAATTTCTTTGCTGCTTTTTTTTTTTTTTTTCACTTAGGATTTTGAAAGTACTTGTTTGATCTTTGGGAATTATCATTTAGCCTTCATCATTACATAAGACAGTTAGGTTGTCTTGTATAGGAGATGCAATTTCAGGTCCTCTGGGTCTGATGACTTGGTCTTGGACTCTTTATCTATCAGGGCGACGACTGACAATCGATGGTCAACAACTATCGACGAAACGTGAAGAGTGGATTTTGAATTTCATATTCTGCTACATAGAACTGATGGAGGTAATTTTACACAACCGATTCAACATGGATCACCAAGTACACCAAGGAAAACAGCAAATTTTCCGATCCAATATAACATACAAACGTGAACTTGATTTGATGACCAGAAGCTTGCGACTTGGTCATTATGAATCAGAAATTAGATGGATTCAGAGGATTAAAACATACACTAAGATAGATCTAGTTCCACTTAAAAGGATGGAATTAGCCATGCTCTCATTTATTGTTGTCTGGCCCTGGATAGGAAACACTAAGACTACGTTTGGTAATGTTCCAGGGAGCAAGTGTTTATGTTCTTTGGTTCCCTGTAACAGAAATGGAATAGAAATGCATCTAGTAATTTTTTAATTCCTGGGAACAATTGGTTCCCGACAATAAATTTGGAACAGAAACAAGTGATATAGCTAGTACGAGAACCTAGAGGGGGGGTGAATAGGTATATAAAAATTTCTTTGAAGATTGCACAGTATTTAAACAGTTAAAGGATTTGCAACAGTTAAAAATTCAATCGCAAGACTGAGTAAGGGAAAGAGAGAATTGAACACGCGGTTTATAGTGGTTCGGCTTGATTCAAGCCTACGTCCACTCTTCTGCACTGACAGCCGATTGGCTGGATTCCACTATGATCAAAGAGATGTTACAGTGTTGATCTTCCTTGATTTCTAGGTGTAGATGATCTACCACACTCGCTCAAAGTGTCACCAAGTATAAACACTCTATGTGTATACAATTTCGCTCGAACTGTATCGACTAACAATCAAGGTTCTTCAGACTCTGGAATTTTTCTATCAATCACACACTTAAAACAACTAGAACGTCTTCCTTTTATACTCCTTTATGCCATCATAGCCGTTGGCACTTACCAAAGGAATTCCTCCAATCTACCCGTTGGACGGAATCAATCAAGAAGATCATCCGAGCTATTTAAGGAATCTCGATGATAGCCCATCAATCCTTCGCCCATACAATCGGATCTTGGTTTCCAAGAATAGAACATTCCAAGAATATTTCTGTCGACCATCGGATCTTCAATTGATCTTAGATAAGAATCAAAGAATCCGAAATGATTATCCAACCAAAGAATCTTTTCCAGAGGATAGGATCGAATCCTCAACCATATATCTCGGCTTTGGATTTCCTTCGTCACTGGATTAGAAAGACTGTCAGTGAGAATAGACTTAAACTCTTAAGTCTTGAGTCTTGAGTCTCGAGAATACAAAGTCTTCAGACTTTAAACTGTCGGTCTCCGAACATCCAGACTTAGACTGATAGAAACGTTTTGTCAGCTTCAAAATATTCTGGAAAGATTTCTCCAACAACAAGAAACAAAAACAAAATTGTTTCTTGTTCTCGCCCAACTCAAGAAACAAGTTTTTCTTCTCTTCTTTTCTTCCCTTATTTTTCTTTCTTTTTTTCTTCCTTTCTTCTTCCCTAGCTAGTCGCGGCCTCGGCAATGGTCGGCAACCGGCCAAATGAGGCACGGCATCCTCGCTGGCCCCCAGCCGAGGTCGCCGAGTTCGCCAACCATCGACGAGGCCCCCCTGAGCCTCGTTGTGGCTAAGTGAGGCCCCCCACACCTCATCATGGTCGAGTGAGGCTCAGCCTCACCCGGCCACCATGAGATTAGGGTCACTCGGTGGCGTCGCCGACCTTGCGGTGGCTGGGTGAGGCTCGACCTCACAGATCTAGCATAGCTAAGGCGAGGTCGAGCCTCGCCTAGCTAAGGCGAGGCTAAGCCTCTCCCGGCCACGGTGAGGCTCGATCTCGCCTAGATCTGCGAGGTCGAGCCTCACCTCGACCTCACCCACCACCAAGAGGTCATTTTCGCCCATCTCGTCTCACCAAGCCATGGCGAGCCTCGGGGATCTTGTCGGTGGTCGCGAGGCTCCCCCAAGGCCGACGACCGGCTAGAGGAAGGAGGAGAAAAAAGAAAAAAAGTAATAAAGTTATTAATAAATTAAAAGAAATTCTAAGTCACAAAAAATTTGGGGTCATATCAAATATATTTCTGTTTTGGAAAATGAAATTTTAGATAGTTACCAAATATCTTAAAATACTTAGAAAATATTTCTAGAAGCAGAAATAGAAAAAGAAAATATTATGAAAAGAAACTGTTCTTAAGAACAGAAATGTTACTAAATGCAGCCTAAGCCAATACACTCATTGATGAATTTCTAGGCACCAAATACGATAGAAAATGTCAAAGATTTTTGCGCGATGCCTCACTACACTAAATCTCATATTCCCTTGGCCAATTTATAGTTACTTGAGACTGCCTTCCTTGAATAAGTCGAATTAAACTTCATTATCCTCAAAACTCCATAAAAATTTTAAATTGAACTGAATCCAGCTCCATCATACCATGTGATCATTTAGTACAGTAATCTAATGTGAGGAAATCTGGCTGAATGTTTAAAATGTGCCATTTGTGAATATGTTTTGCTGTCTAATTTAGAGCAGGGAATGAGCCATTTCAGATTCCATTTTAGTAAGATGCAGCTTGTTCATGTTGTCAAGCCACAAGCTGGCACGCTCGGCCAACCTGAACTAGATAAATTACGTAAGCGACCATTGCATCCTCAAGTCTCAATTATCCATTATATATGTTTAAATAGTTATACTAGAGATGTTTACACAATAAAAAGTATCCAGAATATTAGTTTCTAGAGTGATTAAGATTAAGTAACTTTTCGATACTAACTCACATGAAATAGGTATATTAAAGGTATTGGTTCACTTTTTGTTAAGTCATTATGTCCCCTCCGCAAGACGCGGGCCTCATTCTAGCTACAATGTTGGATTTTTATGTGTTAATTTGAATTAATTAACGTCAAATGAAAGTCCATTTTCCAAGCTGAACAAAACCATTAATTTTAATAAGAGCGAGTTTGGCATGACTTTTACATTTTAAGTTTTACTTTGTTCAGTTATCACGGTGCGTGCACCTTAAAATGGGTCAACTCATAAAGAATTTCTATGAAAATACGTTGTTGATTTTTGCTAGATGAGAATTAATTTTAATAAGTTAGTTTAATCCTCCACTTTAGTAGGAAATATTGGACCAATGCTGAATCAAGTTTTTAATTTTCTTCGGGTGATGGTTATATAGATGATTAGATCAACTCCACTACCTTGCCGCTTACTTGATAGTTACATCGACTCTACTACATTGATAGTTACTTGATTGTTTCATTAACTCCTCTAACTCAACGGTTACATCAACTCCACTAACTTGATGATTGTCTCAACTTTATTACCTTGATGGCTATGTCAACTTAGTCATGGCATGTTGACATTCCCGTCGATCAGAATTGGGTCTTCTTGTGGACCTACTGCATCTCACCGACTAAATATTCCCGGTATGTGGCGATTTTCCACTTCTGTCATCATTATAGCAAGCCCTTGTTGATCAATTTCATAAGAGAGTTGGTCAATTTAAAATGTTGGTTACATACATAAAAAGTTGGTAATTTGTACAAATGATAAAAGTGGGTAAATTCTTATGGTTGTTGGCAACTTACCAACAGCTTAACGAGATAAAAAAGTAACATGTCGATTTTTTAACCAATTCATTCTCAATACTTACCAGCATTCCTTGAATGCAACTACCGCTTAGAATTGTCCCATAAAAATTGATTGCTGTTAGTGCTTCTAGGAACGAAAATAAAACCCTATTGCGCTATAAATTCCAAAGCGAATGGACATCCAATGGTAACCTAAATCCCGATCACACACCAAAAGCCGTGCTTGCTTCTGACGGCATAAGATAATAGCTTATTATTCAGCTTTCATCTGAATTTACACAAACCGTTGCAGCGGGGACAACAATACGGTCGATTTAAGTGCTGTTCCAATAGTTTGCTGAATCAGATCGTTAGTAATAACATACTTACGGGATTTAGATGCAGCAATGAAGATGGTAAGTGTTCAATAGCCATGTTGTGAAAGTCTCTGTTCATTTTAAAATCTTTGCCGATCGACTTGTTCCCGGACAAATTGCAGTCAATTGAAGTTCAATCAAATCTCCAGCTGATGTTAATTATAACACTTTTCATGCGTGAAGTCAAGCAATTACTCCTGGAGTGGCCCGGACGGGAGAGAAAAGACAAAGTGTGTTATTTTCCATATTTCTTTAGAGATATGTTTTTCCTTCGTGTCTTATTTTGTCAGCAAATGCATAAATGTCGCAATAGAGCTAAAAGTACACAAAACTTTAGAAAAGGAAGACCTGAGGGCAGAAGTATAATGCCGGAAGCACAAGGGCTTGCTATGTCATTATGCATTTGATTTATCGACGATGCCATAAACCTTTATGTGCACAATCCAAATTACAAGGACTGGATCCTCTGTGAAAACTCCCATTCGATAACTTTATATGTTTGCGTTCCATCAATAAAATTTATGCATACAGCGAACCGAGGATTTGAAGTCCCATAAATGAAGAATATTAGATTTGATGTTGCGTATAAGGACGAGAATACGTTTAAATAATAAGAGGGCCAAAATAATAAGCATATGATATGTCCCATGGCAGTTCAGACTTATTTTTCATCTTATAATGCAAAGAATCAGCGGTCCATTTTCTCATCTTTGATAAAATCTACGAGCATTCCTCGCCGACTTCTTTCTCATTTTCGTTCCTTTCATTTCAATCGATCCCACAAGCTATTCGAGTTTTCAAGATTCAAGAACAATGAATCCTGGAGAGGGTCCAACTATCCATACTCGCGACCCATCGATATGTTTCTCCACTCAAACCAGCCTCCATGCTCTGTTTCATTTTCCAAAAGGATGATTACCGGTGGCATTTCTCGTGAAATATTTGCACACGTATCAATGATTTCTTCTGGTGAACTTGTTTAAAGAGAGGTTTAGCTATTCGAGATCAGACATATAGCTTGTAAGATTGTTGTCAGACAAGTTTAGCCCTCCGAGTGACTTCAGGTTTTCAATATCCAAGAGAAGCTTCCTACCAAAATGATTGCTCGATGTGTTGATACTTGTGAATACAGTTCTCCAATTGTATCTCCTATCCTTTTATTTGATCACAATTGTATCTCTTGTCCTTTGATAGTCACCATGACTATATCTTGGTAACCATAGTGTCACGATCTCCCATTTTGGCGCCTGCGGGTGTGCCGAGACTAATGACTTACTAAGTATTAGGCTCAGCATAGACTCTCCAAAATCCATCAATTTACTACTTATGGTTTGAGGTTATTATTTATGATTTGAGTTTTTAATCTACAAGTTAATTTCATTTAAGAGTCACTACTAATTGATTTAAGGTGAGACAATTAAAAATCCAAATAAAATATTAAGAGAAATATTTTACTCTTGCGCAACTAGAAAAATTAAGATTGCGGATTTGATTACACTAATTAATCAACTAATATTCTTTCCGTATCTTTTCTTATTAAACCCTAAGATTTAGATTCTTTTTATTTTTCATGCATTAAAAAAGATACTAATAAAATACATTTTAGGCTTTTGTCTAATTTCAGAAATATATAAAGGAGTTTTCATTGAGAAAAATGTTCAAAATCAATTTTAGGCCTTTCCTGAAAAAGATATATATATATATATATATATATATATATAATATTGTTTCGATTTTTTAATTAAAAATATCTAAAAAGTATAATATAATGATATAATAAACTGGCCCGGGTTGGTCAGATCCGGGTCTCGCGCGCGCCCCCCTTCTTGTGCTCCCTCTCTTTTTGTCTTTTTCTTTATTTTGTCCTCTCTCTCTCTCTCTCTCTCTCTCTCTCTGTGCATGCCAACAGACTAGAGAGAGGGCTAGGCCTCACTTATGACTTATGACTTCCTTTTCTTCTTCTTTTTTTTCGGTTTTCCTTGACTTATCTTTCTTTTCCCCGTCTTCTCTCTCTTCGTTCTCCACCCTCACGATTCCTTCTCCGTGCGGCCAGAAACAAACGGCCATGAGCCAGCTCGCCTCCGGCCCTTGCTCAACCAAGACCGTCCGCCGACCTTGTGGACCAAGCCAGCACCGTTGGCCACATCCGATCCCCGCTTTCATCACCGCCCGCCGCGACTCACGACATGCACAGAAACCGTGCGCTACTCTACGGATGGGAACGAAGGTCCGCAAACATGTCAAATGATCAACAGGCGCTCAGTGCCAAACCAAAATCACAGGAAATCCATACAAGCTTGGTTCGGGCATTTTAGCTAACGCATGGAGGGCGTTGGCTAAGGGGAAGCTTTAGACTTGCTCGGCACGCGAACTCGGACCAAAATCAACAACGACGGACCAGCAAAACATGACTTCAACATGGGACGATTCATTTACGTCCAATATAAATATGAGAGTCAGCAACCTTCGGCCATAAGCGATGGACACAAACGGGTGCCTAACTCGAGCACTTCAGCAAACAATTAATATTCGCAAACCAAGGAGTGAAAAGGGGGACGACCGAGCCGGAGCTCGAGCAGGGACTCACAGCGATCAACATGCTAAGCCCCGAGACCACAGTACGTACACAAATGAAGCAGGAAACTCGCACGAACTGGACAATATCTGCCCGATCCGGCGAGCCCGAAACAGGGCATGGGCACAAAAAGAATATGAAAAACGGTCGGCCGAGAGTCCCTACCCAGCTCGCGGGGTCGGACGGTGGACTAGCTCGATGGATCGGGCTACGTCTGTCCGCCTTGCGACCCGGGATCCTTGGAAGCCGATCCCGAATCGGAAAAACCAAGACCGCCCGAGCGGGGACCTACCGTGGCTTCAAAGTGGACAAGGAAAGGCGGCGGATCGTCGGTTTTGGCTCGGAAGTGACGGCCAACGGCGGCCCTCTCAATTGCGTTCTCTCTTGCAGCCGGATCTCTCTCAGACCTCACCTACTCTTTCTCTTCAACTTCCTTGGCCTCCCTCAAACGAGTTCGCGAAAGGCCTATTTATAGGCTGGGGGGGGTCCGGTCGACGGAGGTGCTTCGGCCGCCGGTCCTCCGCGCGCCGACGGGCCCTGCTTCGGCCGAACCGGTGTCCCATTCCCTCTTCTCCGCGGAGGCCTGCTCGGCATTGAAGACGTCCGCCCAGACGTTCCTTCCGTCGGGTTTCTCACCGGATTTCGGGCTGCTCCGATCGGCGGTATTAATGGCGCCTGCAAGACGTCGCCGGCTACTCTACTTTGCCTCGGTGGTAGGCGGCGCGCGTGAGTCGCAGGGACGGAGAAGGAAGGAGGAAGGAGGGAGAAAGGAGAGAGGCACGCGGGCCGGGCTGGGGAAAAGAGAGAGGCCAGACGGGCCTGGCCCGTGCAAAGGAAGGAGTATAGGGGGCTGGGGCTGGGGTCAGGACCAGCCCTCTGAGCCCGCTTCTGCTTTTTTATTTTTTATTTTTTATTTATATTCATATGGAAATAAGGTAAACTAATGGAAAATGCAATAAAACTTAGTGGATGCATATAATATTAATACCTAGGTGATGCGAAAGTCATTTGTGATAAGGCCAAATCAGTCACTAATTTTCTATGAAATTTAAAACTAAATATTTTTAAAAAGATAGGTGTCCACACATAGACTCCCATAAACCTGCAGCTTGCCCCATCCTTTATTTTGATTATCATGGCTGTTAGATTTATAATATATTGTGGTTAAACAGGTTGAAAATGTGCAATTCGGAAAATGGACGAGTTGCTCTAGGACTACCCGTGAAGTCATGGAACATGTTAGACCTCAAAACAAGAACTTGTAGCTTGGGAAGGGTTCCCTACCAATCAAGGAACATATCCTCCATTCTATTATTACTGAGATTCAAAACTTCAAAATTTTCGCGATGTAGTAAGGATCATGGCAATGTCCCTTCAAATGGATTCTTATTGAAGTCAAGGGTCCTTAAGTTGTGGTCATCAACAAATTTTCCAGGGATCACACTCTAAATCATGTTCATTTGGAGGATGAGCACCGAGAGATTTTTGCTAAACCATAGGCAAGTTGCCCATCAAACTATCGTTGGACAAATTAAGGACTTTGAGCTTAGTGGCATTGTATAACAACGGTGAAATGTTTCCGCTAATCTTCTTATTTTCAATGGCGTAAAATAGAGTTGTGGGTGGTGAAATTGAAAGAGGACCTTCAAATTCATTGTTGGATACCACCTGCAGATTTAACCATTGGAGAAAATATTCTTTGGGTCATTGAACCCCAAATTATTGTTAGATATGGAAAAAATATAACATGTGGAGGGAAGAAATGGAGCGTTTTTTTTTTTTTTTTTTTTTGGTCAAATGAAATGGAGCAATTGGAGGACCGATTTGGCCATGTAATCCATTGAGCTGGAGATTAATGCTCCCTAATGAGGGTGCTTGTACCAACCACTTCGGAAAATTATTATTGATTTTGTTGTAACTGATGTTTAGATCAAACAATGATGTACAGTTGTCTGAAGACCACAGTAATGTCCCTTCAAATTTATTGGCACTCAACTCAAGTCTAGTTCAGAGAGGTTGGTTAATTTCCTGAACATTGTGGTATAGAGCCAAAGAGATTGTTATGAACCAAGTATAGATTATCAAGGGAGTTCAATTAGCCAATGGAAGATGGAATCTCTCTGCTAAAGCTGCTTTTGGTGGCACAAAAGATGAGTATAAGGAATGGTGGAATTGGAAGCGGACCCTGGAATAAGTTGTCACTACAGTCAACAGCGATCAACTGTTTACGGAGAAATTATTCTATACCTCCCTCAATAAAGTTATAGAAATATCAAGATACTGTAGTACCTTTCACTAAATCCCAAGGGCATCTCGGTATCTAACCACATCTCTTAGCTTTTTGAAGAGTTACAAAAAAAAAAAAAAAATGGAAACCTGGTCAAGTTGCAGTAAGCCAATGCCAAAGTCTCAAGCTCTGGACATGTATGAATGCTACTGTTGTAAGCTAGATTCAACTTTACTGTAAGCTTTAGGACTTGCAGATTTTTCAGTGTTGAGAAGATCTTGAAGTCTAAATGCACTAGTCGTTTAAGCTTTCCAACGAATGACGGTATATGTCCAATTAATTTATTGCTAAAAGATCTGACGTGGTTAATTTTGTTAAATTCACAAGCTATGAAGAAGTCGATCCTCTACAATATGCAATTATTGAGAAATAGAGTTTTTAGATTCTGTAATTCACCGATTGAATGGCGCATTTTGCCTTACATGCTTGTATACAAGAGGTTAAGGACTCAAGAGATCCACTCCAGTTAGACTTCTCTGTGATATGATTGAACTTCAAATTGAGATCAAGGGAGTTTGGTGAGTGGAAAATGCTTAGCGAAAGTTCCCCTTGTAATGGCAAATATGCAATGAAAAGGTGAAGGAGGACGATAAATTCAGGAAGGAACTAGGTGAAAGACTAGACAAGCCTACTAGACCATGTTTAAGTTCCCTTAACTCTGTCGAATTATAAACAAGCATTTTGCAATCAATATTTTCTATCTCAATTGTGTGTCTCATACGTACCATTTAAGTTTAAAGAAAGATCGATTAAAACAAGTTTTGAAAGGTAAGAAATTTCAATAAGAACCAGACCTGAAAAATTCAAGCAAGAGAAACTGAGGTGCGTCAATTTAGCAAACATGGTGTGGGTACATATCATTCTTAATAGCAAGGTTGAGGCTATGAAGACAGAATGGGGGGTGCCCTAGAGACAGCTGAACGAATGATTGAGGCCGATAACATTAGTAGTTCCATTTTTACTTGTAGTCGTCTTTGGATCATAGCGTGGGCACATGTCAATCTTAATGGTAAGAGAACTGCTAAATTGAAGTAAGGTATTACTTTGGACAGGATGACATAGTTGTGCTGTTTTGAAAGGAAGGTATAATAATAACTGCGCAGAAGGGAAAAAGCCTAAAAAAACCCCAAACTTTGCCATTGTGACGCATTTATCCTAAACTAATTTTTGTGACATTAAAAACCCCAAACTTATACCTATGTGACATATTTATCCCAAAATTTATACCGGTGTGACATATTTACCCCAAAATTTTGGTGTCACATAAAAAAGCTTGGGATTTTTTGTATCACAGAAAAAGTTTGTGATAAATATACTATACAGATAAAAGTTTGAGATTTTTTTTTGTCACATAAAAAAGTTTGGGGTAAATGTATGGCACAAATATAAATTTTAGATTTTTGGTGTAACAGAAAATGGTTTAGGATTAATATGTCATGATGAGCAAAGTTTAAGGTTTTTGATAACCTTTACCTAGGCAAAATTGGAAAAGAAAAGACACAAGGTCCAGTAGGATTCCATGTTATTTGCTCCGGCACAATTGCTCAAGGACAGTGGTGCGTTCAATTATACGTGCTAAGAAGTCAAAGTTCTAATTGAAATGACATTAGTGGACAAATAAAAGGCCAGTCTTCACTTCTAATTCTTCATGGACAAACAGAAGCTACGCACAGGGAAAGATGGAAAGGTATATGTAGAGGTCCTTGGCAGTTGCTTCATTTTTCTTTTCTTTTTTACGTTTTTTTTTTCTCTGTTAGAGTTGTGTGCTTGGTAGATCTCATTATTCAAATCTATGTTGCATTGTTTAAAGAGATGATATGCATTGCACAATTTAAAGAGATAACTCCTAAAACAATTTCATTGTCCATGGTATTTGATGGCCTTCCGCTTTAGCTTCTTCATCCACTCAACTACTCTTCTCTCTAGCATTCTCACACCTCAAGTTAGCCATTTAGGCCTTCTTGTTTCAAATGCAATATATGCTATGGAAACCCTAATTACGATTCCAGATGCATAACCTATCCACATTGCTTTTTGTCAAACCACCTCTCATGCCCTTCGTAGTTTGAAGTTGACGAGGACGATGGCAAAGGAGGTTGAATATCCTTGCCAGGGCATGCTTTTGGCAATGGAGTTCCACATAAGCCTAGATTTCCACTAAACGAGTTGCTTGAAAATGTGCTTAAGTGCTTGTCTTGTGGTATGCGTCCCGTGAGTTGGTTTTTGGAGAGATTTAAGAGCCCAAGAAATGCCAAATCTCCAAGTACTCTAGGAATTTCCCCACTAAGCTTGTTAAAAGAGAGATCCAACCATCCAAGATTAGACAAGTTCCCTAGAGTTGGTGGGATAAAACCTGTAAGATGGTTATGAGAAAGGTTGACCCCAATAAGAGATCGAAGATCTCCGATAACTTCTGGAATATCCCCTTGGAAAGAGTTGTGTGACAAGTCAATGATTGTCAAGATGGTCATGATCTTTGCTAGCTCAATCGCTTGCCCTTTAATGGTCATGGCAATAGAATTTTCATATGGCATCGTTCTCGAATACCATATACAATGATCTGTCTTGCCCAATTTTGCCATCAATCATGCCTTTTAAGTCCATTATCAAGCTGGCTGGTAAAGGACCAACAATGTTCCTTCATTCACAACTGCAAGACTGATAGATTCGTACTAAAACTTGTTAAGCACCATGGCAAGCTACCTATCAAGCTATTATTAGAAAAGTCAATGATCCTGAGCTCAGTGGCATTGCATAACAAAGAAGGGATCTTTCCCATCATGTTATTACTCGCAATGGAATAATAATATGTGACGGGAGATGGAAGTGGAATTGGCTCTCCAAACTTGTTGTTGGACAAATCTATCATAGCCAATGAGGTGTTTAAGAAAACCTTTGTGGACCACCGTCCCATAAAATTGTTGTTGGAAATAAACAGAGACTCAAGAGCAGGGAAGGAGAGTCCAAAAGTAGTGACGTTGATCCTTCCATGAAATTTGTTGGATTGCAAATTCAAACCCCCTAGTGGTGCTTGCAGCCAATGTGGGAAGATATCATTGAACTCATTGTGACTGAGATCTAGTATTGATAAGCTCGAGTATTTGACTAGAGAGCGTGGCAATGATCCTTGTAATTTATTCTTGCTCAAGTCTAAATATCCAAGACTGGTTATATTACCAAAACAAGGTGGCATATTCCTAGAGAGACTATTATTAGACAAAATTAGAGTCTAGAGTGAACTCAACTGGCAAATCGAAGAGGGGATCTTACCCTTGAAACCATTCTTAGAGGCATCAAAGTAAATGGTAGAAGGTGGAAGGATTGGGAATTGTTGGAAGGAGTTATTCCAAAGGTCAATATGCAACAATCGCTTCCTGTGCAATTGTTGTATACCTCCCTTCAGAAGGTTACCAGAAAGGTCTAAGTACCCCAATGTATCATGACTTATTACCCAAAACCACCTTGGAATCTCCCCACTAATCCTATTCAAGTAGAGGTCTAAGATTCTTAATTTTTTTTGACAAATTCAAGAAAGAGGGGAACTTGGTTAAGTTGACTGAAGACAAACCCAACACTTCTAGTTTTGGGAATGTATACTTCCTCTAGCGTCCGTAGAGGTTTCAAGCCCTATAACTCCGCTAAAATCATTCCAACGAAGATCTAGAACTTGAAGTTGCTTGAGATTCGCCACTACTAATGGGATGTATCCTGTGAATTTGCACAATTGAATATTTAAAACTGCTAAACTCTTCATGTTACCAATTGAATTGGGTATTTCTCCCAAAAATTTGTTTGCCCGAGATCCAAGGACACAAGAGGACTAGTCCAATTGGATTTTGGAAGGATCCCAAACAAGTTAACATTGAGACTTATATCAAGAGTAGTAAGGCTTGGTAATAAAAAAAAATAGTATCCGGAAACACCCCCCTTAAGGAACAACGAAAAACATTTAAATGTGTCAAAGAAGAAGACAAATTTGCAAAAGACATTGGTGAAACCATGGACACGTCTACTTCATCAAGAACAAGCTTTTTCATTGTTGTCAAATTTTGAACAAGCATTGCGAAGATCGAATTTTCCAACTTGAGAGAAGAGGAAGAGAACGAGTTCGATACAAAAAAATAATTTTCAGAGAGATCAAGTGACTCCAGCTTGGAGAGGCGAGATATTTCACTTGGAATGGTACCCGATAAATATGAACCCGAGAGATTCAAATGAGTTAGCTCTGAAAGTGTGCTCAGATTGGGCCAAATGCGAGTGCCAAAAAAGTCATTATAAGCAAGGTTGAGACTCAGAAGGTGGCGAAGGATAGAGAGGGAGCTATTGGGATGTAGAGTGCCACGAAGCCAACTGCAACTAAGATCGAGACAAATGACATTACCGGTGATACCGTCATAAGTGACACCGTCCCGCAAGCAACAGTCCATGCCTTTGCTCCATGAGTTTGTCTTTGGATAAGATGTGAACCCAACATGTCCGTCACAAAAAAAGTTGGAAGCCTTGCCATCAAGCACGAAAGAATCCTTAATTTGGAGCAAAGCATCGCGTTGATCACGAGGGCAAAGAGGTGATGCCCAGGGAAGAGATGAGTTTAGGAAGAAGAGGAAACAAAGGAGTCCGAGGATTTGGTGCCTCCCCATTTTGCAATTTAAAATGCGAGTGAGTTTATGGTGGAGAGTACTTCAGCTTATATAATCCTTCACAAGTGTGAAGTGATCGACACAAGTCTTCTAAAGATCTGTTAAAGGACTCACAATATGTGTTAGCCGCTCTAAAAGCTTTGGTCGTCGGCATTCAAGTAAGTTCAAGTAATTTTAGAGTTATTACTCATTGGACGTGGAGCAATCATAAAGTATCCGATTAACTTGAAATAAGTGGTGTATATGCAAGATCATGTGTTGTGTTAAATAACGCACCCTTCCCGATTTTATTTCTAATTTTCAAAAAATGAATTAAACGATTCAATTGGTCACAAATGGAAATAGAATTTCAAACTGATTTGTTCTACTGACGAAGAAAGGCTGCCTAATTTTCAAAAAATGAATTAAACGATTCACTGTCTTTTGAACATTCCGCCAAGGAGAAAATCTATGACACTAAGAATTTTCTGCACCCAATTCCTCCCACCATTACTGCCTAATATACATTGGTATGGGGTTGTTAATTAGGCAGCCTTTCACATTGGTAATGGTGGGAGGAATTGGGTGCAGAAAATTCTTAGTGTCATAGATTTTCTCCTTGGCGGAATGTTCAAAAGACAGTGAGAGAAGTTTTTACGGTATTTAATTCTTAATGGGCATCGACAAATGGGCACATAAATTGGACTTCGTTGGTGATATTTTCTTGCAACATCATATCAAGCATCGAAGAAAAGACGTAAGGTCTAGTAGAATTCCCCCATTTTCCTTTTTATCGAGCCTGATGGTTAGCGGTGCATTTCAATATAATTGCTATGAAGTCAAAAGTCTTCTTGAAATGACAGTACTGGTGGGGAGAGTTGGATGTGGGAAATTCTTAGTGCCATAGAATTTTCTTCTGGGCTGAATGTCCAAAAGACAATGAAGAGTTTCTAGGGCATCCAATTCTTAAGGGAAAAGTACCAAAAAAATTATAAACCTCTTGCATTGGTACCAATTTAGTCCTAAACTTTTTAATTTGACAAATTTAGTCATAAACCTTTTAATATTGGTACCAAGTCAGTCCATCTGGTCAATTTTGATCGGACGACGCTGACGTGGACGTTCGTCGGTGGCCGGACGTTGACGTGTCAATTTTTATGATTTTTTAATGATTTTTTTCGAATGGTTTATTATTATTTTTTATCTTTTTCCTTTTCCTTTTCAGTGGTGGCTGGTGAGGCTCGTTGACCACTGGGCGAGGGCCGCGAAGCCCTCGCTTGCTGTTGGCAAGGGTTCGGCTAGGGTCACGGCCCTCGCCCGGCCTCTCCAACGGCGGCCTCGCTTGCGGCTAGTGAGGCCACGGTGGCCATCACCAGGGCAAAGGCGAGGGTCGTGAAGCCCTTGCCAGCCGCCGGCGAGGGTCACGGCCCTCACTCGGTCTTGCCCAATGCCACGAGCGTGGCAGCTTAGCCCATATCTGGGCGAGGTCGGCCTTGCCTTGGCAAAGGCAGCGAGTGAAGGCAACAGGTGATGTGATTCGAACGGAGGTCGGCCGAAGCGAGAGAAGTCAAGGCCAAAGAGGGTCGGATCCGGAGAAGGAGAGGAGGTCTCAAAGGTTAGATCTGGGTGCTGAAGGGTCGAATTTGTAAAAGGAGGGCAAGATTTGGGGCAAATCGCGGAAAAATCCGCACCTTTACCGAACCTCTGTTGTGTTGCTACCACCTGACGCCGTCCCCGAGCTAAATTGCTGCCGCCTGTTGCTACCGCAGTACCACCGATCGCAGCCTCATCAACCGGCTGCAACTCTTGCCGAGTTGAGCTCGCCGCCCCGACGACCAGTCGTGGTGCTGTGATATCTGGATTTTTAGGTTTTGATTTCGATTAGATAAGTTGGGCTTTTTATCGACGCGCCTATGGTGTTCTTCTTGGAGTTGGCCACTCTTGAGATGACTAGACTATCTAGGGAAGCCATTAAGGAATTTTAAGGCAATAAACTTGAGAATTCGACTAGGAATCGGCTACTTGACCATGCTCATCTTTAGAGGTTACTACGGCACATTTAAAAATCAATTAGAAGTCAGAGATAGGTTGGTTTGAATGAGATATGTGGCTGATCATGGGTGAATCCACTAAATTGGAAAATTATTGTCGGCTAGCATTAGACTAATTTTTCTATTGTTTTTGTACCTTGTGTCCGTATTTGAATTCTCGATATTTTCACAGCAACCGAGAGTCGCCAGTGCGTCGAGTGAGTTTATTGTGGCTCGAAGAAAATCGATTACGGATCATTTGCAATAAAAAAGTTCTGAAAGCTACCCAGTAACCTAGGTCACGCTAAAATCGCGTTAAAGTGAAATTAACCACAAATTTGAATCCAATTTCAAAAATTGAAAGTCCTACCAAGTCACAGATCATTTTAGGAACGTTGACTTAGTCTCGAAAATTTTCTGCAAACCGAGACGTTTTGGGAAAAGTCGTCGTATGGCCGTTTTGTCCATAAAATGTCTAGGATTGTTTTTTATCGCAAAATTGGGATGCAAGTAGGATCAATTGGTGAGGAAAATACCGATTGGATCGGTGAGGTGTCGGTTGATTATGGTCGGTTTGTGTTGATTTAAAAGGGAATTGGTGTCCAATTGAGGGAGAAACCTATGAAATTCGTATGCCCCACCACCCTCAACATTTGGACCATTTCAAGCTTTTAGATGGGGAGCATGGGTGGCTGGATTGTGGCCAAGGAAGCCAGACATGGCTGTGGTTGAGTCAAGGGGGCAATTTGGTGGAAAAACAAGCCAAGGTGGCCCCTCATCCTTGACAAGGTGCTTCTTCTTCCTTTGGCTTTTCTTTCTCCATGTTTGGTTTGCCCTGAAGCTCTAAAGAACCAGAGAAATCAAGTTGCACCTTCCCCTCCACTATTGCCCACCCGCCAGACCATTTTCCCCCTCTGTTTTCACTTCTACCGTTCGCTCCAACCGACCTTTCGCCAAAGATTTGTGTTGAAAGTGGTCTTCCCGCACGAATCAGCTAACAATCCACCCATCACTGTGACCAGCACATCCAAACCATTCCAAAGAGTCCAACCTTGCCTCGAACGAAGTTGCCGGCCGTCCTATATGCCGATGAGAAGGAACCGATCGCCGGTCCATCGGTTTGCTCGCTAGTTCGCCTGTTTCGCATTTTTCTTCATTTTTCTCCCATTCCAGTCCTTCCTTTGGCCATCTTAACCTCCAACAAGACCCCCAAGACCCCTAGGAGCCACTGGTTGCCGACCACCCATTTGCCGGAGCTTTGATTAGCCCGTTTCCTCGTTGTTTAGCTGTTGATTCTCCACTGTCCAACAAGCAGAAGCAGAAGTCGAACCAGCCTTTGGTTTCTCTCTTTTGCAGCTCAAAACAGAGACAAAGTGCAGTGAGTTTCCAGCAACTTCTAGGCTCATTTTAAGGTGGTTCCGGGCCTCAAAAGTGTGGCTGCTTTGGAGAAATTTGGTTCTTGTTGCATTCCTGACATTTTGCACCGACCTGCTCGTCAAACTAGTGAGTTTTACTCACTAATCCCTACTTAGTAGGCTAATGATGCTTAGGGATTGATTAGATTTAATTAAGCATGATTAGGTGGATAGATTAGAGTAGAGCAATTAGATTAGTGCCTTATCAATGAATATTAGGCAAATGGTTAGTGTAGTTAGCAAGTAGACTTGTGCTATTATTTATTGAACGAGTCTTGGAAATTTTCCGGGTTTGTTTCTACTTCCAATTAAGCATTACGGTTCTGAATTGGATTTATTGCATTTATTTAATATTTTTCGTAATTAATTAATTATTTATTTATTTTTCAGAAATTAGGTTGGGATAGGCGACGATCGAATTTTATACGGGTTATTGTGGTGCAATTTATTTATTTATTTGAGCTCTAGTTTGTGCTGAATTGATTTAATGGTGATTTTAGGATTTATTCATAAATTAATTAATTACGGTAATTAATTGGAAAATCACCGGGCGTTAGTTTACAAAGCTAAAAATATGTAATGGGCTGTTGAAACTGGTGGAATGTTTAAAAGTGGAAATTTTATATTTTGGCTAAGGCCAACCGTGTATACACACATGATAATTTTTATCGGGTACCCTTAATATAAGGGAAATAGGCCCAGAGGTCTTGTTAATTGAGGAATCAAATTGGGAAGTGTAATGTTGTTGGCCGTAGGTGAATAATCGTTCGATGATGTGGGTTAGATCAAGATTACCACCGACTTTGGAATCGGTTGTGTCGCCGAGCGGTAATTTAGCATTACCACCTCATCTCGGTTGTTGCCGAGGCGTAAGTCAGCATTACCACCTAATCTAGGTTGTGCATGCTGAGCCGTAATTTAGCATTACCACCGAATTTGGAATCGGTTGTGCCCGCTAAGCCGTAATTCAGCATTAACCGCCGAAGAATTAGTAAGCCGTGCCCGCTGAGCCGTAATTCAGCATTACTGCCAAATTTTTAGTAGGCTGAGCTCGCTGAGCCGTAATTTAGCATTAGAGTTGAGTATTTGAGATGACCGTATAGGCCGTGCTTGCTGAGCCATAATTCAGCGTTGAATTTAAGTAATGGAGATGACCAAGGAATGATCTGGTTGACATGTAATCAATTGAGTCGATTGATCGATGATTCGATTTGAATTCTTGACTGATGTGATGATGCGATTTGACAATTGTTTATTGAATTGACTTGCAGGAAGGAACTGAAGCCAATGTATGTCCTCTGACACGTGTTGTGCGGTAGCCCTTAGGATGTATTGGCTTCCTAACTGCGTCTTAGTGGGATATAACTTGCTGAGACATTGTCTCACTGGTTATTGTATAACCATTTTCAAGTCCCTAGTTGACGTCGGTGGAGGACCCGAGGCCTGAAGTTTAGAAGGTGAAGCCCGAAGAATCGGCGTTCTTATCTGACTAGTTAGTCATTGGACGATTCTATTTTGATGAAAGTCGATTCATTTTTGTAGGCTTCTGCGTATAAACCTGTGTGTTTATAAAAAGATCTTTTGAGAAAATTTGGCTCTACTTTCCTATCCCATTATTTTATTATTTAGGGATTACTTATATGCTTCCGCATGCGTATATTAAATGAATGGGTCGGCGATGCATCTTGGGACATTGTTTTTAATCGACCAGTGATGGATGGGCATGTGCTCGGAGGATTGGAGTGTGACATCCCCATTTAAGTGGTATCAGAGCAAGGTTTGTGTTTGGAGTGATAAGGTGTGATGAGTCATGGGATAGTTAGTAGGAATGACCTTTAATTCGTGGTGGTGCATGTCTGTGATAGCTGATTGGTAGCTTGTTTGTAGGTTACTTAAATTCTAATCTAGTATTGAAATTAGAAAACATGTTTCTATAATGATCTTGTAGTTTGAGTGATTAGGAGCTGAGAACTCCTAGTAAGAGAGTAGTAGCCTCTATGACTTGAGGTAGAACACCGACAAGGATCGGTGCCTGAGGTTGTTATGGCAGAGCGCTGGCTTAGGCCAGCGTGAGTGTAAGAGTACTGCCATAGGCCAATACTAGTATAGCAGCACCGAGCAATTCTAGATTTGACGGGATCGTTCAGGCGCTAGTGTTCCTTGGGAACTTGTTGGGTCAACAAGCTCAGGTTGAAGCCGTCGTGGTTGCCGCTATCACTACCGCCGTCAGTGTCAGAATTGTTGTTGTTGCCACCTGCTGAGGTTCAATATGGAGATGTGATCTAGGAGCAAGCCGTTGCATCTGAGTCGAGGTACAGATTCAGTAGAGATGGAAACCAGTTTGGAAAAGAGCCTATGACTGGAAAAATATATTCTATTCCGCCCATTAGGAAAGGCAAGATAGGCAAGTCAACATTGAATTAGAACGTTGTGCGTCATGGAAGACAACATGAATCGGTCCATGCCATTTTAGGATGGGTGGTTGTTTTGACTGTGACCGACAGGGTCACTTGGCAATAGACTGTTTTAGAAGGTTGATGGGACCACAACAACAGTTGCCATCGCCATCGATAAGATAGATCAGTGGGAGTGCACCATAGAAAATACCACAAGGTTTTTGGAACTGGCCTCCGGTGCAATCAAGAGGGCATGTTGTCACCTGACAATAGATAGAAGACTCATAAGGTGGATACCGAGTTTGTAGAAGGAAACTCGGATCAACTCAGTGTCCCAATATAACTAGAGCGTGCTTTGATGGTAGTTAGCACGACCATCAAGTGAGGGGCTATCAGTTGGAGTTCAGGAAGAACACCAACATTGTTACCACCGATAAGACGCTACTAGGATGGTGAAGAGAACAGGAATGGAACCGACCATGCTTTGATCAATGGAAGAATGTTTTGAGGTGAATTTCATCAGGATAGTGCCTTAGAGATTGTGGGGATTGAATTGTGGAATTTCAGTTTGTGCGTTAAGGTTGTAAGAGAAGAACCACTTACTAGAGTTGTACTTGATTGGCTGTTGGTGTACAACTTTATCGTCAAGTGTGGAAAGAATTAGCTCTTGGAGCATCTTGTGGTGATGAATTGTTATGGCGGTGTCGTGACCAAATTTTCGAGTGCATCACCTAAAATTAAGCTAATGGATTATTAAGCCTAGACTTAGCTTGGGCTCTCCCAAGCCCATACTAATTCGCGACTTAGGTTCAAATATCTAATATGCAAAAGGGAGTCGCTACTAATCAATTTACGGTAGGTCGATTAGACACCTAAGTAAAATAATGAGAAGATTATTTTGCTTCTACGAATTAGAGATTTTGGGTATGCAGACTTGGTTACATTAGATTTTTCTAATGTCATTTCAATACCATTCTTTTATTTTTTTAAATTTTTTTTGCAAATAGCTTGAATTAATTTTAAATATATTTCTTTAACATGTGAAGTGATCATGTGGGTGCGCAAACCACTAATTTAACACCAAAGAAAGCAATGAATAAACTGCAAGACTTACCTTGTAAAAACGAAAACATCTACAAATGTTAGATCAGAATTCACATTAATGGTCTTAGATATGATTTCTAATTAATACGCAATTTCTTTTTCTTTTTTTTTTTTTGTTTTCACTTATTAAATAAAAATCATGCAATATGCAATGCAATATAACTAAATGACCTAATTCTAATGACATGCAATTTCTAATTAAATGGACCTAAATGACATGTATTTCATGAATCTAATCCTCTATGACATTTACATGACATTTTTTTTTTCCTAAAAATGCAATCTATCCTAGAGAATGGAACAAATTTATTCTAAGACATTTTTTTTTTTTTGTATTTTTCATGAAATTTGGAATTAGGAAAAATGTGAAAATGATCTAACTGGATTAAGATTCTATTTTATTTGCATTAGGAATTAGGTTAAGCCAAATCCTAATTTAAACTAAAATATTATCTTAACCCAAATAATCCTAAAATGCAATCTATCTAATATCTAAACTTATAATAATTTAAGAAAAATATTATCTAGAATTAAACTAAGTACAATTTTACTTTAATATGCAATGACGTACAAAAAGATGCCCTAACTCTACATGACATATGCATGATGTGTTTTTTGTGTTTTTGTTTTATTAATTTCGAAATTAATAATTGTCAAATAATTAAACAACTTAAATTGATTGTATTGATTTTTTTTTTTAAATTCGTAATAAAATTCCTATTCTAAAAATGCAAACCCTTAAAACAAGAAATAAACCTAATTCTAACCCACATTTTTTATTTTAGTTTTTTTACGAAAACAAAATTAACTTAAATAGCACGATAGCAAATTAGAGCAAGATTGATATCCAAATTGAAGAACCATATCTCGTGCATCAAATCGGGTTGGCCAATTTTACATAAATCGAGAATCAAATCCCCGAGTGTGAGATTGAATTGGCGATTTTTCAAGTGACCGCAAGTCGGATTTCGGGCACGAAAATTGACTAACAATCACAAATTTCCCAGGCTATTTCATGTCGAACATCTCATCCTTACACTAAGGAATAATTATACCAAAAAGAGCAAATAAAGTAAAATAAGAAAAGTAAGATAGATAAATAAATAAAAGAAAAAACTACCTAAATTGATTTTGCCTTTTTTCTTTTCTTTTCTCTTGTTCCACGCACGGCTTGCAGCTTCGTGGTGGGTGCGCCATCGGTTAGGTCGCCAAGGGGGTTGGTCAACGGCGTTCTAGTGAGGGGCAGCGGTGGGCGTTGAAGCTTCGGTGAGGATGGACCAGCAGCGTTGGCAGTAAGGGGGCTTGGTAGCAGCATTGCGGGCAAATCAGCGGTGATCGGCGAGAGCCGCTGGATGCCGAAAGTAGAAGTGAGCTACTACTAGCTGCGAGGAACTCCACTGATGGCATCGTCGACGCTCGAGCAGAGGTGGCAACAACAAGCTAAGGTGAGGCCTAGACGGCTGTAGGGCAATAGTTGAGGGTCGGCTATGGCGAAGATGCAGTGCAAGGGGTTGTCGCAAATCAGGACAACGGCAACTTCATCAGGCTGGTGGAGCGGATCGCCAGTAGCGGGCAGCGGGGACGTCGCTTAGAGACGTGGCGAGGCAACAATGCTTGGCAGAGCGACGAGTAGAGGCGGGTGGCAATCACTCAGGCACGGGAGCGGCGACCGGTAAAGGGCGAGCTGCTGTGAGGCTGGCTGAAGGAACGTGAGGGGTGTGCTTGCGGGTTGCGGCGGCATCGTGAGGGGGCGGTCTGCTAGTATCGGTGATAGATCTGCATGTCGCACGCGGAGGCGTAGGGTCGTCGCGACTATAGCATATGTCGAATGGAGGTGGCTGGCGAAACAGAGGCGCGTCGGTGAGTTGTAGAGGTGCAGTTGTTGGGCGCCAGGTGCAATCGTCAAACACCAGGTGTGGCAATGCTCGTAGCTGTTGGCACGGTGATCGGTGTGGAGGCATAGGAGCAACGCCAATTAGGAGCAATAAACGACTCGTTGAAGAAGACGAAGCGTTCGTTTTTGCCTTTTTTCTTTTCCTCCTACACACGTCCCCTCACGTCTTTCTCTTTCGTCTCTTCTCTTTGCCCTCCTTCACGTTTCTTTCACTCTACACGTACCCTCACTCACCTTTCTTTTTCTTGTTTTTTACCCTAGTTGACCTTGACCTTTTCCCTCGGCAGCTTTTCCTTCTCTTTTTGTTTCTTCCTCAAAATGAAGAGAAGCCCCCAATGTGGCCGGGTATTCAATATATGTGGCCTCCCCAAAACCCTATGCGTATTAATCTATTTATAGGCCATGGATTAAGGTTTTTAATTTTCCAAACACAATATTTACCTTTCCAAACGCAATATTTGATTTTAAATTGAAATCTCATAAAGATAAATCTGTAAAATCTCCCCAAGGATACGGGCTTGGGTCAATTTGCTCTCTTTGTGGGCTTAGCCCGACTCATCAAATTAAAGTTTCTGAAACATCCATTCGAACCCATCTGTCACCGGCCCAATGTAAATGCAAATTAAAAATAAATGCACCTAAAACTATATGCTATGCAATTAACTATTTTTTCAAGGATAAAATTAACCCCTAATTTTTTAGTGCAATAAATGACTAAACGGGTCGCCAAAATTTAGGTGTCAATAGTTGGAGTAACCCATCTTATTCTAGGAGCATGTAGAAGTGCTAAGTTTTATTGGGAGTCGAGAAGGGTCCTCGACTTCCTTAATCTTGTCACGTAAGGCAACCCGATTGTTAGACGGGGATTGCCAAGATGGCTTGACGATTGTCATAGACAAGATAGATGGAAGAACTGAAAATTGAGAACTCCTCAGTAGTCTAAGAAATTCTGAAAGTGTTACTGGAGGGATTGTTAGGCCTGTAGTCAGTGAATGAGGTAGAATTTGCGATTGAGTTAGCACTCGGGATAGAGCCACTTACTAAGGCTTCTTACCAGTGGTTGTATGAGTTAAAAGGACTAATGGTGCAAATGCGAGAATTACTGGATAAGAGATTGATACATATCAATTCATCACTTTGGGAAGCACTGGTTGTTGGAGAAATCGTTCCAGAATATTTTGAAGCTGACAAAACATTTCCTTCAGTCTAGTCTGGGTATCTGCAGATCGTCTAGTCTAAAGTCTAAAGACTTTCTAACTACCAGACTCAAGATTCAAGACTCAAGATTTGAGACTCAAGACTATTCTCATTGACAGTCTTTCTGATCCAGTGACGAAGGAAATCCAGAGCCGAAGTATATGGTTGAGGATTTAATCCTATCCTCTGGAGAAGATCTTTTTGGTTGGATAAATATAACGGATTCTTTTGTTCGTATCTAGATCAATTGAAGATCCGATGGTCGACGAAGTATTCTTGGAATGTTCTATTCTTGGAAACCAAGATCCTGATTGTATGGGCGAACAGGATTGATGGGCTATCGTCAGGTTCCTTTTATAGCTCGAATGATCTTCCTGATTGATTTCGTCCAACGGGTAGATTGGAGGAATTCCTTTGGTAAGTGTCAACGGTATGATGGCATAAAGGAGTATAAAAAAGAGGACGTTCTAGTTGTTTGAGACGTGATTGATAGAAAAATTCCAGAGTCTGAAGCACCTTGATTATTAGTCGATACAGTCTGAGCGAAATTGTATACACAGAGAGTGTCTATACTTGGTGATACCTTGAGCGAGTGTGGTAGATCATCTACACCGAGAAATCAAGGAATATCAACACTGTAACATCTCTTTGTTCATAGTGGAATCCAGCCAAATTGGCTATCAGTGCAGAAGAGTGGACGTAGGCTTGAATCAAGCCGAACCACTATAAACCGCGTGTTTAATTCTCTCTTTCCTTACTTAGTCTTACGTTGATTATTACTCTTTGCAAATCTTTCAACTGTCTAAGTATTGCGCAAGTATACAGAAATTATCAAGAAAAATCTTTGTATACCTATTCACCCCCCTCTAGGTACTCGTATTAGCAATATCAATTGGTATCAGAGCCCGTGTTCTTACTTTGTTTGAAGTGTTTTACTTCAGAGTAAAAGATCCATGGCTAGTATGCTAGCACTAGGGCTGATGGAAGGGCAAAGCAATACCAGACCACCCTACTTTGACGGAAAGGATTACAACATCTGAAAGAACAAGATGAAAGCTTTCCTGCGATCCAAGGATCCTCTGGAATGGGATGTTGTGGAAAGAGGAATTACTCCTACTGCTGCATCAATCTCTGAAAGAGGAAAAGAAACTGTTGATGCCAGCGGAATGACTCAGGAAGAGACAAACAAGAGACAAGCACTCGATGCAAAAGCAATTTACTCTTTATATTGTGCCTTATCTCCAACTGAATATAACAGAATATCTTCTTGTGTTACAGCAAAAGAAGTATGGGATAGATTACACATCACCTATGAAGGGACAGATCGAGTGAAGGAGATTAGAATTAACATTCTCCTCGGTCAATATGAAGCCTTCAAAATGAAACAAGGAGAATCTATAACTGACATGTTTAGTCGTTTTACAGATATTGTCAATGGTCTTGAGAACCAAGGACAAAAAATTTCTGATCCCATGAAGGTGAACAAGCTACTACGTGGACTCTCCAAGGACTGGAATCATATAAAGACTTCAATAAGAGAGACGCAAAGAATCATGCCTCTATCTGTCGACGAGCTAATTGGAACCCTTCAGTCTTATGAAGTGGAACGAATTAATGAAGACGAAGATCCAAGAGGTAAGAAATCTATTGCATTAAAATCAAATGATGACTCTGATGATGCAGATTCTGAAGATGATATGGACGATGAGGAGCTCGCCCTCATGATAAGAAGATTCAGAAAACTGAATAGAAAAGGCGAAGGTTCAACTCAAAGAAACAAAGTTTCCAAGACAAGAGACCAAGTCTCGTTGATGATGAGGAACCAAACAAAGATGTAGTCTGCTTCGAATGTAAGAAGAAAGGACACATCAGACCCAATTGTCCTATTCTGAAGAAGAAAAGAAGAAAAGCTGAGAAGTTTCGAAAAGCTCTCAAAGCCGAAACATGGAGTGATACAGAATGTGAAGAAAGTGATAATGAATATGCCAACATATGTTTGATGGCACATTCAGACTCAGACTCAGATTCTGGATCAGACTCAGACAGTGAATTTGAGGTAAATGATTTTAAAATTCCTGTCAAAGTCTCTAAATATATTGATGAACTGTGTTTCAGTCTTAAGACTTCTCTCAAAAGGATTTCCGAACTTAAAAAGGAAAACTCAGCTCTAAAACAAAAGGAAGTCATTTTAGAAGAAAGAGTTAAAAGTCTAGACCTAAATGTTTCTGTTCTTAAAGAAAAAGAAGATGATCTTTTGAAAGAAAATGTTTTCTTAAAAACGGACTTATCAAATATTTCAAAGAAGTTTTCGATAGGATCCGAAAAGCTTGAAAAAGTTCTTTCAATTCAAAGACATTACTTCAATAAGTCTGGTCTAGGCATGACAACGGAAACAATTCCCTTGATTGATTTTCCTAAAGTTAAAGAAAGAATTAAGAAAAGACCATCGAGAGAGGCTTACAAAAATCATTTCAAGAAAGTTTTTGTAAAGTCTGTTGGTCGAAATGCTCTAAGGTGTTCAAAGTGTAACAGTAAGGATCACTTTGAAAAAGAGTGTCCTATGGTTTGGAAGCCTGTTAAGAAAGTATGGCCTAATAATATTTATCCTACTAACACCAAAGGACCCAAGAAAATTTGGGTACCAAAGAAAACTTGAGACTCTTTTAAATGCAGGTCTCCGTCAAGAAAAAGATAAAATGGTATCTTGACAGCGGATGTTCAAGACACATGACAAGAGACTCAAAGTGCTTCGTAAAGCTTGTTCAAGTAAACGGCGGAAATGTTTCATTTGGAGGAAACGGCAAAGGAAGCATCATGGGATTTGGAACTGTGAAAATTGGAAATCTCACAATAAGCAATGTTTCTCTAGTAGAAGGACTCAACTATAACCTTCTCAGCATTAGCCAATTGTGTGATACTAGTTTCAAGATCTCCTTTCAAGAAGGAATTTGCTATGGAATGAGTAAAGACTCTACTCAGTCTTTCATGGGTTGAAGACATGGAAACATCTACCTCTTAGACATGAATTTGAATGAATCACAATGTCTAATCTCAATTCAAGATGAAGCAAGCTTATGGCACGAAAGCTTGGCTATGTCAATATGAAGCAATTAGCCAAAATCTCATCAAAGCAGTTTGTTCGAGGTCTACCCAAATTACCATATCAAAAGTCCGATCCATGCACACCCTGTATTCTGGGAAAACAAGTAAGAAACTCATTTAAGCCAATAAACCATGTCTCTACTAATCATGTACTACGCTTGCTGCATATGGATCTCTTCGGACCAACCGTAACCTGAGTATTGGAGGTAAGAAATATTGTCTAGTAATTGTGGATGATTACTCCCGTTTTACTTGGGTATATTTCCTTGCAAGTAAGTCAGAAACCTTTTTGTATTTTGAAAAATTTGCTAAAAAGGTTCAAAATGAAAAAGGATGTGTTATCTCAAGTATAAAAACAGATAATGGAGGTGAATTTGAAAATCAAGATTTCACAAAATTGTGTGATGAATCTGGTTTTAAACATGTATTCTCTTCTCCATACACTCCTAAGCAAAATGGAGTTGTGGAAAGAAAGAATAGATCTCTTCAAGAAATGGCCAGAACTCTTTTAATTGAAAGCAAAATTTCTTCACGATTTTGGGCTGAAGCTGTTTCAACAGCATGCTATATCATCAATAGAGTCTTCCTAAGACCTATTCTTGAGAAAACCTCTTATGAATTATTCAAAGGTAAGAAGCCTATTGTTTCATACTTTCATGTGTTCGGTTGCAAATGCTTTATATTGAAAAATGCAAAAGATCAAGTTGGTAAGTTTGAAGAAAGATCAGATGAAGGCATCTTCCTTGGATATTCTACATCAAGCAAAGCCTACAGAGTCTACAATAAGAAGAGCCAGTCTGTGGAGGAGTTAATGAACGTCAAATTTCAAGACTCTACGCAAGATGAATCCAGTCAGACTCAATATGAAGAGTCTGAACCTGCTCCAGACCTTCCAAAGCTTACAACTCAAAAAGTATCTCAGACTTTGGAAGACCAGCGTCAAGATGTTCATGAAGATTCAAATAAAGAAAGAGATCATCATTCAGAGAAATCAACCAAGAATCGGAAACACAAGTCCAAATCATCCTAAAAATCTCATTATCGGCGAAATTAATGAAGGAATTCGCACTGATCAAAAAGACGTGAATAGTCTAGTGCTTGTTGCTCTCATCTCTCGAAATTGAACCAAAAAGCATAGAAGAAGCTTTATCTCGATGAAAGCTGGATCGAAGCTATGCAAGAGGAGCTCGACAGGTTCAACATTAACGATGTCTGGGAATTGACGTCTAAACCAAAAGGTAAAACTGTTATTGGAGCCAAATGGGTATTCAGAAACAAGATGAACGAAAAGGGAAAAGTCGTACGGAATAAAGCAAGACTCGTGGCCAAGGGATACACGCAAGAAGAAGGAATAGACTATGATGAGACTTACGCTCTTGTAGCAAGGTTAGAAGCTATTCGTCTATTACTTGCGTTTGCTTGTTACAAAAATTTCAGGTTATTCCAAATGGACGTCAAAAGTGCTTTCCTAAATGGATTTATCCAAGAGGAAGTTTATGTGGAACAACCGCCCGGATTTGAAGACCCAAAGAAGCCGGACTCGCTTCGGGGCGAAAAAGGCCCCAGTATGGTCTAAAGCAAGCACCTCGAGCTTGGTACGACAGACTAAGTAAGTTCTTATTACGAACGAATTTGTCAAAGGTAAAGTAGATACTACTTTATTTATCAAAAAGGAAAACAAAAGCTTTTACTCGTTCAAATATATGTGGATGACATTATTTTTGGATCCTCTAATGAAAGTCTATGTCTAGGATGAGTTTGAAATGAGTATGATGGGAGAATTAACATTCTTTCTTGGCCTTCAAATAAAGCAATTGAAGGAAGGAACTTTCATTTACCAAGAAAAATATGCTAATGATCTTGTCAAAAGATTTGGATTGGAAAATTGCAAGAAGATTGATATACCAATGTCAAGTTCTCTGAAGATAGACAAAGATGAGGAAGGGAAGAAAGTTGATCAAAAGCTGTACAGGAGCATCATCGGTTCACTTCTTTATCTTACTGCTTCTAGACCTGACATTTTGTTGAGTGTTTGCATCTGTGCTAGGTTTCAATCAGATCCTAGAGAATCCCATCTCAGTGCTGCAAAACGTATTATTAAATACGTTGCTTCATCTTCAAGCATTGGTCTTTGGTATCCTAAGAAAGGAGACTTTAATCTTCTAGGATATTCAGACGCAGATCTGGTCGGCTGCAGAGTCGATAGAAAGAGTACTTCAGGAACTTGCCAGTTGCTTGGAAGCAGGACAGTGTCCTGGTTTTCAAGGAAACAAAGCACTGTAGCTCTCTCAACAATAGAAGCAGAGTATGTTGCCCTTAGAAGCTGCTGTTCACAAATTCTATGGATAAAACAACAGCTACAAGACTTTGGGATTGAAGACTCATGCACAGAAATCAAATGTGACAACACCAGCGCAATCAATCTCACCAAAAACCCAATTCTTCATTCAAGAGCAAAGCATATAGAAATTCGACATCACTTCATTAGAGATCATATTCAAAGTGGAGAAATCTCGATTCAATTTGTTGATTCAAAAAGCCAACTAGCGGATATATTCACAAAGCCTTTGGAGAAAAATCAATTTGATTTTATCCGCTCCAGACTCAACATTTTGAAGCTCGAAGAAGTTAAAGTCTAGAGACTCTCCAACCTTCGACTCGAGAAAGTTGATGACCGTCGACTCAAATCTCTCGAGACTCAAATCTCTCATAAGTTGATGACTATAGACTCGTAAGTTTACTTTATCTAAACTCGAAAAGGTATGATCTTTCGTTCAATTATTTTGTAGTCTCCGTGAAAATCGAAAAACTTGTCTTTTCAAAAGGATTAATTTTGGCAGTTATTGATTTCGAAAAGAGGTATTCGTACACTTTCCTTGTACCGATTGAACTTCCCTTTTTCAAAACTGAGTTATATATATACAGTTTTCACCTTCAATCTTCAAAACCCTAAAAGCATTCTCCTCTCAAACTGATTTCTACTTCGAGTTCATCCTCGAGAAAGTTGTCATCTTTTCTTGGGAAAGCAAGCAAAGAAATCTTTTAGAGGTAAGAAGAATGTCGTCTTCGAGGAAGTCCTCAAGAATCGTGACAAGGGGACCACAGAGGATGAAGGAGGGACCTACCCACTTCGATCTCACGAAGAGGAAGAATTATCGAGTCAAGATCGAACCCAACTCATTCTCCACCACGTCACTCAACGCCTTCTACCCCACAAGGTGCGAGGTCAACATCCGGAAGAAGAGATAATCGAGGACGCACCCGTAAGAGTCTAAAACCCTCGTTTATTTACAAACTTTACCTTGCGTTGAAAAGTACTGCGACTCCGATGAAATATGTGGATGATTTTCTTAAAGAAAAGAACTATGGGAATGAGTACATTTTTCTGAAGAAAATGGAGGATTTGGGAATGAGTACATTTTTCTGAAGAAAATGGAGGATTTGGGAATTGCTCCCAAAGGTAAAGCAGAGGAAGTGCTTGCAAATATTCCGAGTGACCCTCGGATGTCGGGCCCAAATTTGACTGATGGGAACGGCGATGACAAAATGTTCACTGATTTTCAACCGAGATTGGGTGTTGCTGCTAAGGTGAAGGGAAAGAGGATGGAGTTATTTAAATCGAAGAAACAAGAAACTTTGTTCTTCAAACTGCTGAAGCGAGGGGTGATAAACCCTAGGAGTGTCGATTTCGATTTCTTGGATGCTGTGAATGTGAACTTGAGAGAGAAGTTCAATCTGCTTCAACTGGAACGTTTTTGCACTGACACCACGGACGGATATGCACAACTAACTGCATATTTCTATTCAATTCTTAGCTTTATCGATGCGAATAGAATATCTTTCAGTGTTCGAGATCAGGATTATGTGTTGGATGTGGATATGTTGGCGGACATAATTGGAGTTGAGCGAGGACGTTATCAACCCGTCAAAGTCTCAGTTGCTCGTGCCACAATGGACCTTGTCGAGATAGAGATATTGAGGGAAAAATCATCTATTCAAGGATGTGTGCCATCAATATTGTGTTGCACAAAATTGTTATCAATTGCATTAGGCCGAAGTCTACATCAAAGATTGATGTGTCTAATTCCGAAACAAAATTGATGTACGCAATCAACTCAGGGAAGAAGTTCTCTCTCCCTCACACTATTCTCTTTCACATGTACAGAGCAATGTCGAAAGACAAGGGACAATTGCCTTATCCAGGTCTGGTGACCAAGATCTTCAGACACATGAATATTGAACCTCCACACACTCTCTGTGTTCGACCGTGCGATAAGATGGTGGTAGGTTTAAAGATGTTGACAAAGATGCGTTTGAAAGAACTTTCTAAGGCAGTGGAGAAATTCAGAGTAAAGACTCCAGTTCCATCTGCTTCAAAAAGAAAGGGAAAGGAAGCCATTGGTGCCCCATCCAAAAAGAAGAGAACTCTCATCTTGGAGGATGAAGATGAGGAGGAAGATCTCACAATCACTGCCTTGATAAGGACAAGACGTTCTGTTTCACAATCAACAAAACAGCAGAAGAAACAGAGAGAAGAAAAAGAAAAAGACAAGATCAGAGAAGAAGAAAAGAAGAGCGAGAAGGAGAAAGAAGCTGAAGAAAAAGGAGAAGAAGAGCAAGAAAAGTCTGCAGCTGAATCTGGAGAGAAAGATACAGAAGAGCATGATCATCACTCTTCCCCTCTTGATGTCCTATAGACAGGGGGAGTTGGCGAGCAAGAAAGGTCCTCACCTAATGCTGCCAATAGTGAAGGTCTACGACAATCTCCAGCAGCCCCAGAAGAATTTCAGGCTTCTCAATTGCCTGAAGAAGGTCACGATACGTCAGAACCAAATCTGCAAGACTATACAGAAGCGCCATCGTCTGCATTCACTCCATCGGAAAGAGCAAATGCAAGTACTCAAACGGACAATTCTGCAGATTTTCGTCGTATTATGGATATTCTTCTGGAAATGCGTGGCCAAATCTATGCTCTGGACTGTGAAATTCAAGCCTTGAAGAATGCTGGACAAGCATCTTCAGTTACCCTGGAGGATAAAATGAAAGACCTCGCTCTACAACTTCAAGCCAATGCAAAGGGAGAAGAGGTAGCTCAACTGAGGGAAGACTTGAAGAAGCTAGAAGGAGTAGTCCAGTCCATGGGAGATTTCCAGATTGTGCGCATTCCCAAGCAGACATGACATCTTTCTCACCTTTTTAATGTTGACAAAAAGGGAGAGAAAAGCAATTTGAACCAAACCAACAACCAACTTTCTTCAAATTTCTTTGACTTTAAGTTTTTTATGTTTGTTTATGACTTGAGCAATCTTGGGTGTGAACTTGAACTTGACTGAATTGGCTGTGGATTTTAATGCTTGACTGTTTGCATTCATATCAAGTGTTGTTCTATGGTATTACTCATGAAAGACTAACCAATTTTTTGTGGATGCAGAGTCTGGTTGCTTTGTTAATCTTTATGAGATTGCCATATTGCTTGAAAAATGTTTTTGCAGGTCAAAGTGGTTCAAATCTACAGGAAAGTTTTGTCACCATCAAAAACGGGGAGATTGTTGGAGAAATCGTTTCAGAATATTTTGAAGCTGACAAAACATTTCCTGCAGTCTAGTCTGGGTATCTGCAGATCGTCTAGTCTAAAGTCTGAAGACTTTCTAACTACCAGACTCAAGATTCAAGACTCAAGATTTGAGACTCAAGACTATTCTCATTGACAGTCTTTCTGATCCAGTGAAGAAGGAAATCCAGAGCCGAAGTATATGGTTGAGGATTTAATCCTATCGTCTGGAGAAGATATTTTTGGTTGGATAAATATAACGGATTCTTTTGTTCGTATCTAGATCAATTGAAGATCCAATGGTCGACGAAGTATTCTTGGAATGTTCTATTCTTGGAAACCAAGATCCTGATTGTATGGGCGAACAGGATTGATGGGCTATCGTCAGGTTCCTTTTATAGCTCGAATGATCTTCCTGATTGATTTCGTCCAACGGGTAGATTGGAGGAATTCCTTTGGTAAGTGTCAACGGTATGATGGCATAAAGGAGTATAAAAAGGAGGACGTTCTAGTTGTTTGAGACGTGATTGATAGAAAAATTCCAGAGTCTGAAGCACCTTAATTATTAGTCGATACAGTCTGAGCGAAATTGTATACACAGAGAGTGTCTATACTTGGTGATACCTTGAGCGAGTGTGGTAGATCATCTACACCGAGAAATCAAGGAATATCAACACTGTAACATCTCTTTGTTCATAGTGGAATCCAGCCAAATTGGTCATTTAGTGCGAAGAGTGGACGTAGGCTTGGATCAAGCCGAACCACTATAAACCGCGTGTTTATTCTCTCTTTCCTTCACTTAGTCTTACATTGATTATTACTTAAACGCAATCCATCTTTCAACTGTCTAAGTATTGCGCAAGTATACAGAAATTATCAAGAAAAATCTTTGTATACCTATTCACCCCCTTCTAGGTACTCGTACTAGCAATATCACTGGTTTCATTTGTGAAGAAAGATGGTTCATTGTAGTTACGCATCAACCGTCATTAACTCAATCAGGTGATGACCAAGAACAAGTATTCATGGCTAAAGATAAACGAATTATGTGACCAGTTGCAAAGTGTGTCGATATTTTCAAGGGTCGACTTAAGAACAGGGCATCATCAGTCAAGGATCAGAAAGAATGGCATATTGAGATTAATGTTTAGTACTCGAGATGGTCTTTACGAGAGTATTGTAAGACCATCTGGCCTGGTGAACACCCCAGCTACTGTCATGAATTTGGCAAATTGAGTGTTTAAGGAATATCTAGTTCAGTTTGTGGTTGTGTCTGTCAGTGATATTCTGACGTATTCAATGAGTACTGAGGAGCACGAGAGTCATCTGAGAATGGTCACAAGATTTCAACAAGGAATCTCTGTGAACCCGACTAAGATCGAAACAGTTATTAGTGGACCAAGACCGATAACAATATCAGAGATCATAAGTGGTATGCATTGGACAGAGTATTAAAGAAGATTTGTGGAAGGATTTTCAACATCAGTGTCGCCGTTGGCTCAACTCCTAAAGAAAGAAGAATAGTTTGTGTGTACAGACAAGTGTAAGCATAGTTTCCCAGAGCTTAATTATAAGCTTAATACCGCACCTGTACTAACCATTACATTCAGTCTTGGAAGATACGAGATCTATAGTGATGTGTCGTTCAAAGGATTGGGTTACGTGCTGATACAACATTGTAGGATTGCTGCATACGTGTCCCGACAGTTGAGACCTCCTGAGTTGAATTACTCGACACAGACTTAGAACTCGCAACAATAATTTTCGCCTTGACAATTTAAAGACATCATTGGTATGAAGAAAAATTTCAGATCTTCATGGACTATTAAGGTCTCAAATGTTTATTCTCTCCAAAGGAGTTGAATATGAGAAGATGTCATGAATCTGAACCTTGGAAGGACTAGGATGGTGATATCTAGTATCACCCCAGAAGAACAAAAGAAGTCACTAAGGCATTGAGTCGAGACTCTTCAATTGTGCATAGGCTGGTTAAAGTATAGGCCTTACTTGAAAATGGTTCAAAATTTGGTTTTCAAATTTGAGGTAGGCCACCTTTTGAATTTTATGGCCGCCCTCAAAATTGAACTGAATATTCAAGTTGGAATCAGACACTGCAGTTGACAGACTGGGATGTTCAGAAGATCCTGTAAGAGGATACTGATAAGAAAGAAACTGACGTTCAAATTTCTAGGGATGAAACACTCAAGTTCCAAGAGTGATTGGGTGTACCTAACGATGTAGCACTCAAGTAAGAGACCTTGTTAGAAATTCACTGTGATAGTTGCAGTATTCGACCAGATAGTACCAAGTAGGTCAAAATTGGCATCAGCTCGATCGGTAGATCGACATGAAGATGGATATTATTGGATAGGTTGCAAGTTTCAGATGTGTTAGTAAGTGAAAGTTCAGCAATGCAAACCGGGGCGACTTTTACAATCACTCAAGAGTCCTAAGTGGTAGTGGAAGTGTATCATGATGGAGTGTTGTGACATGCTTACCAAGGAGTCAAAGGAGTAATAATTCCATTTGGGGTTGTGGTCGACAAATTAGTGAAGTCAGCTCACTTCTTGGTAGTATGAAAGGATTTGGACTCAGACTGACATGCAAATTTGTATGTGCGTCAAATGATTCGTTTACATAGAGTGCCGGTGACGAATTTATATCGATCTAGACCCAAGGTTCTCGCCTTTAGCGAGAATAGTCGATGGTTCCTTTTGAAGCATTGCTTAGCGAGTGTATAGATTTTCAGTTTGTGAGGAAGAAGTCAGAGAACGAAAGATTAGGCTAAAGTCAGTTCAACAATTGGTGATTGTAGTTTCCGTGATCAGAGACAAATTAAAGACCGCACAGAGCTGCTAGAAATATTGTATTGTTGAGTACCGAAGGCCCTTAGAGTTCCAAATTGGTGATTACATCTTTCGGAAGGTGTCGCCAATAAGGAATGCCTTGTGTTTTGACAAGAAGGGAAAGTTGAGTCCGAGGTATGTAAGTCCCTTAGAAATTCTGAAAAGAATCGGGATCCTAGCGTATCGTCTTACATTGTCGCCGAAGTTGACGCAAGTACATGACGTCTTTCACATATCAAGATTGATGATGTGTAAGCCTAACCCGACCCATGTGCTAAATCTTGAAGAATTAGACATGGACAATAGAGTGTCGGACGTGGAAAGCCTAGTTTAGGTAATGGATCAGAAAGGACAGATTTTGTGTAGTCAAAGTGGTCAGACAATACCACGGAGCTGAGGAAGCAACCGAGGAAAGTGAGACTTGATAAAATGACGATACCCCCACATTTTTGTTTAAAGATTGGTAAAGTTTTAAATTTTGAGGACGAAATTTGTAAAAGAGGGGAAGAGTTGTGACATCCTAATTTTTAGGTTCTGATTTTGATTGGATAAGTTGGGCATTTCATTGATGCGCCTATGGTGTTTTTCTTGGAGTTGGCCACTCTCGAGATAACTAGACTATCTATAGAAGCCATTAAGGAATTTTAAAGCAATAAACTTGAGAATTCAACCAGGAATCGGCTACTCGACCGTGCTCATCTTTAGAGGTCACTACAACATAGTTAAAAATTGATTCGAAGTCAAAGATAGGTTGGTTCGACTGAGATGTGTGGCTAACCGTGGGTGACTCCATTAAATTGGAAAATTCTTGTGGGTCGGTATTAAACTGATTTTTCTATCATTTTGGTACCCCGTGTCCGTTGAATAATCGAGATTTTCACGACAATTGAAAGTCACCAGTGCATCGAGTGGGTTTATTGTGGTTCGAAAAAAATTGACCACGAGTTATTTGCAGTAAAAAGTTTTGAAAGCTACCAAGTGACCTAGGTCACGCTAAAAACGTGCCGACCATGGTGAGGTGTCGGTTGATTTTATAGAAGCTGGTTTGTGTTGATTTAATAGGGAATTGGTGTCCAAGTAAGGGAGAAACCTATGAAATTCGTATACCCCCACACCCTGAACATTTGCACCATTTCAAGCTTCTAGATGGGGAGCATGGATGGCTAGATTTTGGCCAAGGAAGCTAGACATGGCTGTGGTTGAGTCGAGAAGGCAATTTGGTGGAAAAACAAGCCAAGGTGGCCCTTCATCCTTGACTAGCTACTTCTTCTTTCTTTAGCTTTCTTTCTCCATGTTTGGTCTACCATGAAGATCAAAAGAACCAGAGAAATCGAACTACACCTTCCCCTCCACTATCGCACACCCACCAGACCATTTTCCCCCTCCGTTTTCACTTCTGCCGGTTTCTGCTTCAATTGACCTTTTGCCAAATATGTGTTGAAAGTGGTCTTTCCAAACGAATTAGCCAACAATCCACCCATCACCATGACCAGCACATCTAGATCATTCCAAAGAGTCTGACCACACCCCGAACAAAGCTGCTGGCCATCTTGTACATCGACGAGAAGGAACCGATCGTCGATCCGTCAGTTTGCCCACTGGTCTGCCTGTTTTGCATTTTTCTTCATTTTTCTCCCATTCCAGCCCTTTGTTTGGCCATCACAACCTCCAACAAGACCCCCAAGATCCCTGAGAGCCACCGGTTGCCGACCACCTGCTCGCCGGAGCTTCGATCAGCTCGTTTCCTCACCGTTCAGCTATTGATTCTCCTCTGTCCAGTAAGCAGTAGAAGTCGAACCAGCCTTTGGTTTCTCTCTTTTGCAGCTCAAAATAGAGGCAAAGTTCAGTGGGTTTCCAGTAGCTTCTAGGCCCATTTTGAGGTGGTTCCGAACCTCAAAAGTGTGGCCCGCTTTGGAGAAAATAGATTCTCTTCGCGTTCTCGACGTTTTGCACCGACCCGCTGGTCAAACAAGTGAATTTTACTCACTAATCCCTACTTAATAGGCTAATGATGTTGAGAGGTTGATTAGATTTAATCAAGTATAATTAGGTGAATAGATTAGAGTAGAGCAATTAAATTAGTGCCTTATCAATGCATGTTAGGCAAATAGTTAGTGTAGTTAGCAAGTACACTTGTGCTATTATTTATTAAACGAGTCTCGAAAATTTTCCGAGTCCGTTTCAGCTTCCAATTAGGCATTATGGGCCTAAATTGGATTTATTGCATTTATTTAATATTTTCCGTAATTATTTAATTATTTATTTATTTTTCGGAAATTAGGCTGGGATAGCTAACGATTGGAATTTTATGCTAGTTTTCACGGTGCAATCTATTTATTTATTTGAGCTCTAATTTGTGCTGAATTGATTGAATGGTGATTTTAGGATTTTATTCCTAATTTACTTAATTATGGTAATTAATTGGAAAATCACTGGACATTGGTTTACAGCACCGAAAATATGTAATGGGCTATTGAAACTGGTGGGATGTTTAAAAGTGGAAATTTTATATTTTGGCTAAGGCCAACTGTGCACCTACACATTACCACATAATCTAGGTTGTACACGCTAAGCCGTAATTCAGCATTACCACCAAATTTGGAATCAGTTGTGCCCGCTGAGCCGTAATTCAGCATTAACCGCCAAAGAATTAGTAAGCCATGCTCGCTGAACCGTAATTCAACATTACCGCCAAAGTTTTAGTAGGCCGAGCTCGCTGAGCTGTAATTTAGTATTGGGGTTGAGTATTTGAGATGACCATGTAGGCCGTGCTTGCTAAGCTGTAATTCAGCGTTGAATTTGAGTAATGGAGATGACCGGGGAATGGTCTGGTTGACATATAATCGACTGAGTCGATTGATCGATGTTTCGATTTGAATTATTGACTGATGTGATGATGTGATTCGACGATTGTTTATTGAATTGACTTGCAGGAAGGAACTGAACCCAAGGTAAGTCATCTGACTCGTGTTATGCTTAGGCAGCTCTTAAGGCGTATTGGCTTCCTAATTGGGTCTTTGTGGGATAGAACTTGCTGAGACATTATCTCACTAGTTATTGTATAACCACTTTCATGTCCCTAGTTGACGTTAGTGGAGGACCCAAGGCCTGAAGTTTAGAAGGTGAAGCCTGAAGAATCGGCGTTCTTATCTGACTAATTAGTCATAGGATGATTCTATTTTGATGAAAGTCGATTCTTTTTTGTAGGTTCTGCATATAAACCTGTGTGTTTATAAAAAGGTCTTTTGAGAAAATTTGGCCCTACTTTCCTATCCCATTGTTTTATTGTTTGGGGATTACTTATATGCTTCCACATGTGTATATTAAATGAATGGATCGGCGATGCGTTGTGGGACGTCACTTTTAATTGACTAGTGAGGGATGGGCATGTGCTTGGAGGATTATGGTGTGATAGGTGCCGCCTGCCGCCTCGTCGACCAACCACAAGCCCGGCCGCCTTAAAGTCCCCCGGCTCGATGCCAATCGCTACTGTTATTTCTTCTCGTTGCTGCCACTACCATCGCCGAGCCTTGCGCTATCAAACGCCATCTTCCCCTGCCGTTCATCTCCAACACTGCCACACCAGGTGGGAGCACCATTGGTCTCTACCCTCACCGACCCTCGGGTGGTAGGTGAGGGCTTTGCGACCCTTGCCTAGTTGCCGGCGAGCCTCACCGAGGCTCGCCCACCACCACCAAAAAGAAAAGGAAAAAGAAAAAAATTAATAAAAAATTTCAAAAAATCATTAAAAAATCATAAAAATTGTCACGTCAACGTTTGGCCGATGTCCATGTTAGCGCTGGCCAACCAAAATTGGTCGGATGGACTAAATTAGTACCAATATTAAAAGCTTTAGGACTAAATTAATCCAAGTGAAAAGTTTAAGAATGCATTGGTACCAATGCAATAAGTTTATGACTTTTTTGGTAGTTTTCCCCAATTCTTAATGGGCATTGACAAATGGGCGCATAAATTAGACTCCGTTGGTGATATTTTTTTGCAATATCATATCAAGCATCGGATAGGGTTATGCAAAAAGTCTTTCCCAATTTTCTTGAATGGCCAAGTCTATAATGACATTTTTTAATTTCAAAAATATGCATAGCTCTAATAATTACCATTTGGTTAACAAAATTGGATAAGTCATTATGAAAAAGGCAACCATTTACGAATTTCTTCTGGTAAGATAACTTTGAGTTTGCAAATAATGTGAATCTTTATTATCTTTAACTTCAATAAAAGTGCTTGTTGAATATTGTACGACTACAAGAGTTCACAACATCTTTCAATAAACCGCCTCACACAACTTTAAAATATTGTAACTTGAAAATGTGTCATCAAATACACATATTGCAATACTTTCTACAATACTTATAATGCAGCACAACTACAATTATACCAAACACATTTTAGCTTTAATTAGTTCAATCCAAAATTGAAATGACCTTACCATTTGGCTGAATGTACACAACGTAAATTCACTTGAATACGAAGTTACTAGTATGTATATGTAAAGTCAAATACATGTATGTATCCATTAGCATTTGGCAAATGAATGTAGAACGTTATGTCTGTAACAACGAAAGAATTCAGTAGAGGATGCAGAGACGTAGCTTAGAGGAGGCACATAAAGTAAACTCCAATGATTTCATTCATCATGATATAAATCCAATAGAAGTTAGACCAAAAACCAAGTGGCCTAGAGGGGCGCTAGTCCCCATTCCTATCACCAAAGATTAGGAGTAGCAATTATTGGCATTTCCAGATGCTTTATTTTTCCTTTCATCGCATATTCTAGTCTAGCTTCAAATCAAAATGTTCCGAATTGGCAACCTGCATAAAATCCTTGTGGAAAGGCTGGCGTAATTGCTTCGGGAAGCCAAGAATTTGATGCCACCCCATTTGGCACTTTAACATGTGAGTGAGTGTATTGATGGTGGGATACGATTTTCACCAACTTAGACTTCCAGCACAAAGTCTTCTCTAAATGGTCTGTTGGTGGGCTCGCACAAACTTCCAACTTCTTCTCCCATCATCTCCCACAAGACCACTTCAACACAAAAATATCTGTAATGGTTAATGGGACTCGCTTCGTTCTCTCTCTCTCCCTCCCTCCCTCTAAGTTGTGTGCTACCCATGAGAAGATGGAAAAATATATGTAATGGTTAATGGGACTTGCTTCATTCTCTCTCTCTAGGTTGTGTTTGACACATCTCATTATCCATATTCTCAATTTAACTGATATACAATTGCACCACGAAACAAGACACTATAAAACAAGCCTTCTTGCAAATGACATTTCAAGGTGATCTGGTGATATCTTTATTCACTGAAACAACATTGTATAGTTTAAAGAGACGATTATGTTAAAGCTTATATAATCAACTAATAGAAGAAACTTCTCTATTACAGAGAGAAGGAATGAGAAGAAACATTAAACTTCATTCGTTACGTAAAAAAAAATTGTCAATTACAAGCTAAATAAGAACTTGTTTTGAATATACAAACTTCATTATGCTGTTGTGTATCTGCTGTTTATGGGGAACACTCGTTTTCCCGGCGTCGTCCCCTGTGGGAAGACCTCTGTCTTTATAGCGATATCTACCAGCATTTCCCCTGGCTTGTGGCTGGTGATTTTAACGCGATCAAGGACCCCTCCGATCATATTGGAGGTGCTACGAACTGGATTCCCTGCTTCGATGAATTCTCTCAATGCCTGTCCCAAGCTGAACTGAGTGACCTAAGGTATGTTGGGTGCCGATATACTTTGTCCACTTCTTCTGGCGAGGCCAAGAAATTGAGGAAAATTGATCGTGTTCTCGTCAATGGTGAGTGGAATACACGCTTCTCTTACTCGGAGGCTAATTTCCAGAATCCTGGTATATTGGATCACTGCCCGATGATTGTCAGAGTGCTGCAGCCTTCTAATCGGAGTAAGCCATTCAAATTTTTTAATTACTGGACGCATCATCCAAATTTTACTGCCATCATTCAGAGGGCTTGGAATTCCCCTGTTGTTGGATTTCCTATGTTCCAGCTGGTCTCCAAGCTTAAAAGGGTGAAGTCGCTCCTAAAATCTCTCAATCGAGATGCCTTCTCTGATATTTCGGCTAAGGTTGTTAATGCGAGGAACTCTTTGGCGGTAGCCCAGAACCAGCTCCAGGCCAATCCGGGGATGTCGCTCTTGCCCAAGAAGAAAGGGAATGTCATCGTGCATTTGTTCGGTTGAGATTTCATGAAGAATCATTCTACAAGCGAAAGTCTAGAGTCAAATGGCTAAAAGAGGGAGATAGGAACACGAAGTTTTTCCATCAATCTATGAAACGAAGACACCTCTTAAACCGTATTCTTTCCGTAAAAGACCCTGCTGGAACTATCGTCACTGATCCTCTCCTGGTTCCCCAGGTTTTCGTTGATTATTTTTCTGACCTCATGTCCCCGAAGGAAGGCTTGATCAAGCCATCTATAGAGGAGGTGCGGCGGTACATTCGTAACCCTCTCTCCCTTGATCAAGTCTTGACGTGCCCATCTCAGACTCTGAGATCAAGAACACACTATTCTCATTGGCAAAAGGTAAGGCCCTGGGCCCTGATGGTTTTCCTGTTGATTTTTTTAAAACCTGCTAGGACATCATTGGGTCTATTGTGCTTCAATCGGTGCATGACTTCTTCCGGAATGCTAAGCTTTTGAAAGAAGTAAATGCAACCATTATTGCTCTTGTTCCGAAGGTCCCTAATGCCACTGCAGTCATGGACTTCAGACCAATTGCTTGTTGCAACACAATTTATAAGGTGATCACTAAGATTCTAGCTAATCGTATAGCTGGGGTTTTAGGGGATGTGATTAGTCAATCCCAGAACGCTTTTGTTAAGGGCAGGAGAATGAGGGACAACATTTTATTGGCCCAGGAACTATTTGCAGGTTTCCATCTTACTTCGTATCTGCCCAAGTGTGCCATTAAGGTAGATTTTCATAAGGCGTATGATACCCTCGATTGGGACTTTTTACAGCTTGTGTTGCGTGGCTTTTCGGTTTCCTCCGCACTTCATAAAGTTGGTTATGGCTTGTGTTCGATCTCCTACCTTCTCTATATCTATCAACGGTGACCTTCATGGGTTCTTTCCGGGCGGTAGAGGGGTAAGGCAAGGGGACCCAATGTCTCCATACCTCTTCACGTTGGTGATGGAAGTCTTTTCTGGCATATTGAGGTCTTGTGCCTTCAAACCGGACTTCAAGTATTACTGGAGATGTAAGCCAATTCAGCTCTCCCATCTTTTCTTTGCTGACGATGTGTTCTTGTTCTGTCAAGCGGATTGGCCTTCGATTGTTATGCTCAAAACGGGGCTTGATTTGTTCTCTCCGCACGGGTGGTCTCGCTTCCAAACAAGCGCAAGAGTGAAATTTTCATGGTGGCGGTGAGCTTTCTAGCCGGAACAAGATCCTATGGGCGTTCGGTTTCCAGGAAGGAAAACTTCCCGGTACCTTGGTGTTCCTATTATTTCTTCTAGACTAAACAGAGCCGATTGTATTGCATTAACAGACCGTATCACTGCCAGAATTCAATCCTGGATGCACAGATTTCTCTCTTTTGCAGGTAGGCTTCAGCTGATACGTTCTGTCCTTCACTCTATCCAAGCTTCTTGGACGAGTGTATTCACTCTTCCTGCGTCGGTTCTTGCGGATGTGGAACGCATAATGAGGCAATTTCTCTGGAAGGGAACTTCGTTGGGCCGAGGAGGAGCCAAAGTGGCTTGGGAGGATATTTGCTGCCCCAAGGCTGAAGGGGGTCTCGGCGTTCGTAACATTAAGCAATGCAATAGGGCTTCCACGGTCAAGTACTTATGGATTCTTTTCTCTGACAAAGAATCGTTATGGTGCCGTTGGATTCACTCGGTATTTCTGAAAAAGAAGAATTTCTGGATTGCCAATACTCCGAGGACGTGCTCCTGGATGTGGAAAAAGATCCTCCAGCTCAGACCATATTTTCATTCGTCGTTTAGGTGGATTGTTGGTAATGGTTACTCCATTTCACTATGGCACGATTATTGGCTCTCTTGTGGGCCGTTGGATTCGTGTGTTCCTTCAACGTTTAGGGAGTCCATTGGTCTTCCGAACCGTGCAGTAGTTGCTGATATGTATACTCCGGTTGGTGCTGCTCTTAAAACTCTCCTAGAAAGATGGTCAATTGCCCTCCCGCCCTTATCGTCTATGCACGACAAATTCATTTGGTGTCATGAATCTAAGTTTTCTGTTGCTTCGGCTTGGGATTTTATCAAGGTAAAAAGGAATCATGTCCAGTGGGCTTCCTTTGTTTGGGATAATGCCCTCGCACCTCGTTATCAATTCATTTTGTGGCTCATAACGAAGAACCGTCTTCCTACTCGAGACGTTGCTATTATCCTATGGGAGAATTGATTATTGTGTTTGTGTTTTTGTAATGAAGTTCCGGACTCGTTAATCATCTTTTCTTTGGTTGTCGCACTTTGGCTCCTCCGGCCTTCTTTTGGGCCGCCAGTGCAACATCCCATGGAAAAACAAGTTGGAATGATTTACTTACTTGGGTTACCAAGTTTTTCAGTGGCAAAGACTTCTATCACAAGATGGTTTGTTTCTCTTTCGGTGCTTTATGCCATTTGATCCGGAAGATGAGGAACGCTGCTATCTTCCCGATGAGACATTGCTATTTCGCACTTAAGAATCATCTTATCAAATCGGTTAGAGATAGAGCTATCTCTTTTTTCGAAGGTCTCGCCTTCTCCGAGGAACAAAAGACTTCAAAGGTGCTTTGGGATTCGATCCAGGCGGTCTTTTCTGCTCAATGATCGTGTTTCTGCTCGCTTTGTTTTAGTTCTCTCCGTTCTTTCCGTTATGGTTGTTGCGGTGGGTTTTCCCCGCGGTTGTAGTTCCCTCTTCCTTATTTGTCTAGCTTTTCTTTTACATCGGCTCCCGTTCACTCTTGTTCTGAGAGTGTAGGTTTTGGATCCGATCTTTTGTATTTGTCCTTCCCTTATTTATACTTATTTACCTTTTACCAAAAAAAAAAAAAAAAAAAAGAACTTGTTTTGAAATTGCACACAAGCGTGCAAAACAAAACTGCACAAAACATAACTGAACAAAAACATGCAAAACATAACCGCACACAAATGTGCAACACAGACTTGTTCCACTTCCTAGAAAATAGCTAACAAATCAACCGCCTAACAAATAAACTTGACTGAATAATAAATAAAACGATAGAACATCAGCAACAGCAACATTAAGACATAGCTCCAAGAAACTCCTCATTGGATTAGTTGCTGCTGCAAACTCCTATTTTCTCTCTTAACAGCTCAAATCTTCCAGCCTAAAGTGGCTTTGTGAACATGTCTGCAAACTAATCTTTAGATCTGCAATAGACCAACTTAACTTCACCACTTTGTTGCACTTCACGCAAAAAGAAGATTTTGACATTAAAATGCTTGGTTTTGCCATGGAAAACTAGATTCTATGATATTGCTAATGCAGCCTGATTGTCCACATTAACTTCAATGCAATCACTAGAATTCAACCATAGATCCTTCATTATCTTCTTCAGCCACAAAACTTGATTTGCAGCTGCAGTAGCTGCTATAAACTCAATCTTTGTAGTGGACTGAGCTACAATCTCTTACTTTTTGGAACACCGGGAGAAACAGGTAGAACCAAGAGTGAATCAGTACCTAGATATACTTTTCATGTCATCCACTAAGCCAGCCCAGTCACTATCGAAAACCCCGTAACTTAAGCTTATGACCTTTCCTAAACTTCACACCAAAGAACAATGTTCATTTGAGGTATCTTAAGACCCTTTTTGCAGCAATCAAATGTAACTAACTAAGACTACTCATGAACCTGGATAGAACACTCACAGCAAATAGAATATCTGGTTTGGTTGCTATAAGTATCTCATCGCATCTGTTCCATCATTCTTCCGCTTCTCTTTAGTAGCCATAGGAGTGCTTACACTTCTACAATCTTCCATCTGAAACTTCTTCATAATTTCCTTCATGTATTTTTTATGGAAGATGAAGATCTCATGTGCAGTTTGTTTGACTTTTAGACCTAAGAAATAAACCATCTTTTCCAATTCTGATATCTCAAAACTTGCAAACAGACCTTGTTTCACCCTCTCTATCAGTTTCACATCATTCCCTGTCGCTAATAAATCATCTACATAGAGTGACAAAATTATAACACTGTGATTCACCCTCTTGACATAAAGAGTGAACTCACTCAAGTTTCTTACAAAGCCAAAATCCTGCAAATATCGGTCTATCTTCCTATACCAAGCTCTTGGAGCTTGCTTCAGTCCATATAGAGCTTTCCTCAATCTGTATACCTTCTCTTCTTGCCCTTTGATACTGAAGCCTTCAAGTTGTTCAACAAAAATCTCCTCCTCGAGCTCTCCATTTAGAAATGCAAATTTGACATCTAACTAAAATATAGGCCACCCCTTCTTTACTGCAATAGCTAATAGTAGCTTGATTGTATCAAACCTTGCAACAGGAGCAAATGTTTCAGAATAGTCTATTCCCCATATTTGTACATAGCCTTTCACAACCAGTCTGGCTTTGTGTTTATTGACAGAACCATTAGGATTAAGTTTTATTCTGAACACCCACTTAACCCTAATCACATTCTTATCAGATGGTTTGTCAACAAGCTCCCATGTGTGGTTTTTCTGAATCATTGCAAACTCCTCCTGCATTGCTGCAATCCACCTCTGAACCTCCTTAGCTTCCACAAAGTTAGATGGTTCAAGCACTACCATATTACTTCTTTTATAGATTTCAGCAAGTGACCTTGTGCCTTTTACCGGTAGATCATCCATACTATCTTCCAATCCATCCACAACTTCATCAACATCTACAATTGTTTTTTTTATGACCCAAGGAACCCCATACAGCCGGCAGCTGGCGAGCAAACCCTGGGGTGACGCTAGAGGAGAACCCACCACCCCGGCATCACACTTAAGACACCAAATGCCTCAATTAGGTTTTGAACCCCTCACCTTTGGGGAAGGATCAATGGAGCTCTTATCCAGCGGAGCCACCACGGCCGGTGGTTCAACATCTACAATTGTTGTAAGTTGTTGTTTTGCAGATTGCTGTTGTCCTGCATTCTTTTCTTCCATCCAATTCCATTCATCTTCCTTTAGAAAAATAAAAACATCTCTGCTCACAATCACCTTCCCTGTCATTAGGGTGAAAAATCTTGTAAGCCTTTGATTGGAGACTTTACCCAATGAAGATTCCAAGCTTAGCTCTTTGATCCAGCTTATCCCTCTTGACCTAAGGAACATGAGTATAACACATACACCCAAAAACCTTCAAATTCTTCACAGAAGGTCTAACACCATACCGGGCTTCAAAATGTGTTGACCTCTCTAAGGCCTTTGTGGGCAATCTGTTCAACAGGAACACTGCAGTATTAGCTGCCTCAGCCCAGAACTTCTTAGGTAACATCTTCTCTTGCATCATACATCTAGCCTCTCCATAATGCTTCTGTTTTTCTCTCACTAACCCCATTTTGTTGAGGTGAATAGGGAGCAATGAATTGCTGCATAATGCCTACTTGCTCACAGTTCAACTTAAAATTGTGAGCAATATACTCATAACCATTATCAGACCTGAGCAATTTAATTTTCTTCACACCCTGATTCTCAACTAAGGTTTTGAACTTCACAAACACATCAACAACTTCATACTTGGCTCGCAGAAAATAAATCCAGCTCATCCTAGTCATGTCATCTATGAAAGTAATGAAATACCTGCTACTACTGAGAGATAACTTAGACATAGGTCCACATAAATCTGTGTGGACTAATTGCAGCTTCTCACATGCTCTCTAGCCTCTTCCTTTGAAAGGAAATATGGCTTACTTGCCAAGAAGACAAGTTTTGCACTGTGGAAACTTCTCCTCCAAACTTGGCAAGTCATCTGCTAAGCTATTCCTCTACATAAACAACATGTTCTTCCTGTGAACATGCCCAAGCATTTTATGCCATAGTTCTGCATTTTCTTCTTTACACTTTAAAGCCATTTGTTACATTTCTTGTGGCTTGAACATGATGCTCTTGTCCCTCATTGGCATTCTTAACACTTCTTTGCTATCTGCATAATCAATAAGGCATTCATTCCATTCAAACTTCACCTTATAGCCCTTCTCAACTAATTGACCAATACTCAATAGATTCTGGTCAATTTTTGGTATAAAGAGAACATCACTGATCAGTTTCACCTCCTGATTTCCTTCAATAGCCAATGTACCCTTCCCTTGCACTTTGATATACTGTCCGTTGCCAATTCTGACTCTGAACCTGACTGACCTGTCTAGACTCTTAAACAGCTTCAAATTGCTAGTCATATGATTGGTACAGCCACTATCCACAAGCCATGTATCATTCTCAACAGAAGAGTCAAAATAGGAAGCTACAAACAAGTGCTCTTCCTCAGTCTCATTTACTGCTATCTGTGCTTCTCCTACTTGCTGGTAATTGTTCTCTTTGCAGATCTCTTCCATGTGACCCAACTTGTGACATCTTCTGCACTTAGCATCAAGCTTCCTCCAACATCTAAAGGACTGATGATTAGTTCCACCACAGTGTTGATAAGGCTTCTTTTTCTTCTTCCATTTGAATTTCCTTCTTTTGCTGCAAACTTGGAGTCACCAGCATTCCCTTTAGACTAATTCCATTTCTTCCCTTTGCCTCCATCATTGGACTTCATTTTAGCTTGCAGTGCACCCTCTACAGACTCCTCTCTTCTCATCAGTCTTCTATGCTCATGTGCCTGCAGGGCATTTAACAATTTTGCAAGCTTTATGTCAGCTAAGTCTCTTGTATTTTCCAAAGAAGCTATGGTGGCTTCAAACTTCTTTGGAAGAGACACCAGGATCTTCTGAACCAACCTTTCATCCTTCAAGTCAGTCTCTAAAACTCTTATTTTTTCAGCTATCTCAATCAATCTCGGAATATTCCTTCACCGACTTTGAATCCTTCATCTGCTGTCTCTCAAACTCCCTCAAGAGATTCAGCACCTTCATACTCCTTATCTTCTCATCTCCCCCGTATTCATCCTTCAAGAAATCCCATATTGCCTTTGTAGAATCACATCTCATGATCCGTGTGAAGATAGGGGTGAGAGACAACATACTGAGCAAGACTTTGCCTTGGCCTTCCTTGTGATTCTCTCTTTATGGTACTTTATCGATTCAAGGTCAGATTGTTTGGAAGTGGAGCAACCTCATAATCATTCTCCATAGCCTCCCATTAATCATGACCCTCCAAGAATGCTGTCATCTTAACAGCCCAAGCTTGATAATTTTCCCCAGTAAAGATTGGAGCAGCCATTGTAAAGAATCCACTCGATCCTGCCTCCATCAGCTTTTTCTTTGTAGATTGGAAGCAATCTTCACTCACTTACCCTTACTTCACAGTCCCTTAAGATCCCACAAAGGCTCTGATACCACTGTTAATGTCACAACCTGAACCCCGGGCACATGCACATCCCTCAATGGTCGCTTTTAAATTTTGCAACATCCCAGGCACTATTACCAATCCATTCATTAATTTGCACATGTGGAAACGTAAAATAATCTCCATACAACAAAATAGTGGGATAGAAAGTTAAGATAATATTTTTCACAAGCCACACCTACAACATCACAATACTTATGTATATAGACCAGTTTAACACCCCAAGTCTGATACAAAAAGTGAAGCTGTTCGATTACCCACTAACTAAGCTTCTATTTATAAGACTGGGATTCACTAATACACTACCATAGTTCTCAATCTCTCGGGGGTGAGCTGTCACCCTACATCCAGTCTTGACGGAAAACCCGTCATCACTTGGAATGAAATAGCGAGAGTCCTATTCTTCTTTTACTGCGCCCAATTGTACATGACCTGGCCTTCCTCCATCTAGGGACCTAAAAAATTTTAGCTTACACGAGGTAAAAGGTACACTCTGCATGTCATCTAGTCACGTTTCTTACCACTCTTTTAATGCCAGTAAGTTCCTACATATTAGTATCAATTAAAACATTCCTAACAGTATCGAGCTTACACATCACATGAATACTTTAATGTGAGTATATGCAAGAGCGTGAATTTCCATGTAAGCATACGGGCCACAGTCAATGCAACAGATAACAGTCTTCCGGCAAAACCGGGCATTGCTTCGCACCGTCAAGCGTGGCAACGTTTACATCTAGATGGCATTCCATATAGGAGCATCGGCCCAACCTCCACTGCGTTCATTTAATGCCACAATTCAACACTCAATTGCACACTTCAATAACAACATCGATTAAACAATATTTATAGCAAGAAACATCCCAAACAGTTACGAATTTCCACTAACCAGAATTAACAAAAACTGTTCAATTGCGCATTCTCGAGTTTAAGGCCAGAAACCAACTCATATGAATTCGAAAAATTCTAAAATTTGAACACATCCTAGAGGACATGTAAACAAACATTTTTCATGAAGACACCGAAGCCCAGATCCCTCTAGATTCGGCCCAAAAATTCATGCAATCCAACACTAAAATCGGGTCCGTTCCAGTGGTTATGTTTTCCAGAAATCAGCTTGATTCGAGGCCTGAAACAGGTCTGTTTTATTTGAAATTCAAGTATGTTAAGCTACAGGACATAAAAAAAAAAAAAAACAACTTTGTGAAGGAATCGTTTGAAAATTCGGATTCTAACTATTGGTAAAGATTCATAGAATCCTTACCGGTCAAAAATTGCAGTGTAATCTAACTCTCTCGTTTAAAGCAAACGAAGCTAGAATCGTCTTCCTTTTAATTTTTAAAAATCCTAGAAAAATTATATGTTATATTTGAAGATGTGTAAAACATTTCTTCAAAGAAAATTTCTTTAAAATCGTAATACACATCCGTTTACAAAAATAGTAAATCACGCACGTTCATAAAACAGTTTCAAGAAACAATCCTTGTCTTTGGCCGAATCCTCACCTGCGGTTATTATCTTGTCCTTTAAACCACAACTAAACCTCACTATGACTAATATAACATTTCCAACTAACATCCATCCATATATAATATCATCTACATCTTTTTGTACGAATTCCTAATTAGAGGTACTCAATCCCTAGTCCAGATTTAGAAGACAACTCACCTAGTTACAACTAATGGCGGCTCTCGTTGATGGTTGGACAGCAACACAGAGACTAGCCTTGAGTCTCTCGATGATGGTGTTGAGTCGAAACCGCAAAGGAATGTGCTGTGGTGTGACGGCAACAGCAACACATGAATTTATAAATTTTTCAGTAGAGAGAGCTAAATGTGGAGTTTGGTCGGTTGCGCGGTTCTTCTGCAGGTGAGGGAGTTTTTTTTCCTCACTCGAACTCTCCAACCTATATATAAAAACCATGGTGGTAGGTGGCCGACGTTTATGTGGGTCCAGAAATTTTTGGTAACGTCATGTTCACGCCTTGCTCTATTTTGTTTCTTAGTCGCCGGTTTGTCATCCAAGAGGGAGCAAAAACAGGAGTTGCACGTTCAAGGAAGGAGAAAGTAACAGCTTGCACGTTGAAAGAGACAAGGGAAAAAGAATAAAATAAAAAAAGGAAAGGAAAAGGTGGAAGTAGCCATCGTGAAATACAGCAGGCATCCATGTGTGGGTAAAGGATGGGGAAAGAGAGAAAAATGCTTGGAAGTTTCACTGAAATTTCCACCGGCTTTGGGCCTATTTTTCCATGGAAATTTTGCTCACCCATCACCATCATAGGTCCCACAACTCTTTCCAACGTTATCTCCACCAAATGAGATGAAAAAGGGGTTGGAATCCATCGTAAACTGCTGAATCCGAATTTGAAGTTAGTTCCCTGCTTTTACATGGAGATTGAGTCCTATCACTATCAAGTGGTCTCTCTACTTTATGCATCCTTATTCCACACAAATGGCATGGAAATTGAGGTGAAATTCTTGGCCAAAGGCCTTCCTATGAATTTCCTTATTTGAAGAAACCTATCCTCATTTCCTTTTTACCAATTTACCACTTGAGTTAATAGGATCAAGTCCCCTATTAGTCACTTATAAATCTTCTCTAATTGTTCCATACTAAATGCCCAAAACCTATTTAAAAAGTGGCATTTCCTTTTATTCTTTTAATTTGTTATCCTTGCCCCTTTTTTGCTAATAATTCCCATCATCCATAAATTTTGAGAAGATGCAACAACATTCCCCGGGATTAATTGTGACACGTGAAAATTCTCAATTTCTGAATTCGACATTATTTCCTCGGTTAATTTCAGTCAAATGTGATTTTAGCACAACCTAAACTATCGGTTAGTTTTTGGGAATTTTCAGTGCAAATGACCCGTGGTCGATTATTCCCGAGCCACATGTACATCTTCGACACACTGGCGACTCTCGATTGTCATAAAAAATCTCGAGGTTTCAATTACGAGCATAGGGTACCAAAATATCAGAAAAATCTGTTTAGTGCCGATCGATGAGAATTCTATAATTAGATGGAATCACCCAAGCCTAATTTTATCTCTATCGAATCGGCCTATTTTCAATTTCTGATAGATTTTCGACTGTGCTGATATGATCCTTGTAGACTAACACGGTCGAGCAGTCGATTCCTGATTGAATTCTCAAGTCTATTGCATCAAAATCCTTTAATAACTTTCCCGATTAGTCTAGTTATCTCATGAGTGATCAGCTCAGATAATAGCACTATAGGCATGTCGACAAAAAGCTCGATTTATTTAATTGAAAACAGAAGCAGAAAATCAGACTGTCACAGTTAAAGCTAATATAATCAACTAATAGCAGAAACTTCTTTGTTACAGCGAGAATGAATGAGAAGAAACATTGAACTTCATTCATTACATAAAAATAAAACATAAAAACTATCAAGTACATGCTAAATAAGAACTTGTTTTGAAATTACACACAAACGTGCAAAATAGAACTGCACAAAACATAAACTGCACACAAACGTGCAAAACAAAACTGCACAAAGCATAAACTGCACACAAATGTGCAACACATACTTGTTCCACTTTCTAAAAAATAGCTAACAAAGCAGTCACCTAACAAATAAAGTTGACTGAATAATAAATAAAATGACAGAACATCGGCAGTAGCACTAAGACACAGCTCCAACAGATTCCTCAAACAATATCATTGTCAATGAAATTTGATGCCCTTCCTCTTTGGCTTCTCCATCCACTGAGCTGCTCTTTTCTCCAACTTTCTCACACCTTGTGCTAGCCATTTGGGTCTTCCTATTACAAATGAAATGTATGATATGGAAATTCCAATTACAATTCCAGATGCATAACCAATCCACGTAGCCTTTTGTGTGAACCAACTCTCATCACCTGAGTGATCGAAATTTGAGGAGGACGATGGTGGAGGAGATTGAACATCTCCAGGGCATGCTTTTGACAATGGAAGTCCACATAAGTTTGGATTCCCACTAAATGAGTCATTTGAAAATGTGTCCAAGTGTCTGTCTTGAGGAATTCGACCGGTCAATTGATTCTTGGAGAGGTTTAAGTACCCAAGGGATGCCAAATCTCCCAAATTTCTTGGAATTTCCCCACTAAGCTTGTTCGAAGAAAGATCAAGCCATCCAAGGTTAGTCAAGTTCGCTAGGGATAGTGGGATGGAACTTGCAAGGTGATTATGAGAAAGGTTGAGCCCAATGAGAGAGTGAAGATGTCCAATAACTTCTGGGATATCCCCTTGGAAAGAGTTGTTCGACAAGTCAATGATTGTATAGATAGTTAAGATCTTCATTAGCTCAATCTTTTGGCCCTTTAAGGTCACAGTCACTGAATTTTCATATGACGCATTTCGAAATGACTGTCATATACAATGAGGTGTCAGAGCTAATCTCGCTATTTATCATGGCTTCCAAGTTCATTATCATGTCCGCTGGCAAAGAACCGCCAAAATTATTGTTGGAGAGGTCCAAAATGTGTAAATTGGAAAAAAGGTGAGCTCCCCATGGAATATCCAAAGAACCTTTAAAATTGTTGGAACTCAAAACAAGAACTTTGAGATTTGGGAGTGTTCCCAACCATTTTGGGAATGCATCCTCTATTTTATTGTTGCTAAGATCTAAAACTTCTAGATATTTACATTCGACAAAGGGACCTGGGCAATGTACCTTCAAACCTATTTCTACTCAAGTCAAGAGTCGTTAAGCTATTTCTCGAAGAAAATGATTGGGGAATTGTGCCCTCAAGGTGATTCCTTCGCAAATTCAAAATTGACAAATCGGTGCTAAAATTTATTAAACATTGAGGTAAGCTACCTGTTAAGCTGTTGTTAGACAAGTCAATCACCTTGAGCTTACTAGCATTGCATATCCAAGAAGGGATCTTTCCTATGATCTTATTACTTGCAATGGAATAATATGATGTCATGGGAGATGGAAGTGGAATTGACCCTCCAAAATTGTTGTTAGACAAATCAATTACAACCAATAAGGTGTTCAAGAAAATTCCTATAGGACACTGTCCAGCAAAATTGTTGTTGGAAATAATTAAAGATTCAAGAGAAAGGAAGAAGTGTTCAAAGGTAGTGAAGTTGATCCTACCATAAAATTTGTTGGATTGCAAATCAAGGGCAAATAGTCGCGATCCTCCCAGCCAATGCGGGAAGATATCACTAAACTCGTTGTGACCAAGAAATAGTGAATTTAAGTTGAAGCAATTGACTAGGGAACGTGGTAATGACCCTTGTAATTTGTTTCTACTCAAGTCTAGAATCGAGAGATAGGGTAAACGATCAAAACATGGTGGTATATTTCCAGAGAGATTATTGTTAGACAAATTTAAAACGTCGAGTGAACTCGATTGACAAATTGAGAAGGGGATCTCACCATTGAAGCCATTGTTGGAAGCATCTAAGTAAGAAGTAGAACTTGAGGGGATTGGGAGTGGTCCTTGGAATGAATTGTTCGAAGGTCAATATCCAACAATTGCATCCGATGCAATTGTTGTATACTTCCATTCAGAAGGTTATTAGAAAGATCTAAATGTGCCAATGTACTAATTTCCCAAAACCACCCTGGAATTTCCCCACGAATGCTATTGGAAGTGAGGTTTAAGAACTTTAATCTTTTAGATGAATTCAAGAAAGACGGGAACTCGGTCAAGTTGCAAGAAGGCAACACCAACACTTCAAGCTGCGGGAGAAGGAGGAAGCTCTGGGAATTGAGAGTGCCAAAAGGGCACACGCAAGTAAGATTGACACTAATGACATTACCAGCATCATCGCAAGTGACACCACCCCAGGAGCAGTGGTCCCCATCATTGTTCCATGAGCTTGTTGTTGGGTAAAGCATATCACAAGAGTTTGACACCTTGTTATCAAGTAAGAAGGAATTTGTAAAATGGAGCAAGGCATCACGCTGGTCAGGATGGCAAAGGGAGGATTCAAAGGGGAGGGAGGAATGTAAGAAAAGAGGAAACATAGGAGGCTGAGAATTTGATGCCACCCCATTTTGCAAATCAGCGAGTGAGTTTATTGGTGGTGGAGAGCTCTTCAATTTATATAACCCTTCTCAAGTGTGAAGTAATCAATACAAGTCTTCTGTAGACTGGCGTTGGAAAGTCCCTATGGAAAGTCTTGTGTAATTGCTTGGGAGACGGAGGATTTGGCGCCACCCTGTTTTGCAGTCTAGCGTACGAGTGAGTTAATTGGTGGCGGGGGGAAGGAATTCAACATGTGTAGACTTCCAGCACGAAAAGTCTTCTCTGAAAAGTCTGTTGGTGGGCTCACTTAGACTTCCAACTTTTCCTCCCATCGTCTCCGGCTAGACGACTTCAGCTTGCCTTGGGGGTTGGGAGTCGAATCAAGATCGATCTCGATCTATTTTAAAGTCCTTCGATGTTTTTGACTTTTTCCCCCCAAATTAGTGCCCGACATAAGCGCGTTTGCAAGGGAGCAACTAGCATTGCCTTGGATCTCGTACCCCATTCAGCAGAGTTTTAAGCAGAGATCGTCCCATAACAAACTCTCTCATGCACCAACTTTCCTATGAAATCCCGTCGGCATGAGAAGATGATTCCATGGTCCATACAACCTTCGAGAAAGCACATTCGAAGAGTAGATGGTTCCTAGATTTAGGAATAGAGGAAGACAAGACACATTTATCATCAATTGAAATCTATCAAATTTTTGCAGCCTATTGAATATAAAAAGCCACAATGCCATCAAATTTTGGCAGGTTTGGATTAAACTAGATAATCCTATGCCAGATCATCTTTTGCTTCATTTTTCGCACCAATTCCTAACCCAAGCATCAGCCCTGCGGGGGTGGCAGTCACCTTCCTGGTCAACTCAACCGTATAATTAAGATCAACACTCACCAAAGATTAGGATTAGCAGTCGTGACATTGCCTCGCATTATAACCTCGAAATCTTTATCATCATTTTTGGGAGCCATTTTTTTTCCTTCCACCACAGAGTCTAGGCTAGCTTCAATTTCAAAGACGAAATCAAAATGTCTCCAAATTGACCACACAACTTATCAAAGACCTGCATGAAGTCCCTATGGAAAGGCCTCTGTAATTGCTTGGGAGACAGAGGACGTGGTGCCACCCTGTTTTGCAGTCTAGCATACAAGTGAGTTCATTGGTGGTGGGGGAGAGAGAGGTATTCAACATATGTAAACTTCCAGCACGAAAAGTCTTCTCTGAAAAGTCTGTCGATGGGCTCACATAGACTTCCAAATTCTCCTCCCATCATCTCCGACAAGACGAGTTCAACTTGCCTTGAGGGTTGGGAGTTGAATCAAGATCCATCTCGATCTATGTTAAAGTCCTACGGTATTTTGACTTTTTCTTGCCCCTAATTATTGCCAAGACATGTGCGTGCTCGCAAGGGGAGCAACTTTGCTTCGCCCTGGATTAAGTATCCCATTTAGCACAACTTTAAGTAAAGATTACCCCATAGTAGTTAGAAGTACCCATTCAAACTCCAAATCTCATGCACCGACATTCCTGTTGAATCCCATTAGCTCCAGAAGATGATCCCATAGTCCATACAACCTTAGAGCAAGCATATTCGAAGAATAGATGGTTCCTAGATTTAAGAAAAGAGGAACAGAAGACGCACTTATCATCAATTGAAGTCCATTATAACCTCGAAATCTTTATCGTCATTTTTGGGAGCTTTCTTTTCCTTCCACCACAGAGTCTAGGCTAGCTTCAATTTCATCAAAATGTCTCCAAATTGACCGCACAACTTATCAAAGACCTGCATGAAGTCCCTATGGAAAGGCCTCTGTAATTGCTTGGGAGACCGAGGAGTTTTGTCCCACCCTGTTTTGCATTCTAGCATACAAGTGAGTTCACTGGTTGGGGGGGGTGGGAAGACTTCTCTGAGAAGTTTGTCGGTGGGCTCATAGACTTCCAACTTCTCCTCTCCGGCAAGACGAGTTCAACTTGCCTTGCGGGTTGGAAGTTGAATCAAGACCCATCTCGATCTATGTTAAAGTCCTACGGTATTTTTGACTTTTTTCCCTAATTACTGCCAAGACATATGCGTGCTTGCAAGGGAGCAACTTTGCTTCGCCCTGGATTAAGTACCCCATTTAGCACAACTTTAAGCAAAGATTACCCCATAGGAGATAGAAGTACCCATTCAAACTCCAAATCTCATGCACTGACATTCCTGTTGAATCCCATCAGTTCCAAAAGATGATTCCATAGTCCATACAGCCTTAGAGCAAGCATATTCGAAGAATAGATGGTTCCTAGATTTAGAAAAAAGAGGAACAGAAGACGCACTTATCATCAATTGAAGTCCACTAACTCATTCTTTCAAATGCTTGTAGCCTATTGAATGTAACAAGCCGCATAATGAAATCAAATTTCGGCAGGTTTGGACTGAACCAGATAATCCTATGGCAGACCATCTTTTGCTTCTTTTCTCGTGCCAATTCTTAACCCAAGCATCAACCTGAGTAAACTAACCAGAAAATTTTCTCGGGAAACAACTCTATCCACAGAAGAACTGCAAGGAGAGAGGGTCCCACTAAGGCTGCATGAATTTGGACTAAACAAATCCGACCTTGCAAGATGCTCATGACCAATCCTCTCCATCAATAACAGAGGCAACCAAAGAATTGGGTCCCAAAGCTACATCATACATGACTCATGGAGGTAAAAATCTAGCGAAACACCATGGGCATGCCATGGATCATACCATAAAGAAGTGTCCTACCATTTCAATTATATGGAACAAATGGCTTAAGAACAGATCTTGCCTTAAGTACCTTCCTCCAGTCAATATGTACTGTCACCCTTCAGATCAACAGACCAAATAAAGACATAATTAAGCAATGGATTGTTGTTTAATTCAGCAATGAGTTTAATAAATTCTATGTTTTTTTTTTTAAGGAATTTATGATGAAATCATGAAATGATCTTTTCAGATGCTTTCTTTTCTCCTGCAATAAAGTCCAGTCTTGTTTTATTTAAGACGGTAAGGTCTAGTAAAGCCAGATCCCAAGAAAAATGGGTCTGGTAAAGGGATGATACTAAAGAAAGACCTGAATGAATTTGAAACGGACCTGCATAATCTCTTGTAATTACAACAAAGAAATCTCCACGTTGATGCCTTGCATAACACTATCTTCCCTCATCTACGGCTGGTCTCTTGGTTACTAGTACCATCTGTTGGTCTAGCAAGAATGGACTGATACTGAGGGAGCGCTTGATCTAGGATGGTCCCAGTATAAGGAAAGGAAATCTTCCAAAGAGGCTGATTTTACTTGTCATACTTCCAGAAAAGCATACGTAAACACTACATTGATTTCTATTGCAAAACAATTGACTTCACAGTTACATATAATTAGAACGAAAACAAACTAGCAGCTTGTTCCGAGGACATTATTCGGCAATATTTGAACAAAAACACTGCATTGATTTCTCATTGCAGCTTCATGTAACTGCAGCAACCCACCAAACATGACTTGGCTAAACTTAATTATAACCAAAAGACCATCTCATATGACAAGGCCAGTTATTCTTTATCGTCATCAAGAGAACTGTTTCAATCTACTTATATCACATTCTAATAATTAGTGTGAGTACTCTGCTGCCAACTACACACAGGACAATGGATTGTCGCCAAGCTTTCTCTTGAGAGAATTGTACTCTTCAGAATCCCAGAAGAGCAGATTGTGTGAGAGAATTTTCTTTTACTTAAAAGATAAACAAATGATCAATGCCGAAATGCAACAGCAATTGGGAGGATGAATTTTTGTGAGCTACTAACGGTAATGTAAAAGAAACCATAGAGCTGCTAAAATAGGAAATGATCAGATGTGCACAATAATGATGATGGTATCATCTGCGCCGGTTGATAGTTCAATTTTGATTTGGCTACTAAAAGGAAAACTTTTTCAGAGAACCTCAGATCAATTCTGCCATTTTGGCAAAGTTGATCGCATAAATGAAGACAATTTGTTTCAAGACCAGTAAGTAAAGGATATCGCACATAGAATAATGCTGAACCTTAAGGAGACACTCAGCATGTGACATCCTGAATTTTGGATTTTGCTTTCGACTGAGTGAGTTGGGCTTTTCATCGATGCACCAATAGTCCTTTTCCATAAACTGATCACTCACGGAATAACTAGTCTATCAGATAAAGCCGTTAAGGGATTTTAACATAGTAAACTTAAGAATTCAAACAGGAATCGACCGCTCGACCGTGCTAATCTACAAGGGTCATTACGGCACAAACCAATTAGAGACCGGATATAGGTCGACTCAACGAGAACCATGTGATTAAGTGTGGGTGATTCTATTTAATTGCACAATTCTTATCGATCGGCACTAAACCGATTTCTCTGTTGTTTTGGTACCTTTTGTTCGTATTTGAAATCTCAAGATTTTCACGACAACCAAGAGTCATTAATGTGTCGAAGATGCACTTTGTGGCTCGAAAACAATCGAACATAGGTCAAAAACATTAAAAATTCTTAAAAGTTACCTGGTAGATTAGGACACGCTAAAATTGCGTCAGATTGAAATTAATCGAGAAACTAAAACCAAATTCAGAAATTGAAAGTTCTGTCATGTCACAAATCATTTTAGGAACATCGACTCATCCTTCGAAGATTTTTCTGCAAATCGAGATTTTCGGTGAAAAATCCAAAGTAAGGTTATTTTGGATTGGGAAAGTTCGAGGACCGCTTTTGATTTCGTTTTTGGGATTCAAGTTGGACTAATTGGTGAGGAAAAATGCTAATTGGGATGATGGCATCTTAGTTGGATTTATGGACATCAAATTGAGTCCAAATGGATAAGAATTGAAGGGGAATTAAATAAATTTGATGTGCAAATGTCCAAAATTCGTAGCCCCTTGGTCCTCAACCTTTTGGACCACCTCCTTGGCTTCCTAAGGAAGCTTTGTGGTCTACAAATGGTTATGGAAGCTAGCCAAGCCAAGGTGGGATCTCTCCAAAGGGACAAAGGGATAGAAAGAAGCTTGGAGGAACCCTCAAAGCTAGAGTTGTCCCCTTTCTTCCTCCCTCAACTATGCTTTCTCCATTTTTAGACCCTTGAAGCTTCCAAAAATTACAGAGAAATTGAGCTCAGCCCTTCCCCTTGCCCGTCAACACCCGCATAGGCCACCGAAGCAGACACTGCCGCCGTCGCAAGCCAGCATGCCACTAGCAAACCCCGCCTGCTCGTTCCGCTGTTCCACGCCTCCTCTCCCATCTAGCAGCATCCACCAAGGTCCTTAGGCCACCATCGGAGCCGCGCCACCACCGTCCAACTACTGGAGTCACCTGCCTAGGCCGCTACAACCTCCGTCATTCCTCCTCGCCACTCCTAGCCGCCGGTTTCCTCTCTCGGTCCCGCAAATAGAAATTGAAGCCAGCAAGGGCTTTCGATCTTCAAGGCCCATTTTAGGTCCCTTCCAAGCCTTGTTTGGTGTCACCGCTAGAAGGATTGTCACCCGCCTCCGCGTTGCCGTCGCCGTGGACTCATCGGAACACTAATTCAATGATTTTACTCACTAAACTCTGTTTAATGAGTTAATTATGCTTAAAGGGTGATTAGATTAGCCTAATGATGGTTTAAGTGGTTGGATTAGCTTACTTAATTGTTAATTAGATTAGATGAATGATTAGTATAGTGGATGGATTAATTAGTCTAATTATGCAATTAGATTAGTGTAAGCATGATTAGACTTTTAATTAATTATTTTATTTAAATTAAATATTATTTAATTATATTATTTAATATTTAAATTAAAATAATTTTCGGAATTTAATTAATTAATTAATATTTTTCGAAATTATATCGGAAGAGCCGTTTGTTATAATTTCGCATGGATCGCAAAGTGTGGTTGGTTTGTTCAAACTGATCGTTAAATTGTGAAATTGAGTATTGATGGTGAAGTTTTGGTATTTAACTCGAAAATACCAAATATCGGGTTTTGACACTATATGTGGTTTTTAAGTACCATAGCAACTTGTGTGAGCGATATTGAATTGCATGCTTGTGTGAGCCCTATTGTATGACAGCTCATGTGAGCCTAATGGAATGTTAGCTTGTATGAGCAAATGTATAAGTCAACTTGTGAGAGCAATGATTAGTTAGCTTGTGTGAGCATCGATAAAAGCCAGCTTGTGTGAGCAATGAATCTCAGTGATGTATGTCAACTTGTGTGAGCATATATAGAAGTCAACTTGTGTGAGCAATAGTGTATCGCAACGTGTGTGAGCATTGATAGAAGTCAACTTGTGTGAGCATTAGTATAGTTTATGCTTGTGTGAACAGTGATTGATTGATTAATTGATTGAATTGATAGACCGATGTGTGTCGGTAGTTCATGCTTGTGCGAGTAATGATTGAATATGAATTGTACTAACGTGCAGAAAGGAACTAAGGTAAGGTAAGTCCTCTACCTTGTGTGCATAGTTGCCTCTAGGCGTATATCATTCCTAGTTGGAGTTTAAAGAATGAACTTGCTAAGACATTGTCTCACCCCGTCGTGAGCTCAACATTTTTAGGTCCTTAAATGATAGTGGTGGAGGACTCGAAGCTCCGAAGTTTGTGGAGGAGGAGACCAAAGAATCAGTGAACGTGTCTGACTAGTGGTTCATAGGACAGTTCTCTTTTTGTTGAGTCGATATTTTGTAAACAGCTTGGTATTGTATATAAACATGTGTGTTTATAAAAGGCTTATTTTGGTTGTGAATTGTTGTCTGCTTTTCTATCCCAAGTTAATGATTGTTAATGGTTTTGTTCGCTTCCGCATGCGTAATAAAATGAATGGGTCGGCTATGCGTCCTAGGACGTCGCAAATTTATTGACCACTGATGGATGGGCACGCGCTTGAGGATTGGGGCACGACACAGCAAATCAAACTCTGGTGAAAGAAAAATGATATATGAACAGTAATGGTTGTCGAAATGGTTTAATTTTCTGAAATTTGAACATCAATTAAGGAAAGAGCAATATCCAACTCCGTAAACCCACCCAACCCCCAAGGCAGGGGACCCGGGAAAAAGCTATAATAAGGCCCGACCCAAATGGGTCAACCTCGCGAAAGAACTACTCTAGTGGCAAGCTTTGCGCATGAGTCTTTATTTACACAACATAATGGCAAAGAAATTAAACGAACAAGCAGGGGAATGACAAGGCTCCACTTTGGTCATCAAGCTAAAGAAAAAACAAAAAGGAAATCAGTTGTTTGAGTAATGCAACATGCAAGAAAAAGGCCATGATCAATTATTGGGTTAAACTTGCTTGGAGTAACAAGACCATCTCATATGACAAGGCCAGTCACTTTCCCTCGTCATCTAGATAACTATTTTAATCTCCTCATACCACATTCTAGTCATTAGAGGGAGTATAATTTGACTTGATTGTGTACTCTGCTACCAGCTGCAAACAGGATTCGTCAAGCGGTCTCTTGAGAGAATCAAACTCTGCCAGAATCCCAGAGCAGCAGATCATGTGAGAGAATTTTCTTTTACTTAAAAGATAGACAAATGATCAATGCAGAAATGCAACGGCAACGGCCAAGAGAAATTATGTGAGTTACTATCCATAATCTAAAAGAAACCACGCTGCTGCTAAGCAAAGGGAGTGATCAGATGTGCACAATTAAGATAACGGTATCGCCACTAAAGAAGTTCCTTGGCAGAGAACCTCAGATTAATCCTGTAGCTTGCGCGAAGTTGTTCACTCAACTTTGAGACAACTGGTACATGTGAAATAAAAACAATGCAGTTTAGTCCTCCTAGGTTGTCTTGTCTCGAATCTGCAATTTCAGGTCCTCTGGCTCTGGTGACTTGGTCTTTGACACTTTATCGGCCATAGATGGTCGAGACCATCAATGAAACACGAGGAGTAGAATTTTGAATTTCATATTCTGCTAAATAAAACTGATAGAAATAATTTTGGATGACCGATTCAACATGGATCACCAAATACCGAAAAAAACAGCAGTAGATTTTCTCGTCTGATATGACATACAAATGGACCGGACCGGACGTGACCTTGATTCCATGAACAGAAGCATGCGACTTGGTCATTATGAATCAGAAATTGGATAGATTTAAAGAGTTAAAACATAGACTAAGATAGAGCTAGTTCTAATTAAAATGATGGAAATTACCATGTTCTCATTTATTGCTTGAAATTTCTGGCCTTGGACAGTAAACAAGCCAGCACACTCATTGATGAATTTCTGGGCACAAATACGACAGAAAAGGTCAAACATTTTTAGCGCGATTCCTCACAAACTAAACTAAATCTCAGATTCCCTTGGCCAAATTATAGTTACTTCAGATTGCCTTACTTGAATAAGTCGAATTAAACTATATTATCCCTCAAAATTCTTGACAATTTTAAATTGAACCGAGTCCAGCTCCATCATACCATGTGATCAATTAGCACAGTAATCTAATGTGAGGAAATATGGCTGAATGTTTAAAATGTTTCATTTGTAAAGATGTTTTTCCGTCTATTTTAGAGCAAGGAATGAGCCATTTCAACGAATTCCATTGGAGTTTAGTAAGATGCACCATGTTCATGTTGTCAAGCCATAATGATAAGCTGGCATGCTTGGTCAACCTTATCTCTGAACTAGAATTAACCATTGCCTCCCCAAGTCTCATTTCTCTAATAAATGTGCCTAAATGGTTATATTGACATGGTATACAAGAGATGTTTGCCTAAAGACTTTATTCGTTTTGCGAAAAATATGGTATTTTTGAAAAATATTTTTAAAAAGCCATTTTAAGAAAATATAATTAATTCCTAATGTTCCGCCGAAACCTTAAAAAAAGCAAAAAATATTTTATTTTGCTCAGTAAAGAAAATCCTTTCCTCCATACCCCGCAAAGCTTCGCGGTTGCTGCCCGGTTCTGGTTCGAAGGGGGCTGAGCTGCTGGGCTTGGCTGAGTTACGGCTTCGGAGGGAGTTCGGTGGTTGAAACTCGAAGGGACGCGGGCTGTTGAGCTCGTGGACGCTGGGTGGGCTGAGCTGGGCCGAACAAATAATCGGAGAGGCTGCTGGTTTGACTCCGAGGGAAGGACGACGGAGCTGCAGATTTGGTGGAGGGTTTCTCGCGGATGGGTCAACGCCAGGGGCTGCTAAACGCTCGGGTTGACTCGCTGTAGGGTTGCACGTGAGAGGGTGAGTCGGTGGTGCTGGCTGAAGAAGAAACGGGCGAAGGAAGCAGGCTGGTTTCAGTGGAGCAGACGTTCGCGCCAAGAACGCAGGAGAGAAGGAAGCAACGCCTTCCACCGAACAAGCAAAACAAAAAGGGAAAAGGATAAGGGAGGGGCAGGGGCAGGGGGTGTCGGCCACGAAAGGGAAAACGTGTGAAATTGAAAAAAAAAAAGAAAGAGAGAGAGAGAGAGAGAGAGAGAGAGACGTAAATGGATAAGTATGGGGCAGGGGTCGACGGTCAACAAGGCCAAAAGCAGAAACAAAGTCTGCTGCAGAGGGGGGCGGCGTTGGGCTGAAACAAAGTTGGGTGGAGAGAGGGACGTGCGAGAGAGGGACCAAAGAGACGGGGAGGGAAAAATCAAATAAAGCACAAATATTTTAGCTCAACTTCTCACAACAATATCAATTGGTCATCTTAGGATCAATTTCTTCACCGATTTGCACAACTTGAAGTCCAATTGAAGACCAAAATAAGACAGTCCCTCAAACCTACGAATTCCTCTCAATTCCGAATTCTATTTCCTTTTTCTTAGAATCCAATTTCTAAACAAACCTCTCTAATTGAGGTCTAATTTTATTGAAGAAAAAGCCCGCACCACTTTCTTTCACCAAGAAGCTCACACAGCAGGCCAAAATCTCTTCGATTTGGCCAATCCGAATTTCCATTCGTTTTCCGAATCGTCCAAATCAATTTTCCGTAAAAATTCCAAACTTATCGAAAATTCCTCGAATGATAAGTCGACGTTCCTAAAATAACTCATTACATACAAAACTTTCAATTTTTGAAATCGGGTTCAAATTCGCGGTTAATTTCAATCTGACGTGATTTTAGCGTGACATAACCTACAAGGTAGCTTTTACGAATTTTTAATGCAATTAACCCGTTGTCAATTCTCTTCGAGCCACAAGTACCTCTTCACATATTGGCGACTCTCAGTTGTCGAAAAAATATCAAGGTTTCAAATACGGAAATCGGTAAGGGTCAATACGATACCGTTATAAATCGATTAGTGAACGGATATAAGTCGATTCGATGGAAGAATGTAGTCAAATTGCGGATGGTTCCGCACGATTGCGATATTCACGTCGAACAGCAATAACCCAATTTTCTAACGATCTTATACTCGAGATACGCAATTGAAACCTCACGATGTTGTGACAACCGAGGGTTGTCTACAATTTGAAAATGCACAAATGTGGGTCTAAAATTATCGACCACGGGTCAAACGCGCTAAAATTCCTAAAAGCTATCCGATAGATTATGTCGTACTAAAGTTGTGTTCGGTCAGTTTTAACCACGAAATTTAATTTGGTTTCGGAAATCGAATGTTGGAGCGTGTCACAATTCATTTATTAAACGTTGTCTCATCTTTCGGCGAATTTTCGTCGAGTCCAAAATTTTGCGGAAAAACAATTTTCGGACAAAAAAAATGGAAAAGGAAATTCATATGGGTAGAGAAAATCGGATTTTTCTACCCCAAAAGGAATTTATTTGTGAGAAATTAGAGGAAAAATGGTGATTGGGTGGGCATAGGACTTTGAGGCATGAAGACTTTGGGGGCATAGTGACGATGAATTTAGATATTTTTCCTAAGTCTTGATTGGTTGTTCCTTTGACCTCCTTATTCTTCCTCTCTCTCTCTCATTTCTCTCTCTTCCTCATGCATGTTCACCCACCTTCTGCCCATTCTCTTTTCTTTCCCTCACATTCTTTATTCCCCCTCTCCCTTCTTCTTCCCTCCTCTAATTCCCTTGCTGTCGCAACCTCCATTTTCATCTCTATCGCCAGCTCCCTCATCTTCCTGCCGTCACCATTAGCACCATTCCCTTCGCGCCCCCACAACCCCCACCCGCCAGAACTCGGCACCACCACACCACAGTCGTACCTCCACCACCAGCCCACCGTCCAACCGTCCAGCTTTGCCACGAGCAACCACCGCCAGCTTCTCCCGTTCCTCCTTAGCCAAGGACTTGTAGGGCAGCCACCGCCTCCGTCGAGTCTCCGTGCAAGCCGTGGTTGTCTTGTGTTTTCATCACCATCTCGTCGCCATCGCCGTGAGCCCACCGACGTCGAAAACCGTGAGTTAACTTCCTAATCTTTTATTAGGCTGTTAATTGCACTTATGGGTGGTTAGATTAGTGCTAATGAGGATGGTTTAGCTCGATCCAGTGGATTTTCGGGTTATATGAGCTAGATCTATGTAGGATTTTAGCTTGCATGTATGCTACGATGTGTGGGAAGTCTTGCATGTGAGTTTCTTGAAGGTTTATGGCTACTAAGCTTGCAAGGGACGTGCTCAAAGGAGCTGAGTTTGGATTTCTTCTTCTGTTTATTGGACAATCGTTGTTTGCTATTTTCGTGAGTTAAAATGTGCTATGATTTTGAGGTTACTTTATTCTTGAAAAATGTTGTAAACATCTTTATTTATGACCTATATTTTACTCGTGATTTTCTGGATTTAAAAGAACAAGATTTCAGTTTCGTTGCATGCAAGGCAAAATCTCGTTTTGTGCTGGAACCCATGACCTTTTGGTATTTAAAGGATTTTTATGAACTCTTAAGGTTTGATTTTTGAAAGAGTTTCTTCACAAAAAATTTTCATCACATCTTGAAGTTTAACATAGTCAAATTTAGACTGAGAACCTGTTTGTCGGTGTTTCTGCCCTCAAAATTTACCGTTTTCATGAGTTTGAGGCTAGTTTTCTAGTATTTGGTTATGTTATGCATTCTTTCAATCCATTTATTTATTTTCCAAATTTGTTTGCTACTTAGTTTTTTTTTTTTTCACTTAGGATTTTGAGAGTACTTGTTTGATCTTTGGGAATTATCATTTAGCCTTCATCATTACATAAGACAGTTAGGTTGTCTTGTATAGGAGATGCAATTTCGGGTCCTCTAGGTCGATGACTTGGTCTTGGACTCTTTATCTATCGGGCGACGATCGACAATCGATGGTCAACAACTATCGACGAAACGTGAATAGTGGATTTTGAATTTCATATTCTACTACATAGAACTGATGGAGGTAATTTTACACGACCGATTCAACATGGATCACCAAGTACACCAAGGAAAACAACAAATTTTCAGGTCCAATATAACATACAAATATGAACTTGAGAAATTGCCAAAAGGGAGCCTAAGTCTAAGCTCGGCAATATATCTAGCTGGACTCACATTTACTCAAAAGCTTAAACCAATGAGTTATGGGCCAACTAGAATATGTTAACTACTACATACCATATCAATTCTCCAATGTGAAACTTCTTTAACACAACTCACTCACACTTGCATCCTAACAATCTCCCTCTCATGTGTGAGCTTAGTTTTAGGTCTGCTCCCCCTTAATTCAGGCATCATTCTGCATCAACTTCCTATGAGCCTGCGTTACTGCACTACAACATCCACCTGCCTGAAAATCACAACCATTAGCTCTAATACCATTTGTTATAGATCAGTAGTTCCTTGGTCATGGAATAGCCCATTCAACACTTGGTGAGCAAAATTTGCCAAGCTAGCATTCTTTCTATAGTTGTTTCAAAGAACAATACGACGAATAACTTCTTTATATAAGATTGTACTGTTTAGCTCAAGCATCCAGTTCATCAAGAAAAACAACAATCTACTTTAAGTTCAAAAACTTATTTCGGCTTGCCATGGCCTCATAAAGAGAGCGGCATTAGCTCTCGACCAGTTTGTGCTTGGAAGGCCAACCCTACCTTTAGAGCTCCTAAGTAATATAATTATTCGATCCTAGAACTCTTAGCACTAACTGTCCTAACACCACTCTCATAAACTAATTGTGTTCATCCCCTCTACATCACTTGCTATTCACCCAATAACCCTAAGTTCCACTCACAAGTGTCGCAAGTAAAAGAGGATTCACAGATTGTGATATTCTCCCCTACTCAATTCCGCAACACCCTCATTACAATTGTTCTGTCACTTCCTTGTGTTCCCTTAACCATCAATACCATTCCCTATGACTTATATAAACGGCAATGCTTGCTCAACAGAACAAGTCACTTCACTTCATTAGTTGCTTCCCTTGATCAAATCCATTTATGAATCTCTAGTCACTTGTGCTCCCTAAAAAATTAGCATCCCTAGCCAACTGCGTGAAAAAGCTAGTATAAACACCTAGAGGAGTTGAATATGTATAAAAGCGATTAATCTCAAATTGCAGTAAAAATATTTTTCTGAGTCTGTTGAACTAGAGACTTTGAACAGAGATTAGACTTAAGCAAATAGAGTGAAAATCATAAACGTATCACGGTAGATAAATTAAAGAAGTTCAGGGAAGAGAAAATGAACACAAGATTTATAGTGGTTCAGCTTAGATTAAGCCTACGTCCACTCTCCCATGTTGATAGCATTCTGGCTAGTTTTCACTAAGAATCAAAAGAGAATTACAGCAATATATCATTGACTACTTAGTAGAGAATTTCCAATCCTCTCGCTAAGTCACTCTTTAGTGTTTTTCTCTCTTTCAAATACATGTTTGAGCACTCTTGAAGAAGAACAAATGATTTGAAAAGCTTCAGACTTTGGAATTCTATCTTTCACGATCTCTCTCGAATGACTCGTAAAATCTCTTTAAGTACTCCTCCATGCCTTTTGTAACCGTTGACACCTTCCAGAGGAATCCTTCCAATCAACCCGTTTAATAGAATCAATTAGCAGAATCTTGAGCCGATTTAAGATCAAGATGAAAGCTCAACGATCCTGGTCGCCCATACAAACACGATCTTGGTTACCATAAGTAGAATATTTCCAAATAAACTTGTCTTCCAAAAAGATTATACTGGTCCGTGAAAGATCCCATCAAAAATATTGAAAAGGTAAGTGGGATTTCATCCAAAAGGCCATATATATCTTGTTCATACTGAAACCTTGAAGGAAGAAAAATAATCCTAAGTTTGATTATATCTTCGATCTTCACTTGAGTTCAATCTAGATCTTCATTAGAGTGGGGCAGACTTCTAATGAAGAATAGACTTTGAGAGAATTCCCTAGAAGTCTAGTATACCTTAGAATGAGAATAGAAAAGTTTTGTCAACTTCAAAATCTTCTAGGAGTTTTCTCAACACTGCGCACCCATTGTTGCACCTTCTTTTGCTTAATAAGCTCCTCCTAATCTCTGCAAGGCAATGAAGGGTATCTCTTGTTAGAAACGTGATAATAGACCTCCTCTTAAGATTCACCCATTGATCCAGGAACATTATCCCCATTCAATGGGTAATTTAGTTCATTCATGTGCCCCCATTACCATCCTAGAAGCTAGACGAGAGTCGCACATTGTCTGAGCCCTCCTGGCCCCGGCGATCACTCTCCGCCCTCATAGGACCAGAAAGACCACAAGCTTTTCCTCGTATCACCCATCTCCTAGAGGGATCCCTACTTTGATACCATTTATCCTGTCAGCACATAGTAGAAGTCTGATACCTTCATTTAGAGAGATCGTCAAGAGGGAGCCCAAGTCCAAGTGTGTCAGCATATCCAATTAGACTCACCTTCACTCAAAAGCATAAGTTAATGAGTTATAGGGTAACTAGAATATGTTAACTACTCCATACCATATTAATTCTCTGATGTGAAATTCTCTAACACAACTCACTCACCCGTGCATCCTAATAAAAACAACTCTTCAAACAAATTTGATGTCCTTCTACCTTGCCTTCTCTCTATACTCGACTATTTTTCTCTCTAGTATTCTCACACTTCGTGCGAGCCATTTAGGCCTTCCTATTTCAAATACAATGTATGCTATTGAAATCCTAATGACGGTTCTCGATGCATAACCAATCCACATTACTTTTTGGTCAAACCAACTCTCATGCACTTCATGTTTGAAAGTTGATGGGGAAGATGGCGGAGGAGGTTGAACATCGTCAGGGTGCGCATTTGGCAATGGAGTTCCACATAAGCCTAGATTCTCGCTAAATGAGTCTCTTGAAAATGTGCCCAATTGCTTGACTTGAGGAATTCGACCAATGAGTTGGTTATTTGAGAGGTTTAAGTATGCTAAGAAAATCAAATCTCCCAATTTACTAGGAATTCCTCCAATAAGCTTGTTTGAAGAAAGATCGAGCCATTCAAGATTAGTCAAGTTCCCAAGAGTCGGATGGAACCTGTAATGTGGTTATGAGTAAGATTGAGCCCTTTGAGAGAGTGAAGATGTCCAATAACTCTAGGAATATCCCCTTGGAAAGAGTTGTACGACAAGTCAATGGTTGTGAAGATGGTCAAGATCTTCACTAGCTCAATCTTTAACCCTTTCATGGTCACGATTATGGAATTTTCATATAGTGTCATTCGAAAGAACTATGTCATATACAAGGATTTCTCCTGTTCATTTTCGCAATTCATCATGCCTTTAAGGTTCATGAACAAGTTGGCTGGCAAAGGACCGCTAAAATTGTTGTTGGAGAGGTCTAAAATGCGTAACCTGGGAAAGAGATGAGATCCCCTACGGATATTCAAAAGACCCATCAAATTATTGGACCTCAAAATAAGTACTTTTAGTTGTGGGAGTGTTCCCAACCATCTCATGAATATATCCACTATCTGGTTTTCACCAAGATTCAATACTTCTAGATGTTTACATTTGACAAAAGATCGAGGCATTGTGCCTTCAAATTGATTTCGACTCAAGTCAAGAGTCATCAATCTATTTCTAGAAGAAAATGATTGAGGAATTGTGCCCTCGAGAAGATTACTTCGCAAGTTCAAAACTAAGAGAATGGTGCTAAAATTTACTAAGCATTGAGGCAACCTACCCAATATGCCATTGTTAGATAAGTCAATAAAAACAAGCTTAGTGGCATTGCAAATCAAAGAAGGGATATTTCCTATTATATTATTACTTGCAATGGAATAATAATTTGTGACGGGAGATGGAAGTGGAATTTGCCCTCCAAAGTTGTTGTTGGATAAATCTATTGTGGCCAATGAGGTGTCCAAGAAGAACTCTGTGGGCCACCATCCAACAAAATTGTTGTTGGAAATAATTAAACATCTAAGAGTAGGGAAGGAGAGTCCAAAGCTAGTGAGGTCAATCATACCATGAAATTTGTTGGATCGCAAATGAAGGTGCTCCAGGTGCGATGCTTCTAGCCAATGTGGGAAGATATCACTAAATTCATTGTGATCGAGATCTAGTGATAATAAGCTCACGCATTTGACTAGGGAGTGTGGTATTGACCCTTTTAATTTATTGCTGCTAAAGTTAAGATATGTCTGGATGGTTATATTACCCAAACACGGTGGCATATTCCCAAAGAGATTATTGTTAGACAAATCCAAATACCAAAGCAAACTCAACTGGCAAATCAAATAGGGAATCTCACTTGTAAAACCATTGTGGGAGGCAATAAAATTTGAAGTAGAAGGTGAAGGAATCTGGGGTGGCCCTTGGAATTTATTATTACTCAAGTCTAAATACTTGAGATTGGTTATATTACCAAAACATGGTGGTATATTCCTAAAGAGATTATTGTTAGACAAATCTAAATTCAGAAGTGTACTCAACTAGCAAATCGAAGAGGAGATTTCTCCAATGAAACCATTGTAGGAGGCATTAAATTGAAAAGTAGAAGGTGAAGGGACTGGGAGTGGCCCTTGGAAATTATTGCTACTCAAGTCTACAGTCCATAGGTTGGTTATATTACCAAAACATGGGGGCATATTCCCTGTGAGATTATTGTTAGACAAATATAAAGACTGAAGTAAACTCATCTGGCAAATCAAAGAGGGGATCCTACCAGTGAAACCATTGTGAGAGGCATCAAAGTAAGAAGTAAAGGTGGAGGGATTGGGAGTGGCCCTTGGAAAGAGTTGTTCTGAAGGTAGATATATGTCAATCGCTTCCAATGAAATTGTTGTATACCTCCCTCTAGAAGGTTATGAGAAAGATCTAATGTTTCCAATGTATCTTGGCTTATTCCCCAAAACCATCTCGGGATCTCCCCATTTATCTTGTTGTAAGAGAGGTCTAAGTGTGTTAATCTTTTTAACGAATTCAAGAAATACAGGATCTTGGTCAAGCTGCAAGAAGACAACTGCAACACTTCAAGCATTGGGAGAATGAGGGAGCTATCAGAATAGAGAGCGCCACGAAAGCAATTGCATCTAAGATCAAGACTAATGACATTACCCGTAACATTATCGCACATGACACCATCCCACGAGCAACAATCTTTGTCGTTGTTCTATGAGTTTGCCTTTGGATAAGAAGGGACTCCATCATACTCACAAACAAAGTCCAATGCCATGCAATCAAGTAGGAAAGAGTTCTTAAAAAGGAGCAACGCATCGCGCTGGCCAACAGGGCAAAGTGTTGAGGCAAAGGAAAGGGAGGAATGTAAGAAAAAGAAGCAACAGAGGAAGCTGAGGATTTGATTCCACCCCATTTTTTAGTTTAGCATTCAAGTGAGTTTATTGGTAGTGGAGAGTGCTTCAATTATATAGCCCTTATCAAGTGTGAAGTCATTGACATGAGCCTTCGCTAGAAGCTCTATTGGTGGGCTCACAACATGTGTTAGTTGTTCTAAAAATCAATAAGTCGTGTTCGACAACGCAACCTTTCAGATTTTTCCCTTCAGCATACGAGTGAGTTTATTTCTTGTGTGAATAGGGACTCTGCTTAGATAGACTTCCAATAAAATACTTCTCTGAAAGGTAGTTGGTGGCCGCCCGTAGACGTCAACTTCTTTTTCGATAGGCGAATTCCACTTGCCTTCTTCTCTGAAGGGTCCATTGGCGGGCTTCCGTAGACTACAACTTATTCTTCGGTAAGACAAGTCCAACTTGCCTTGTGGATCAGGAGCTTCCGCAAACTTCGACTTATTCTTCAATAAGTGTGACATCCCAATTTTTCTAATTCTATTTTCAGCTGATTGAGTCGGGCATTTCATCTATGCATATAGTTTGTCTCTCTGAGTTGGCCACTCATGAGAGGACTAGCCTATTGGACGAAGCAATTAAGGGATTTTAACGTGTCAGACTTGGGGACTGATCACCCTCAGGTCGGATGCAAGAAAATTTCTCTGAAAGCTACCCGGTAGGTTAGGACACGCTGGAATCGCACCAGATTGAAATCAACCGTGAAATTGAGATCGAATTCAGAAATTGGAAGTCAGGGTGTGTCACAAATCATTTTAGGATCATTAACTCATCTTCGAAAGATTTTTCATGTAATCAGAATTTTTTAGAAATTAAAATCAGAGAATGGCTATTTTGGCTCGAGAAATTAGTAGGCCCACATTTGGTCTTGCTTTTGGGACTTAAGTTGGTTCTACGGATAAGTGAAGATGTGAATTGAAGTGTGGTGATATTAGATTAATTTTATGGACTTCAATTGGACTCAATTGGAAGAGAATTGATGGGAATTGAAGAAATTGGATGTACAAAGTTTCATGCCCCGGCGGAAAAATAAAATGGACCCATTGAAATAGGTTGTAGAAGAAATAAGTTAGTGGATGATCACATCATGAGGTGATGTCATGGTGGGTGGCCAATTGGTGGAGATCTTGACAAGTGGAGGGGTGGATTTAATCCCCAAAAAGTGAAGGGTCCCACCACTTCATCTTCAACCTTGGGACTTCTTGGACTTGGGGAGGGAGAAACCAATCGGAAAACCAGCGAGCTCGACGCCCCCTTCACCCGCTCGGTCGTCCACACGTCGCTAGAGCCGCTCACCACCGCCGTCACCGCTTGTCCGCACACGCCTTGCCCGCTCGCCTCTCTGCCGCTTCTCCCTTCGCTCGCCGCCCAACAACAGGCTAGCAGCCCGCACAGCCCTTCGCCGCTCTCTAGGTCGCTCGATGCCGTCGTCCGTGCGCGTTGCCTGCGCACCGCACCTACTCACCGTCGTCTCGCTCGCCACTCCGCTGTCACGCCGCATCTAGCCTTCGTCCGTGCATCCCAGCCATCGTCCTTCGTCGTCCCGAGCTGCCCACCGTCGCCAAGCCTGCCGGAAAGTCGCCGGAGCTACCGCCAGTCACCGCCCGAGCAGCCGCCAGTCCTCCTCCACCGTTCCTCTACCCGAACCGCCGCTGAACCACCTCCATCCGACCGTGAGCAGCAGCTACAGAAAATGGGTTTCTCAGCTCCTTCTTGGCCCGTTTCGGCCGGCTTCCCAACTCCAGATGCTTGGCCCGCTTTGAAGAAAGTTGTTCCCCTCGACGTCCCCGTCGTTTTGGTTCACTCAGTTCGCTAATCCAGTGAGTTTAGCTCACTAAACCTTGATTATAGGGTTAATGATGCTTTAGGTGTGCTTAGTTTATGTTAAGTGTTATTAGGTGGTTAGTTTAATTTATTTTAAGTGTAGATTATATTATAGTGCTTAATTAACTTAAATGGTGTTTAATTAACTTAAAGGGTGTTTAATTTAAGGTTAAGTGAATGTTTATATTAATATAAACCTTGATGTGACTTAAAGGAATTTATTTTTTATTTATTTAAGTATTCCGAAATTATTAAATAATTTAATAATATATATTTATTCGAAATTGTTAAAATATTATTATTTGATTAATTTCGAATAAATCTAATTATTTATTAAATTCAAAATTTCATCGACCTTATTTGCTCGAGAATTTCATGTTGATTGCTTTGCTATGTAGTCAGATTTTGAAATTGATGATTGGATATTATAAATTGAGTGTGGATCGTGAAAAATATGGATATTATTATTTAATTATTTATTAAATTCCGAAAATTTTGAATTTGATGCCCTAAACTCTCAAAATTTCATGCTGATCGTTGTTGTGTATTTAGAATTTGAATTTGATGATTGATTGTGGTAAATGGAGTGTGATTGAGATAAATAGGGATTCTTTTTATAAAATCCCAAGTGTCAAAATTTGATGGAAGAACAACCGTATTTAACCACCTATTAAAGGTAGTCCCCAGTGGGGCCGTGAATTACCATCTATTAGAGGTCGTGCCCAGTGGAGCCGTGAATTGCCACCTGATAAAGGTCACGCCCAATGGGGCCGTGAATTACCACCTATTAGAGGTCGTGCTCATTGGGCCAGAATCTACCACCTTTTAAAGGTTGTGCCGAGTGGGGCCGTGATGCCACTAATTCAAATTTTGCCCAGTGAGGCCGTGAATTACCACCTATTAAAGGTCGTGCCCATCGGGCTGAGTCCTACCACCTTTTAAAGGTTGTGCTAAGTGGAGCCGTGATGCCATTAATTCTAATTTTTCCGAGTGGGGCCGTGATTACCACTAAATGTTAGACTTACCTGTAGGGTCGTGATTGGAGGCAGTGATTGATTTGCTAGAATGACATGTAATCGGCCAAGTCGATTGATCTCTGAAACGATCCAAATGGTTGAATTGTTCTGATAATGTGGTTGTGCCACGGTTGTTTGGTTATCATAATTGCACGTGGTTGAATTATATAAACTGTGCTAACCTGTAGATGAAGACTAATGTGAGGTAAGTCTTTTGTGTGATGTGGCTAGGCCACCCGGGGCATATTTTATTTCTAATGAGAGTTTAGGGGGTTGAACTTGTTGAGACATTGTCTCATCCCGATTTGGGGATTACAATTTTAGATCCCTGGTGGACGGAGCGGCCAGGTAGCTTTGGTTGGCCTTGAGGAGTTGCAGAGGTGAAAAGCATAAGAATTGGAGAGCGTGTCCGACTTGTAGGTCATAGGATGGTTCCTTTTTTAGAGCCGGTCTTTTATAGACTTTTCGTCGTAGACCTCTGGTTATAATTCTGTTGAATCATGAAAGTGTTATGTTGTGGTTTTGCATCCTGCTTTTCTATCCCATATTTCATTGTCATGGGTTTTATAATACGTTCCGCTTGCACTATAATAAATGAATGGGGTCGGCGACACTACCTAGGAATGTCGCATTTGCATGACCATGGTGGAATGTTGGCACGCTCGAGGTTCGGGGCGTGACAATAAAACAAGTCCAACTTGCTCTGTGAGTTGGGAATTGAACGAGATTGATCTTTCTAAGGATGTGCATGATAAAATTTCTACTTTTCTATTTTTCTATTTCTCTGTTCCCCGGAACAGGTTTGAAGTAAATCCGTTTGGTAACGCAATTTGATTTTTCAAGTTTTGGAATAGAATTATATTCCAGAAATAGATTTGAAAAAGAAATCATAAGCAAAAATATTTAACTTCTCAATTTCTGAAATAGAAATTAAGAAATCAATTTCAGTTCCAGAAATTTTGTCATGCGTACCTAAGAGTCCTTGGATATTTTTACTACCAAACAAGGGGAGCAACTTGCTTCGCCATGGATTAAGTATCACATTAATCTCTCTCTCTCTCTCTCTCTCTCTCTCTCTCTCTCTCTCTCTCTCTCTCTCTCTCTCTCTCTCTCTCTCTCTATATATATATATATATATATGAGTTAAAGACCAATATCCAGTTCAATAGCTCTTTCTCGAGATAAGTTCTTCCTTTATTACCTTCCAGTTTTTTTACTAGTTATTTTTCGTTTCATTTATCAGGGCAAACATGAGTAGCATATCAAAGTTAATTCCTCATAGATTTTGAGAGCACTTATTTGATCTTCGTGAATTGTCACATAGCCTTCATCACTATACAGTACAGTGTATTCCTCAAAGGTTGTCTTGTATAGGAGACGCAATTTTAGGTCCTCTGGTCCTGATGACTTGGTGTTGGATTCTTAATAAAACAGAGCGATGACTAAACCATCAATGGTGGACGACGAACAAGGAAATATGAGGAGTAGAATTTGAATTTTATATTCTGCTACATACAACCGACAGAAGTAATTTTGCATGTCCGATTCAACAGAGTTCACAAAATACTGAATGAAGCAGCAAATTTTTTCGTCCAAAATAACATACAATCAGATTGAATGCGACCTTGATTCGATGAACAGAAACGTGTGACTTGGTCATTAGGAATCAGAAGCTAGATATATTCCGAGGATTAAAAGAAAGACTAAGAGCTAGTCCTAATTGAAAAAAGGGGATTAGCCATTTTCTCATTTATTGCTTGAAATTTCTCGCCCTGGGCAGTAAGTAATAAGCCAACAGGCTCATTAATGAATTTCTAGGCACAAAATATGATAGAAAGGGTCAAAGATCGTTAGCGCGATAGCTCACAAATCTAAACTAAATCGCAGATTCCCTTGGCCAATCTATAGTAACTTGAGACTACCTTCTCTCATTAAATCGAGTTAAATTATATTATTCCTTGCAATTCTTGAATATTAAAATGAACTATGCCCGCCTCCACCATAGCATGTGCGTAATTTGTACAGTCCTCTAACGTGAGGAAATTTAGGTGAATGTTTAAAATTGGTCATTTGTTAAGATGTTTTGCTGACTATTTAGAGCAAGGAATGAGCCATTTCAACGAATTCATTTTAGTAAGATGCAGCTTGTTCATGTTGTCGAGCCATAAGTCGACGTGCTTGGTCAACCTTATCTCTGAACTAGATATATTATGAAATGAACCGTTACATCCTCAAGTCTCAGGTATCTATAATATATATTTCAATAGTAAAACTAATTTGATAAATTAGAGATGTTTATGCAATAAAGTTTTCCTTTCTTTATATTGGAACTACTGTAGATCAAATGCTCCCTCAGTGTCAGACCATTCTTGTTGGACTGCCAGATCGTCAAGAGACGAGCCGTTGATGAGCGAAGTTGGTATTTTGGAACGGCATGAATGTGAAGATTTCTCGGTTGTAATTATAAAAGATTATGCAGGTCCGTTTCAAATTCATTCGGATCTTTCTTTGGTATCATCTCTTTACCAGACTTTTTACTATAGAAATAAAAGGTTTTCTGCTTAGGGCCGATTCGGTCCTCAAGAGTCAAAATTCATCGTTTCCATGAGTTTCGGGCCACTTTTCTAATATTAGGTCTATTTTATGCATTGTTTCAGCCCATTTATTTATTCTCCACATTTCTTTGCTGCTTAGGTTTTTTTTTTTCTTCAATTAGGATTTTGAAAGTACTTTTTTACCTTTGGGGAATTGTCGTCAAGCCTTCATCATTATATAAGACGGTTTATTCCTCATAGGTTGTCTTGTATAGGAGATGCAATTTCAGGTACTCTGGGTCCAATGACTTGGCCTTTGTCTCTTTATCTGCCAGAGCGACGACTGACAATCGATGGAACTGACGGAAGTAATGGAACTGACGGAAGTAATTTTGCACGTCCGATTCAACACGGATCACCAAATATCGGAAAAAAAAAAAAACAGCAAATTTTTTGGTCCAATGTAACATACTAACGTGAGCGAACATGACCTTGATTCAATGACCAGAAGCTTGCGACATGGTCATTATGAATTAAAAACTAATGGATGCAGAGGATTAAGACATAGACAAAGATAGATCTAGTTCCAATTAAAAGGATAGAATTAGCCATGCTCTCATTTATTGCTTGAAATTTCTGGCCCTGGACAGTAAACAATAAGCCAGCGCACGCATTAATGAATTTCTGGGCACCAAATACGATAGAAAAGGTCAAAGATTTTTAGCGCCATGCCTCGCAAACTAAACTAAATCTCAGATTCCCTTGGCCAAATTATAGTTACTTGAGACTGCCTTCCTTGAATAAGTCGAATCAAACCATATTATCCCTCAAAATTCTTGACAATTTTTAATTGAACAGAGTCCAGCTCCATCATACCATGTGATCAATTAGTACAGTAATCTAATGAGGAAATATGGGTGAATGTTTAAAATGTGTCATTTGTAAAGATGTTTTTTCCGTCTATTTTGGAGCAAGGAATGAGCCATTTCAACGAATTCCATTGGAGTTTAGTAAGGTGCACCATTTTCATGTTGTCAAGCCATAAGCTGGCATGCTTGGTCAACCTTATCTCTGAACTAGATAAATGACGAAATTGACCATTGCATCCTCAAGTCTCATTTCTCTATTAAATATGCTTAAATAATAGTACTGATATGGTATACAAGAGATGTTTGCACAATAAAAAGTTTTTTTTTTTGGTCGGAAATTAGGCATTCTTTCATTTAAAACAAGGATTACAAGTAGACGGTAAACTAGCTTTAGAAGATAAAATATTCAAAAGGGGTTGTGGTGGCGCATATAACCAATTTTTGGGTAAAGACTTGAGGCGATGCACTTTGGCGATCCAATCGGCTGCATGGTTTCCTTCCCTAGGGCAATAAGAGATTTTTATTGATGAAAGCTGGTGAAGGATCTCTCTGATTTTGGCCAATAAATTCATCATAGCCCAAGGATCAGCAGCTCGACCCAAACTGGCCTCCACGAGTGCGACGTTATCACATTGTACTTCGCAGCTTCTATCTTCAAACTGAACAGCACCCACTTTACTTCCTCTTCGTTGGTTCAGAAAGTTAAACGCGTGCAAGAGTGCTAGGGTTTCGGCGTGCAGAGAAGATGTAGCCCGAATCTCCTCAACAAATCCATCAATCAACAAGCCGTTCGAGTCCCGAATGATCCCAGCTACCGAGCTTTTTTCTTCTCCCTTCTTCCAAGAGCAATCTACGTTCAACTTGAAGCTGGTGCTATTCGGAGCCGTCCAAAACTCTGTTATGTCCGACTCACTGGATTGCTGTTGTTGTTTCTTTTGGTTCCATCTGGAGAACGCCCGGACCTGAGTGTGAGCAAGATCTACAATTGATTCGGTGTTGGGAGGTCGAGATCTGAAGATGTAGTCATTTTGGAGCTTCCATATCAACCAGATTGTGCTTGCCACCATGTCTGCCAAAGGTAACTCTGTTTTTGCATTGAAGAACTCTGCAAACCACTTGTCAATGCGGGTTACTGATGACGCTTTGTCGTATAGGTTAAGGCGCGGGTCAAGCCATATTATCCTTGTCTTTTTGCACAAGAAGAACAAGTGTTCTGCTGTTTCTGGATGGTGGAGACAAAGTGGACACGGGGGATTAGGTAATATTTTCCTTCTATAGAGATTTTCCTTAGTCGGGATTGCATTTTGACATATGCTCCAGAGAAAGAATTTTATTTTAGGGGGAATTGGAGTGTCCCATAGCCTAATTCAAAGGGATCTAGGTGGCTTATAAGAGGTTGTTGCACTGTTGGGGTCAGGATGATTGATCATCGAACATACTCTGTTATAGCCACTTTTTACTGTGTAAGACCCTAAATGATTCCCCCATCCAGATGAGCCTATCTGCTGTGATTGAGCACTGAGTGGAGTTGAAAGAATTTCCTGTGCAACTTGTTCATCAAAGAGCGTTTGAACTTTAGACTCCTCCCATAGCCTCCTATCATCGTTCATTAGTTCAACTACCATCTGAGGATCATCCTTGTTTACCGGTTCTCCTATCACTCCTCTTCGAAGCCATATGTCTCTCCATATGTTAATACTGTGCCCATCTCCCACTATCCACTTCACCTCCGGTTCTAAAGTGTCTCAGCCAATAAGAAGACTGCGCCACCCCCAAGAGGGTCTTTGTCTTGTGTTATCCTTCCATAGGTCCCCATTTGGATAGTATATTTCTTTTAGGATTTGGCCCCATAGAGCTAAAGGTGATTGTGAAAGTCTCCAGGCTTGTTTGGCTAACATTGCCTTGTTGAAGATAATTAGGTCTTTGAACCCAAGACCCTTGTCGTCTTTTTTGCATTTCAAAACTTCTCATTTCTTCCAGTGCATTCCTCTCTTGGATTCGTTTTGTTTCCACCAGAAAGCTGCTATCCGTTGTTCTATGGCTTTCTGATTCAGATTGGAATTTTGAAAATTGACATAGAATACTAAGGAAGAGCCTGTACCACGGCTTTTATCAAGATTTCTTTGCCAGCCTTAGATAGTAGCTTTTCTTTCCAACCTTCAAGCTTCATGTTCACCCTCGCCAGAGTCCATGAAAACATCTCCTTTTTTGTTTGTCTCAAATCAGATGGAATTCCCAGGTATTTCCCTGTTTTGTCAATAATAGGTACTTGCAATTCATAGGCCATATTACTCTTTAAGGATTTGGGGCAACCCTTGCTGAAGAACACTCCTGATTTGTTTAGATTGATAGCTTGACCAGTCGCATAACAAATTGGTTCAGGAGATTTGACAAATTTTGGCATTCTGTAACTGTCCCATCCATAAAATTATTGCATCATCGACAAATAAAAGGTGAGACAATGTAGGACAATACCTGTTTAGTTTTATTCCTTTGAGGCTCCCATCTTCAATTGCTTTGTGCGTCATCCAGGAGAAAACATTAGCCATTAATATGAATAGGTAGGGCGACAAAGGATCTCCTTGTCTTAATCCCCGTGTGGGTGTAAAATACTAGGTTTGATCGCCATTCACTTTAACACTAAATGTCACCGTGGAAACACATGTCATGACTAGCTCAACCCATCTTACACTAAACCCCATCTTCAGCATACTCATTTTTAAGAAATCCCACTCCACCCTATCATAGGCCTTTTTCATATCCAGTTTAAGAAATGCTTGGAATTTCTTCTTTCTTTCTTTGATTCTCAGCTGGTGCAACACTTCTTGAACTATAAAAATGTTATCTTGTATTTGTCTTCCTTTAACAAAGGCGCTTTGTTCATGGGCTATTATCTCATCAAGCCATGGTTTCAATCTATTTACTAAGACCTTTGAGATGATTTTGTAGCTGAAGTTACAAAGATTAATTGGCCTGAACTGACAAATACTTTCTGAGGTTTTGACTTTGGGAATTAGGGTTATGTAAGTCTTGTTAAGAAGGGGGTCGAACTCACCTGATTCAAATAAGTTTCTGACCATATTCAGCACATCCAGCTTGATCTCTTCCCAATAATGTGGGTAAAATTGTCCATTCAAACCATCTGGGCTAGGGGCTTTAAGTGTACCAGCTGAAAAACCGCTTCTTTTACCTCTTCCATAGAGATTGGGATCATGAGGCTCTCATTCATTTGTGCATTAATGACAGTTGGACACATGTCCAGAATAGGTTGAAACTCTCTGGGACCTTCTGATTTATATAAGGAGCAATAGAAGTCCTCAATGTGATGTTTTAATATTGTTTGGTCCTTACACCAAGTGTCTTCATTAAGGCGCAACATAGAAATTTTGTTTCGTTGTCTTCGTTGGACTGTGGTGGCGTGGAAATATTTTGAGTTCCTATCTCCCCAACGCAACCAATTTATACGAGACCTCATACCCCAATACATCTTTTCTGATGCCAAAGTCACTCAATATTTTCTTTAATTTCTTGGCATTCCTCTTTGCTGGAAAATTCAAAGTCCCCATTTGTGATACCAATGAGTTTCTTTTTTAAACTTCTAATTTGGAGAGAGGCGTTAGAGAATTTAGTTTTGCTCCATGCTGTCAATTCCCTTGTTACATGCTGTACTTTCTGGGACAAGTTTGTTTGATAATGCTGTTCACCTCCCCAATAACGTTTAATAATCTCCCCCACACTCTTCTTCCTCCTTCCAGTAGGCTTAAAATTTGAATTCCTTTCTTCTTTTCTCCCTAACAGGATGTAGAGACAGTAAAAGTGGGCTATGATCTAATCCAACCGCTGGGAGAGCCACCACTTCTGCATTTGGGAAGATAATTCTCCACTCCATTGTCAGTTCATGCATTTCTAAAGTGATTAAGACTCTATTTGTTTCGTGAAAATATGATGTTTCTAGAAAGTATTTTCTAGGAAGTTATTTTTCAAGAAAATGTAATTAATTTTTAGTGTTCAGCCAAAAACCTGAAAATAAATAGAAAATATTTTCTTCTATTCGGTAAAGAAAATCCTTTCCTCCATAAACTCTTTTTCAATAACTTATTTTTATTTTTTAATGTAATATTTAATTTTTAATTTTTAAAAAACTCAAAATTTAATTTTTCTTTTCTTTTTCTTTTTTTCTTTTCCTTTTCTTTCTTTTTGTCTTCTTCTTCTTGACCGGCCGTCGACCACGGCAACGATCGCGATCGCCTGAAGGCAAGCTCAAGCTCGCCCTATGCGGCAAGCTACTCCCCAGATCAGCGAGCTTAGCAAGCAAAGAGCCAAATTGGCAAGCCTAGAGCCTTAGCTTGCCATCAATAAGGTGAGCAACAAGCCTCGAGCTCGCCCGAGGCCAACAAGCTTGAGGCTCGCCTATGGCCAATTGTCGGCAGTAGTTTCAGCCAACAACCGGCCAAGATAGAACAAAATAAAATATAAAATATAAAAAGAATAAGAAAAAGAATAAAAATTTGAATTTTTAAAAAAGATAAAAATAAAAAGAAAGATGGAAAGGTTAACATGGGTGTGAGATAAGAGAAGATGAGTGAGGAAAATGTTTTCCTCTTTTTAAAAAGATAAAAACATTTTCCTCTATCTTAAAAACATTTTTTTATGAAAAATGTTTTCCCCAACTTCATTTTCCATGAAATGAATATCGGAAAATCCGAAAACATTATTCTGGAAATTATTTTTTATGAAATAAATGGAACCTAAGATTAAATAACATTTTATATACTAACTCACAATGAAATAAGTATATTAAATGTATAGGTTTACTTTTTGTCAAGTCATCATATATGTAGCACCGGCACGGACACGCGACACACAACACGACACGATGACACGTCATTTATTAAAAATAGAGAATTTCGACACGTTTTGACACGTTATATATTAAATATATTTTTAGAACAACTCCTGTTCCAGCCCTTCAGGGATAGCCTTTTAGCAGAAAACTACTCAACCATTTAGTTCAGAGCCTAGAGACACCCAAAAAATGCCAGGATGGAAACGTTTCTAACCTACCCAAGCTGCATTTCTCGAAGGATCATACCAGGCTAGAGAAGAAGAGGAATTTAGAAAGCCATGGAGAGATTTTCACAAAGCACACACTTTACTTCCAGGGACTCGCCCAACACAATACACCCTCCTTGCCTTATATAGGCAAAATGAGGTCACAAGGCAACAAACAAGGACCAAGCTCATGGGTCCGGGTACAAACAGGGGCAACGGAAATTTCCGGGAGGGAATTATGCGCACACTATGAACAGTAACTGTACTGTGAACAGTACATTCCCTAGCCTAGTGTTACAGTAAAAGTGAACAGTGACTCTGCTACAGTGAAATTGTACGGACTCAACGGTCTCATCCGTCGTGGGCATTGTAGCTACAAACTGAGTCTGAGTCATCTGAGCTGTCTTCTAGGAGATGAGCTTCGTACTTCTACTAAAGGGCTTCAAGATCTTCTGGTGAGAGGATCGATTTAGCCTTCTTGATGAGGATGCTTGTACATGAGCCCAATGGGATGCTTCTTCTTCTGCCCAGTTTGTTTCTTCACTTGTAGGACGAGCAGGAACGCTTGGCTGAGGCCAATTTGATGTATGTGCATAGTACGATGTGTCCATGTTCTGGAATGAGGACGAAGGTCCCTGTTCGTAGGGATTTTGGGATAGAGGACCTCCAAAGCGTGCATAGGGGTCTTGAGTAGACTGGACAATGTCATCTTCACTTGTCATCTCATGCTCTTGGGACGATGCAGCTTGTCTATACTGATTGAGTGCTTCCTTAGCTTCTGGTGCTAGGTCATAATGATCCCACGTAGTGGGTGCATTACTCCAAATATCTTCAGGAATGGTTTTGTTTTCTTGGCATAGGATTCGCTGGAGTTCTCAGTATTCGTTTTCACAAAATCTAACAGATCTTGGATAAGATTTGTGAATCCGGGCTTCTCGGCTGTTCAAGTGGGGTTTATAGGATGTGGTTCCTATTTCAAGTGGCCTATCCAAAATACTACCATTATTTCTGCAAAAATTCCATGGACGTCGGAAAAACAGGATGGTGTGAACTTCAGGATTGGTGTCATGGTTCTTAGTTCATTTTCTAAGTCTTGTTTCCAACATGTAGGATGATAAAACCAATTAAGAAAGTCTAAGAGGTTCTTATCACTTTCCTTTTCAATGTTTCTTCCTAGCATGAAAATTCTTGTGAGGTTAGCAATGAATCTTCTGGTGGGAATTTCAATGGCTATTAAGTACTTATTGGTTAAGTACCATAACAGCGTTTTGAGCTGGTCAGGGAAATCACCTTCTTTCCAGGTGAGAGGATGAATGAAAGGATAATTCAAATTTAACCCGAAATGATAAAGAATCGAACCTCCATTGAATCTGAATAGGTCTGTGTGGGATTGCCACATGAGGTTCTCCAGGTTCTCAGTAAGACTGTCGTTCTGGATTTGCTGAATAATCTCCTCAGGAAATTTCCAGCTTGGCAAGTCTTTGATCTTCTCAATTTTGTATTTCACACCATGATTGAGCATATGGAACGCAGGTCTCTTGATGTACATGTTGATCTCGGCTGGTACTTTTGGTCTTGACAAAAAAATCAGCAAGCACATTCTTTTTCCCAGGAATATGTTTAGTTTCAAAAGAGTATTTTGAAAACCATTCAGCCCATCGAAGCAGTTGAGAGTTTGGAATCTGCTTTTGTTTAAACTTGGTCATCTAAGGAAAAGATGCCATGTCTAATTCTACCAGGAAGTGATGGCCGATGAGATGAAATTCAAACTTTTTGATTCCATTTTTTACTGCTAGGATTTCTTTGAAAGTAGAATGGTAATGCATTTCGGCTTGAGAAAACTTTCCACTTTTGTGAGCACAAAGGAGTCTTTTACCATCAAGTTCTTCGAATAGGACGGCTGCCCCGGTATTCATCATTGACGTCAATTTGAAGAATTCTTTTACCTGTTGATGGTATTTGCAGTGGTGGGAGATTCTCGCATAATCTCCTTAAGCTCAGCGGCTGCTTTGGTCTAAGTTTTTCCCCAAGGTGGGGAGTTCTTTTTCAGCATGGATTGCAAAGGGATCAGAAGCTTTGCAATATTGGGGACAAAATCTCTGAGATAATTGATTATCCCAAGAAATTACTGAACTTGTTTTGTCGTGAAGTTATCTTCAGGAAACTTCAATAATTCTTGAGCAATATGTGGCCCTGGATAGTATGTACCCTTGTTGAGGTGCATACCAAGAAATTCAATTTCCGTCTGGGCAATGTTCATTTTTCTTTGAGAGAGCATAATGCCATGCTTTCTCTACTATTTCTGCAAACTGCTCAAGGAGCTAGCAGTGTGATTGTTCATCAGGACTGTAGAGCAGAATATCGTCGATATATACAGCTGCACTTGCCAAAATTGGTTGGAAAATACGACACATGGTCTTTTGGAAAAGGGATGGTGCTACCTTTAATCCAAAAGGAAGAACTTTCCACTGGAAGTGCTGGTTCGGGATACAGAATCCTGTCTTGGATCTGTCTTCAGGATGAATACCCAATTGCCAAAATCAGGCTTTAAGGTCGAATTTGGAATAAATGTGGGCTTTGGTTAAACTAGTAAAGAGAGAATCTCTAGATGGTAAAGGGAATTTGTCATCTTGGAGAAAGAGGTTGAGAGGTTGATAGTTGATTACCAATCTCATTTTCCCTCTGTTTTTCTCAGCACGTTTATTGACATAAAAAGCTTCACAAGCCCATTGAGAATTTGAGATTTCAATAAGGCCTTGCTGTAATAATTCTGAGCATTCCTTTTGAGCTAAAGCCTGTTCTGGCTTCATTCCCATATGACTTGCCTTGGTCGGATTTATGTCTTCGTTCTTTTTTAAGGGAAGGTGGACAAAGAACTCAGGGTTTTCCCATAAAGGATGAGAACATTTTTAGGCAAATTCTGAATGGGATTCTGAACAAGATTCAAGCAACTTTTGCATGATTGGATCTAGTAAACTCATCTCAATGGAAAAGAGTCTCTGGATGTTAACGAACTCAAAGAATTGATCTTTAAATCTAAGACCTTTTCCAGTAATGATTCGAAGTTGAGAGATTTGAGTCATGATATCCCACCCAATTATCAAATCTTTATTGGGAATGCTTGATCCAAAAATCTTTGTGGTTATGGAACACTGAGGAAAAAACTAGACAGTGACTGGTGTGGTTCTGACATTCGTGGAGAAAGTATCTCCTGAAGCAAAATTGAAGTATCTGATGTAAGGGGTCCAGAATTCTTCAGGTAGAACTTTTGTATCTAGAATGGAACAACTTGCTCCTGTGTCAATAAGAGCAATGACATTGATAGGCTTGGCAAACTTCGAGGTGAGCATTTTAACAGGGAAATGAGGACAGTGAGTTTGACTTAAGAATATGTCAGGATTTGGCTCTGAAGATGTGGGAGATATGTGAAAAATATCTTCAGATTCTGAGTCAGTCTCAGTGTCACTAGAAGTTTGGTAAAAAGGAATGACACAAAGAGTTTGTTCAATTGGTTCATCATCAGCAGAGAATAATGATTCAATATCATCATTTTCAAGGGAAATACCCGTTTCATTCTCTATTAGATGATTCTGACCTTTTTTCGCCTAAGGACAATTTTTGGCAAAATGTCCTTTCTTGTTGCAAATGTAGCAACGACTTGATTTCTTATGGCCTGTGCGATCCTTTCTTTTGCGTAGGTATCACCATTTCTTCTTTTTCCAGAAATGCTTGGAGCCATGTTTGGATTTCTTAATCGAGTATTTCTTAATTTACATGAAAAATATTAAATAATATCATTCATTATTTTAATTTGTTACAATAATACACAAAACTTAGAGGAAAAAATAGTGTTTAAAGAAAAATGCTGAAATGATATTTTTAAATTTATTTATTTATCATATATAGCATTTTTTTTATTACTTCTTTCATAGTAAAAGACTTTAAAAAAATAAAACAATTCTAAAAAAACTGCAAAAAAAAAAAAAATTGACCCCGTGCGTGTATATTTATAGCAATTTTATTACTTCTTTTATTACTTCTTTTGTGTATATTTATATTTTGACCCCTCAAGTATTATAAATTTTAAAATTGACCCCGTACGTGTCGAATTGTGTGTCGGAATTTTGGACTCGCGTGTTGGAGCATGTCGGAAAGAGTTGACCACGTGTCGGATTTTTCGACACTCATTGACCGTGTGTCGGAGCGTGTCGGGACGTGTCAGAGCATGTCGGACACGTGTTGGAGTGTCGGACATGACACGAAGGCTTCCAAAGAGTGTCCGTGCTACATAAGTCATCATGTCCCCGTATTTGAAGGGGGCCTCATTCTACTTATAATGCAGGATTTTTATGTGTTAATTTAAAATGTTTAGCATCAAAGGAAAGTCCATTTTACAAGCTGAAAAAAAAACCAGATGATCGATTAATTTGAGCGTGTTTGGGATGACTTTTCAATTATACATTTGACTTTGTTCAGTTATCACGGTGCATGCACTATAAAATGCGTCGACTCATAATAAATTTCAAAGAAAATACGTTTTTTTACTTCAGGATTGATATTCGGTGGATGAGAATTACTTTTAAAAAGTTAGTTTAATCCTCCACTTCAGTAGGAAATATTGGACCAGTGCTGAATCTTGTTTTTAATTTTCTTCGGGCATATGGATGTCCATAGAATTGATTGGTACTAGTCAATTTGTTTTCTTTCTCAGCGAATATATATCTGACGACCCTCCGGTCATGTACACATTGTACTCAAGAGTGTTTCTGAGGTTTTTTATACAGACCAGGTCAGGCAGGGACATCATATATGTTAACTGTATATTAAATTAGGATCGTTACAAATCTTAAAGAAGTTAAACCCGAGAGTGCTACAATTGTTTCGTATGCAGTTGTCGTGATCTCAAGGTTCCCATGACCAAAGGATTGTGCTCAATCGGAGAAGACCGTCCAAAATCACCTAGGCTTCTGAAACGTTCTTAGGGATGGACGAAACACGAGTTTTAGAGCTTTCTTGGCTTAAATGTTGGTAGGTGGTAGATGAGGAGATGCAATCTCCATCGTTATATCGAATATGAATCAACGGTTGGAATGAGAGATCTGTAGTATAAGAAGAGGTGCTGTCCTGCTAATTGTAATCATCCAAACATTTCATAATAGAGTTTTTTCTCTCCCAAAGCTCTTCTCTCTAAAACTCTCTCTACAATCTGAGTAAGCGAGCAAACTTCTCTCGATACTAGTGAGCAAGTGAACTTCTCTCCTAGAGCGTCTCTCTCTAAAACTTAGCTTAGCTTAGGTATTGTCTCTCTTTAAAACTTAGCTTAGCTTAGGTACTCCAACGATCCAAGGAAGTCTAAGTTGCCGCATGGTCTCAAGCCCAAACGATCGGCCCATGACACAATCATGTTAGTTGAAACAAGGAAGAAGATAACGATCACAATCTCTCCGATAACAGTATTCTTAAAAGAGTGTCTCACTTACAAAATCATCAAATCTGAAGCTACACATCTAACCACACTCACTATTGAAATCTCCATGTGAAAAGTGGGAAAAATAAAACAAGAAAAAGATAAAAACTGCCCATGGACAGCACTAAAAACTGAGAAACACTTTAATAAAGTCCTCAAACTGAAGCTACAAATTTAGATCATACTCAGCTGCGAAAATGTCTAAGGAAATAAGCGGGAAAAAAGGAAAAAAAAAAAAGATAAAAAGATAAAGACTGCCCGTCGACAATACTAAAGACCGAGAAACTTTAACTCTGTTCAACTCTTCAATCACTAATACTTCCTGCCAATGAAACGCATTAGCTGTCCGCTCTTAGATTGAGCAGTAAGGATCGGAGAAGGGCAATCACTCATTCTTAAAACCAGCATTCTTAAGACCAAAGAGTCAAACGGAAAAGGGGGGAAAGCTCTCCATTCCTGGTTCTCCTGTAGCTGGATCTTCCGGAACCACAAAAATCCTTAGTTAGAATGGGATTCTAACTCAACACCCTTTTGAGATTTTGAGAAGAGTTGCTCTTTAGAGGCCAATGAAGAGGATCTCCATTTTTCTCTGCCTGCACCAGATTTCGAATCCATCCATCGTACTCTTCTATGTACTCTTCAACTTGTTCATCCTCTCTTTGCGGGCCATCATAACTTTCTTCCAAGTTTGATTTTAGATTTGTCATAACTGGATCTGTTCTTGAACCCATGCATAAGTGAAAGTTATAATTTTGTGTTCTCTACCTAAATTTAAAAAAAGAAAAAATCCATAACATACGGCTACCGTTAGGAAGAATAAACTCAGATGAAATCATTGCGTCCAGATTGTCAATGTGAGGAACAAGTTAGAAGACTAAATTCACCTTTCTCCTGCTCCATGAGTGGTTCCCCTTGTTGTCTTGCTGGAAGCCGTGGAGGCAGAGGCGGAGGTGGTGGTGGAGATGGAGCTGGAGGCAGTGGAAGCAGCATCCCCTCGAGTAAAACTGCATACTAATATTTTTTCCTCGGGAGTGAGCTTTTGGCAAGTTGAGAACGCAAGATTTCTCTCGCCCTCAATATCCCCAAGCAAGTGCGGAAACTGTCAGTCATGCAAGTGCCACAGTGCAGTCCTCACGAACATTGTCACGCACGAAGTAGAGACAAAGTTACGAGGACAACAGAAGAACAACCTCACTGACGACAGATACACGATCTTTGGCACCACCCAATACGCATTCCAGCGAGAGGGAGTCGAGTGCTATATAGAGACCCCAGGAGTACAAAAATCTTGCTCAAGAGAAATCATCCCTCCCTGTCCGGTGAATATAAATGTACCCAGAAGCCAAGATTCGGCCATGATTCTTCTTATGGAGGAGGGAGGAGTTAAAGGCCCAAATTTAGCCAAATTTTCTCATTATTGAATTTGAGCATTTATATTGTTAAGCAAAATCAAATCAAATTTTCTATGAAAAATATTTTCAGTTCCATTTTCAACTTTGAGGCAAATAATTGTCATTTTTTTTATAGAAAATATTTTCCAAGAATGTCATATTTTCCACCAAATAAACGGCACCTTACTTTGTTATATTTTTCTTTAAAATAAACATATTCAAAAATTCTTTCAACTTCAAACTTTGGCCCTAATGAAAACCATCCATACATCTATATGTATAATAAAAAAGACTAGATACGATAGCTTTCCTGACTATCTCGGATGTCTAAATTTGATTAATTTCCATGTTTACATAAACGGACATGATCAACCCATATGACATGTGAGGACCAGAAGAAGACCGCCCCCTCATCCTTCACCAAGGGCGACGCCGTGGAGATCCTCCACCCTAGCCACCACGACTCCGCCACCGTGCTTCGGTCGCCAGCCAGGGCCAAGAAGCTCATCTTCATTGAGTACTTGACCCTGATGGGCGACGGCGGAGGCGGCCCGGAGCAGCGGCTTAGAGAGTACGTGGACCTGGCCCAGCTGAGGCCCGCCCCGCCGCGGGAGATGCACGAGCTGTTCCAGGTAGAGGAGGAGTTGGACGTTTACCTAGAGGACGGGTGGCATTTCGGCGAGATCAGGGAGATTCACGAGAACTCCAAGTATCTAGTCGCGATGGGGGGTGGGAGTGAGGAGGTGGAGTTTGGACAGTGGGAGTCGAGGCGTCATCGTGAGCGGAGTGGCAATGGGGTTTGAAGCCCACCTTTCGCCAGCGATGAAAAGCAGGTAGAGATGTCTCGTGGCTTCTTTTTATGTTCCATTTCTTCTTGCTGTTGGCGTTGCTTAGTAGTTGAGAATGGTTTATGTCTGTGGTAGGTTATCTGTTCAGTAATTGATGTCATTCATGAGATAATTGGATCAATTTAAATCAATTGAGTTGCCACTAAAAGATTCGATAGATTTGATTGGGATAAATTTGGATTATTTCTTTCAATTTAGCTCATTTCTCTTTCAATTAAATAAGATTTCTTCACGACTAGGTCCTCCAAGGACCTAATTGCACACAATTTTGGCCAAGTCTGACCAAACCAATCAAAACCAATTTAGAGCGATTTGACCGACTTCCGACAGGAAATGGTCTTTTTGGCCATGTTTTGGTGGCAGGGGAGCACCATGAGTTAGCCATTCTCTTGGCCAAACACCTCCATCCCCCTCTTGCATGAAATTACAAAAATGCCTCTAGTAAATCACAAAAATGCCATTGAAGTAGGAAATTATGAAAATATCCTTGATTAATCACTAATCCAAAAACTTAATTTTACCATTCATTGAGGTTTTCATCCTTGCCATCCAATATAACATGTGATTAATTTTCCTCTAATCATAAGAAAACTTAGGATTTTTATTTTAGCTTGGGAGATCAAATCCCAAGTCTCATCTTGGAACAAGGTATAAGAAAATTTCCCCCCAAAAATTAGAGGGCCCATTATCCAGATTTACTTCCTCTCTCTTCAACTTTCTCTCTCTCTCTCTCTCTCTCTCTCTCTCTCTCTCTCTCTCTCTCTCACATACTCAATTGAAGCTCCTCTCGCCCTATTAGCCATGCGCCAACTTCCCTACGGCGAACCACCGGCTTGTTGACCCCCCTCATAGCTCCCCCTCGCCGGTCACAACGCCAGCTGTCGCAAGTAATTCATTTCATGGACATTATTCAGCAATGTTCGAACAAGCCTTAGGCTCCAATTTGTCTGTTCTCTCATTGCAGCTTCAAGCAACCGCAGCGACCCACCAAACATGACTCTGGCTAAACTTGCTTGGACCAACAAGACCATCTCATATTTCGTCGTCATCAGGAGAACTATTTCAATCTACACATACCATATTCTAGTTATTGGTGGAGGTATGATTTGACTTGATTTTGTACTCTGCAGCCAATTGTACACAGGACAAGGACCTGTCGTCAAGCAGTCTCTCGAGAGCATCACACTTCCAGAATCCCAGAATGGCAGATCTTGTGGGAGCATTTTCTTTTACTTAGGAGATACAATCAATGCAGAAATGCTACGGCAATAGCGAGGAGAATTTTTGTGAGCTACTGACCCTAATCGAAAAGAAACCATGTAGCCGCACTGTTGCCAACAATCATCATTTTTGGTTTGGCCACTAATAGAAATTCCTTTGCAGAGAACCTCAGATTAAGGATGTCACTTTCGGAAAGTTATTCGCTAAACTAGGAGACAATCTTTCTCAAGACCAAATAATGAAGGATGCCGCACACAGGATATTGCTGAACGTGAACTAGACACTCAGGAAATCAAATTCGCTTTACTTGGTAAAGAAATTGAACGAACAGACAGAGGAATGACAGGGCTCCACTTGGTCATCAAGCAAAAGAAACTAATGAAATCGGCCATTTGAGTGATTTAAAACGCGAGAAAAACGAAGTAGGATCAATGCTCTTCGGCTGGGAAGATTTAGACGATGCATTTTGGGACATTACCGAGCAAATGCAGAGGTTCCTATTTGGCATTGTAACCTGTGCCATATCTTTTGACGCTGTCATGTGACTGTAATTCAGTACATAGGCAGAAACAAATGAGTTCGCACACACTCCAAATCTTCTCGTTCATGTGCTCCAAGGCTTCAAAGGGTCCAGCGTGCAACTAGTCTCACTATGAGCTCGCCAGGCATTGCTTTTGGCAATGGAGTCCCACATAAGGCTAGATTCCTACTAATCGAGCTGCTTGTGAATGTGCTCCATTGCTTGTCTTGAGATATAAAACCCGCCATTTGTTCCTCCAGGAGATTGAATAAGACAAGGTGAAGCGAAGGCGGCTGCTGAAGACTTTACCAGCATTTGGATAATGAGAAAATCAAAAGGCAGGCCCAAACACAAAATTCGTGCAACATTTGATAAACAGGCCATAACTTTTGATCCAAGGAAGTTACAGGGCCATAACACCAATTAGAAAAGCTCATTCCGAACGCTTGTCATATCTAGACCGAGGAACCTGTTTGTTGTCGTTTCAGCCCTCAAAATTCATTGATTTCATGAGTTTCAGGCCACTTTTCTTATATTAGGTCTATTTAGTATTTTATGCATTGTTTCAGCCCATTCGTTTATTTTCCAAATTTCTTTGCTGCTTAGGGATTTTATTTATTTATTTATTTATTTTGTTCACTTAGGATTTTGGAAGTACTTTCGTTATCTTTGGGAATTATCATTTAGCCTTCATCATAATATACGACAGTTTATTCCTCATCGGTTGTCCTGTATAGGAGATGCAATTCAAGTCCTCTAGGTTTGATGATCTGGTCTTGGACTCTTTATCTTCCAAAGCGACGACTGACAATAGATGGTCAACAACGATCGATGAAACATGAAGATTAGATTTTGAATTTCATATTCTGCCACATGGAATTGATCGAAGTAATTTTGCCCGTTTGGTTCAACACGGATCACCAAGTACCAGGAAAAAAAAAACAGCAAATTTTCCGGTCCAATATAACATAGAAATGGATCAGGGTCGCGCCACATGAGGGCCCCCCAGACCTTAAACTAAGGGGGTATAGGCAGCTCCCACACCTAGAAAAATATAGTGGTTGGGCTTAACACCCGTAAGACTTAGACCTAAGTAGGTCTTTAAATTGCTTCGTTTATCGGAGTTAACCACAAACATAAAATGGGATAATGATAAACCTCTGGAGGAAATAACCAATTCAGGAAAATCCCCCAAGCTTGATTCCCAGACCTTGATTCAATGACCAGAGGCTTGCAACTTAATCATCATGAATCAGAAATTGGATAGATTTTAGAGGATTATAACATAGACCAAGAAAGAGCTAATCTTGATTATAAAGATGGAAGTAGCCATGTTCTCACTTGTTGCTTAAAAATTTCTGGACAGTAAATGATAAGCCAACACACTCATTGATGAACATGTAGGCACAAAACGTGAGAGAAAAAGTCAAAGATTGCTAGCGCGATGCCTCACAAAACCAAACTAAATTGCAGATTCCCTTGGCCAATCTATCGTTGCTTGAGACTGCCTTCTTAGAATAAATCAAATTAGATTCTTGAAATTTTAAATTGAACTGAGTCTATCTCCATTGTGCCATGTGATTAATTAGTACAATAATCTATAATGTGAGGAAATTTAGCTGAATTTTTATAATGTGTCATTTCTTAAGATATTTTGCTGTCTATTTTAGAGCAGGGACTCGGATATCTCAACGAATTCAATTTGAGTTTAGTCGGGTGCAGCGTGTTTGTGCTGTCAAGCCATCAGCCGGCCTGCTTGGTCAACCTTTTCTCAAGAACTAGATAAATTATGTAATCAAACATTGCCTCCTCAAGTCTCAATTATCTGTTAAATATATCTAAGTAATGATAATAATAAGGATGTATATTAGAGATGTTTATGTAATGGAAATTTATCAGTATATTAGTTTTTAGAGTGGTTAAGATTAAGTAACATGCTAATACTAACTCACAAGAAATAAGTCTATTAGAGGAATTGGTTCATTTCTTTGTTAAGTCATTACGGCAGGCGGGCCGGGGACAACACAAGACTTTTGCTTCAATGGGCTTTAACCCAAAGTGCAAAATATTGATATTATAGAAATAAGTTATGCAAGGTGAAATTCGAATTAATTGTATGCAGGGTAAATTCAACTATAGATATTATTTAAGAAAAAGGAGTAAGAGAGTAGTTGTTTCAAATTTAAATGCGTCTACTCACAATAGATATCCAAGAATAGTACGTTTTCGTTTAACGAATGATTTTCAGCGGATGAGTTTTGATCCCAAAATAATTGTTATGGATGGCCAGTCTGTAACTTAGTGAAATAGAGAGCGACGCACTCAGATAATCTGTCTGCATGAGAACTTCAGTTAAACCAGCGAGATAATTTTTGCAGAGATGATTAAAGGCTCCATCCATGGAGGATTATCAATGAGAGTTGCCCAGTAAGATGAGTTTGCGTACAAGGGAGGAACTCAACTACAGCCACCCGTTCAATTCCAGTCCTGAGACAATGCATACAGTGGGATCCAATCCGAGTGAGGAACGGTGAAACAGTGACGCCAGTGAACCCTCTCTTTTGACAGTCTACAAGGCATTCCCCTCCACCTGTTTTCTGTGGTTCTGGACAAATTAATCGGGCCCAGATTCTAAATGTTCTTTCTTTATCAAATGACAAGGGAAACTAATAAAAAAGAAGGTCGTCTCTACTGTTTTTCTGAAAAATCAAATGATAGGTTCCCGTGTCTTAAAATATCGAGGGTTCTTGTCATAAACAGGTCAGGCTCAAGGAAGGAAACGAACATGAAAAAGCATAATTGCACTATTTAGAAGACCCACCAAGGAATCAGCATCGTCCAGTCTTTTGGCACATACTGCTCAAGCAAAAGGAGTTTCTCTCTGCTGTCCCCTGATTCTTCGGGAAAGCTCCTTCCGTGGAAATCGGCAAGATGACTTATTTTGAAGCGTGTCGAGGTTCGCAGCCATGAATTAATTGATGAAAGCTAAAACCATGTATAAAGGAAACACAATCCGCGAATGGTTGGAAGAGGATCAAGTTCAAGAAATTCAACTTTAATACCATCACAGACCGAGAGCTGTCGACGCGTTTGAATATATAAACTGACGATAAAAGACGCAAAAACAGGAAGAAGGGATATGAAACTAGGAGGTAAAAGGAAGATGGTAAATGCCAAACATACCGTTATTACGTGGAATCCATGCCCAACAGAAGCACAACATGAGACTGTCTTTCAATCCGTCGTCAATTATCCAAGTGTCCATAAAACCTAAACGCAAGTCCTAATAAAGCGTGGATAAATATGAACTTCGTAATCAAGTTCTGCATATGAGATGGATGGTTTTACTTTGTTGCCAGTAACTATCTGCATGCATCGGTAACAAAAAGACTACAGAGTCTGCACAGCAGGGATTAGCTCATAACGATAAAATAGGTATACAGAGTCCTGAAGATCATCAGGAAACCATCAAGTGCACGTGCGTATGGGTGCGAGAGAGACGGAGGCAGAGACAGAGACAGGGAGAGCAAACACTGAAACTAAGAAAAACAGAGTTCCCAAGATCAGTAAAATTGAATATTTTCAGAGGGTAGGTAGGTTTAGGTACAATGGCACACCTTCCACTCCACACCAACGACGGGAGCAAACTCTCAAATCTAGAGAGTCGATTGACACATCTGCCCAACCCAATTCTAATAACGGGCTTTCAGGCTACACTACTCTTGACTAATCCTCCGTTTCTTGTTTTCTTTTTCTCCGTTGAAAAAGAAAAAGGTCCCCAAAATCAAGGACGACCAACCACTAAAAGATTTGAAAAAAAGCGAACACCCAGAACGCCTAACCCGTGCCCATCTGTTTCCTATCTGAGGCTCGGCTTCGGAGACCGGAACTCTTCCCTGTGGCCAAAGCAGAGGGACACGAACTCCTCCTCTCCGCATGGTATCGTCAGCCCCGTCTCGTGGTGGAACCCGAACTGCTCCTCGGCCTGCTGGAGCAGGCCCTGGAAATCCGGGCGGGTCAAGAAGTCGATGGGGACGACGTGGCGGCTCCTGCGCTCCCCGACGTACACGACGAAGTGGCCTTGGGCACGTCCAGGGGAGGCCTTCTTCATCACGCGTGCTTGATCTTGCCGAAGCTCGAGCACCGCCGCACAATCTGCTTGATCACCGGCGTCTGGGAGAGCTTGCCAGATTTTCCGAGAGCCATTCTTTTTCTCTTTTTTAACTGATGCGAGAGGTGTGGGAGAAGAAAAGATCGGAAGGAGGTGAGTGAACTAGAGAGGAATCGAAAGGGTTCGTGGGGGGTTATATATGGTGGGACAAGGGAGAGGCCAGACCCATTAGGAGTCTATAAGAAGGAAAAAATTTAAGTTAGGATTATAATTTTCTTAGAAAGAAAAACAATCAAACTCCTGCCCCATCTAGGCTACTCGACCCAATTCAAGATTACCCTCTTTGAAATTCCTTCTTTTTGGTAATTCAATTTTTTGACAAACTATAACCTATGTAATCTCGATGGCATATTCGAAAGTAATTTTTATCACAATTTAAACATATAGTTGGTTGACTTAGCTAAATATATTGGTAGTTGGAAAATGTGTTTGTGAATAACCAGTAATAACTCGTAATGCAAAGATTCTCGATCCTTTTATCGTTGCTTATACATGATCTTATGGAACACCATACGAGATTTCGCAAACGAGAGAGGGAGAGAGAGAGGACCGGTTAGAGGCAAAGAAGCGAGCGGAGGCTGTTTTTTGGGTAGGCCCATTGGGTTAGGATCCACTCGTTGCCTCCCAAAGGGACAACCTGGTCCCTCTCGTTCGGGTCTCAGGTCAAACTTTCTTTTGTCTCTACCATAGTCTCAGGTTTTTAATTTTTTTGACCAAATACTTCGAATATACTTCGAATTTAAAAAATTAAAAATGGTTTTGAATCCGAACCGGCTTTTTTCATTTAAACCGGCCCACTCAAACAATATGTTGTGGGATATAAAAATATTATATAGATAGTACTCACACATCTTTCATCAAGAATTTCCTACGATTATCCATGAGGAAATTTATCAGTAAATGCATCCATAATTTGAATATAACAAATAATATGGTAATTATCTTAGTAAGTAGTTATTTAGATGAGTAAATAAAGCAATTCACTTATTCACTCCCTATCAAAAAGTTTTCAAATCTGAGTTTTCTGCTTTTGGTTTAACTTGCTTTCGGATGAATTGGGAAAAGCACCAAAAAAATTTCAAGCCTATTGTGTTGATAGCAATTCAATCTTACACATTTCAATTTGGCAGTTTTATTCATAAATTTTTTCACATTAGTATCTAGTACATCCAATCAATTTAAGCGAGAAATCGCTAACATGGACACTAACGGTCTTACGTGACACAGCTACATGCTAACATAAATCCTTTTATAATCATTTTCTTCTTCTTCTTTTATTTCTTTCCTTTTCTTACCTTCATTTTGGCTGGCGTGAGTCGTCGATGACCCTCACTGGCCCTTAAGTAAGGGCCAGCAAGCCCTCGCCAAGCATAGGAGAGGGCGCAAAGACCCTTGCCCAAATTTGACAAGGTTGCGACCCTCAGTGACAAAAGTGAAGGGGCAAAAAAGAAAAGAAAAACAACAAATTATAAGAAAATTCAAAACTATCGAAATATTATTAAAAATATTCATGTTAATACCAGTCATGCTATGCAGAATAACTGGTGCCCACGTCAGTAATTTTTTAGCCTAAATTAGCCAGGTGGACTAAATTCATATTAGTGTGAAAAATTTGTGACAAATTAACCTAATTAAAAGTTTTAGGACTAAATTGGTATAAATGCAATATGTTTAAAATTTTTGGCACTTTTTTTGAATGAATTGTTACATACCTTCCGATAATTAATATGCGTCTAAAAAAATTGAAGAGGTTCCTTTTTTATTTTTTTTTATTTTGTTTCTCTACATATACATTGACCAATTCCTTAACACGAGCTTTTTCTTCTTTCGTATGCGTGTTGCGCGTACATTTATGCTTAGTGTACATGCAACAAAGAAGATATTCATTCATTAGAGGCCCTTTGGTAAACAGCTTTTAAAGCAAAAATTATTTTTTGAAAACACTGTTTAGATTATTGAAAGCAAAATCTGTTCTTTCGAAAATAAATAAAAGCTTAATTTATTATTTTAAAAGTAGATAATTATTTTTTTCATAATAAAATAGTGTTTCCATTTATCTCACGATTTCACTCCTTCCTTGAGTTTCTCTTTTTTTTTTTTTTTATTTAAATTTTGTCCTTTAAATATATACAAAATGAATAATGTATTGTCTACTCATTGCACTTTTAATTGTTAAATATCATTATTCTCGTCTCTAAGGTTCATGATTTTTTTCCCCAAATTATAATCCATATCGAGGAAAATAAATAATTTAAAATCATTATACCAGATTAGATTGATTATGATATCACCCGCAATCAAGTGAAAAAAGTGTCAACACTCCTATGAGAAGCAATGAGCATTCGATTCAATGGTCTCGAGGTCTTCCATGAGTATCATAGTTTACCAAGGAAAAGTATCACGAAGCAATAAAAGACAAAGAATGAAGTATAGCCAATACTTAGATATGACAGACTTTGCTTAACGGAAATAATTTAAAAAAACTTATCGTTGAGCTTTATAAAAAGTTGCTTTTAATTAAAAGGTGTCTAAATTGTCTAAATACAAATTGATTTGTTTTTATTATCTATCAATAAATACAATAATCAAACGGCCTTTAGTTTGTAGAAGTATATTTGGTAATGACATGATCCCATGGGGCCATGTCACCTAGATGGAGTTTTGTATTTCTTTAGAACGAAAACCACAACTGTTTTTGCCCTCGGTGTGAACACGATCGACTTGCCTAATGACTTCTAACGTGCAAATGAAAAATTACCTCATTTTCGATTTTGGTCTAACTGAAGAAATTGTCTTCTTCCTTCACGCTGTTCGTTCCGTGTCAATGTTGACCCGATCATTGTAAGATTGTCTCTTCTTAAAGCCTATGATTCATTGGATTCAAAATGTCTAGTTTGACGTAGTCTTGTTTTAGAAGTCAGACTCCAACCTTGGCTGACTCCAACCTTGGCTGGACATGCTTAATGACCG